>NC_135806.1:12825606-13499356 GCF_964213995.1 Mustelus asterias
GGACAGGAGCTCATATCTGTCCAGGGTGTTCAGGGACAAATTTTGTCACCTGAACCTCATTGAAGAACAGTTTGTTCAGATGTCTATTCTTCATTAAGGATATCCTCACCAAAATTACATTAGCCACCACTCCCATGTAGGAAAGAATGGGCATCAAACTCTGCACATAGATCTGTGCAAAGTCAATGCTGGACTATGGACCTTGACAACTTTTAAAAATTCATTTTTGGGCCATGGGCATCGCTGGCTGGTCAGCATTTATCGCCCATCCCCAGTTGCCTGAGAGCAGTTGAACGTCAACCACATTGTTGTGGCTGTGGAGACACATGTGGGCCAGACCAGGTGCAGACAGCAGATTTCCTTCCCTAAAGGACATTAGTGAAACAGATGGGTTTTTTCGACAATAGTTTCAGGAGATCAGTAGATTTTTAATTCCAGATTTTTTAATCGAATTCAAATTGCACCATCTACCATGGCGGGGATTCAAACCCAGGTCCTCTGAACATTACCTGAGTGTCTGGATTAATCGTCTCGCGATAATACCGCTAGGCCATTGTCACCCAAGGCTTTCTGGCAGGTCTGTCAATGCGTTAAGAATTACAATGTGCACACCCATCGGCCATCTTCTGTAACCCGCCCCATCAAAGTGAGTCCAGTGTAGCAGTGCTCGGGTGCAACCTCTCCCCCCAGTGAGCTGGTACCTGCACTATGCTTTGTAGCTCGCCATGGCTGAAGTCCATATGTGTCCGGTCTCTCACCACATGCAGATCCCACCTCAAAGCTTCCCTCAAAATTTTCCGAACTTAATGCACCTTTAAATGGTCTATCAAATTTCCTGTCCCGCCCGCCACAACTCCCGCGGTGGGCAGGATTGGAACATTTACCCTGCGGTGTTAGTATCTGAGCGTGCAGTCTGCGAGTGTGAAATTGAGTGACAGTGTCCTTTTCTGCATAACTTCCTCCTGTTGCTCCTTCACCTCTGCCTGACCAGCTGGTAGCACTCGAGGCTCTGAAAGGAGGAAGGGATAAGGGGGTAATGTTATGGTGAAGGGAGGGGGGTAACTAGCGGTGTTTGCTGAGACCATCTGCAGCTTGTATATCAGAAGAGGTTGTAGGGTGAAAGGGAAGTAGGATGTGAAAAGGTGAGGGATCAGGATACAATCACCTCTGATGATTTCGGCCCAACTGTTTCCCCTGAAATGCATCGATATCATTCACCCCAACCACTCCCTGTGATGTTAACTTCTGCATTGTCACCACACTTTGGGTGAAGAAATTTCTTCTGAATCCCCTAATAGATTTTTTGGTGACTATCCTATATCGATGGCATCGGGCTACACTCTTCCCCACACGAGGAAACATTCTCTCCTCATCCACTTCAGTAAGATGTGTCAGTGAGTGCAGCGCATTGCATTTGGGTGCTGGCAGTGTGTGCAAGTTTGAGATGTGGGTGTGAGGCTGACTAAGTGTGTTTGTGTGTGAGGATAGGGTGATGTTATACACTTCAGAGATGAGCCATGATTGATAGAGATTCAGTGAGTAACAGGGAGTGAATGAACAGTGAATGAGGCAATGGTGCAGATGGTGGGGTCCTTGATGATACATTCATTGTCCTTGGCCACTCGTTTGAGGCCATTGGACATTTTGTACCTGAGAATCTTGATGCCCGCTTCCGATGTTGTGCCATTATCGATTGATCCCCATGTCAGATTCACTTTTAAAATGACTCCCTGGGGCAGCACTGTGGCACAGAGGTTGGCACTGCTGCCTCACTGCGCCAGGGATTTGGGTTCTTAGAAACTTAGAAACCCTACAGCACAGAAAGAGGCCATTCGGCCCATCGAGTCTGCACCGACCACAATCCCACCCAGGCCCTACCCCCATATCCCTACATATTTATCCACTAATCCCTCTAACCTACGCATCCCAGGACACTAAGGGCAATTTTAGCATGGCCAATCAACCTAACCCGCACATCTTTGGACTATGAGAGGAAACCGGAGCGCCCGGAGGAAACCCACGCAGACACGAGGAGAATGTGCAAACTCCACACAGACAGTGACCCAAGCCGGGAATCGAACCCAGGTCCCTGGAGCTGTGAAGCAGCAGTGCTAACCACTGTGCTACCATGCCGCCCGATTCCCAGTTTGGGTCACTGTCTGTGCGGAGTCTGCACGTTCTCCCCGTGTCTATGTGGGTTTCCCCCGAATGCTCCGGTTTCCTCCCACACTCCAAAAGACCTGCTCGTTAGGTGCATTGGCCATGCTAAATTCTCCCTCAGTGTACCCGAACAAGCGCCGGAGTGTGGCGACTGGGGGATTTTCACAGTAACTTCAATGCAGTGTTAATGTAAGCCAACTTGTGACACAAATAAATAAGCTTTAAACTTTAAAACAGTACATGCTGCAGCCATTATGTATCTCCCCTGTAGAGATGCAGACTGGCTTCAAGCAATGCAGGCTTGCTTAGACTCACATTAGCCAATCACAGTTTTGCACGCCTTGCTCAGGGATGCAACCATCCAACAATCTTTTTTAGTGTTGGCTGCATACTGAAATCAATTAAAAGAGCAGGCAGCACAAAGTTTATATGTTACATGCAACAGAAACAATGGACATGCGGTAATCCATCATCATGATCCCTGCACCCAAATTCAAGCAGCTAACTGTACAGAATATTCAGTCTTGTCATTGGAGTTTAATTTGTTTTATGGAACAACACAACTCGGAGTTCAATCAGATTCAGTCAGTTGAACATCCAGAGAAATGCATTTTGACCACTTCAGATTCCCTTTGCATAAAATAATCTCAGTCTTCGGCTCATTGTGTTAAGGCAAAGTTTTATTATTTAACCAGGCTGGCTAGGTTAATTTGGCCCATGCTGCCTTGAGGTTTAGATACAATTCTAACAGAGTTAGACAGGGTAAATTCAGAAAGAATGTTCCCGATGGTGGGGGAGTCCAGAACTAGGGGTCATAGTTTGAGGATAAGGGGTAAACCTTTTAGAACTGAAGTGAGGAGAAATTTCTTCACCCAGAGAGTGATGAATGTGTGGCATTCACTACACATGAGGCCAAAGCGTTGTGTGATTTCAAGAAGAAATTAGATATTGCTCTAAGGGCTAAAGGGATCAAGGGACATGGGGGGGAAGGAGGGATCAGGAGATTGAATTCGATGATCAGCCATGATCATAATGAATGGCAGAGCAGGCTCAAAGGGCCGAATGGCCTACTCCTACTTCTAGTTTCTATGTTTCTCGAACACGGTGTTTATACAGTAAGTAGTCTCACAACACCAGGCTAAAGTCAAACAGGTTTATTTGGTAGCACGAGCTTTCGGAACGCTGCCCCTTCATCAGGTAAGGGCCTGATGAAGAGGCAGCGCTCTGAAAATTTGTGCTACCAAAACTCACCTGATGAAGGGGCAGCGCTCCGAAAGCTCATGCTACCAAAACTCACCTGATGAAGGGGCAGCACTCCGAAAGCTCGTGCTACCAAAACTCACCTGATGAAGGGGCAGCGCTCCGAAAGCTCGTGCTACCAAAACTCACCTGATGAAGGGGCAGCGCTCCAAAAGCTCGTGCTACCAAAACTCACCTGATGAAGGGGCAGTGCTTCAAAAGCTACCAAATAAACATGTTGGACTTTAACCTGGTGTTGTGAGACTACTTACTGTGCCTACCCCAGTCCAACACCGACATCTCCACATCACGGTGTTTATAAGCAGTAATTAAGCTCATACTTCTGACATTCTCTCCCTCCATTTTGCATGCACTTTTGAATTGTAAACATTCCGCCACTGAGACCATTTTCTAGGTTTTTTTTCGCAAATTTAATGACCGTCTTTGCAGTTTCCTTTTTATGTTTTGCTCGTCCCTGTCCTCTGATTCTTTCTCCTTAAAGCTGCTGAAAATATGAATTGATTGGACGAGCTGTAAATGTATCATGTCGACATGCGAACCTTTACATCTAAATCATGTCATTGCTGGCAGCAGAAATGATTGCAACAATGCATCAAGTTAATTAGCAATTGTAAAGAAAGTTAATCTATGTGACTGCAAGTCTATTTTTCCGAGAAAATTAAAAGGGCAGTCATTTATTTTTTCCCTTATTGTTTGTTGTTGGTTCCTCAACTCGTGTAATAATCTCTGACTCGAACACATTGATCAAACGTTAATGAATCCTGAAATTACTGTTTTTTTCCCCCCCTCTGTCATTCAATTAGCATATCACCATTAAACCACATTTTTCTCAGATCTTTGAGGACTCCAAGCTCAAATCGCACACCTCCTTTTAGCCCCAAAATGCTAATTTAATGACTGTTTTCACGCAATAACACAAAATGGGAAAATGTAATGAAAGTAATAGGATCTGAATTTCGATTAATTTTAATGAATAACGGCCTCACGGCAATAATAAGAGAAATCATGTTTTATTCTTGGGCTGATATTTGTTTGGTGGGTGTAATGTCGTGCATAATATATTTATTTGTCTTAAAAGTAGGCTTAAATTAACACTGCAATGAAGCGGCAGACTCCGCACAGACAGTGACCCAGGCAGGAATTGAACTTGGGACCCTGGTGCTGTGAGGCAGCAGTGCTAACCACTATGCCACCCTGCCGCCTCGAATATAAATAACATTTGGGCCAGAATTTTAGTACCCCGCTTGCCACGGGAATCAGAACAGGTGAGGGATGGAGCATGGTAAGATCCATTGACCTCAGGTGGGATTTTAAGGTTTTGGGACAAGCGAGGCCATGAATTCCCACCCAGAATATTAGAATCAACTAAATTACCAGCCATAAAATTTTAAGGTTTATTTATTAGTGTCACAAGTAGGCTCATATTAACACTGCAATGAAGTTACTGTGAAAATCCTCAAGGTGCCACACTCCGGTGTACTCTGAGGGAGAATTTAGCATGGCCAATGCACCTAACCAGCACATCCTTTGGACTGTGGAAGGAACCCGGAGGAAACACACACAGACAAGGGGAGAATGTGCAAACTCCACACAGACAGTGACCCAAGCCGTCTCGCTGGCGCTCAGAGGCAGCAGTGCTAACCATCCCTAGTTGCCCTCAGCTAGGCCATTTCAGAGGGTAGTTGAGAGTCAGCTACATTACTGTGGTGGCTCTGAAGTCACATGTAGGCCAGACTGAGTAAGGAAAGGAAGCAGATTTCCTTCTCTAAGGGACATCAGTGAACCAGATGGGTTTTCCTGACAATCGACAATGGTTTCATGGTCAACCGTGGATTTTTAATTCCAGATATTTTTTATTGAATTCAAATTCTGCCGTGATGAGATTCGAATGCAGGTCCCCAGGACGTTAGTTGAGTTTATAGATTAATAGTCTAGTGATAATACCACTAGGCCATCGACTCGATGTGATGTTAAACTGAAGGGCCATTTGCTCTCTCAGGTGGCACTATTTTCAAAGAAGAGTAGTGGTGTTACCTGTGGTGACCTGATTAATATTTATCCCTCAATCAACATCACAAATGCAGGTTATCTGGTTATTAATACATTGCTATTTGTGGGATCTTGCTGTGTGCCGATTGGCTGCTGTGTTTCCTACATCACAATGGTGACTGCACTTAGAAATGCTCCATTGGCTGGATAGAGCTTTGGGACATCTGTGGTTTAGGAAGGCGCTATATGAATGCGAACATTTCCTTCTTTTCTAAAATATAACATTCTTTAAATACAAAGATAAAAATATGAGGATGCAAAGCGATTATTGCAGCCACTGAAGATTTATTTTTTAAAATGTCATTTGCTGCTCACATTTCAGCCCTAATCGTGCTTTGGGTAGCCAGAAAACACAAAAAGACCATGTTAGACCATGTGTACAGGCCACAGAGTCGATGAAGATTCTTTGTTTAGGCTCTGGCACAGGTGCAATGGACCAAATGGTTTCCTCTCTGCAGCATTAGACTATTATATTATGCAGCTGCGTAATTTGAGCCTGTTAAGCACCCACATGCAGAGGAACAAGCTGTCCCTTTCATCCTGCTATCTTTACTTCCCCCAGTGGAAGTAGACTCCTTTTCCTCACGCTCTCTCTCTCTCTTTCTCATCACCTTCCTCTTCTCCCAGAGTCAGCATTTTCCTTCTCCAAGATATAGTTGGGATTTTACTGCCTCGCTCATCCTGAAACCGTAAAATCCTGCCCTAGATCAATGGACCTTCCCATTGTCCACCCCTTGCCTACTCCGATCCCCGTGGCGAACGGGGCGGTAAAATTCCAGCCGCAATCTCTTTTCCCCTATAGTCTCTGTTTTTCTCCTCTGCCTCTTCCCTTTTGAAATCTACTCAGTTGAACCACAGGGGATGAAAGCTATTGTTCTGCAAATGGTTTTCTTCTGATGGAGAAAGCTTCAAGCCTCTGATCGGCCATTGTGGAAATGGAGATGGGGCTGGTTTTACATGGTTCAAAAAGCCTGCTGCTTTAGACCATAAGACCATAAGACATAGGAGCGGAAGTAAGGCCATTCGGCCCATCGAGTCCACTCCACCATTCAATCATGGTTGATTTCAACTCCATTTACCCGCTCTCTCCCCATAGCCCTTAATTCCTCGAGAAATCAAGAATTTATCAATTTCTGTCTTGAAGACGCTCAACGTCTCGGCCTCCACAGCCCTCTGTGGCAATGAATTCCACAGACCCACCACTCTCTGGGCTTCCTTTCCTTAGGTAGTCACATCACCCAGGGGCTTTATCGATGAATAATTCTGCAGCCTTTGCAACATGATATGTGAGTCAGAGCCAGGGGTTGTCAGAGCAAGATGGTTCCGAGACTAATGGTTCCAACCGTTGTTCCATGAAGATCCCCCAAGTGTGTCATGAGGAAAGATTGAGAATGTTTCAAAATTCACATAATTTAACGAACCCTAACCTTCAGCTTCAGCTCTGTGGAAGGCACCTCCAAGACCCGCCGAATCTTGGGCCTCCCTCACGTAGGAAAGAGCCGCACATGCATGGTTTAACTCTTTTATGTTGGTCAGGTCCATGCGCATGGGACAAAGGTCTCAAGTGCCTGCACAAAAAGTGAAAACTCAAAATAGGACACAAAAACCCTGGGAGAAGCGAGAGAGAGACAGGGAGAGGTAAAAGAAACAGGTGAGAGGATAGGGAGAAACTAGAAACAGAATTCCCAGTAAGGGAATCATAGAATCCTACAGTGCAGGATGAGGCCATTCAGCCCATCGAGTCTGCACCGACCACAATCCCATCCAGGCCCTATCCCCATAACCACATGCATTTACCCTAGCTAGTCCCCCTTACACTAAGGGGCAATTTAACATGGCCAATCCACCTAACCCACACATCTTTGGACTGTGGGAGGAAACCAGAGCACCTGGAGGAAACGCACGTAGACACGGGGAGAATGTGCAAACTCCACACAGATGGTGAGCCAAGCTGGGAAGAAGGCAGCGAAAGTAGGAAGTGTCCTCAGATTGTTTTATAGTATAGCGGTGTGCCAGGACATACAAAAGGTTGGGAATCACTGAGATAGACTTGGGAGTCAGGTGAGGATTGCGAAAAATGATGGAGGAGTGCACTGTTACCCTGGTAGTTTAGCAGCAAGATCTGCATTTTATCCCATTCACCGATGGAGTTGAGGAAGTTATTACATACAGTACACACACACACACAAATCATTCAGACCAACTGGACCTTCTCAGTTTTTATGGCCCACACAAATTTCTTCTTACCTTCATCTAACCATATTGACGTGACCATCTATTCCTTTCTACCTCATGTGTTTATCAAGCATCCACTTAACTGTGTCTATAATATTCTATTGCGACTCCTTGAGGTAACAAGTTCCACCTCCCAACCATTCTCTCAGCAAAGCAATTCTCCTGACCTTCCAATTGTATTCATTAAAACATACAAGCAGGTGAATTAGGAGCAGGAGTAGGCCATTCGGCCCCTCGAGCCTGCTCGGCCATTTAATAAGGTCATGGCTGATCTGATTGTGGCCTCAACTATACTTTTCTTCCTACCCCCCCATATCCTTTAACACCCTTGTCAATCAAGAATCTATCTAATTAGATCTAATTAGTCTCATATGTATGGCCCCTATCTTGGAAACATCTCCTCTTCAGCATCCCACCCCTTCATAGGTTTAAAGATCTCCGTCAGGTCACCCCTCAGCCTTCACTTTTCTGGAGAATAGAGAGTCATCTGCTCAATCTTTCCTTATCAGTTTTGATGCACAGTTTACAGATTATAAACCAGGGATTTTTTTCTATGTGTAACATAAGTGCCATTTCTAAGCGTACATTGTTACTGGCTTATAAACAATGTTGACTGCCTCACTTAGCTCAGGGCAGAGTTAAGTCTATTTTTCTCCCTGTAGGGATGAATGTTGATGTTAATTTGAATTTTGATTCTGTACCTGTCTTGAGGGAGCTGGGGAGGCCCTGAATTGCATCGCTTTCTTGCAACTAAATCCTGACTGAAGATACACACCAGAAGAACAGGTCAACTCACGTATCTCCATAGGTGAGTTGATTACTCTTACACAACCGAGCAAGTTTTGGGCGGTTGAATAGAGCAGGTGATTACATCCACTCTAAAAACAAGTTGTAATTGTGCAATGCTTTGTTTTTCCTCCTCGCTTATTCTTTTTTAAATCAGAATTTGAATGAATCGCTCTAGTGGTTTGTACAGGAAATCAACATATTTTGATTGGAGTGGGAATTAGCATAAAGTAAGTCTCAAATACAGGGCAACTAGACACCAACAAAATTAATTGGTATCAATTTATGAACAAAATAAGCTCTGTAGGTTGGAAGTGGAAAGTAGCATAAAATCGATTGATGGAAAACTTTTCTTTAGCATAGCACAAACATTCTGGCCCTTTTGGCATGATTTAAGCTTCAATCCACTGTTTCTTTCTACCTACTCTCTGACTAAAGAATTGGTTAGCAACTGTGCAAGTGTTCACCATCGTACGAGCTCCTTTCCCCTATGTACATAGCAGGAGAATGGAAATGTGACTCCAGTGTCGAATTGACAGATGCCCTTGTCAGAATTTTCTAAAGGGCGGCACTGCTGCCTCACAGCGCCAGAGACCCGGGTTCGATTCTCGGCTTGGGTCACTGTCTGTGCGGAGTCTGCACGTTCTCCCTGTGTCTGTGTGGGTTTCCTCCGGATGCTCCAGTTTCCTCCCACAGTCCAAAGATGTGCGGGTTAGGTTGATTTGACATGCTAAATTGCCCCTTAGTGTCAGGGGGACTAGCTAGGGTAAATGCATGGGGCTCTGGGGATAGGGCCTGGATGGGATTGTGGTTGGTGCAGACTCGATGGGCCGAATGGCCTCTTTCTGAACTGTAGAATTCTATGATTCTATAAAGACCTCCAGATTTAGGAGTTCTGCTCTTGAATTGGGTGATTACTAATGTATCTGCATTATTATAGATGGGGGAGGGCAGGGAGAGTAGAAAAATTGATTGTGGATTGTTAGCATGGATTGTCATGTTTCACATATTGCCTTGTTTCTTTTTTTGCATATCACTAACATGGGGGATAGAGAATCATCCAATGGGTGTTCTCCATATGGACTTTTCAAAGCATTTGATAAGATTTCTCTTAAGTGGCTATTTGCTGAAATGAAAGCACATGAATCAGAGGTAAGCTTTTGATAGTTAGCTAATTGTATGGGTGGGAGAAGACAAAGAATAGTGACATAAAGGACAAGCAGGAAGTTATAAGTGGACATGGACTGAGCAAAGATTTGGCAGATGGAGTTCAATATGGAGGCATGTGAGGTTGCCAGCTTTGAGTCTGAGATGCCCCAGGCCCAACCATCTTCAAATGCTTCATCAATGACCTTCCTGTTATCAAAAGGTCAGAAGTGGGGATGTTTGTAGCAGACCGCACAATGTTCAGCACCATTCATGACTCCTGTGATATTGAAGCAGTTCATGTCCAAATGCAGCAAGACCTGGACAATATCCAGGCTTGGGCTGACAAGTGGCAGCTAACATTCATGCCACATAACTGTCATAGAGGATCCAAACATCACCCCTTGGCATTCAATGGCATTACCATTGCTAAATCCTCCACCGTCAACATTCTGGTGGTTACTATTGATCAGAAACTGAACTGAACCAGAAATATAAACATTGCGGCTCCAAGAGCAGGTCAGAGGCTAGGAATCCTGCAGTGAGTAACTCACCTCTTGACTCCTCAAAGCCTGTGCACCATTCACAAGGTACAGGTCAGGATTGTAATGGAATACTCTCCACTTATCTGGAAGAGTGCTGCTTCAACAACACTGAAGAAGCTCGACGTCATCCAGGACAATGTAGCCCACTTGACGGGTACCCCTTCCACAAACATTCAATCCCTTCCCCACAATGAACACTGGTAGCAGTATGTACCATCTACAGGGTACACTGCATGAACTCACAAAGCCTCCTTAGACTGTACCTTCCAAACCCACGACCACTGCCACCTAGATGGAGAAGGGCAGAGGTTTCCGGGGAACACCACTACCTGGAGATTCGCCTTCAACTCACTCGCCTACTGACTTGGAAAAATATCACAGCCATTCCTTTACCGTCACTGGGTCAAAATCCTGGAACTCCTGCCCTAAGACCACAATGGGTGTTCCTACACCACAAGGACTGCAACGGTTCAAGAAGGCAGCTCACCATCACCTTCTCAAGGACAACTCGGGATGGGCAATAAATGCTGGCCTAGCTAGCAACAGCCACATCCCAAAAGTGAATTTAAAAAAACTTTTTCTCCTGCTGAGAGACAAAGAACGATGGGGGAACAGAGAACTTTGAGAGTCTCTGTACACAAAATCCAGAAAAAGATGGTGGACAGACACAAAAAATAATCAAAATGGCTGGTGGAATGTTGGCGTTTATCTTAAGGGGGTTGGAGTACCAAAGTAAGCGTGATACAAATCCCATCTAATGTGCTGCGTGCAGTTTTGAGTACCTCACCTTAGGAAGGATGTATAGTCCTTGGAGGGAGTATTCAACATATTCACCAGAATGATACCAGAGTTTAAAAGGGTTAAGCTAAGAAAACAGTTTGCATAACCATTCCTTGTATCTCCTTGAGTTCACAAGGTTGCAGACTGATCTAATCAAACCACTCACACTGTTTAAATAACCCAATAGGCAAGATACAAAGACATGGGGTGGGATTTTCAAGCCGCGCTCACCCCAAGACCGGAAAATCCCACCCAAGGTTAACAGACCTTTGCATGGTCCATGTCCCGCCCAATATGATTCCTGTGGCAGGGGGACTGGACACTTCCACCCATTGGACTGGATTCTGAGGAGGTAGTGTCCAAACCACCTGGTTTAAAAATCAGGGGTGAACCTCCCCCCACCCGATCGTGTCACCTTGAGTTGGTTTTGTGGCGGTCAGGCTGCTAATTGGCTCAGGCTGAGACCGCCGCTCCCATCTGGGAGGAGGTCCCGCCTCCAAGAACTGGCAGCCCTCGAGTCCCAACGGCGCTACAGGGAGCTGTGGCCACTGCTGGGACTGCAGGTAGTGCTTCATGCAATGCAGCCAGCTTGAAAGATGAGACAGGTGAGATTCTGCCAGGCCCAATCTGACAGGTTCCAGTGGGGCAATGAAGGACATGGGTACACGAGGGCAGGGAATGAGTACCATTAAGGTTGGTCTCCATTGGGCACAGGTGGTTCGAACAACCTGCAAGCAGAACTTGGCTGTGAAACCCTCCACTGCTACCAGTGGCAGCAGGAGGAGGCCCTTAGTGGCCATTAATTCGCTACTTAAGGGTCTCAATTTGCCCAAGAGAAAGTGAATTGCCTGACACATTCCATTAAGTACCAGTGGGAGTGAACAGGCAATGATTTTATCCAGAACCCAATTTTACAACCTCAAAGACCAAAGAACAAGAACAAAGAACAATACAGCATAGGAACAGGCCCTTCGGCCCTCCAAGCCCGTGCCGCTCCCTTGTCCAAACTAGACCATTCTTTTGTATCCCTCCATTCCCACTCCGTTCATATGGCTATCTAGATAAGTCTTAAACGTTCCCAGTGTGTCCATCTCCACCACCTTTCCTGGCAGCGCATTCCAGGCCCCCACCACCCTCTGTGTAAAATATGTCCTTCTGATATCTGTGTTAAACCTTCCCCCCCCCCTTCACCTTGAACCTATGACCCCTCGTGAACGTCACCACCGACCTGGGGAAAAGCTTCCCACCGTTCACCCTATCTATGCCTTTCATAATTTTATACACCTCTATTAAGTCTCCCCTCATCCTCCGTCTTTTCAGGGAGAACCTCACTCCCCTTTGCCTCCCAGTCTGCTCCGAGTTGGGAGTGGGTAAGCATGCAAAATTACCTCCCATTGGGTAACGTTTTCCTGCCAGGTAGAAGTAGGTTCCAGAAAATTCCCTGATATTGACATTGGGTCACAATCATAAATCAAATCAATGAACTGTTGTTGAGTAAGGCTACCAGGAGATATATAGAAGATGTGGATAAAATAACTCCTCAGAGGCCGATGTCCCTTCATTTATCAACTTATCTCCACTCCTAAGTGTGCCTCAGGTACAAAGTCAGAATCCAGAGTGCGAGTAGACCTGATGCACCTCATTATATACACAGGTGAGATTCCCTGATTGGGCAAGCAATCATTACCAATCTTTTTGGCAGCCATCATCGTCCCAGATGACCATAGGCTGTGACTGGTGGTGATTTAAGCTGAGGATCACTATACCTTAGGCAGGGAGCAAGGTTGAGAAGGTTCATGAATTATCTCAGCCAGTATGGGAATTGAAACTATGCTGTTGGCATCACTCTACCTGCTGTCCAGCCAACTGAGCTAAACTGACCCCGCAGGCAATCATTACCTCAATCAGGGAGATCATACTCCAAGAGGCCCAACTGAGGTAATCACAGTGGGCAAATGGAGTTGAGCTTCAGGTCTGATTGAATGGAAGAGTAGGCTCAAGGGAATGATGTAAGCAACACCCTTCCATCCAATTCGTAAGCTGTATGTGACTTGGTGAGGAGGAAACAGAGAACATAAATGTGGAGCAAATGTCTAGGAGTAGGAAGAAGGGGATGTGCCAAATGTGGAATATGGTGTAATTGTGCTATTAAAAAAGAAAGTGAATGTCAACATATTGCTAAAATTATCATTGAGTGTGTAACTGACGCATTGTATGGGCTGGTTGCTTGGAAACCAAGAAGTTCGTAGAAATTAGTTAATGTCTTGTTATGTATGGGCTGAAGAACGAGGAACTAGCTATGCCAGATAGTCCAAACTCAATCAGGCTGCCAATAACCGAATGGATGATGCGACTGGTGTGACCGACTTTGCAGCTGTTATCCACCCATGGCATCTGTCAACAGACAACTGGCCAACCACTGAGCCTTGAGGAGGTATGTTCAGCCTATCCAGTGCCAAACACACAGGCAGCATGCACAGAGTATAAGACATTGTTCTTCCAGGTAATAATCAGTTAGCTCAGGCTGAGGTAGTCTGATCAACTACTTGGAGACCAGAAGGAGAGAGCTAATCTACATACAAAGAGTAGTGGGGGTTTGGAACTCTCTTCCCCAAATGGTGGTGGATGCTGATTCAATTGTTAGCTTTAAGTCTGAAATAGAACAATTTTTATTGAGCATGGGTATCAAGAGATATGGGCCTCAGGCAGCTGCATGGAGTTAGGCCACAGATCAGCCATAATCTTATTGAATAGCAGGGCAGGCTTGAGGGGCTGAATAGCCTACTCCTGTTCCTATGTTTTGTTCTGACTCTCAAGCCACATGGATGCATGAGTATAATTCTTACCAAATGTAAAATTTTGGAATGCTAAATTAATGTGTTGTGTGCAAACAATAATTTGCTAGTCTTGAGTTGTTGATACCCAGAGTAAATCTCTGAATCAAAAGTAGGGAGTTAGCCCACAATGAATGGTCTACTTCTGGGTCTAAGATTGAATGTGCATACCTGTAGCAAATGGCGATTATGGCATTGCGGTAATGCAACTGGATTAGTAATCCCGAGGCGTTGGCTAATGCTTTGGTAACGGAGGTTCAAATCCCACCATGGCAACTGGGGAGATTGCCTGCAAGTAATTTACCTGAAATAGTAAGCTAGTGTCAGTTATGGTGACTATGACTACAACGAGGGCTTCATTGGTCTTTAGTTTCCTCTGGAAACCGGCCTAGTGAGGGCAGGAGCATGGTCGCAGTAACTCCATTTAGGCTGGAAGCCAACCTGTTCTTCAGGGATCATGGCCTCAACAAGAGGATTAATTCTGCACATAATTCATTCTATGCAGTTTGTAAGTTCTGCACAGAAATGACATCAGCCTATAGCTTTCTAGGATGTAGATTGCCTTGTCAGGTGTCAGTATGGCACAGTCCATCATTCTCCCGCCATGCTTTAGGGATGCGTCGTTATACCATGACTTTGCTGTACAGTTTCACAAGCCACTGGAGCCCCGTTGGGCCTGGTTGTTGGAGAAATTCCAAGAAGGATATGATCTTTGCCAGCCACCTTCCCTTCCTTCATTGCCGGTATCCCTTCCTTCGCCTAATCTATACTAATAAGGATGATGGAGGGATCAACGTCATTGTGCAACGCGTTGCTCTGGTTGAAATTTGGCATTCTTGCATCTGCCCTGATGAGTGCGAGATGAAAAGCTTCGACAGCATGTCGCTTCCTTCAGCAATGAACTAGTTTTGGTGGATTTTTGCCTGAAACTGGTCAGTTGAACCTTAAAAGTAAACTGGATGGAAAACGAATATTATTTACATGGATTTTGTCACAGTTCTCACTTTTTATTCATAATAACTTGAAGGGCTTTTACAATTCGAGTCATTTTATGCTCAGTTTAACCAAGGATTGAGTATCAAATTTTAATCAACAATTGCACATTGTAAGATAATTGGATTTGTTTGAGCACAAATGATTTCTGAAGTGCACATTTAAAATGAGCACAAAAAGAATGATTGTGTACCACACAAATGCAACCCCATAGCAGTACTTCCTCACAGTGCCAGGGATTCGGGTTCAATTCGGGCCTTGGGTAATTGTGTGGAGTTTGCACATTCTCCCCGTGTCTGCATGGGTTTCCTCCGGGTGCTCCAGTTTCCTCCCACAGTCCACAACAGTGCACGTTATGTGGATTGGTCATGCCAAATTGCCCCTTAGTGCGGAATTTTCCCATCCCGCCTGCCACACGAATTGTAACGGTGGGACACGGGCCATGCAAAGGTCCATTGACCTTGGGAGGGATTTTCCCGTCTTGGGGCGTGCGCAGCTGGAAAATCCCACCCAAAGGCCGGAATTTTACCAGCATGTGCGCCCCAATTCTGGGGGCAGGTGAGGCTCGGAGAATGGCATTTTCCGTTGGCCTCTGGTGGGATCGTACGAACGTCGGGCGGACATGCTGGTAAAAGTCCCCCCAAAGTGTCCAAAGTTGTGTAGATGAGATGGATTAACCATGGTAAGTGTGTGGGGTTACTGGGATGGGGCGGGGGTGAGGGCATGGGTAAGAAATTCTGTCAGAGAGTCAGTGCAGACGGGACAAAATATACACCACTACAAATAACCTTGAGATGAAACATCCCGAGGCCTTGTTCATCGTGGCTGGGGACTTCAATCAGGCTAAGCTCAAGAGCGTACTACCAAGTTATCACCAACACGTCTCCTGTTCCACCAGAGGCCCAAACATCCTAGAACATTGCTACACAAATATCAAACATGCCTACCGCTCTTATTGCCCATCCACACTTTGGCAAATCAGACCACAAGGCTGTGCTCCTGCTCCCGGCTTACAAGCAAAAACTGAAGCTGGACAATCCATCAAAGAAAGTCGTGCAATGTTGGTCTGAGGAATCGGATGATCTCCTACGGGGCTGCTTGGAGTCAGTGGACTGATCAGTATATAAAAACTCTGCGACCAGCCTGAACGAGTACGCCACTACAGTAACTGACTTCATTAGTAAGTGTCTAGAAGACTGTGTGCCAAAGAAACACATCCATGTGTTTCCCAACCGGGAACCATGGATGAACAGGGATATCCACTGCTTGCTGAAGTCCAGGTCTGAGGCGTTCAAGTTAGGTGACACTGACCTATACAAGAAAGCGAGATACAATCTAAGGAGATCCATCAAAGATGCCAAAAGACAGTACCGGACCAAGCTAGAATCCCATGCTAGCCACACCAACCCCCGTCAACAATGGCAAGGTCTGCAAGACATAACAGGCTACAAGATGAAGGCATGTAAAATCATGGGCTCCAACGCACCCCTCCCTGATGAGTTTAATGCATTCTACACTCGTTTTGAGCAAGAGGTCAGCGAGAGCATGCCCTCATCCCAGGAAGCCCTGGGATGAACCTGTATCTGGGGTCACCATTGCAGATGTCAGAGCAGCTTTCTTGAAGGTGAACCCATGGAAAGCAACTGGCCTGGATGGGGTACCCGGACATGCACTCAGATCCTGCATGGATCAGCTGGCGGGGGTATTCACAGAAATCTTCAACCTCTCTTTACAACAATCTGAGGTCCCTATCTGCTTCAAGGAGATGACCATCATCCCGGTACCTAAGAAAAACTAAGCAGCGTGCCTGAATGACTATCGGCCGGTGGCTCTGGCATCCATCATTATGAAATGCTTCGAAAGGTTAGTCATGGCACAAATTAATTCCAGCCTCCCAGACTACCTGGATCCACTACAGTTTGCCTACCGCCGCAACAGGTCCACAGCAGACGCCATTTCCCTGGCCCTGCACTCAACCCTGGAACACCTAGCTAACAAAGACTCCTATGTCAGACTCCTATTTATTGACTACAGCTCAGCCTTCAATACCATTATTCCCATGAAATTCATCTCCAAACTCCGTGGCCTGGGCCGCGGCACTCCCTCTGCGACTGGATCCTGAACTTCCTAACCCACAGACCACAATCAGTAAGGATAGGCAACAACTCCTTCTCCACAATCATCCTCAACACCAGGACCCCACAAGGCTGTGTTCTCAGTCCCCTATTGCATTCCTTATACACCTATGACTGTGTGGCCAAATTTCCCTCCAATTCGATTTTCAAGTTTGCTGATGACACCACCATAGTGAGTTGGATCTCAAACAATGACGAGACAGAGTACAGGAATGAGATAGAGAATCTGGTGAACTGGTGCGGCCACAATAATCTCTCCCTTAATGTCAACAAAACAAAGGAGATTGTCATTGACTTCAGGAAGCCCCTGTCTACACCAACGGGGACGAAGTAGAAAGGGTTGAGAGCTTCAAGCTTTCAGGTGTCCAGAGCACCAACAACCTGTCGTGGTCCCCCCATGCCGACACTATGGTTAAGAAAGCCCACCAACGCCTCTACTTTCTCAGAAGATGAAGGAAATTTGGCATGTCAGCTACAACTCTCACCAACATTTACAGATGCATCACAGAAAGCATTATTTCTGGTTGTATCACAGTTTGGTATGGCTCCTGCTCTGCCCAAGACCACAAGGAACTACAAAAGGTCGTGAATATAGCCCAATCCATCACACAAACCAGCCTCCCATCCATTGACTCTGTCTACAGTTCCCGCTGCCTCGGCAAAGCAGCCAGCATAATTAAGGACTCCACGCACCCCGGACATTCTCTCTTCCACTTTCTCCTGTCGGAAAAAAGATACAAAAGTCTGAGGTCACCTACCAAACGACTCAAGAACAGCTTCTTCCCTGCTGCTGTCAGACGTTTGAATGGACTTACCTTGCATTAAGTTGATCTTTCCCTACACCCGAGCTATGACTGTAACACTACATTCTGCACTCTCTCGTTTCCTTCTCTATGAACAGTATGCTTTGTCTGTATAGTGTGCAAGAAACAATACTTTCACTGTATACTAATACATGTGACAATAATAAATCAAATCAAAGACTCGATGGGTCGAATGCCCTCCTTCTGCACTGTAGGGATTCTATGAAATACAACCATAATGGAGGATGCACAAGGTACAATGATCAAGAGCTTCCAATCCCTTGAAACTGGTTTTGAATTCTATAGTTAACCTTGTTTCCAATGTATTGCAAATTACTGTTGTGAGATGTCATCAGTCTGCATCTTACTCATGCAAACTGTATATAATTTCCATTTACATTTCGAACGTGGTCCACAGTTCTTTGTTGTTAGTATTTTTTTTAATTGTTCCAGTCCCAGCGTTTTCTATTTATAACCAAAGGACTCTTCAGATACGGAATGGTTGTGCAATATTTTTCTGGTCGAATCTGCCAGCTGGCAACACATAATTTTTTTTTCTGGGCTTTTAATTACCTCTGCATTCTGATGTAAAACTGCGAAATAATTGTCTCAATCTGTTCAGCCATGTGATGGGGTTAATTTGTAGCAATGACCTTGTACAATCTTCACTCGAACGCTGCTTCAGCTCTGCTTCATTTGCCAGTTTCCACGAGCACACTTTATAACCTTGCCTGTTGATAACAGCTCAGGACAAATAGGCAGAGAGTAGGGAACTACGGTAACTACCCTGCCAATGAATGAGGTGTTGCTAACCATAGAAGCGTAGAAAAATTACAGCACAGAAGGTGGCCACTTGGCCCATCTTGTTCATGCCAGCCCAAGGTCACACAGGTGCCCTGCGAGAATCATTTTTGTGCAGACCGGAACTCTTATTTTCATCTTAATATGCAAAATTATCTTTGACGTTTCAGCCTGGACCATTTCAAAAATGTGAACCTGTCCCTGAGTTAAGTTGCAGCTTCATAACTGAATCTCATGAAATAGATATTTGTGAGATCCTTTGTTTGGTTTGCTTCAGTTAATGCAAACACTTCATTTTAAGACATTTCTGCCTATGTAACTCTCTAAAGTTAACTTGGCCACATTTTGAACTCTGCAAGCATGCTGGGATTGGCTTGGAAAATTGACTGTATTTTTGAAAGGTAAATAGGCTTTTTCGTAAGTCAAAACAAAGCCTTTATGGCCACGGCTGCAAATTGTTTATGAAAATTAGAGACACTGCTTGGACCAAGTCATTTCATAACACAGATAACCAAAAAGTTATAATGCTCTCTCAATCTATATGTAGGCAGTGCGAGGTTTGGGTTAAGTCTGTGTGAGGACTGGCAGACAAACCAGTGTCTCTCTCTTTTCTCTCTCTCCCAGTAATCCTTTTTTCACTTTCTGTAATGTGTTAATTTAAAAATTCTGCTTAATAAAAGAAATTCAATGTACTTTGGGGCAGCACGGTAGCACAGTGGTTAGCACTGCTGCTTCACAGCTCCAGGGACCTAGGTTCGATTCCCAACTTGGGTCACTGTCTGTGTGGAGTTTGCACGTTTTCCCGTGTCTGCGTGGGTTTCCTCCGGGTGCTATGGTTTCCTCCCACAGTCCAAAGATGTGCGGGTTAGGTTGATTGGCCATGCTAAAAATTGCCCCTTAGTGTCCTGAGATGCGTAGGTTAGAGGGATTAGAGGGTGGATATGGGGGTAGGGCCTGGGTGGGATTGTGGTCGGTGCCGATTCGATGGGCCAAATGGCCTCTTTCTACACTGTAGGGATTCTAGTGCTGTCCTCATCTATTCTGAGGAATGAATAGATCCTACAATATTGAATATTAACTTTGATCCCAAATATTATTTTAAATAATTTCTTCATTACAGAGACTCAGAGCCCGAAGGCATCACGTTGTGCCTGTTTTCAGGTGCGGAAACTTGGTAAAGTCAGGCGTGAGGTGAGTAGTGTGATCTGCACTCACCTCCACGCTGGTTTCCCCTTTACCAAGGCCTGAAAATGACCGTGAGCGGGACCACGCCTGAAACGGCGTGACAGCCATTTAAATGCATTTGCTTGCATTTAAATGGATTTAATGGGCTGCACGCCCAACTTTAATGGCACTTCCCCCTTTACCAACACATTCGCCCATCCAGAATCAGCGCGAAACAGACATGCTCCATATAAGTCCGATTCGGGCACTCCATCAGTGAGGGTTAGTGAGGTGGTAAGTGCTGAGCGTCCGATGGTTCTCTGCTTGAGATCGGTGCGGGGGAAGGGGGGGGTTCGCTGTCATTCTGCCTGAGATCAGTGGGAGTGAAAGTGGGGCCACTGCCATTCTGCCTGAGATCGATTGGGGGGGAGGGGTGTCGTCCACTGCCACTCTACCTGAGATCGATTGGGGGGGAGGGGGGGTCCACTGCCACTCTACCTGAGATCGATGCGGGGGGAAGAGGTTCCACTGCCACTCTGCCTGAGATCGGTGGGGGAAAGGGGGGTCCACTGCCAATCTGCCTGAGATCGGTGGGGGGGAAGGGGGTCCACTGCCACTCTGCCTGTGATCAGTGCAAATGAAGGGATGTCTGCTGCCACTCTGCCTGAGATTGGTGGGGGGAAGTGGAGGAGGGGCCCACAATCTGCCTGGGTGGTGGAAGCGGTAGGGGGATAAGGTGGTCAGTAATGTTGTGCGTGTGGGGCAATGTCTGTGGGGCCAGGGGGAGGCAGAGGAGCAACATTCTATATATTTTTTTCTGCGCATGTGCAGTTGGAGGCCCCAATTGGAGTTGCAGGATTTTGGGCACGTTAAAGCCCCGCCCACAGGCTTTGCAGTGCAATTTGGACTCATTGATATTTTTGCAGCAGAGTGCGTGTGGGGACCCTGAGAACGGGTCTAAAAGTCGGATCTGAAACACTCCCAATTTCAACTCCGCCCAGCACTTAGAATCAAAATGGTAAAATAGGGCCCTGAAGTGCTAGCTTTCGGCTGTTCATTAAGTTGGAGCCCTGACTTTTAGGCAGGTGTCAAATAATCTGTGGCATTTTTTTGAAGGATGGAAAAGTGAATTTGTCCTGGCCAATATTTAGCACTCAATCGACATCATTGAAACAGGTTATCTGGTTAATACAAATTGCTGTTTGTGGGAGCTTGCTGTGAGTAAATGACTGTCACGCTTCCTACATTCGAACAGTACCTACACTTCAAAAGTTCTTTATGAGCTGTAAAGCACTTTGGGACAATCTGAGGTCTGGAAAGACTCATACCAGTTCTGTCCTCCTGTAACACAAAAGCCTCAACAAGTGACTAAAATTGATAATATTTTAATTTATTTTTGCCTGTATATGCGCCAAAAAAGTTGGAAATTCTTCTCCATTTACATATTTCTTATTATGGCAACCAGATAAGTGATGTAACTTCAGTAGTTGTGCACGGAAGTATTTGCTCTGTTGCTTTTCAAATGAATTTGTTCTTGCTATGGACCATTGAATGGTAATAAACTGTAATCAGTTGCTTTACGCTGTGGTTAATTTTTATGTTCTTTCGCAGTGGAATGATCACTCACACTTAGCGGGTAGAGGTAAGCTTAGATTTAAAGCATACTTTTGGATGCAACATTTTCTTTTAAAGCATCTTCGCATTTTTAAACCGCCCCTAATGCTAGTCTGCTTAAAACCTCCACAAATTCACACTCACATAATTGAGTTATACGCAGATTCTCATTCAATGATGCATTGTATCTTTTGGGGCCAGCTCTATACGTCGCTATGAGTGATGGGCCACCATATGTTTTAAATGTTTTTGTGAATTGGACAGAGTTAGGATTAACTACACATCCAACTTGCAATCTACTCTGTGTTTCTTGGCCTCCTTGAAGCATAACACCACTAGACAAGGAAAGGCAGGAGTATGATAGTCTGGGCTATTGGTTTTTGGCATTGGTGCTGCATTATTGTAGTTACCTAAAGCAGGTCCTGACTGATAAGGAACTGCTGAAAGGGTGGAAGCACACTATCTGTGCTCCCGTTGAGAGAGCCACAGCATTATGAATCGCTTGATAACATAGCAGTGGTTCAGCTCTTTATCTCTGGGAGGGCTGTGGAAGTGAACAGTTCCCATCACTGGTCATTAGTTTTGGTGGCACAGTGGTTAGCACTGCTGCCTCACAGCGCCAGGGACCCAGGTTCAATCCCCAGCTTGGGTCACTGTCTGCGCGGAGTCTGCATGTTCCCCCTGTGTCTGTGTGGGTTTCCTCCGGGTGCTCCAATTTCCTCCCACAGTCCGAAAGGCGCGCTGGTTAGGTGCATTGGCAGTGCTAAATTCTCCCTCAGTGTACCCGAACAGGCGCTGGAGTGTGGGGACTAGAGGATTTTCACAGTAACTTCTCTGCAGTGTTAATGTAAGCCTACTTGTGACACGAATAAATAAACTTAAAAAATAACTAAAACTTTTAGTTTAATGATATGTGACCGTGTGAATCAAATCAAAAGCTGTCCAATTGATTTATCTCAAGCTGGCATTTTTTGGGCTGGTTTAATGAAGTTGAGAAGGATGTTGAAGCTAGTATATCCATTGAACCCCATAGTGTATGCCACATCGCACTTAGCCTGACCCCGACTGTTACATGTGTAATTAAATGATGTTCTGATGGTATGACTTATTGAGCTTGTGGACTTGGCTGGGGCGTGAAGGAGCATGAGGTGTTTTGATTTGGATGGTGATTAGTTCTCGTCAAGTGTCCCAGTGTTCCCTTCAGTCACTGGATGCTAAACGGTTCTCTTTGACTTTAGGGATATTGTACACAGCATTGGAAACCTTGGTGCTCCACACTAAATCCAGGAAGGATGGTTGTTTGATGGGGTGAATAGAGTACAACTCACCAAGCAATTCCTCTGCTGACTCATAGTTTGTCAATTGAGACAGCTGCAGGTGGCAATTTTTTAAAAACCTTGCTTAACCACACTCTCGATTTCCGCTCCATCCAACATCCATTAGAAGTGATGAAATTGGCTGCTTGGGAAAATCCTTCTCCGGAGTATGTTCCCTATACTGCTTTGGCATTGCACCATCATCTTTATGTTTCTCTTGAGTGACTGCAAAGTATTAGATGCAATCTAAGATTCACATTATCTTGTGAAAGAGATAGCCAAAAGTCACATTAAGAATATAGAATCATATAGTGCAAAAGGAGGCCATTTGGTCCATCGAGTCTGCACCGACCACAATCCCACCCAGGTCCTATCCCCATAACCCTACTAACTTATCCTACTAACCCCCTGACACTAAGGGGCAATTTAACATGGCCAATCAATCGAACCCGCACATCTTTGGACTGTGGGAGGAAACCAGAGCACCCGGAGGAAACCCACGCAGACACGAGGAGGATGTGCAGACTCCACACAGACAGTGACCCAAACCGGGAATCAAAAACCAGTCTCTTGCGCTGTGAGGCAGCAATGCTAACCTGTGCCACCATGCCGTCCCACATTTGAATAACATTTCCAAAAAGACGAATTGCTTATAGTTTGAAGTTATATAGAGAAAATATTGCACGGAATGGATCTAGATTCTACCAATTTTGTTATTTCTAATGAATGCTTTATCATGTATTCATCAAAGTTTTGGTAAACTGGGTTTAAAAAACTGTTCAGGGCGTTTCCATGGAGACATGGACATTTTTACTAAACTAGTCTCAAAACATTTAGGGGGGAAATTTTGAATTCCCCCTTGCACCTGTGTCAAGAAGCTGGGATAAAACAAAGATTAAAGAATTGGACAAAAGGAAATTGAAAAAGATTCAGCTGCACTGAGGGCTTTTGCTATTTGGAGTACCCAAGTTAACAGAGTGAACAGATATTTACCTAAGTGAAGTGGAGAACAATAGGACATATAATTACAGGGATTAAGGATAAAGAGGGTAGGCATTCAAAGAGTGAAATAAGAAGGGATGTCACACTTACATGCTAAAAGAGGGAACTCTAAGCCAAGTTGTACAGATAAGATGACATCCAAAGGAATAACCAATATATCAGTGGCAGGGTTAGTCCTGTGCAGGAGGTGAAGAGTTGACTGGTGACCAAGATCATAACCATCCCAACCCGAAAGCTGAGGTCTTCCAAAACATACCTTTACCTGAAGATTGCTGCTTTAAACACTTGGTGGGCTGTTCTAAAACAGAAGGAAGTTTCTCAAAAGAAATATGAGGTCGTGTGTGGTAATTATTGTTGGATTTGGCTCATAGTGTCAAAATCTATGGGTTGTTATTTTGAGAATGTATATTCTTGAAGTTTAGGAAAGTAGATAGATTTGGAATGGGGTAAATTTAATTATACTCTGTTTTTAACCATTGTTGCAGTGAAGTGTAATTTTTGTTCTGTATCATTGCCTTTCTTGCTGTATGTTTTACAGTTAAACAAACATTTTTTGTTTGAATGATTACAATGAGATTGGAGCTTTCCTCCTCACTGATTTTCATTTCTTTACTCATATTATATCAAATTGCAAAATAAGCAGTTAAGAACCAGCATTTCTAGTTTCCCTTCTGGGATTTGGGATATCCTCGCATTTAATATCAATCAGCCAGGTTCTTAACACCTGCCTCGCCTGGCAATTAACTGGCAGAGGTAAATCGGGGAGAGGTCAGGGGCGAACCCAGCTGCCCTCATTCTGAAGGCCTGCATAATGCAAATTTCAGGTGGGTCTATAAATGGTTGCATATAACTCCTACCTACTTGGTGGAATTATAATTCAGAATGATTTAATTGAGGTATTTAAAATGATGCTGAATAACTGAGGTACACAACTTCTCAAAATGCACCTTTGACAACCACTTCATTCTGCTTTGGTATTCATAAGTTTACAGTCTTCTCCAATAAGAGCACGAGATTAGCAGTTGTCCATTTTGGTCAGTAAGTAAGCCTGCTCCACCATTACTTCGGATCATGGGGCTAATTTATATTATGGGTCATAGAGTCATAGAGTCGTTGAGGTTTACAGCATGGAAATAGACTCTTCAGTGCAACTTGTCCACACCGCCCTTTTTTTTAACCACTAAGCTAGTCCCAATTGCCCGCATTCGGCCTGTTTCCCTCTATACCCATCCTACCCATGTAACTGTCTAAATGCTTTTTAAAAGACAAAATTGTACCCGCCTCTACTACTACCTCTGGCAGCTCATTCCAGACACTCACCACCCTCTGTGTGAAAAAATTGCCCCTCTGGACACTTTTGTATCTCTCCCCTCTCACCTATGCCCTCTAGTTTTAGACTCCCTTATCTTTGGGAAAAGATGTTGACTATCTACCTGATCTATGTCCCTCATTATTTTATAGACCCCTATAAGATCATCCCTAAAAGTCTCCTATGCTCCAGGGAAAAAATTCCCGTCTATCCAGCCTCCCCTTATAACCCAAACCATCAAGTCCTGGTAGCATCCTAGTAAATCTTTTCTTGGGTCTTGGGTCCACCTACCTTAATATTCTTGCTTAACAATCTATCAATCTCAATTTTGAAATTAACAATTGACTCCATAGCTCCAGTCCCAAACGTTTTTTTATCAGAGACAATTCTGTATTTCCACGACTCATGTGTGAAGGCATGCTTCCTAACATCAGCCCAAAATGTCCTAAGGTTATACTCCTTTGTTCTCGACTCCCTCGCCAGTGGAAATAGTTTCTGTCTGTTTACCCTATCAAATCCTTTTATCACCTTAATTGCATTGCTCCTTAATCTTCCACCCTCAGTGGAGTATAAGCTTAGACTCTACAATCTGTCCTTTTAAATAACTTCTCTTAGCTGCAGGAGACTACATCTCCTCAACGATCAATATATCTTTCCAGAGGTGTGGCCACCAGAACTGAACATAGTACTCCAGATATGGTCTGATCAGAACTTAATCTAACTGCAAGATCAGTCCCGCCCCTTTCTATTTCAGCTTCCTGTTTAGTTATTTTTATTCATAGGATCATAGAATCGCGGTGGCACAGTGGTTAGCGCTGCTGCCTCTTGGCTCCAGGGACCTGGGTTCGATTTCCATCTTGGGTCATTGTCTGTGTGGAGTCTGCACGTTCTCCCCGTCTCTGGGTGGGTTTCCTCCGGCTGCTCCGGTTTCCTCCCACAGTCCAAATATATGAGGGTTAGGCACATTGGCCATCCCAATTTGCCCCTAGGTGTGTCCCAGGATGTGCAGGTTAGAAGGATTAGGGGGTAAATATGTGTGGTTGCGGGAATAGGGCCTGGTGGGATTGTTGTTGGTGCAGGTTTGATGGGCCAAATGGCCTCCTTCTCCACTGTAGGGTTTCTATGATTCTATGATTCATAAAATTCCTACTGTGCAGAATGGAGCCATTTGGCCCATCGAGCCTGCATCGCCAACAATCCCACCCAGGCCCTATTCTCATAACCCGTGATATTTACCCTGCTAATCTCCCTGACACTAATGGGCAATTTAGCATAGCCAATCCACCTAACCCGCACATCTTTGGAGTGTGGGAGTAAACCAGGGCACCCGAAGGAATCCCACGCGGACATGGGGAGAACGTGAAAACTCCACACAGGCAGCCACCCAAGGCAGGAATCGAACCCGGGTTCCTGGTGCTGTGAGGCAGCAGTGTTAATCACTGTGCCATCGTGCCGCCCAGTTATAACCTACTCTGTTACCTGAGATGGGAGAATTCTAAATGCAAATTTTTGTTTGGTCTGGAATTATTAATCATGATTGAATATAGTTATATGAAAGTGAAACCATCCTGTTAACATCATTGTTGAGGACTTTTATGAAGATTCAGTAAAGCACTAATTGTGGACGGCATTGAATACAGAGAGAAACCTGGTGATGAGGATATGCATACAGTAATCTTAACTTTTAAAATTTAGCATTGAAACAGAAATATGCTGCAATAATTAATTGGTGGCCCAGTGCTTGGTTACCTACATGTAGAACTTGGTATCATGAGCTGTACAACTTAATGAAAGCAGTAGCACATTGTGTCAGGGATATAAGGCCCTGCAGATGCCAGGAACCTGAAATAAAAACCGGATACATCCAGCAAATCGAACAGCAATTGCATCCAGAATTTCTACTTTTGTTCTTGAAGGCCACTAAAAAAGGAAAGGAAGAACACACATTTAAATTGTACCTTTCACAATCCGTGGACACCTCAAACTTTACAGCCAATTATTTTTGAAGCACGGTCACTATTGTAAAATAGGAAATCAATCGGTACACAGCAAGCTCCCAAAAAGAGCGGTGAAATAGATTAGGATAAATATCAGCAAAGGCACTGGGGAGTCCATAGGGTGTTTTACATTCACCCGAGAGAGCAGACAGAGAATTGGTTTAATGTTTCTAGAAGCTGGCATCTCCAACAGTATAGCACTCCCTCAGTGCTGCACTGAGATGTCAGCTTGGATTGACCTGTTCAAGACTTTATAGTGGGTCTATGGACTTCTGACTCTGAGGCTACCTCCTGAGCCATGTTGTGTTATCTCCACTCACCTGATGAAGGAGCAGTGATCCGAAAGCTCGTAATTCCAAATAAATCTGTTGGACGTTAACCTGGTGTTGTGAGACTTCTTACCGTGCCCACCCCAGTCCAATGCCGGCAACTCCACATCATGTTATTTTAAGACAATTTATATCCAATGTCCTGGAATGTGCATTGCGCTCCGTAATCCCTACTTATTCGCTACGTGTGTGTGTCGTTAAATAGCTGATATATTGATGGTCACGTCAGCCAGATTGTCAGTCCAGTGTTAAATCAAGGTTACATTGCCCTCTCTGAAAATTGGATTTGATGATGCACAGTATCAATTGTTTTAATTCAGTAAAATAGATTATAAAATAATAACACCTGCAAGTGCTCAAATGGCATATTCAATTTGAGTGGTTGAGTGGTTTATTATCATTGCAAACATTACATTATATTAGCATTTTTATTCTTAGAATATAATTCCTGTTACAAGGTATCTCACATTGAATGCCAAAAGCGATTATATCAAAGTCGGTCTCTGGTCTTTTTGCACACACAACTCCCCCCACCCCATTATTTACGTGCTGCATGTACTTAGCATTATAAAATTAATTTAGTCATGTTGGCAAAATGGATCTCAATTCCTGCCATTCTTTTTTGCGAAGCAATTAAACTAAATTAAACAAACCGAGGGACAAAGCAAGGAGGGTGAGCCTCATAAAGGGCAACTGCGCAAAACAAAAACAAAGCAGAAATCAAACTTTAAAACATCAAATCAAAAGGTGATTATAAGGGTCAGAAACACACTCCAGTCCCTGTGGTGCCCAACGGGCGTGGAAGGCCTCAATGGTGCCCGCGAACACTGCACGCTTCCCTCCGCAGGGCCACCCTGCCGCGAACATAGCTAAGGTAGAGGGGCGGGCAGTCAGGTTGGATAACCGCTTTAATTGCCCGATTGCCTGGACATGTTGATGGCAAGCTTGGCCAGGTGCAGGAGCAGGTTCACCAGGAGGTCCTCCTCCCACCCCGCTCCTCTGCCCTCTGCCACCGGGTGTCCCAAGACCTGCCTATGCAGCCAATTCAGTCAGATTATGTATTACAAATTCACACAGAAGATTTTCATCTGATCTGTCCTTAATTCAATTCTTATCTATGTCTCGGATGTTCAAAGCACTCTGCCGAAGGCAACAGCCACTCCACTCACTTATAGCCACCTATTTATACATCCTAATATAAAAATGATACAATGTTATATTCTTTGCGCTGTCCAGCCAAGTTCATAGAATCATAGAGCCCCTACAGTGCAGAAGGAGGCCATTCGGCCCATCGGGTCTGCACCGACAGCAATCCCACCCAGGCCATCCCACCCCATAACCTCACGCATTTACCCTGCTAAACCCCCTGACACTAAGGGACAATTTAGCCTGGCCAATCAACCTAACCTGCACATCTTTGGATTGTGGGAGGAAACAGGAGCACCCGGAGGAGACCCACGCAGACACAAGGAGAACATGCAGATTCCGCACAGACAGTGACCCAAGCCAGGAATCAAAACTGGGTCCCTGGCACTGTGAGGCAGCAGTGCAAACCACTGTGTCACCGTGCTGCCCCTTTGTAACATTTGAGCATCACCCTGTAATTCAATAGAATCTTGTGCTAAATCCTCACTCAAATTTCATATTCATAAAACAGCAGTCAAGCAGACTTCAGGAGCAGCGGGAACTGTTCCAACAAAACAGAAACAGATCCAATCAAATCAATTGAGATGTAAAAAAGACATTTTCATTTCCATTTTACTTTCTGAGCTCAAATTAGATCTCTAATAACAGCAAAGGGTAATAAAATATATGAATTGAAATCAAAGCAGCATGATTGCAAATACCCATGGAATTAGCTTGTCGTTCATTAAGTGCTTCCATTAAGGTTTTTAAGGTCCATTAAGGAGGCCTTGTTTCCTGTCAAAAGCTTGATGTTGGAATCCAGGAAATTAGCAATGGCAAATCCCAGGACATGACGGGATGGCAAATCTCCCAGCATGCAACACCAGTGCGAGCCCCTTGGCATGCCAGCAAGTGTGTGCGGCAAGGTGGCACAGTGGTTAACACTGATGCCTCACAGCGCCAGGAACCCGACTTCGATTCCGGCCTTGGGTCACTGTCTGTATGGAGTTTGCACGTTCTCCCCGTGTCTGTGTGGGTTTCCTCCAGGTGCTCCGGTTTCCATCCACAGTCCAAAGATGTGCAGGTTAGGTGCATTGGCCATGCTAAATTGCCCCTTAGAGTCAGGGGGATGAGCAGGGTAAATATGGGTTTATGGGTATAGGGCCAGGGTGGAAATGTTGTCGTTGCAGGCTCGATGGGCTGAATGGCCTTCTCCTGTAGGGATTCTATGATATTCCAAATTTAAATTTATTAATTAAAGTTTGCCTTATTCTATATAAAAGTTATCTAATCACTCTTGTGCATTCGCGTATTGCCTGAATTCTAAGTGTCTTTACCTGTCCTGTGCTCCGATGCAGCTCTTCCCCAGAAGCTGCAACATGGCTGGTGGAAGGTTGTTGATTTTCAGTGGGGCAGACTGCACATGGCCTTCCAGGATGATCTCAGACTACTCTGGGCTCAGACGGCCTGGCTTCGGGCAGCAGACTCCACACAGACAGTGACACAAGCTGGGTATCGAATCCTCCTCTCGGGCAAGTAAGTATGTCCTTTGTTAGGCAAGGAGATCAAACCTACGGCCAGCACTCCAGGTGTGGCCTCACCATTGCCCTGATCTAGTATTTAAAGTAAGAAGTCTCACAACACCAGGTTAAAGTCCAACAGGTTTATTTGGTAGCTCGAGCCACTAGCTTTCGGAGCGCTGCTCCTTCATCAGGTAAGTGGGAGTTCTGTTCACAAGCAGGGCATATAAAGACACAAACTCAATTTACAAAATAATGGTTGGACTGCGAGTCTTTACAGGGAATCAAGTCTTAAAGGTACAGACAGTGTGAGTGGAGAGAAGGTTAAGCACAGGTTAAAGAGATGTGCATTGTCTCCAGCCAGGACAGTTAGTGAGATTTTGCAAGTCCAGGCAAGTCGTGGGGGTTACAGATAGTGTGACATGAACCCAAGATCCCAGTTGAGGCCGTCCTCATGTGTGCAGAACTTGGCTATCAGTCTCTGCTCAGCGATTCTGCGTTGTCGTGTGTCGTGAAGGCCGCCTTGGAGAACCCTTACCCGAAGATCAGAGACCGAGCACCCATGACCGCTGAAGGGTACTCTTTCCACTGTGTCCCGTGTTTGTCTTCTGAGGAGGTCAGTGCGATTTTTTGCTAAGGCGCGTCGGAACTGTCGGTCGATGATTCGAGAGCCGTATCCTGTTCTTATGAGGGCATCTTTCAGCGTCTGGAGGTGTCTGTTGCGATCCTCCTCATCTGAGCAGATCCTGTGTATACGGAGGGCTTGTCCGTAGGGGATGGCTTCTTTAACGTGTTTAGGGTGGAAACTGGAGAAGTGGAGCATCGTGAAGTTATCCGTGGGCTTGCGGTGCAGTGAAGTGCTGAGGTGACCGTCCTTGATGGAGATGCGTGTGTCCAAGAATGCAACCATTCCGGAGAGTAGTCCATGGTAAGTCTGATGGTGGGATGGAACTTGTTGATGTCATCATATAGTTGTTTCAGTGATTGTTCACCATGAGTCCAAAGGAAGAAAATGTAATCGATGTATCTAGTGTATGGCATTGGTTGAAGGTTCTATGCGGTGAAGAGGTCTTGTTCGAACCTGTGCATGAAGATGTTGGCATATTGAGGTGCAAATTTGGTTCCCATGGCTGTTCCGAAATTGAGCCCTCAGCTGAGAACTTTGATTTCATCTGGTTGAAGTGTGCAGTCTGACAAGTTGACAATGGACTTCCCTGTAGTGGTACTGTTTTCTACTGTGGTACCGGAGGAGGCTTGGTTGCTGCTGGTGGTGATGCCGAGTTTCTCAAGTTTCCTGTTCTTGGTGTGCATGTAGATGGCGTGGTTCCTTTGTCTCGTCTGCTTGGCAGAGTTTTGCAGCTGGTCTGCTTCCTGAGCGCAAGTTGAGAATATGGACTCTCTCTTGGTTTCCACTGAGAGGTGCGATGACAAAGTCTCTCAGCGTAGTCTGTGTAATAGGTTGACCTGAGTGGGTTCGTGATCTGTAGTTCTTTTGGTATCTTGTCTGCTTTCTTGCATCTTGTAGAAACTTGATATCTGTGTCCATATGCGCGATCTTCTTGGAGATCCTCTCCACTTGCAGCCGGCAGTTTGCGGTGTCGATGGTAGCCATGATGTCGAGATGCCGGCGTTGGACTGGGGTAAACACAGTAAGATGTCTCACAACACCAGGTTAGAGTCGAACAAGTTTATTTGGTAGCACAAGCCACTAGCTTTCGGAGCGCTGCTCCTTCATCAGGTCTTCACCTTCAACAACCAGTCCTTCATCCAGACATACTGAACAGCCATGGGGACCAAATTCGCACCTCAACATGCCAACATCTTCATGCACAGGTTCGAACAAGATCTCTTCACCGCACAGGACCTTCAACCGATGCTATACACTAGATACATCGATGACATTTTCTTCCTTTGGACTCATGGTGAACAATCACTGAAACAACTATATGATGACATCAACAAGTTCCATTCCACCATCAGACTCACCATGGACTACTCTCCGGAATCGGTTGCATTCTTGGACACACGCATCTCCATTAAGGACGGTCACCTCAGCACTTCACTGTACCTCAAGCCCACGGATAACCTCACGATGCTCCACTTCTCCAGCTTCCACCCTAAACACGTTAAAGAAACCATCCCCTACGGACAAGCCCTCCATATACACAGGATCTGCTCAGATGAAGAGGATTGCAACAGACACCTCCAGACGCTGAAAGATGCCCTCATAAGAACAGGATATGGCGCTCGACTCATCAATCGACAGTTCCGACGCGCCACAGTGAAAAATCGCACTGACCTCCTCAGAAGACAAACATGGGACACGGCGGACAGAGTACCCTTCGTCGTCCAGTACTTCCCCGGAGCGGAGAAGTTATGACATCTTCTCCGGAGCCTTCAACATGTCATTGATGAAGACGAACATCTCGCCAAGGCCATCCCCACACCCCCACATCTTGCCTTCAAACAACCGCACAACCTCAAACAGACCATTGTCCGCAGCAAACTACCCAGCCTTCAGGAGAACAGTGACCATGACACCACACAACCCTGCCACAGCAACCTCTGTAAGACATGCCGGATCATCGACACGGATGCCATCATCTCACGTGAGAACGCCATCCACCAGGTACACAGTACATACACTTGCAACTCGGCCAACGTTGTCTACCTGATACTCTGCAAGAAAGGATGTCCCGAGGCATGGTACATTGGGGAGACCATGCAGACGCTACGACAATGGATGAATGAACACCGCTCGACAATCACCAGGCAAGAGTGTTCTCTTCCTGTCGTCCAGTACTTCCCCGGAGCGGAGAAGCTACGACATCTTCTCCGGAGCCTTCAACATGTCATTGATGAAGACGAACATCTCGCCAAGGCCATCCCCACACCCCCACTTCTTGCCTTCAAACAACCGCACAACCTCAAACAGACCATTGTCCGCAGCAAACTACCCAGCCTTCAGGAGAACAGTGACCACGACACCACACAACCCTGCCACAGCAACCTCTGCAAGACGTGCCGGATCATCGACACGGATGCCATCATCTCACGTGAGAACACCATCCACCAGGTACACGGTACATACACATGCAACTCGGCCAATGTTGTCTACCTGATACGCTGCAGGAAAGGATGTCCCGAGGCATGGTACATTGGGGAGATACTACGACAACGGATGAATGAACACCGCTCGACAGTCACCAGGCAAGAGTGTTCTCTTCCTGTTGGGGAACGCTTCAGCGGTCACGGGTGTTCGGTCTCTGATCTTCGGGTAAGCGTTTTCCAAGGTGGCCTTCATGACACACCACAACGCAGAGTCACTGAGCAGAAACTGATAGCCACGTTCCGCACACATGAGGACGGCCTCAACCGGGATCTTGTGTTCATGTCACACTATCTGTAACCCCCACGACTTGCCTGGGCTTGCAAAATCTCACTAACTGTCCTGGCTGGAGACAATACACATCTCTTTAACCTGTGCTTAACCCTCTCTCCACTCACATTGTCTGTACCTTTAAGACTTGATTCCCTGTAAAGACTCGCATTCCAACCATTATTTTGTAAATTGAGTTTGTGTCTTTATATGCCCTGTTTGTGAACAGAACTCCCACTCACCTGATGAAGGAGCAGCGCTCCGAAAGCTAGTGCTTGTGCTACCAAATAAACCTGTTGGACTTTAACCTGATGTTGTGAGACTCCTTACTGTGTTTACCCCAGTCCAACACCGGCACCTTCACCTCAAGTATTTAAAACCATTCTTATTCTTAAACTTCAATCCCTTTGCAACAAAAGCTAACATACCATTCACCTTCCTAAGGGCTTGCTGTAGGGGCATGTGATCTATCTGTAATTCATACACAAGGACACCTAGGTCCCTCTGAATGTCAACATTTCACTGCCTTTATCATTCGTAAAACATTCTACAGTAAACTTTCTGCTACCTGGTATGTTACCAACTGAAATTCTCCAGTAATCAGGTTTTCCAGCATCTAAATTTGTTCTTTTTCAAAGCCAGTCGCTTTCAGATAATGCACTTTGAAAAATCTAATAATAGTAACAGTAAACTATAAATCTCCACATTCGCTCTTAAGGTTTACATTGAAATTATTACACTATTGGGTCGGTTTTGATCACCTGTGCCGTGAGAAAGATATACCGCTTCGAACAACTGTCAGTGCAGTTGACAGCTTGAATTGTTGTTAAAAAGCCAGTCTGAAGGTGTCAGTCATGGTGTCAATTTGGTCTTTATTTCTGGTGGTTTTACGGGAGTGCCCTGTTGGGTTGAGGTCCTTGACTGACCAGCTGGTTCACCCGTCTCCCCTCACCCCCCTGTCAAAGGGAGAGTAGCGCCTTGTCTTGTGTCTGGAGGAATTTAACTCCTTGTTAACTGGCACTGCCCATTCCCCGGATACACTGCGTAACCAAGATTTTACTGGTTTTTAACACCCAATCAAGTTGGATGACTTCACATTTCATCACATTGTATCCCATCCACTCGGTTCTGCACACTCATTAACTTGTCTACATCCCTGTGTAACCTCTCTGTGTTTCCCCTCATCATTTCCTTTCCTACCTGGTATCATCAGCAAAGTTGGTTATGCTGCACTCAGTACCCCTCATCTAAGTCAATAACTTAAGGGAAAATAATAGATGTATTTAAGGGAAGCCGCATAACAAAGGAAAAAAGGAATAGAAGGGCACAGAATCATAGAATCGCTACAATGCAGAAGGAGGCCATTCAGCACACAGAATCTGCACTGACTACAATCCCACCCAGGCCCTATCCCCGTAACCCCACATATTTACCTTGTTAATCCCCTAACACTAGGGTCAATTTAGCATGGCCAGTCAACCTAACCCGCACATCTTTGGACTGTGAGAGGAAACAGGAGCACCTGGAGGAAACCCGCGCAGACACAGGGAGAATGTGCAAACTCCACACAGGCAGTGACCCGAGGCTGGAATTGAGCCCGGGTCCCTGGCGCTGTGAGGCAGCAGTGCTAACCACTGTGCCACCGTGCCTCCATACTTAAGTTTATTTATTATTGTCACAAGTCGGCTTACATTAACACTGCAATGAAGCTACTGCGAAAACCCCTTAGTCACCACGCTCTGGCACCTGTTCAGTTACACTGAGGGAGAATTTAGCATGGCCAATGCACCTAACCAGCACATCTTTCGGACCATGGGAGGAAACCGGAGCACCTGGAAGAAAACCCACGCAGACATGGGGAGAACATGCAGACTCTTCACAGACGGTGACCCAAGCCGGGAATCAAACTTGGGTCCCTGGCGCTGTGAGGCAGCAGTGCTAACCACTGTGCAATGGTGCCGCCCCATGCTGATAGTGTTAGATAAAGAGTAGTCGCAGGAGGCCTGTATGCAATATGAACACATTGAACTCAATGTCTGGCTTCTGCACAGTGTGTTCTAAGTATTTTTGTGTAAACACGTACAAACCATGATCTGATCCAAACTGAGAGAACAGACTCCTCGCAGCAACATAGAAATAAAAGTGACTGATGCCATTGACTGTCTAAGAGTACAATAAAGATATACTTTCACTTCAACTCTTTTTGTGCATAAAATAGTATTTAAAACTGATTTTCTACTTTCTCTTTATCATCCGTCTTTCGTTGGCAGGGGAGAAATTTTGAAAACTGTCAAAACATTCCTTTCATACGCTCTTTGGGGTAACTCTCAGCATGAAACTGAGCTCATACTCTCAAATAAAAGGAGCAGTATTTATTCTGTTAACCCCTCAAGGCTTTGTGAAAGATCAAAGCTAATCACCTCTTTCAAAATGCAGGATCTTACACTGAAGATTATGCCATTTCTTCCAACAAAAATAAAGTACATCTTGGATAAAAGTGAAAGTCTTTCCTTGCAGGGTCAGCTTGGTAGCACATCACAAGCTTCTGGCTTCAATTCCCACCCGAGAGCTTTGATGCATAAATCGATGCTGACACTCCTGTGCTGAGGGAGTGCTGCATTGTCGGAGGTGCCATCATTTGGACGAGATGATTGAACCGTGGCCCCATCCATGGTGCTTATTCTGAACCAGACCGGGGGGATTTACCCTCAGCGTCTTGGCCAATATTTATCCCTCACTCAACGTTACCTCTGACCAGATAATCTGGTCGTTATCACATTGCAGATTGTGGGTGTTTGTGGTATGCAAATTGGCTGCTGCATTTCCTACAATATAATGAACATTACAATGACCACATTTCAAAAGTACGTGAGCTTTGAGATGACCTGTGGTCGTAAAAAGAGCAATTTGAATGCAAGTCTTTGAAATTATTTTGTTCACTTTTGGATGACAGTTTCAGTAGATAAGTTTCGTTCATTTAAGACATTTTTTTATTCATTGAATGTGGACGTCGCTGGTTGGGCCAACATTTGTTGCCCATCCCTAATTGCCCTTGAACTGAACCACTTACTTGGCCATTTCAGAGGTCATTTAAGAGACAGACATTGCTGTGGGTCTGAAGCAACATGTAGGTCAGATCGGGTAAGGACAGCACGATGGCACATTGGCAGCACTACTGCATCACAGTGCCAGGGACCCGGGTTCAATTTCACACTCGGGTGACTGTGTGGAGTTTGCACATTCTCCTCGTGTCTGCGTGGGTTTCCTCCGGGTGCTCCGGTTTCCTCCCACAGTCCAAAGATGTGTGGGTTAGGTGGATTGGCCATGCTAAATTGCCCCTTCAGGAGTGTCAGGTGGATTAACAGGGTAAATACATGGGTTTATGGGGATGGGGCCTGGGTGGGATTGTTGTCGGTGCAGGCTTGATGGGCTGAATGGCCTTCTCCTGCATTTGTAGGGATTGCATGAACAGATAAGAATGGCAGATTTCCTTCCCCAGAGGACATTAGTGAACCAGAATCATTAATAGTTTCATGGTCAATATTAGCTCATCAATTCCAGATTTTTATTGATTTCAAATTTCTTCTCCAATACCTGATATCAGGCACTCTTCTCACTCACAATGGAGGCCATGTTCCCCCCTAATGTTGTGCTCACTCACTCTCAGACTTAGTCAAATGACATGGGAAGTTACTGGGTCTGGGGTCTGGCGATTGGATTTGTCGACAGACCGTGTCCGGAAGGTAGCCCCATTGATCCTATCTTGTTTCACTAGTGAAACCTTACCGATAGTCTTCCCTCATTAAATTCCCCCTCTAAGTCTAATGCGTACCAGAAATGTGTACTGCTATGTCCGCCTGGCACTCCAGGAGACAGGTCATAGCCCTTCTTGTGATTGACTCTAGTTTACCCATGCCGATTTCCTCGTCTAACTTCACTCATACAGATCCATAGGTTACCTAGTGCAGTGTTTCTGATGCTGTAGTTCGCTGGACTTGTTCAACACCGAACAGCCCCCTTATCCCTTAAGGAAACACACAATCATTCTTCAACTCACTACACTGTCTCTGCTCTTTATTTCTTGTAGCAGCTGTTATTTTAGTGATTGTTTGTGTCTATCAATGGTTGGGGTTCTGGCTTGAATGTGGAAAAATATCCACTTTTAACTTGAGACTATCTAGGGCTGCCACTTGTTAACCGAGACCCTTGCTCCAGTTTATTGATAGACACAAAACTATATCTTTAAATCAAATCACGTTTTTATGAGGGAAATGTAAAAAAAAATCATTAAAAGCTTATGACTGCTACAAGACTCTTACATTCTATCGCAAGTAAATTCTTCTGTTCCCCAATAAGTTTATAAGCATAGATCTTTAACTGTTAATACTTATCTAATGGACCTATAGGGATGTCTCTGCTCACTCATGCTGGAGGGGTATGAAGAAGGATCAAACTTCATCAAGCTTAGAACTTGAGGTTTTCTTCTCCCTCTTGCTCATATGGTTCTTTTTCCAATTCTGCTTTAGAATCATAGAATCCTACAGTGCAGAAGGAGGCCATTCGGCCCATCGAGTCTGCGCCGACCACAATCCCACCCAGGCCCTATCCCCATAACCCCATGCATTTACCCTAGCTAGAACCCTGACACTAAGGGGCAACTTAGCATGGCCAATCCACCTAAAACTTCAGTATTTATCCTCCGAGCCCGGCTGAAAATGTGCATATTCAGACGTAGGCACTGCCCGTGGGTATATTGTTCAAATTAGTTTATTGCAGGCTGCCTGACATTTGGGCCAGTTGTCCTCAGTCTTTATGACTCTGTTTTGTATCTGGCTCCTGTCCATTTGATCAGTTAGGATGATATCAGCGATATGTGTTGTTTTTTATCTTGTCCAGTATCCTGCTGACTTGATTGATTGTCGTAAAGTCAAAGGCATTTGTTGCAAGTAAAAATAAGTCAATTATTGTTGCTGCAGATCACATGTGCACAGCCTGGTGTTCAAACCACTTAGTTTTGAGGTTGGTCATATTTCCCATCTGGCCATAGTAGTGTCCTTTCTTTGCTTATACAATCATGGAATCCCATAGTGCAGAAGGAGGCCATTTGGCCCATCCTGCCTGCACCAACAACAATCCCACCCAGGCCCTGTCACTGTAACCCCACATATTTACCCTGCTAATCCCACTGACACTAAGGGCCAATTTAGCATGGTTCAAGCCAGTCCCTGGCGCTGTGAGGCAGCAGTGCTAACCACTAAGCCATCATGTCGCCCCATTTTGTATTGAACTATAGCTAGCTGGTTACAACAGTAAGTACGCAGACCCCGTAAAACAATAGGGAAAATGTGGTCAGACACACCACGCTCTGAAACCAAGTGATAAATACCACACAAAACAACTTGTGCAGGTTTCTTATCTGCAGATGCAGGTAACACTGTGAGCCAACTGGTCTTACTCAAATTCTGCCTTTCAGAGGAGGGTTTCCAAACTCCCTTCTTGAAGAAAACATCCTGGAATCTTCTCCCACACAAGGCTTTCAATCAGATGCCTTCACCAAGATCCATCTCCAGGATTTCAATCTCTCCTTTTGATATTCCTCTACCCTTTGGCGCCACATGCATTCAAGCTTGGCCTTCCACAGACTGTCTCAGGGACTCAGCCATGCCAACAGAACACCACTGCTTCACCGGTCTGTAACAAGGTGTCACCAACCTTCTGATTATCTCAGATGTCTGGCTTCTTGCAAGCTTACTTTAAATTTGGTTCCTGTAGCTGTCTCTTTAATTCAGAGCCCTTTCTCTGCTCTTTACTTTAAATTCCCTGAATGGGACATTGCTCAGATTCCTTTTCTTTGTTCTTTTGTCTTCCTGGGGCATTTCCTATTCCCTGATTTCTGGGACTCTATTCTTTTGGGAAATCTGCTGTCTGCAGTTCCCTTTCTTGCATCCAGCTGCTCCTGACACTAGCTTGTAAATGACCACAAAAAAGCTCTTGCTGTCTCACAGTAGCTCCTGGTTGCTAAACATTCAGTGTAGTTGTTATTTAAATACTACTTGCTTTAACGTCGTAAACCCACATTACAATGTTGGCATCTGGAATAAACTGAAGTTATTAACACTTTCTTGACACAAAAATATAAAGAAATACAAAATTAAACTTAAAGATATATCCTGGGGTAAACGTTTTTGTCCCACCCACCACAGGGTGGACAATTTGATGGAATGTTTACAGGTCTGTTGACCTCGGGTGGGAATTTTTGGTCTCAATGAGGACATGGCTGGAAGTTCCTGTTCCTTATTTCAAATGCCCAGAAAAAGCAAATATAAATTATTTAAAACTACCTCTATTCCCTCCTGTTCTACTCCTGGTCCTTTTTCTAATATACTAATAGTAGGATACTGGGGAGAATTCCTTCTTGAAGTAGTGCCATGGGATCCTTTATGTCCACCTGAGAATTTAGACAGGGCCTTGATTTAACATCTCACCTGAGAAATGCTCCCTCTGATAGAGCAGAACTCCCTCAGCACTGCACTGGGGGAGTCAGTCTAGATGTTGATGTCCAATCTCTGGCCTGGTTCTTGAAATCCACAAACACCTAACTTAGAGGCCAAAACTGCTACCCCAGCTGACAAGTCTGACCAAAGTCATTGGTTAAGAGGATGGAGGAGCCATGCTCCAGTCCCATCTTTACAGTATAGAAAGCAACCATTCGACTAAGATCTAAAGTGACACATGCCAACCGAAAGAACAGCTCCTGTATTGGCATAGGCCCCTTAAGTTCAACTTCTACCGTTCATTGAATGCAAATGTTGGTTTTCATAGAAGCTGTGATGTTTTGGTGCTTTTTCTGCTTTTCTGTTTCTGGTGATTTTATAGCTCCTGTATTTTAAAATAATCTAGAATTCTTAGCTCAAAGGTATCTTCATTGCCTCTAATATATCCTTTCTTTCTGGTTGTATCACAGCTTGATATGGTTCCTGCTCTACCCAAGACCGCAAGGAACTACTAAAGGTTGTGAATGTAGCCCAATCCATCACACAAACCAGCCTCCCATTCATTGACTCTGTCTACACTTCCCGCTGCCTCGGAAAAGCAGCCAGCATAATTAAGGACCCCACGCACCCCGGACATTCTGTCTTCCACCTTTTTCCATTGGGAAAAAGATACAGAAGCCTGAGGTCACGTACCAACCGACTCAAGAACAGCTTCTTCCCTGCTGCCGTTAGACTTTTGAATGGACTTACCTTGCATTAAGTTGATCTTTCTCTACACCCTAGCTATGACTGTAACACTACATTCTGCACTCTCTTGTTTCCTTCTCTATGTACGGTATGCTTTGTCCGCAATACTTTTCACTGTATGTTAATACATGTGACAATAATAAATCAAATCAAATCAAATCAAACCAAAATATTCAAGATTTTGGTTATATGAATAGGATGACAAACCTTTATTTTAAAAAATCCTGCACTCCTAGAGCTATCCTATACCTCCAGGGATCACTGGTGAAGCAACAGTACATTGCAATATCATAGTCCAGCTATTAATTGAATTGAATTTATTAAATAATAAATGCACATGTGATTAAATAACAAAGATATAGTATGTATACATTTGAAATAGATATTCTACACCAACTCTTCAAAAGGAAAAGAAACATTTTCACAATCTCCATATTAAACTATTATTTCATACGTAACTTGCATAAGAAATTTCTTTTGATCTTGATGGTGAGTGGCACGGTGGCACAGTGGTTAGCACTGCTGCCTCACAGCACCAGGGACCCAAGCTCAATTCCAGCCTCAGGTGACTGCCTGGGCAGAGGCTGCACATTCTCCCCGTGTCCGCGCGGGTTTCCTCCGGGTGCTCTGTTTTCCTCACATAATCCAAAGATTTGCATGTTAGGTGGATTGATCATGCTAAATTGCTCCTTACTGTCCAGGGGTGTGCAAGTTAATGGATTGGCCATGGTGAATGTGTGGGGTTATGGGGATTGGGAAGGGGGTGGAGTGGGATGGGGTGGGGTGGGGCGGGCCTGGGCAAGATGCTCTTTTGGAGAGTCGGTGCAGATCTGATGGGCCGAATTGCCTCCTTCTGCAACGTATGAATTCTATGAACTGTGGACCCACCTGAAGACTGTTCAACCTCTTTCAACATTGTAAACTCACCAAATGGGCTGACTTCCAACTGTAGCCTTCCAGTTCTCACCTGTGAAATGGGGACAGATCCCCATGCATAGGCCCTTCTGGTATGATCTTCAACAGATCTGGTAGATGGGGACTCAAGTGCTTGCCTGAAATGGGCAAAAGGCTGCTTGTGTAAATCATTGTCTTAAACCAGGCCAGAGGACCCCATTTGCAATATTCTATTACAAATGGTGGAATGTTCTGGACACTACTCTGTCCATTTTTGCCCAGTGGTGAACAGCCTAACCAATATTCCTCAAAGGGCATGTCCAGAGTTGATGCATACAGGCATTCTGGGGCAGTTTTCTTGGATCTAAAAGGAGCAGGAATGCTCCTATTGAAATCAGTCACACAGTGTGGTTCATTCCTGGTCCCCTCCACATCAAACCACATCAACATCCCTTTACTATCTCTTTCTGGCTTGGCAACATTCATGGAGCTGCCAGAATTCCTGTTTCCTGGAATGACAAGTGGTCCACTTGCACTCATCAGGAGCATGACGGAATCATGCTGAACGGGGGCTGAAACTAAAAATGATTTGGACCTCCCTACCAATGGCATTGGATGGGTAGCCCCATTGAGTGTGTGTGTGTGTGTGTGCACATGTGTGTGTGTGTGTGTGTGCACGTGTGTGTGTGTGTGTGTGTGTGCGTGTGTGTGTATGTCTTGCGTGTAGGTATGTGTGTGTCTGCGTATGTATGTGTGCATTTTGTATGTGTGCGTGTGCGTTTTTGTGTGTGTGTGTATGTGTTTTGTGTGCATGTGTGTGTGTGCATGTTTTGTATGTGTGTGTCTGTATGAGTGTGTGCATATTTTGTGTGTAAGTGTATGATGTGTGTGTGTGCACACATGTGTGTATGTGAGTCTGTGTGTATGTGTGTGCTTGTTTTGTGTGTGCATGCGCATTTTGTGTGTGTACGATTGTGTGTGCATGCATTTTTTGTATGTATATACTTGAGTCTTTGTATGCTTTGCATGTATGTATGTGTGTGTGTGTGTGTGTTTTATGTGCACATTTTGTGTGTGTACACATTTTGTGTGTGTGCATGTATGTACACAATCTGCAGTGATGTATGAAACACTTTAAAGCTGTGAATTGTTTTTGAGTTGATCATTTATAAAAGCTCGATAGACAGTTTTCATCATGTACATATCTGAGAGGAAATGCAAAGTCTGATGAATACATGTAATTTATCACGCTTAGTATTCCAAAACACACTTACGCTTCATGTAGCTGACAAGATGTTGTTCACAGATGGATAGTTAAATGAACAGTTTTCAGGCAGCTATTGTAAGTTTGAATAACTGAGGAAAGAATTGATTGTTGAAGAGTGAATAGATACTTGAGACAAAGTCCAGTGGCACTGATCCAAGTTCTTTGTTTCTCAGTATGTTGGAGGAAAACACAATTCCATTAATTTTCAAAACATTTCTTAAACAAGATAGTTTTCACAATCTGAATTGTAAATTGTTGTATTTTATTGCAGAATATGCAGCACAGGCCATTCAGCCCTACAAGTCTGTGTAAGATATCCACTCCATCTGACGAAGGAGCTGTGCTCCGAAAGCTTATGGTATTTGCTACCAAATAAACCTGTTGGACTTTAACCTGATGTTGTGAGACTTGTTACTCTGCTATTTATACCCCATATAAGATTCCTCGTATTCCATTCACCTCAACTTCAGCCTATCTTTCTCTTTTCTTTCATCTCCTTGTCAAATCTTGCTGACCCACACTGACTCCTAGTCAAGCAACATCTTGATTTTTAAATTCTCATCCTTGTCTCCAAAGCCTCACCCCTATCTATCCTCTGTAAGTCTTCTCCAGCCCCATGACCCACTGAGATATCTCTCTAACAGCGGTCTCTTTTGCGATCATGATTTTAATTGCTCCCCCGTTGGTGGCTATGCCTTCAGTTGTCTAGGGTGAAAAGTCTGGTATATCCTCCTTACATCTCGCCACCTCTACCTCGCTTATATTATTTATATAAATGATCTGGAAGAAGGAGTAACTGGGGTGATCAGTAAGTTTGCGGACGACACAAAACTGGCAGGACTTGCAGATAGTGAGGAACATTGTCAGAGGCTACAGAAGGATATAGATAGGCTGGAAATTTGGGCAAGGAAATGGCAGATGGAGTTCAATCCTGATAAATGCGAAGTGATGCATTTTGGTGGGAATAATGTAGGGAGGAGCTACACGATAAATGGAAGAACCATAAAGGGTGTAGAGACGCAGAGGGACCTGGGTGTGCAAGTCCACAGATCTTTGAAGGTGACGTCACAGGTGGAGAAGGTGGTGAAGAAGGCATATGGCATGCTTGCCTTTATAGGACGGGGCATAGAGTATAAAAGTTGGGGTCTGATGTTGCAGATGTATAGAACGTTGGTTCGGCCGCATTTGGAATACTGCGTCCAGTTCTGGTCGCCACACTACCAGAAGGACGTGGAGGCTTTGGAGAGAGTACAGAGGAGGTTTACCAGGATGTTGCCTGGTATGGAGGGGCTTGGTTATGAGGAGAGATTGGGGAAACTGGGGTTGTTCTCCTTGGAAAGACGGAGGATGAGGGGAGACTTAATAGAGGTGTATAAAATTATGAAAGGCATAGATAGGGTGAACGGTGGGAAGCTTTTCCCCGGGTCGGTGGTGACGTTCACGAGGGGTCATAGGTTCAAGGTGAAGGGGGGGAGGTTTAACACAGATATCAGAAGGACATATTTCACACAGAGGGTCGTGGGGGCCTGGAATGTGTTGCCGGGCAAGGTGGTGGAGGCGGGAACGTTTAAGACTTATCTAGACAGCTATATGAACGGAGTGGGAATGGAGGGATACAAAAGAGTGGTCTAGTTTGGACCAGGGAGCGGCGCGGGCTAATTGTTCCTGGTTTCTCGTTTCAAGGCTTCATTCTACGATCATCTTGCTGGTGCCAGTACAGAGTGAGACTGCGGATAGTTGGGAACCTGTCTCGGGGGCAGGGAATTCATATGGTGTTCGTGGAAGTGGAAATGACTAGGGTTGGGAAGCATTTTCCGATCGGGGCCATTGTGATCTCCTGGACTCGTTTCGATCGCCTCAGGGGGTCGGAGAGGAATTTCCCAGATTTTTTTTTTTTCCCCATATTGGCCCTGGGGTTTTTCACTCTGGGTTTTCGCCTCTCCCTGGAGATCACATGGTCTGGAATGGGGGGGTGGGGGTAAGTTAATAGGTTGTAATGAACAAAGCATCATAGCTGTGAGGGACAGCTCGGTGGATAGGATATTGGTATGTAGATAGGCTGGAAAATTGGGCGGGGATCCTGGATTCAGGATTCAATCCTGGACCGGGGAGCGGCGCGGGCTTGGAGGGCCGAAGGGCCTGTTCCTGTGCTGTATTGTTCTTTGTTCTTGTTCTTTGTTCCTGTCAGGTGCTCCTTAAACCCTGCCTCTTCAGCCAAACCTCTGATAATTGGACCTAATCTCCTTATATGAGTCCCTATCACACTTTGATTTTACTGGAGTTTGTGGGGGTGATGGAATTCATAGAATCCTTACAGTACAGAAGAGGCCATTCGGTCCATTGAGTCTGCACTGAATCTCTGACAGAGTATCTTACCCAGGCCCTCTCCCCCGCCATAATCCCATAACCCCCACACATTTCCCATGGCTAATCCATCCAACCTACACATTTTGGGACACTAGGTTGCAAGTTAGTATGGCTAACCTGCATATCTTTGGACTGTGGGAGGAAACCGGAGCACCCAGAGGAAACCCACCCATACACCGGGAGAATGTGCAAACTCCACACAGGCAATCACCCGAGGCCGGAATTGAACGCGGATCTCTGGAGCTGTGAAGTAGCAGTGCTAACCACTGTGCCACCATACCACCCTTGACCACGGGGCGAAGAACCAGCAGAGATCCCCCCCCCCCCCCCACCCCACCACCCCACACCGTCTGTTATGTGGAGGAGACCCAGCAGAATTCAGTGCCCTTCAGGCACTTAAAAGGCCACTTTTGGGTCTCCCCCACGATTGAAGCCCCCGGCAGTGGAATTCCTGCCCACCAGGAGCTGCAGGCCAATCATAGACCGACAGCTACTCGACGCCACCAGAACCAACATGAACGATTGTCTATCAGAGGCCCAGGAATGATGAGGGACCAAGGACCAAGGGTGAGTAGTGGGGCGGCAGGGCAGATAAGGGGGGGAGGGGATGCTGGGTGTCACGCATGGGGATTGCGGCAGTGGGATGGCAGGGGCAGAGGGGGTTGCCTCTCAGCTGCACACCCTCACCCACCTCCTGGGGGCCTGTCAATCAGGTGCAGAATGTCTGATAATGAGGGACCCACCCGGGAGGCTGCAGGCAAACTGCCTTCCAGAGACAGGGGAAAAAACATTCAGCTCCCATTAAATCCCTGAGGCACCACTAAATTGTGGTGGGCTTCGGGCTAATTGGTTCAGTAATGAGCCTAAGCGAGCAGGAATTCCATGCCAGCCCTTTCCACCCTCTGGCTTAATCAAGGTGGGAAGGGAGTTTCTCCTACCGTTAGGAGACTGAGCCCTTTCCCATGATTAAGTGAACCTCGCCACCATGGTTCCCGTCACAACAGGTGAATGAATCCAGCCCAATGTTAATTATCTCAGGACAGTTCTTTACATGCAAGGTGCTTTATAAATATAACAGGTTAGAACCGTAAGATTATGCTTATCTACAAATGATGAACTGGTTGGATCTCTTTTCCCTCAGAAGAGAAGGCTAACCTGACATAGATCTTTAACACCATGAAAGATTTTGATAAAGTAAACATAAAGAGGACACAATGAATTAACAGGAGTGGCGGAGGGGGGAGGGGGTGGTGGCTGTGGGGGGAATGGGGGGGGTGGTGGGGGGGGGGGCAAAACAAGAGGCCTACAATATGAAATAGTCCCCAAGAGTTTGAATAGGGAATTCTTTACCCAGAGAGTGGCGAGAATGCGAAACTCAATCAAGCAGGGAGTTGAGGAAAATAGTATAAGATACATTAGACACTCCAAAGAAGTGCGGGTTAGGTTGATTGGCCGTGCTGAATTGATCATTAGTGTCAGGAGGATTAGCAAGGTAAACAAAAGGGAATACGGGGATAGGGCTGATGCACCATCAATCGAGCAAAGACTAGTTTGTATGCAAGAACAAATAGGCTTTTATTAGCAAAAGACTTGGAGCACACCCATGCCGATGAACTGGTCCAGACTGAGGCAGGGTGGGTGGGGAGCAGTCGCCTTTATACCTGGACCAGGCGGGGAGGAGTCTCGGGTAGGGCCGGCAGGGATGTGTCCAGGCATGTCACATATATAGGTAATAAGCTAACAGTGGTTTACCACAAGGGCCTAATTGGAACTTACAGAATACTAAAAGGCCTGGATAGAGTGGATGTGGGGAAGATGTTTCCATTAGTAGGAGAGACTAGGATCGGAGGACACAGCTCAGAGTAAAAGGCCGACCCTTTAGAACCAATATGAGGAGGAATTTCTTCAGCCAGAAGGTGGTGAAACTATGGAATTCATTGCCACAAAAGGCTGTGGAAGCCAGGTCATTGAGTGTATCTAAGACAGAGATAGTTAGGTTCTTGATTGGTAAGGAGATCAAAGGTTACAAGGAAAAGGCGGGAGAATGGGATTCAGAAACTCATCAGCTATGATTGAATTGGTGGAGCAGACTCGATAGGCCTAATTCTGCTTCTATGCCTTATGCTTTTAAGGGCCTGTGTGTGATTGCTGTCGGTGCAGGCCCGATGGGCTGAATGGCCTCCTCCTGCACTGTAGGAATATCCCATTCGATGATCCTAAGACAAGCATATCAGGGAGAAGGTAAAGTTTTCTGATCAAAGCTAGATGAAGAAGGATGGGAGGAGGTTTGAGTGGAACAGAAACAGCAGTGTGTACTGATTGAGAAAAATGTCCTGTTTCTGTGCAGTGTATTCTGTGTAATTAATTTTAGCCATGTATGGTACTTTTCAAATACCAAAAGAACTTCATTACACATAGATAAAAGGTTAGTTTAATTACCCATTTTACTGATCAATACAATTGAACAGCAGAGAAGCCATTTCAGAAATATGCAATTAATTTCAGCAATAGGTTCTGAGCATGTAGAATTGTCACTGTGGAAGCGAAGGTTATGAATTGTTTCAACCGAAACAGCCTTCCATGAAGATTATAATTAACAACTGTGCTCGCAGATAAATGAATTACAACAAATCGCTTTTGTTTTAATGAAAATCAAATGAATAGATTTTATTGGCTCAGAGGGCTAAAAACTGGATTGTCCCATTTTTGTGTTGGCAAGAGGGTGTTATTACGGGATTTGCCCACAGTGGTTACAGTGGAGGTTTTCTTTTTATTCGTTCATGGGATGTGGGCGTCGCTGGCTGGGCCAGCATTTATTGCCCATCCTTGAAGGCATTTAAGAGTTAACTGCGTTGCTGTGGCTCTGGAGTCAAATGTAGGCCAGACCAGGTAAGGACGGCAGATCTCCTTTCCTAAAGGACATTAGTGAACCAGATGGGTTTTTACGACAATCGACAATGATTTCATGGTCATCGTTAGACTTTTAATTCCAGATTTTTATTGAATTCAAATTTCACCATCTGCCGAGGTGGGATTTGAAGCCGGATCCCCCAGAGCATTAGCCTGGGTCTCTGGTTTACTGGTCCAGTGATAATACCACTACGCTACTGCCTCCCCTTTAAAGGAGGTGTGTAGTACATTAATTTGGTGCTGCCACCTCATTTGGACTGAGGGGGTGGAATTTTGCTGTCCCGCCCGCCACAGGAACTGTAGCAGGCGGGGCAGGACCATGCAAAGGTCCGTCGACCTTGGGTGGGATTCTCCAGCCTTGGGGTGAGCACGGCCGGAAAATCCCACCCAGGGACTCCGGTCCTGCTGGCTGTCTCTGGTCTCAGCAGAGGACCAAATATCTTGTGCTAATAGCATGTGCTGCAGATGGTCTTCTGTTCTTAAAGGCAGTCTGTCCTTCTTAAAGGGAATCTACATTGAATGTGCGGAGGCTGCAGCTGAGTATTATTGCTGCAATACTGAACAAAGGAAATGGAACACCAGAGCAAATAGGTGTTCCAGTGTCATACTTGTGGGTTTGTTGTGGAGGTGCAGTGCTGAATGTAAGTTACTTGCTGCAGGATTCCCAGCCTCTTGACCTGGTCGTGTAGCCGTGGTGTTTAAATGGCTAGTCCAGTTCAGTTTCTGGTCAATGCTAATCCCCCCCCTGATGTGCTCTGATATGGCCAAGCAACATGTTGTATCAAAAGAAAAGTTAAACCTGTGGGTGTACCTTCGGGGCATGGGCTGCAGTAATTTAAGAAAGGTGGCTCACTACCATCTTCTCAAAGGCAATTAGAGAGGGGGTAATAAATGCTGGCCTTGCCACCAACACCCACATTCTGTGAATGAATGAATGAAGAAATTAAAACAACCTCTCTGTACTTGCTGCCTGATCTGTTGAACATTTCTATAATTTTTTATTTCAGCGTTCTGTCTTCTGCAAGATTTTGATTTTATAACCCTTGATGATCTTGCTTTAATGATCTCCCTCCACCCCCCCCCGGCAAAACGATTCAATCTCCATGTATTACATGCTGAGGAAGTTCAGCAAGTGGACCTCTTGTTAAATGCAAGTGACCCTATCTGTACATTTAAAACTATTTGTTATATTGGTCTAAATAACATCCGCTGATCTGAGGACATTTCTTTCCCTCACTTAAGGGCTGGGCAAAAGAAAATAACACGATAAATTTGAAGTTGATCAAAACTATCCCTACAGTGCAGAAGGAGGGCATTTGAGTCTGCACCGATCACAATTCCACCCAGGCCCTATTCCTGTAACCCCACATATTTACCCTGCAAATCCCCCTGACAGTAGGGTCAATTTAGCTTGGCCAATCAACCTAACCCGCACATCTTTGGACGGTGGGAGGAAACCGGAGCACCCAGAGGAAAACCCACGCAGACACGGGGAGAATGTGCAAACTCCACACAGACAGTGACCTGAGGCCGGAATTGAACCCAGGCCCCTGGCGCTGTGAGGCAGCAGTGCTAACCACTGTACCACTATGCCACCCTCTACTCTTTATATAACTGGGGCAGCTTAATTTTGAGTCCCAGTACGGACTTTTAGAAGATTGTGAGTCATTGGCAAGTGAAACTTGCAGTGGCATTGCTGGAATGCGAAAACATCTCGGCAGTAATTATACTGGGAATGTTGGAGAGTGGGATTTTGGGATCACTTAGTAGGGTTACTGAAGCTAAATGGAAGCTAAGTATTTTTGAGGACCTGGCTAATAGTGTGAGACAGTATAAATTAACTGGATGAGGAAGAAATATGTTAAGGTGGCAGGAGATCTGTAGTTACAACGAATTCAACACACATATAAGATTTTTTTCTCTCTTCACAGATTGCATGGGTGTATTTTTTTTTGCTGAAGAGGTCACCAGTAATTGCCTTAGGGACGGTGTGTACGATCCCGGCAAACAGTGGAGGTTCTGAGAATGCAGAGAGTATTTGAAGAGGCTCTCGGTAATGTTATTCAGCAGAATTACAGTCGTGTTAACAACATAGATTTGTATGTTAACTTTGACATCTGCAGTTTGCCACCTGTCAAGGCTCCTTTCTGAAGAAACCTCTATGGTTTTGGAATTGGAATGGATGATTGAACCGTGGCTGTTGCTATAGAAACCGACCCACGCATCTGAGATGCTACAGGCTATAAATTGATACTGGAATTCCATTTTTTTTTGTTACACACGTGCATTCTTGGTCGATGTGTAGCTGTAGTTGTCAGTCAAGGTAGGACGGAAGGTAGAAAATTCACAAGAAGTCTGCTTCATTTTCATTTGTTCATGTGGGGCATTCTTCAGCTGATTCAGCACTGCTGTCCTTCAGAGTAAAGAACCAGGGACTTGAGAAATAGCCTTGGAGGCTGTTTACTGACTGACAGCAAGTTTCACAACATTCGCATTGAACATAAAACCACAGAAATTTTTATTGTAGTGTGGCACACAAAATATATAATTTTCAAAAATAAAGTTAAAGGTTTATTTCAAAGACTATTTCCTCGGGTGGATGGAGCTATTACAATGGGGGCATAACAATAGGGTTCGTGGTGGGAGATATGGGAAGGATATCAGAGGTAGGTTCTTTACGCAGAGAGTGGTTGGGGTGTGGAATGGACAGCCTGCAGTGATAGTGGAGTCAGACACTTTAGGAACATTTAAGCGGTTATTGGATAGGCACATGGAGCACACCAGGATGATAGGGAGTGGGATAGCTTGATCTTGGTTTCAGATAAAGCTCGGCACAACATCGTGGGCCGAAGGGCCTGTTCTGTGCTGTACTGTTCTATGTTCTATGTTCTATTTATTCATCACAAATGGGCTTACATTAACACTGCAATGAAGTTGCAGTGAAAATCCCCCAGTCACCACACTCCTGCGCCTGTCAGGGTACACTGAGCGAGAATTTAGCATGGCCAATCCATCTAACCAGCGCATCTTTTGCACTGTGGGAGGAAACCGGAGCACCCGGAGGAAACCCACGCAGGCACGGGGAGAATGTGCAAACTTCACACAGACAGTGACCCAAGCCGGGAATCGAATCTGTGTCCCTGGTGCTGTGAGGCAGCAGTGCTAACCACTGTGCCACCATGCCGCCCCAAAAAAACAGGTTGGTGGCATGAGAGCTTACTTTTTATGTTACTAAGGACATTACAACACTGTTATAATCCACCTCAGAAACTCTAAGGTGTTTTATGAAGTCAGCCTAGACAATAAGTTTTGCATTTTGAATTTTGGCAGGGGTGAGCATAAGATGTTTCGCTCCAGGCATGATTCAAATGACCCACTAGGGAGCTTTAATCAAACAAAATTTAATTACGAGTACAGTGAACACATCAAAAGACAATTAGCAATAACTTTTACCAATTACAAGCAAGAAATAAAACAACCATGATATTGTATAAACCTTAACAACTATGGATACTGTTCCAGCCAAACAAACATTCTTACAAACATGCACCCGTCCCAGGTTTAGCACAGAAGTTAAGTATGCTTACATGATGCTGGATCTTGCAGCTTTGCCACACCTGCTGTGAATTAGTCCTTTAGATGGTGAATTGAAAAAGCTGAAGCTTTCTGGCTCTAGAGCTTTCCGCTCACTTCAAGAGACAAAGGCAGTCCTTGCCTCTAGTTACTAGCTAGCCAGCCACCAAGAGCTAAATTTCCAGTACCTGGGAGCGGCACAGAAACACACTGCTTTTCAGTCTGGAGTCCAATAGCTTCTAATTGCCAAACTGAAAGTGAACCCTCAGATTTCTCTGTGAAGGAGCCATCTGACCTTGACCTGTCAATCAGCCTTCCCCGACAATTCAAAGGGGTCGTAAAACTCCAGGACATTGCATTAGGCCCAGATTAAAAATAAACAGCATGCCCACTATATTACTTCAACAGACATCACGGCAACGATACAGAAAACAAACAGGCCTGCTTAAAAAAGACTGCAGAGAAACAGGATTAAACTACATTCCTTAAAGGCACAGTAGCGTCACAGCATGAAAACAAGTCATATATTTCAATCAGTCCATGCTGGTATTTAGGCTCCAACCCAGTCTCCTCCCACCTTTCCTGATCTAACTCTTTCTGCATAACCTTCTCTTCCCTTCTTTCTCATATACTTATCAAGCCTCCCCTCAAAGGCATCTAGACTATTTGCTTCAATAGCTCTCAATCTTTCTTAAAACTGTCCTCAACCACCGAAGCCATACAGGGTACGCCCCTGGTGCATCAGGCTGTACACCACATCCATGGCCGTCACCGTTGTGTGCTTAGCGCGTTTGGTGTATGTCACCGAGTCCCTGGTGACGTTTTCCAGGAAAACTTTCAGGATCTCGTGAACCTCCTCATAGATCAGGCAGGAGATTAGAGGAGGTGATAGCCTAGTGGTATTATCACTGGACTATGGCCAAAGTTTTACCGCCTCGCCCGTCCCAGAATCGGGGAGGGTGAGGCTTGCAGAACGCCCATGGCCTTGGGCGGGATTTTACGAGCCTCACCCAAGAGAGGTCATAAAATCCCTCTCTTTTACTCCAGAAACTCAGCTAATGTTCTGGGGACTTGGGTTCGCATTCCGCCACGGCAGATAGTGGAATTTGAATTCAATAAAAAATATCTGGAATGAAGAATCCAGTGATGACCATGAAACCAGTGTCGATTGTCAGAAAACTGATCTGGTTCACCAATGTCCTTTAGGAAAGGAAATCTGCCGTCCTTACCTGGTCTGGAGCTACAGCAATGTGGTTGGCTCTCAAATCCCCTCAGGGATGGACAATAAATGCTGGCCCGGCCAGCGACGCTCATGTCCTATGAATGAATGCAAAAACAAGCTGTGCTTGACGGCCCCATGGCAAGCCAGGCGGCAAATGGTCGGCTTGGTGATGCCCTGGATGTCGTCATGGAGACCATTGCAGTATTGCTTGACCTTGCCTTTGCCCAGCCCCTTTCCCTCTACCCAACATAAATTGCACTGAGAGATCAACAATGCTTCAATAGCTCTCTGTGCCAGCAAATTCCACATTCCCTGCACCCTCTGAATGAAGACATTTCTTCTGAATTCTCTGTATGATTTGTGGGTGACTATCTTATATTTACGATGTCCAATTTTGCTCTTTCGCATAAGTGGAAGGGTTCTCTGTCTCCCTCTCTGTCTAGTCTATCAAAACCTTCCATGATTTCAAAAACCTCTGTTAGGTTACGACACTGCCTTCTCCTTTCAAAAGAATCGAGACCTCAGCTGTTCGTCCCTCTCCTGATATGTATATCCCCATATTTCTGGTATCATCTTTGGAAATATTTTCTGCAATGCCCCTATATCTTTGCTTTGGAATATAAGTGAAAGGCTGCAGCTCTTATGTCCATGTTGAGTAAGAGAGTGTGGACAACAGGAATCTGATTGAGAACACCAGTTTCTAGGTGTCTACCAAGCCTGCTTCCTTAGCACCCTCCTCTACAATACTGAGATTTGTTTTTGTTTATTCATTCATGGATGTGGGTGTCACTGGCTAGGCCAATATTTATTGTTCACCCCTTGTTACCCTTGAACTGAGCGGCTTGCTAGGCATTTCAAAGGGCATTTAAGAGCCAAGGACATTGCTGTGGGTCTGGAGTCATATGTAAGGACGGCAGATTTCCTTTCCTAAAGGACATTAGTGAACCAGATATTCCGAAAATCGACAATAGTTTCACGGTCATCAGTCAATTCTTAATTCAAGGTTTTTTTTATTGAATTCAAATTCCACCAACTGCCGTGGCAGAATTCGAACCCAGGTCCCCAGAACATTAGCTGAGTTTCTGGATTAATAGTCTAGCAATAATGCCACTAGGCCATCACCTCCCCTGTTATTGGGACAAGATGTACCAGGTGGAAGAAAAGGTTTAACAGTTTCCACCTTCATCAAGAAGAGTCAAAAAAGGCATTCATGGAGAAGTTTAGTTTTAAAATAAAGGGCTTAGAATACAAAATTGTCCCTAACTGTTGTTGAGGCAGAGTGTATTCAACTATTTCCTTGCTTAAAAATAATTGAAGAGTATAGGGAGTGAAGAGCAGAGTGGTATTAGACTGGATGAATGAGACAAGAGTGACTTCCCTTGACATCAAGGCAGCATTTGACTGAGTGTGGCATCAAGGAATCCTAGCAAAATTGGGGTCAATGGGAATCGGGGAAAACTCTCTGCTGGTTGGTATCACAGCTTGGTATGGCTCTTGCCCTGTCCAAGACCGCAAGAAATTACAAAGGGCTGTGAATGTAGCCCTGTCCATCATGCAAACCAGCCTCCCATCCATTGACTCTATCTACATTTCCCGCTGCCTCAGAAAAGCAGCCAGAACTCCATGCACCACGGTCATACTCCCTTCCACCTTCTTCCATCAGGAAAAAGATTAAAAAGTCTGAGATCACGTACCAACCAACTCAAGAACAGCTTCTTCCCTGCTACCATCAGACTTTTGAATGGACTGTCCATATATTAGGTTGTTCTTTCTCTACACCCTAGCCATGACTGTAACATGACATACTGCACCCTCTCCTTTCCTTCTCCTCTATGTACTTTATGAACAGTATTATTTGTCTGTGTAGTGCACAAGAAACAATCTTTTTCATTGCATACCAATACATGTGACAATAATTAATCAAATCAAATCAAATCAACATCTCTTGGCAGGGCAAGGTCCCCAGTTCGGAGGTCCAGGACGACATTAGCTTCATTTTCAGACACTCATGGTTCAGCCAAACATGTCCATTCTGGCTCGGCCACATTCATTGGATCGATGACGACCATATACCCAAAGATTTTCTGTACAGTGAACAGGCCCCTGGATTACTATTTCCTGGAAATCCATTCCTCCACTACAAGGGCACCTCCAAATGAGATATGATGATGGTGGATATTGACGGTGACAACACAGAGGCTGTGACCTCTGGAGACTGACTGTCTGGAAGAACAGGGAAAGCACAGCTGGTCAAGAGGAAGTCCCGGAGATAAACTAATGCTGCACCTTCTCAGCCTATTGTCTTCCTGGCAGAGTCACACTGGGGCACCCAAGACACACTAGGCAATGTTTAACGCAAACTTAATCACCAAGGTCCAAACCATTTTCTCACGAGACAGAAGGCTGCCAAAAAAAGTTATATCAGTGAATTTTGTGACTGAAAGGTGATAAAAGCATGCAAATAAGACACCTTCCAACTTACAAGAGCAAAATATTGTGGATTCTGGAAATCGGAAATAAAAACAGAAAATTCTGGAAGCTCTGGAATTATTCAGCAGGTATGGCAGCTTCTTTTCAAATGTCATCAACCTCTGTTCCTCGCTCCACAGATGCTGCTGTGCCTGCTGAGTACTTCCAGCATTTTCTGCTTATAGCGGCCATCTTACCCTGCGAGGAGGGCAAATCAGAAGAAATTTTCCATTTTGCAACAATATCGTAAATGCCTTTTATATCCTCATTTACAGTAGATAGCAAAGAACAACAATCCTTCTGTCCCAACTTTTAAAAATTCATTCTTTCATATGATGGGGGCATCACTGGCTTGTCCAGAATTTACTGCCCATCCCTAATTGCCCTTCAGAAGGTGGTAGTGATAAAATGACAGGATTGGACATACAGAAGGACAATGTGTCACAGTGCTGTTGATTCATTATTAGTCTGTGGAATGACATTTGAAATAGGCCAAAATGACATCTGCAGTTCACAGGATGACATTTAATAGCATTTATACGAATGCAGCATGGTCAGAGCTGTGTGTTGCAAGCATTTAACAGGATATTTGTTCAGGCCACTTTTTCTCACGCTTAATTTCTGCGCTAAAAATTCTCCACAGCCTAACCGCTTGCCTTATTTCTGGAACCATAGCTCAAAACTCCTCTGGGACATCAACTCTTGCACATCCCTGATTTGATTCTGAAACTAGAAATCATAGAAACCCTACAGTGCAGAAGGAGGCCATTCGGCCCATCGAGTCTGCACCGACCACAATCCCACCCAGGCCCTACCCCCACATATTTACCCGCTAATCCCTCTAACCTACACATCTCAGGACTCTAAGGGGCAATTTTTAACCTGGCCAATCAACCTAATCCGCACATCTTTGGACTGTGGGAGGAAACCGGAGCACCCGGAGGAAACCCACGCAGACACGAGGAGAATGTGCAAACTCCACACAGACAGTGACCCAAGCCGGGAATCGAACCCAGGTCCCTGGAGCTGTGAAGCAGCAGTGCTAACCACTGTGCTACCGTGCCGCCCCTGAGTCGTACAGACTCAAAACATGAACACCGAAAATCTCCGGCCTCATCTGTAGCTGGGATTCTCCGGTGCCGCTGCAGTGAATGTAGTTCTGGCTGAACGCCAAATTCTCCATTCCCACTGGCAGTGGTGGTGGGAAGGGACAAGATCGGAGATTCCCACCCGAACTCTGTTTCTCATTTAACGGATACTGCCAGGCTTGCTGAGTTTTTGCAGGATTTTCTGGTCTTATTCCTGATTTTCATTGCCCCACAGTTAGATGATGTGCACCTTTGGCTGGACCTAGACCCCAGCTTAGGCCTACTCTCTTTAAACATTTCTATCTTTCTTATTTCTCTCACCTCCTTTAAGATGTTCCTTAAAAAGCTACCTCTTTGATCGAACTTTTGCTCACTTGTCCTGATATTTCCTAATTTGATTTGATTTATTATTGTCACATGTATTAACATGAGGTGAAAAGTATTGATTCTTGCGCGCTATACAGACAAAACATACCGTTCACAGAGAAGGAAAAGAGAGAGTGCAGAATGTAGTGTTACAGTCATAGCTAGGGTGTAGAGAAAGATCAACTTAATGCAAGGTAAGTCCATTTAAAAGTCTGACAGCAGCAGGGAAGAAGCTGTTCTTGAGTCGGTTGGTACGTGATCTCAGACTTTTGTATCTTTTTCCCGAAGGAAGAAGGTGGAAGAGAGAATGTCCAGGGTGCGTGGGGTTCTTAATTATGCTGGCTGCTTTGCCGAGGCAGTGGGAAGTGTAGACAGAATCAATGGATGGGAGGCTGGTTTGCGTGATGGATTGGGCTACATTCACAACCTTTTGTAGTTCCTTGCGGTCTTGGGCAAAGCAGGAGCCATACCAAGCTGCGATACAATCAGAAAGAATGCTTTCTATGGTGCATCTGTAAAAGTTGGTGAGAGTCGAAGCTGACATGCCAAATGAGGGTTGGTGTCAAATTTGATTTGATAATGTTCCTGTGCAGGACCTTGGGGTATTCAATTATGCCAACAGCACTATATAAATGCAAATAGTGTTTGTTGTTGCTATAGTTCATCATTGTAAGTTTGATGATTAATTCAATTGATTGCTTATGTAAGTACCAGTGTGAAGGTGCTAAACGTGGATTTCTGTTGGCGAAGGTGTCTTGCCATTAGCTACCGATGGGATCTTCCAATTCCTCCAATGTCTACACCATTTAGTGTGGCTGGCCCATCCTGCTGACAGAGAACCCACCGTGGGAGCGGCAGGGGCCCGGGATTGGGATTGGCACCTTTGGTGGGACAGAAAACTGTCACACACAGGTAGGGCTGGAAAACCCCACCTGATGAAAAATGACAAGGGGACTTCATGTACCACATGGGCAGCACAGTGGTACAGTGGTCAGCACTGCCGCCTCACAGCGCCAGGGACACAGGTTCGATTCCCATCATGGGTCACTGTCTGTGTGGAGTTTGCACATTCTTCTCGTGTCTGGGTGGATTTCCTCTGGGTGCTCCGGTTTCCTCCCACAGTCCGAAAAACATCCTGGTTAGGTGTTTTGACCATGCTAAATTCTCCCTCAGTCTACCCGAACAGGCCCCGGAGTGTGGCAACTAGAGGATTTTCACAGTAACCTTGTTGCAATGTTAATGTAAGCCTACTTGTGACACTAATGATGCACTATCAATCAAGCAAAGACTAGTTTTTATGCAAGAACAAATAGGCTTTTATTAGCAAAAGACTTGGAGCACACCCATGCCGATGAACTGGTCCAGAGACTGAGGCAGGGGGGTGGGGAGCAGTCACCTTTATACCTGGACCAGGGGGGGGAGGAGTCCCGGGCAGGGCCGGCAGGGGCATGTCCAGGCATGTCGCACACACACACAGGCAATAAGCTAATAGTGGTTTACCACAATTAATAAATAAACTTAAACTTAAAATGATCCATTTTCAATTAACATAGAACAGCATTGTCAAAGATATTAAAAACTATCCCAGCTCTCTCATGCCGTGGTGGCAAAGAAGCAACAAACATGGATAAAAATAACCACCATTAATTGTGACCACATCTCTCCGAAGGTGGCAAAGAGAAGACGAGCAATTAAAATAGATTTTAATGTACTTTGACTACTCTAACACTATCTGTTGCAACAATATTTTTCTGTTATAAACCTTCTGGAAACGGCAATGAGATTAATTGGATGTTGTCAGCAAACTCCATATGGCTATTCTTTATGATTAGTGTTTAATTGGTTTCCTCAGAAGGGGATGGGGTAATTATTAAATGTGCACCATAGATTTTATATCTGTTAACATGTACTCCATTGCATTTATACACTCCACCGAAAGCCTCAACTTTGCACATTGCTGTATTGTTTCAAAATTACAGATTTAGCACAGTGGCACAGTGGTTAGCACTGCTGCCTCACAGTGTCAAGGACCCTGGTTCCATTCCGGCCTTGGGTGACTGTCTGTGTGGAGTTTGCACATTCTCCCGGTGTTGGCGTGAATTGCCTCCGGTTGCTCCGGTTTCTCCCCACAGTCTGAAAGACGAGCTGGTTAGGTGCATTGACCATGCTAAATTCTCCCTCAGTGTACCTGAACAGGCGTTGGAGTGTGGCGACTCGCGGATGTTCACAATAACTTCATTGCAGTGTTAACGTAAGCCTACTTGTGACACTAATAAATAAATGTTAAACTTTAAACTTCTTATCCCTCTATCGCTGACCATCACGTCAACCATTTCCTGACAAACCAAAAGCCAGGGCCACCAGAAGAAGCTCATGCCAACCCAAATTTAAGAAGTAAATTGTAAAATAATGACATAGTGTATTCAGAAATAATCTGATCACCCTTTTGTATTCCCTTAGTGTCTTCTGTGTGTCTTTGCCTTTCTTAGTGCTCCTGTAATGTGCCTTAAATCTGATTGAAGGCTGCTCACCTTCAAGTGTGGAGACTGCTGGAGGCTCTGAAGAAGCCCAGCTTTAGACGGCACCAACCTGTGTCAATTGACAGGGTGTTGTAAGGGTGGCATTGCAGGGATAGGAGTACAAATGATGCCACCCTGAGAAAAGACCAGGCTCCGGCCTCTCATTTATCTGTTCATGGGATGTGGGCGTCATTGGCTGGGCCAGCATTTATTGCCCATCCCTAATTGCCCTTGAACTGAGTGGTTTGCCAGGCCATTTCAGAGGGGATTTAAAAGTCAGCCACATTGCTGTAGATCATGTTGGTCAGGCCAGGTAAGCATGACAGACTTATTTCCTTAGAGGACATTAGTGAACCAGAATCACTAATGGTTTCATGGTCAATATTACCTCTTCAATTCCAGATTTATATTGAATTCAAATTTCACCATCTGTCATGGTGGGATTCGATCCCCAGAACATTATCCAGGGTGTTTGGATTACTGGTCCAGCAGCAATACCACTACGCCACCTCTTCCCCTCTCATGGGACCAGTGTCACTCTCCAGGAAGGCACGTCAACAATACAGTCATTGCAATCTATTGGAAGAGAGAGCACTGGACTGCTGTGAAATGCTGGAAACCCCTTTGAATGTTGGTACCTGAACAGTAATGGCAGCAATCTGAGCTTCCACTGCCGCACCGAATGGCTGCTGTTTGTACTGCACTGGGAGCTGAGACATTGCCCATTCAATACTGCGCTCCCGGTGGCTTTCAGAGGCCTGCTGATGGAGGAGACTACCTGTTGGTTTGTACAAAGTTCTGCCAAGCAAGGCACTTCTATGCCCTTTGACATTGAAAGCAAGCTTTCTGACAGGCTTTCCAATGCACTAAACATTTGGGTATACAGAATCATAGAATCCCTACAATGTAAACGACTCCCGGGTCCCTGGCGCTGTGAGGCAGCAGCGCTAACCACTGTGCCACCGTGATGTAATAGTCATCAAAATCTCCACCTGATTCCTGTACAGCAGAACTGATATGTGACCTCATCTTCCATGGCACTGGAACCTGCATTACCTTTTACCCCTGTCCTGGCTCCTGGACACTTGAACCCAGCATCTCACCACATGTGGATTCATCCTCGATACTAACCTAATGTACTAAATTGGTTGGCTGTAGTGGTAAATTTGACTGATGGCATCTTCAGCATCTTCTCCCTCTGCCCTCTCTGACTGAGCAATTTCCAGCTCTTTGTGATCTGAACTGAAAACTGGACAAGGCTTGACTTGTGCTGTGTAGAGGGAAGGAAGCTTGTGCCATCTACAGCTTGTGAATCAGAAGAGGGGTAGGGGACGTGGCCTAATGAAAGGATTAGATATGTGTATTTCTGCCAACAGCAATTGCCTCTACCTTGCCAGTGGCCATGGCCTCACCAATGCCTCTTCTCACTGCCAGGATAGTTCTCCATGGATGTTATAACATGCTGGCATGTTTTCACTCCGTGAGTTGAGTTCTGGCTGTGCGCCAGCCAACCCTGCAAAAAAAAAAGGGAAGCATATCAGTGAGTGATATGTTTGGATGGTGCGGCTATAATGACTAACTAGTTGTCACTGTGTGCCAACTGTGAGCTGTGGGTGTGAGACTTGCAACAGTGCTAAGTGTACGAGGTGAGGGGAAACATTGACTGTTAGGGATTGACTGATGGATGTCAGGTGGGTGATAGGGTGTACTGAATTGAATAGTGAATAGTTGGTAGGATGTGCCATTTGAAGATGAAAAGTTTTAAGTTTTAAAGTTTATTTATTCGTCTGAAGTAGCCTTACATTAAACTGAAATGAAATTACTGTGAAAATCCCCTAGTCGCCACACTCCGGCGCCTGTTCGGGTACACTGAGGGAGAATTTACCCAGGCCAATCCACCTAACGAGCATGTGTTTTGGACTGTGGGAGGAAACCGCAGCACCTGGAGGAAACCCACGCAGACACAGGGAGAACGTGAAAGCTCCTACACAACAGTGACCCAAGTCGGGAATCGAACCCAGGTCCCTGGCGTTGTGAGGCAGCAGTGCTAACCACTGTGCCACCATGTTATCGTGAACTTGCTTTCCTTAACAATTCATGTTAGATTCTTTATCTTCTTGCTACATTGCGTCATGTTTGATAAACAACAGTGGTGGTACTGCCATCCGCTGCTATTGCTTCCCACTGCTTGCTAAGCATTTGTCTGCAGGTCCTCTTGCCCTAGCTGTATCATCTTTTCCACAAAGTTGCATTATCAGAAATCAATCTCTCATATAGAAACATAGAAACATAGAAAACTACAGCACAAAACAGGCCCTTCAGCCCCACAAGTTGTGCCGAACATATCCCTACCTTTTAGGCCTACCTATAACCCTCCATCCTATTAAGTCCCATGTACTCATCCAGGAGTCTCTTAAAAGACCCTATTGAGTTTGCCTCCACCACCACTGACGGCAGCCGATATGTTCAAGCAGTCTTCATTCTTCAGTAGCACAGATTCAGCGCACAACGGACTGTCACCACTTCCAGCAGCCACAGTGCATCTTCCCTTTAAGAGGTACAAGCTGCCAATAAGTGATGAGCCACCTTATGATGTGAGCAGCACTAGCAGCATTGTCTACATGCGGCAATCACGCAAAACGAGGAGCAGCATGAATTTAACCGCATTACATTGCTGCCTGTATTGCAAAGAAAGGGCATAGGTTCATCATAGAATGCATTTCTCCGCACTTGTTTTTAGATCTTAATGAATTTCTTCCACAATGTATCTAAAATTGATCGAGGAGCTTGCATCGCTTCACGTTTTTCCAGATAAACAAGCTTCTGTTATTTATTTCCATGATTTGGTTTTTGGCCTTACCTCACAGCACCTGGGACCCGGGTTCGATTCCCGGCTTGGGTGACTGTCTGTGTGGAGTTTGCACATTCTCCCCGTGTCTGCATGGGTTTCCTCCGGGTGCTCCGGTGTCCTCCCAAAGATGTGCAGGTTAGGTGGATTGGCCATGCTAAATTGCCCCTTAGTGTCCCAAGATGCATAGATTAGATGGATGGTAAGTGTGTGGGGTTAAGGGTATAGGGTGGGGGAGAGGGCCTGGGTAAGATACTCTACCAGAGAGTCAGTGCAGACTCGATGGGCCAACTGGCCTCCTTCTGCACTGTAGGGATTCTATCTTTAATGAGACTCAACTACATAGAATTACATATAATTTAGAACCGCCATTGGCTAAAAATGTCCATACATATACTTATGCTGCACATACTCTCAACATCCTGGTGGTTACTATTGACTAGAAATTGAACTGGACCAGTCATATAAATGCTGTCCCTACAATGGCAGGTAAGAGACTGGAATACCCGCGGAGAGTAACTCACCTCCAGACTCCCCAAAGCCTGTCTACTAGCTATAATGTACTAGCTACAAGGCATAAGTCAGGAGTGTGATGAGATACTCTCCATTTCCCTGGATGAGTGAAGCTCCAATAAAAAGCTTGACACCATCGAGGACAAAGCACCCCACTTGATTGGCAACCCATTCACCATCTTCAATATTCACCACCTCCACCACCGATGCACAGTGGCAGCAGAATGTACCACCTTCAAGATGAACTGTAGCAACTCATCAAGGCTCCAAACCCACAACCTATGCCATCTAGAAGGACATGAGCAGCAGATCCATAGGAACACCACCACCTGGAAGTTTCCTTGTAAGTCACTCATCATCCTGACTTGGAAATATATTTCCATTTCTTCACTGTCACTGGGTCAAAATCCTGGAACTCCCTCCTTAACAGCACTGCAGGTGTACCTACACCACATGGACCTCAACTGTTCAAGAAGGCAGCTCACCATCACCTTCTCAAGGGCAATTTGGGATGGGCAGTAAGAATAAGAAAAACATGACCTGTTCCCACCCGAGCTCACTCTCATCTGATCAGCATAACTTTCTATTCCTTTCTCCCTTATGTCTAAACTCCTCTTAAATGCATCTATGCTATTCACCTTAACCACTTAGTTTGGGTAGAAGTTCCTGACTGCTCGCTGGGGAAATCTTAATGATTTTATTTGATTTGATTTATTATTGTCACATGTATTGGTATACAGTGAAAAGTATTGTTTCTTGTACGCTATACAGACAAGGCATACCATTCACAGAGAAGGAAAGGAGATGGCGCAGAATGTAGTGTTACAGTCATAGCTAGGGTGTAGAGAAAGATCAACTTAGTGCGAGGTAAGTCTATTCAAAAATCTGACAGCAGCAGGGAAAAAGCTGTTCTTGAGTCGGTTGGTCCGTGACCTCAGACTTTTGTATCATTTTCCCGATGGAAGAAGGTGGAAGAGAGAATGTCTGGGGTGCGTGGGTTCCTTAGTTATGCTGGCTGCTTTGCCGAGGCAGCGGGAAGTGTAGACAGAGTGAATGGATGGGAGGTTGGTTAGCGTGATGGACTGGACTTCACTCACAATCCTTTGTAGTTTATTGCAATCTTGGGCAGAGCAGGAGCCATACCAAGCTGTGATACAACCAGGAAGAATGTTTCCTATGGTGCATCTGTAAAAGTTGGTGAGAACCGTAATGGACATGCCAAATATCCTTGGTCTTCTGAGAAAGTAGAGGCATTTGTAGGCTTTCTTAACTATAGTGTTGGCATGGGGGGACCAGGACAGATTGTTGGTGATCTGGAAACCTAAAAACTTGAAGCTCTCGACTATTCTACTTTGTTCCCATTGATGTCGACAGGGGCATGTTCTCCACTATGTTTTCTACTAATATTGGATTTATGAGTGAATATTTAACATTTGTGACCTTTAGTTCTGGACTCCCCGCAGATGGAAACGTCCTCTCTACATCTCCCATATCAATCTCTTTCTTACTTTTTATTATTTAAGCCTCTCAGACTTCTCTTTCCTGGTTTGAATCAGGGTTTTTTGGTTAAAATGGGGGCCCAACTCAAGGTGCTGCCAATGGGCATGTTGCAGAAAATTGCAGATTACAAAATGAGCAAGAGAACACAGAAAAACAGTGGGAATATTTCCCAAGCACAAAGGAGAATTAGCACAAAATCTTTCCATTTGCATCTATGCGGTTATTGAGAATGATAAAAGGAAGACCCAAATCTGTCAATCAGTTTCCGAAAGGTGCGTGAAGAGAAAGAGTACTCTTAAAGGTAGGGCAAGCCACAGCTTCTCATTCCTGAAGGATTTTGCAGATTGGCTGAAAGGCTTTTGCCATCCGCAGAAAATTGCATTTGAGAAGAATGACAATGGGCGTTTTGAACAGGGAGCCAGAGCGAGCAAAACTGGGAGTCCCATCACCTGAGTTATAAATGGAACCAATTGGGAGAACAAAGTTCGCTCCTGGGTAAACTCAAACGTCGGTTCTCCCAGCCATTTGGCTGTGAGGCTGAATGTTATTCCCTCACAGCCAAACGACTTCTGGCTGCATGAAGACTCTGAGTTGGGGGAACTGGATGTTTACTCATGAGGCTTTTCCTCCTGAATGCAAGGAGAACAATTTGCAGACTTTCTGACAGACAATAACGGGAGAGAAAACAGAGGGTAAAAGATTAGTTTGCTGCTGGCTTCTGACAGATTAACCTGTTCACTGTAATTCAACAACTTGTCCATTGCACTGGTTTATTTAGTTCTTTTTATTCTTCCGTGAGATTTGGGCATCAGATCCAGCATTTGTTGCCAATCCCTAATTGCCATCCAACCAAATGGCATGCCCGGCCATTTCAGACGGCTGTTAATAGGCAACCACATTGCTGCGGCTATGGAGTCACATGTCGGCCAGACCAGGTATGGGTGGCAGATTTCCTGCATCAATGAACCAGATTTATTTTTTAAACAAAAGGTGCTGTCATGTTGAGACTAGCTTCAGAATTCACTTCAACACCATGGTGGGATTTGAACCCATGCCCCATAGCATTAGCTCAGGCCACTTGATTGCTACACCAGTGATATTACCACAATGTCATCATCTCCTCCTGGGATTGTTTAACTGTCATATTTTATTTTTGACTCATTTTCCATTCTTTTGTTCTTTTACCTTGAGGTATGAGCAAAAAACTAATTTTCTCTCAGCAGTCGGAAGAGTAAATTGGAAGGAGAACCATCCTAGAATCCTACAGTGTAGAAGGATTTTCTGTAACATGCCCATTGGCAGCACCTTGGGCCTCCATTTCAACCTAAAAACCCTGATTCAAACCAGGAAAGAGAAGTCTGAGGGGCTGAAATAATACGAAGGTTAGGGGAACCAACTCAGGTGAATGCATGGGGTTATGGGAATCGGGCCTGGGTGGAATTGTGGCCGGTGCAGACTTGATAGGCCAAATGGCCTCCTTCTGCACTGTAGGATTCTATGATTCATTCAGCCCATCGAGTCTGCACCAACCACAATCCTACCCAGGCCCCATCCCCACAACCCCATGCATTTACCCTAGCTAGTCCCCCTGACACTAAGGGGCAATTTACAATGGCCAATCCACCTAACCCGCACATCTTTGGACTGTGGGAGGAAACCAGGGCACCTGGAGGAAACCCACGCAGGCACAGGGAGAACATGCAGACACCATACAGACAGTGATCCAAGCCGGGAATCGAACCCGCGTCCCTGGCACTGTGAGGCAGCAGTGCTAACCACTGTGCCATCGTGCCGCCCCCACCATCTGGTGACTTTCCAAGTTTGTCCACCTCAGTGGGTGTCACAAGCATTCAACCACCACAGCCCAAGAGGATGAAGGAACTTTAACTTTGGGGGGAGTTTTCCCATCCTGCCCGCCATGGGAATCGTATCAGATGGGTGGGCGGCGGACCATGCAAAGGTCCACTGACCTCGGGCGGGGTTTTCCGGTTTTGGGGTCAACATAGCTGGAAAATCCTGCCTGTTGAGTACCACATGATCAGGTAAAATTCCCACCTTGTGTGCAATTGGCAACCTGGGGGAAGATTGCACCTCCATTGGGTGTTCTCCCTCACAGGTTTCTGCAAAGATACATTTGCACATTGTCAAACACAAGTTCTGCCATGAACCAGTGCAATACAACATAAGCTTTTGCTCTGCAAAATATTCCTTGCCATGCTTAAGACTAGCAGCCTGGTTCAATTTGATTAATATAATTTACCACAAATATTATTATGTTATTCTATATCCAGTCCAGGATTTGTGAGTAACTCAATTTTAAATATCTTAAAATGACCTGAAGGTACTATACAGATCCATTTTCTTGTCGTAGGGAATAATTAGCATGATGATTAATTCATCCTCGGGTTGTGGGTGGGGTCGGCTTAGAATCATAGGGGAGAGTTTTCCCATTCCGCCCAACATGGGAATCATAGCGGGCCGGGAAGCGGACCATGCAGATGTCCGTTGACCTCGGGCGGGATTTTCCAGTTTTGGGGCGAGCGTAGCCAGAAAATCCCACCCATAGAGTCATAGAGCAATGCAACACAGAAGCAAGCCCTTCGGCCCAACCAGTCCATGCCGACCAAGGTACCCTCCCAGCTAGCCCCAATTGTCTGCGATTGGCCCATATCCCTCTAATCCCATCCGTGTACTTATCCAAATGCATCATCGAGAGACTTCTGGAACAATGTTTATTTTAAATGTGCAAAAGATGTGAAAATATGAGTTGCATTGACAGAGAATGCTGGAAAATCTGTCAGCCGGTCTGTCAGCGACTGCGAATGCTCCATCAGCTTTGATGAAAGGTCTGCCAGATTTGAAACATTGGCCAGAATTTTACCGGCACGCCCGCCTCGGGTCCAGGGCGGGCGAGCCTCACAGAACGGAATTCTCCATTGGTCTCGGGTGGGATTTTGCGAGCCTCGTGCGAGGTCATAAAATCCCGGCCATTGCCTCTATTCTCTCTCCACAGATGCTGACAGATCTGCTGAGATTTTCCAGCATTTTCTCTTTTGTTTCACATTCCAGCATCCGCAACATTTTGCTTTGATATGAGTTGCATTGGAATAATGTTGCACTTAAAATTCTGCAACCCTTGATGTGATTTTGTAAACTTTGGGCCAGTATTGATGACAAAACCAATGCGAGTGGAAACTCCAGGCCAATGATTGTACGATTTGTACCCAGTTTATTGAAAACAAAGATGGGTGATAAAGCATGGAGGTGCTTCATTGAAGGTTCTCTGTTTGCAGGGGTTAAGTAAACAGCTTTGTATATCCAGTGAGGCTCCCTACTGTTGTATCATGAAAATGGAAACTCTCAAAATGACTAATTTCTAACTGGAAGAGTAATTCTAATATTTACACAAACATTTGGATGTGGACATCACCAGTTAGGTCAACATTTATTGTACATCCCTAATTTCTCTTGAGAAGGTGATGGTGAGCTGCCATCTTGAACTGCTGCAGTCCCTGAAGTATAGGTACACCCACAGTGCTGTTAGCGAGGCACTCCCAAGTTTCACACAGTGACTGTGAAGGAATGGATATATTTCCAAGCCATTATGGTGAGTGACTTGTAGAAGAACTTCCAGTTGGCGGTGTTCCCATGTGTCTGTTGGCCTTTGTTCTTTAAGATGGTAGCGTGTGTTTGAAAGGTGCTGTGTAAGGAGACTTGGTGGACCTGATTTTGCCATCAAGTTGCACCCATTTTCGGGCGCGAAAACCTGGTAAAGTCGGGTGTGAGGTGAGTAGCGCGATCCGCGCCTGCCTCCGCACCGGTTTCCCTTTTACCAAGGCACGAAAATGGCCGCGATCGAGACCGCGCCCGAAATGGGCGCGACGGCCATTTGAATGCATTTGCATGCATTTAAATTGACTTTACCGACACTTCCCCCTTTACCACGGCGTTCGCCCATCCAGAATCGGCGCTCCAGTTAGTGAGGAGGTAAGTGCTGAGTGTCCGACGTCTCTCTGCTTGAGATCAGTGGGGCGGGGGGAGGGGGGGGGGGGGGTCCGCTGCCACTTTGCCTGAGATCAATGGAGGGGAAGGGGGGTCCGCTACCACTCTGCCTGTGATCAATGGAGGGAAAGGGGGGTCCGCTACCACTCTGCCTGCGATGGGTGGGGGAAGGGGGAGGGGCCCGCAATCGGTCTGGGTGGCAGGGGGCTGGGGGGATAAGGGGGTCAGTAGTGTTGTGGGGTGGGGCAATGTCTGTGGGGGCCAGGGGGAGGCATTATCCAGCCCAGGAGGGATGTGGCAGGGCAACAGCATTCTATCATTTTATCTGCACATATGCAATTGAAGGCTCCGAGCAGAGCTGCAGTGTTTCGGACACGTTAAGCCCCGCCCACAGGCTTCTGGAGTGCGATTCGGAATCACTGATATTTTTTCAGACAGAGTGCATATGAGGGCACCGGAGAACGGATCTAAAAGTCAGATCTGAAACACTCCCAGTATCAAATCCGCCCAGCACTTAGAATCAAAATGGTAAAATAGGGCCCGCTGTGTTGCTTCAGTGCATCTTGCATATAGTATGCACTGCTGCCACTGTTCATCAGTGTTGGGGGAAGTGAATGTTTGTGGATGGGGTGCCAATTAAGTGGGCTGTTTTGTCCTGGATGATGTTGAACTTCTTGAGCGTTGTTTGAGCTGCACTCAACCAGGCAATGGGAGAACATTCTATCACAATCCTGATTTGTACCTTGTAGATTGTGGGCAGGCTTTGGGAAGTCAGGAGGTGAGTTACTCACTACAGGATACGTATTATATAACCTGCTCTTGTGGTATTTATATGACTACTCCAATTCAGTTTCAAGTCATTGCAAACACACAAGATGTTGATAGTGAGTGATTCGGAGTTGGTAATGCCATTCAGTGTCAAGTATTTATTTGGAGTATTGCGTGCAGTTTTAGTCGCCAGGCTAACAGAAGGACATGGAAGCTTTGGAGAGGGTGCAAAGAAGGTTCATCAGGATGTTGCCTGGTCACAAGGATGTTGATTATGAGGAGAGGTTGAAAAAAATAGGATTGTTTTCACTGGAAAGACAGAGGCTGAGGGGAGACCTGAGTCTACAAAATTATGAGAGGCCTAGACAGGGTGGATAGTCAGAGGCTTTTATCCCGGGTGGAAGTGTCAATTACGAGGGGGTACAGGTGCAAGGTGAGAGGGGGAAAGTTAAGGGGAGATGTGCTGGAGGAGTTTTTCATGCAGAGAGTGGGGGGTGCCTGGAACGCACTGCCAGAGGAGGTGGTGGAAGCAGGCACATTAACAACATTTAAGAGGCATCTGAATGGGTACATGAATAGGGAGAGAATAGAGGGATACGGACCGAGTAAGGGCGGAAGGTTTTTTTTTAGTTTAGTTAGAGCATCATGATTGCATGGGCTTGAAGGGCCGAATGGTCTGTTCCTGTGCTGTACTTTTCTTTGTTCTTTGTATTGCATTACGTGTTTTTGTATATAATTGAAAATTAAAGAGGTTATGTTAAGAAGATCACGTGATATCATAGAATCCTTACAGTGCAGAAGGAGGCCATTTGGCCCATCGAGCCTGCACCGAGAACAATCCCACCCGGCCCTATCCCCTTAACCCTATGTGTTTACCCTGCTAATCCCCCTGACACTAAGGGGCGATTTATCATGGCCAATTAACCTAACCCATACATCTTTGGAGTGTGGGAGGAAACTGGAGCACAGGGAGAAAGTGCAAACTCCAAACAGACAGTCACCCGAGGCGGGAATTGAACCTGGGTCCCTGACGCTGTGAGGCAGCGGCGCTAACCACTGTGCCACCATGTCGCCCTTAATCTAGTCACTTTCATCAGAGTAAAGTTATGGGGTGTAAAGCAACCAAGCACAAATTAACTTCTATGTCCCTTGTGCCTGTACTAATGCTATCAGCTGTGTAACGTGTAAGTCGGAAGCACCCAGGAGACCTGGAGCACTGAAGACAAATTATTTTGTGCTCAAAAATATCATGGCAACAAAATACCATTAATTTCTGCTTCGACACTCTCCACAAAGGCTTTTCAACCATGTCCCTGGGAAGGTTTGCTTGGTTAAAGAGATTTGTTCTCACTTCAAGTTCAATGTTTCCAAAATGTGTTTCTTGTACAAATCAATAACACCTACAATTCGGGGGAATACAAGCGGTTCCAGCTGAAATTGCAATTTACGTTCACCTTACGGACAAAATATCAAGGCAGGAAGCTTGTGGTGTTTATTTTGTTTTTCCTTTTTTTTTCTGGAGTGTTTGTGCCCCTTATTATTTCCCCTGTGTTCTGTTTCATGTTTCCACCTCAATGCAGCTGCACTCAAGGTCACCGAATGGATGCCCCCTTCCGTCCCCACAAGATTACTGTTGGCCATTCACTTCACTGCAGTGAGAAACAGATTGAATGTCAATCAAAGGACAAATTACAAGCGGCCTGGTCTTCTGCACATCTTGGCGGTGAGTCATACAGTAGCATTGGCAGAAGTTTGGGAGCAGAGCTGAAACTAAACCTGATTTGAGTTACGCATTATGGGGCAAATTTTCCCATCCCGCCTGCCATGGGAATCGTAGGAAGTGGGGCGGGGGGGGAACCATGCAAAAGTCCGTAGACCTCAGGTGAGATTAGTGGGATTATCTGGTTTTGGGGTGAGCGCGGCCGGAGAATTAAAAGAACAAAGAACAGTACAGCACAGAAACAGGCCCTTCAGCCCTCTAAGCCTGCGCCGATCATGGTGTCTGCCTAAACTAAAACCGTATGCACTTACAGAGTCCGAATTCCCATCCCATGTGCTGAATTCGAAGCGGCAAAAGAAACTTCATCATTTGTCTCCAAGTCATTAATCGAATGCACGCAGACAGGAGCCGAAATATTGTTGTTTATGTTAGCGAGATCATACGGTTCCGCTGACTGAACCACCCCCCTCTCCCTCCCACCCCCCATGAATGAGGAACCTCTACACAGAGTTGCCTTGAGACTGATGAATATATCAGTCTACTGCAACCCTCCACAGTTCCCATCCAGATGTTTCTGTTGTAATGTATGTTGCTGTGGCACCTCCATCTTGGGGCCTGCTGCTTCCTCCGTGCTGAAAAGCCTGCTATTGGCCCTCAGGCTTCTGAGAGCCTGCCCTCTGCCTATTTACTGGCCAATTCAGGCAAAAGCACAGCCGGGTGACCTTTCATCAATCAGTGCATGTTTCTAGCTCCACTTAAGCCTGACAGCAGAGTCTTAAAGCCCTCAAGGAAGATCTTGTCCATGACCTCTGACCTCATTAAAACATGGTATAGGTGTTACAGACAGTGGTTGGGTGCACCAGTCATTATATGAAGGGCCATTGCTATACAGAGCACGAGAAAGACAATGCAAACAGAGAAGAAATACAACTCCGGATTCCGTGACCTGCTGATCCTGAGCTGATTTATTGATGAACAGTGCAATGCCACTTTGAATTATGAATCATGCCACTCTTCGGAGTCTGATGGGAGATGGCAGATACCCAGTGGACAGAGCATTGTGATACCATCAAAGCAGGATCTGGAGCCACACTGCGCGGAGAGAAGGGCTAGGAGATTCAGCTTTGCGGAACAGCAGATGGAGTTGGGAGATAACTAGTTCAGTCAAAGCTGAGGCAGAGCTAAAACACAGGTCTCGGGATATTGCCTGGGAAAGGATAAACATAGGAACATAGGAATTATTTGCGAAAGGATATATTGGCCTTGGAGGGAGTGCAGAGAAAGTTCACCAGGTTGATACCGGAGACGAGGGGTGTAGCTTACTAGGAGAGATTGAACAGATTGGGTCTGTACTCGTTGGAGTTTAAAAGGCTGAGGGGTGATCTTATAGAGACATATACGATAATGAAGGGGCTGGATAGGGTCGAGGTAGAGAGATTCTTTCCACTTAGAAGGGAAACCAGAACTAGAGGGCACAGCCTCAAAATAAGTGGGGGCCAGTTCAGAACAGAGTTGAGGGGGAACTTCTTCTCTCAGAGGGTAGTGAATCTCTGGAATTCTCTGCCCATTGAAGTGGCGGAGGCTACCTCGTTGAATATGTTTAAATCATGGGTAGATAGATTTCTGATCGCTAAGGGAATTAAGGGATATGGGGAGCAGGCGAGTAAGTGGAACTGATACGCTTCAGATCAGCCATGATCTTGTTGAAGGGCGGGGCAGGCTCGAGGGGCTAAATAGCCGACTCCTGCTCCTATTTCTTATGTTCTTATGTTCTTAATTAGGAGCAGAAGTAGACAAATTCAGCCCTTCGAGCCTGCTCTGCCATTCAATCAGATCATGGTTGTTCTCTCCCTGGTCTCAAATCCACTTCCTCACCTGTTCCCCATATCCCCCTATCCCTTTTTCTATTAGAAATATATCTATCTCCTTCTTGAACCCATTCAACAATTCAGACTTCACCGCGCTATGGGGCAGTGAGTTCCACAAATTCATCACCCTCTGCGAGTAGTTCCTCCTCATCTCAGTTTTAAATCTACCGCCTCTCAGCCTATACCTGTGACCTCTTGTTTGAGATTGCCCCATAAGAGGAAACATTTGGTCAACATTTTTATCATGCTTTATCAATCCGTTTTAAAATTTTATATACCTCGATCAGATCCCGTCTCCTCATTATAAACTCCAGCGAGTATAAGCCCAAACTGTTTAATCTCTTCTCATATGTCAACCCTTTCATCCTCGGAATCGATCTGGTGAACCTCCTCCGAACTGTCTCCAATGCCACCACATCCTTCCCCAAATAAGGAGACCAAAACTGGACACAATCCTCAAGGTGTGGTCTCACCAACACCCTGTACAATTGCAACAACACTTCTCTACTTTTATACTCCAGTCGCTTTGCAATAAATGTCAACATCTCATTTGCCTTTTTTATTACATGCATACCGACTTTCTGCGGTTCATGAACATAGACACCCAGATCCCTCTGCCCGGATGTATTTTGAAACTGCTTTCTACTTAGGTGATAATTTGTCTTTCCATTTTTCCTGCTAAAATGGACAACCTCACACTTATCCACATTAAACTCCAAACAGACCAAGATAGAATTGTCCAAAGATGTACTGTATGGTGAGAAAGCATGGGGGCAAAATATAGTTAGGACGTGGTGGGGGCAAAAGTTCAAGTCCAAATTGGCATTCTCTATAATTGCTATCCCAACAACATGGTAACATGGCCAACGCTTTTCTATGGTTTTTGCAGTGATGGTGCATTATTTTTTATTTGCAAAGATAGGCTATATTCACTGGACAAACATTTACATCCATGGTCTACATTTCTACATCCTGGCACGACACTGTCTGCATTCTTTACACTTTATTCTGCCCCTTTATGCTGAAATATTATTTCTCCAAAGAGCCTCATTCTACTGTGATTGATGACTGATATATCTTCAAGCCCTCAAAGACTATTGTGTTCAGCCTTAACCATTTTTGGTCTATTTACTTGATAAGCATCGCCGGTCGATGTACATTCAAATATAAGCTTTTCTTTCAGAATTGTTTGAAAGGATTTATCATTTGCGTTCTTCATAATTTCAGAGGTTAGCTTCAATTTTGTATGTCTCCAGTAAATAGGGCTCAATCTTTGAATCATCAGTCTGTTGACTGCAGACAAATTGATTACTGTTATCATGGCTATTTGCACAATAGAACAGATATGGAAAGATGCATGAAATCTGGAGTGATATGAGCATCCTGGAAAATTTGGTTCTATGGACATGCTGATGTTTGTGGTTAAGTCATCATGCAAAGTGGCATTTGATTGTTGATAGGTGCGGCGTGGTGGCACAGTGGTTAGCACTGCTGCCTCACAGCGCCAGGGACCCAGGTTCCATTCCAGCCTAGGTCATTGTCTGTGTGGCGTTTGCACATTCTCCCTGTGTCTGCGTGGGTTTCCCCCGGGTGCTCCGGTTTCCTCCCACAGTCCAAAGATGTGCGAGTTAGGTTGATTGACCATGCTAAAATTGACCCTTAGTGTCAGGAGGATTAGCAGGGTAAATGTGTGGGGTTGGGGGAGTGGGGCCTGGGTGGGATTGTGGTCGGTGCAGACTCGATGGGCAGAATGGCCTCCTTCTTTACTGTGGAGGTTCTATGATAAGCCACACAGAATTCAGCTGAAAGAGTTTGGTGATTGGTAGAACAAAACACGTGAACTTAATATTGCACCGGTGAAAACATCCACAGTCATTTTTCAGGTTTTAAGATTTTAAGTTTTACCCTTTCCTGTTGCTCATATTATTTCTGTAATCCTGCCTTGAACTTTCATCCATTCACACATATTGGGCTGAATTTTTCAGCCCTTCCCTCAAGCAGGATCTTCCAGTCCTGCTGAAGGTGACCCACTCCATCCTCCGTTGCAAGTTTTCCAGCGGGATGGGCAACCCAGGCAAAATGCCATAGAAATCGGCGGGATTGGCCTGGATATGTACAGCTCAAGAAAAGTTTTCTAAATCACTGCACAAGCTCACCTGTCCCTCTTCTCTTCACACTAATACCAGCCTGGACTATATTCGGATAGCCAAAAGCGACTGGCAAAAGTACAATTAGAGGAGAAGCAGTTTTTACACAGCAAGTAATACAGCCAGGAACAGTGGAGAATGTGGAGGGAAATTCAGTCATGGGTTTCAAAAGGAAATCGTTTTGCCCCCTTCTTTTTTGCAGACCCCCCCCCCCACCCCCCCCAAACCCCCCAACCTCATGTCCCATTTGCACCAACAGTTCTCAAGTGCTTTTGAAGTGTGGTCACTGTTTTAACCCAGGAAACACAACAGCCAATTTGCAGCCATTGTGGAGTGTCTTACAGGAAGAAATTAAAGTTTATTTATTAGTGTCTCAAGTTGGCTTACATTAACACTGCAATGAAAAATACTGTGAAAATCCCCTAGTCACCACACTCCGGCACCTGTTCGGGTACACTGAGGGAGAATTTAGTATGGCCAATGCACTTAATCAGCACGTCTTTCGGACTGTGAGAGCACCCGGAGGAAACCCTCGCAGACACGGGGAGAATGTGCAGGCTCTGACCGACAGTCACCCAAGCCAGGAATTGAACCCGGGTCCCTAATGCTGTGAGGCAGCAGTGTGCCACCATGCCATCCCATAGCAGCATTTACTTGTTGCGAATCCTGTTTAAAAGCTAAGTGATATCAGGAAATGTGCAGTTAAATAAAATAGGAAGATTTGCACATATAAGTTTAGGCTGTTCCAAAGTGCTTTGCAGCCAATGAAGTACTTTTGCAATAAAAGGTAAAGTCGCCATAGTCCCAGAGAACCATAGGCTGCACTCCCCTTTGAGGGGGAGAGCCGGCTGGTGGTGATTTAACTTGAGGATCACCACCCTCAGGTGAGGGGCAAAGTTGAGAAGGTTAGTTCTGTGAATGAACTAGTATAGGAATTGAAACCACACTGTTGGCATTGCTCTGCATCAGTAACCAACAGTTCAGGCAACTGAGCTAAACTGACCCCCACTTGAGAAATGCGATTGCAATCTGTGCACAGCCAGTTCCCAGAAACAGCAATGTGACAATGACCAGATAGTAGTGATGTTAGCGGAGGAATTGGGCCTGGACACAGAGGAGAATTCTCCTCCTCCTCTTTGAAATAGTGTCATAGGATATTTTATATCCGCTTGAGCAAGTTGATGGGTCTTTGGTTAAACCATCCTTCCAAAAAAAAGTCACTGAAATCTTGCTAACGTTGACGCTAGCAGGAACGCTCGGTCCCACCGATGGTGTACCCCCACCATGGGTTCATTGGCGAGGTGAGGTACATTAGAAGGGAAAAACCATTGACAATGACAGGCCCATAGGATCCCACTGCCAGCAAGTGGTGGGACACCTCCCGCCACCCGGTGGAGAGGGAGAAAAACCCCGCCCACCATCCCTGACATTTCAGCACTTCCTCAGTTCACGTTGGGAGTACTAGCCAAAACTTTGTGCTCAGCGTCAGGAGTGTGAATTGTCATGACAGCCTTTTGAATCAGAGGCCAGAGAGCGACCCGTAGTGTTTAATTGTTCTGTGGTTGATTATGAGTCGTTCCTATTGATACTCACCGTGTTTGATTGGTTATGTCTGGGTGTGAACTCTGGGAAATGTAAATAAACTGCAACATATGCTGGAAGCATGCTCGGAGCATATTGCTGACATTTTAAAGCATTGTGAATAACTGCTACACACATAGAAACCAGTGTCATCTCTGAATAGCTCTTACATATGAAAAATGAACACTACTCACTGAGCTATAGCTAAATTGAGTGTGCATGTCATTGATAAATTCATCTTCAAAACATACCTTTGGTCTTTGTGACGAAAAAACTCCAGGTCAATTTTTGACACCTTCTGGAAGGCTCCAAACAGGACTGTAAGAAACTACAAAGGGTCGTGAACAAAGCCCAATCCATCCGGCAAACCAGCCTCCCATCCATTGACTCCGTCTATACTTCCCGCTGCCTTGGAAAGGCAGCCAGCATAATCAAGGAAGCCATGCACCCCGGACATTCTCTCTTCCACCTTCTTCCGTTGGGAAAAAGATACAAAAGTCTGAGATCACGTACCAACCGACTCAAGAACAGCTTCTTTCCTGTTGCCATCAGACTTTTCAATGGACCTATCATATACTAATTGGATCTTTCTCTACACCCTAAATATGACTGTAACCTTACATTCTGCACCCTCTCCTTTCCTTCTCTAAGAACGGTATGCTTTGTCTGTATAGCGCGTAAGAAACAATACTTATAATTGAATACCAATACATGTGACAATAATAAATCAAATCACATCAAAAATGAGAGCTGTTAGCAGAAACATCCAATGGTTAATGCACCCTGGGAGTTTGAACAGTTCTGTAGGCAATGCCAACTTCTGGCACACTGTTGCTATTCTTAAAACTAGTGGAAAAGGTTGCAGAATTTTGATTTGCACTGAACACAATTTGTGCTTGAACTTCTGCAATCTTTTGTAGACTGAATGTAACTGGGATCCAGACTCTAATTGGCGAGCTTTGACAATGAATCCATTCAGCCACTGCAGCAATAAGGGAAGTTTGAAGCTCCCCTGCCCTTACCTAAATACTCCTGGTCCGCTTGCTTCCTGTCCCTGGTGACACACATGTCTATGCCCTGGCAACCACATGCTGAGCAGTTCGACTTGTGGGTTGTCCTGGGGGGTTTCTCTGCATTGGGGGGGGGGGAGGGTTTCAGATTGTGGCAATGCAAGGGTTGCCGAAAGTTACCTTCTGGAGCACAGCGAAGCAGGTTTGGTCTGATGGGAAACTTCCAATCATTTCCCACTCAAATCATCGTAAGAAATTCATTCAAACCTAATGCTCAGTAGTTCCTTCAAGATTGGCCATATATCCTTTGTAATACTGCAATGTTTCATTGGGCAATAGTTATTTATTCAGATGCTAGCCTCATCTGGCTGCAGGTTCTTTTATTTAATGTGGAGCAAATAATTGAATTCTCATCCTCATAGACATTCTGTTCACACCACATATGCTGCTCTAAGTCTGTTTGTTCTTAGTTGTCTAGAGGAAGTAACATTCAGCTCTCTGTGGACCTGGAGCTAGCAAAGTGCATTAGCATAGCGTGTAATCTATAAAACACCAGCACTTTACTTTGCCTCTAATGCCACATCAATACATTAACTAGCTGGGCAGTGAGAGACTAAGCTGATCAGGAGGGTGGGAATGGAGAGTGAACGGTGGGATTTAATTGGGAGTTAAACACCTGCCTCCCTTCCGAGACTTCTGGAGTCACCGCGGACGTAATTCTTTGTTTCCTCTGCCCGCCCTCCCCTTCGGTGTGAGTCAGAGTTTGACACACAGTTGTCACTTCAGCAACGGGTTTGGCTCAGGGGAATGTTCTCAAAATGAGTCAGGAGGTGAGGTAGTGGATCCCAGCTTTGCTTGGTTAACATGAGTGCACAATCTAAACTGACACTCCAGAGCAGCCCTGACGGGATACCACAGCTGCCATCTTTTTTATGAAATGTTACACTTAGGCCCCAGCAGCCTCCACGGGTGGATGTGAGGTATCCCATGACGACATTCAATGAAATGCAGCCAGGTCCTCTGAGCACACTGGACAATATTTATCCTGATGCCAACAACATCAAAATCAGATAAATGAATCACTCATCGGATTACAGACTGTGGGACTTGCTGTGTACGCGTTAACTAATATGTTTCCACAAGCAACAATGTAAAAGACCAGAAGACATAGGAGAGTCATTACTTTTTCTTAGAGCCTTGGATGTGGAAAATGTTTAAAGGGTAGGGGTTTTGTGGCTGTTCCTGATGGCGGGATCTTCCGGTCGCACCGAGGGCGACAGCCCCACCGCGGATTCCCTCACGGTGGAGGGTGTGAACAATAGGGAAACCCCATTGACGGTAGGGGGACCAGAAAATCCCATCGTCAGCCAATTGTGGACCACCTCCAGCTCCTGTAAAACACACTGCGGGGGATCCCCGTCATAAATTAACGCAAATGACTATTTCTTTTTTCTTCTCCACAGAAGAAATTTGAATTCCTCTAGGACAGCTTCCATATTACTTGTTGAGGCAATCCATATGCAACCTTTTAAGTTCATTTATTAGTGTCACAAATAGGCTTACGTTACATTACAATGAAGTTACTGTGAAAATCCCCTAGTTGCCACACTCAGGCACCCTGTTCGAGTAACACTGAGGGAGAATTTAGCATGGCCAGTGCACCTAACCAGCACGTCTTTTGGACTGTGGGAGGAAACCCGTGCAGACATGGGAGAATGTGCAGACTCCACACAGATAGTGACCCAAGCCGGGACTCAAACCCAAGTCCCTGGCGCTGTGAGGCAGCAGTGCTGACCACTGTGTCCATCGTGCCGCCCTCAACTTCCAGCTTTTCAATACCTCTCAGCCACTTTGTTTGTCTTTGCTCCTGACAGCATTTGCAACATTGCAGGATGCATTCTAAGCTTAGAAGAAAACTGCAGGTGCCTGGGATCTGAAGTGAAACCAGAACATGTTGATATATACAGCGGATCTGTCAGGTCTTTATAGAGTAAAAGGCTATGGTATTCCATTCTGATTAAGGGTTCCTGCCTGAAATGTCAGAATTCGTTCTTACTCTCTGACTGATGATGACTGACACGTTTGATATTTTAAACATGTTTTTATTTTCATTCCTCTATTTTTGGGCGAATCCATTACAAGGGACATAATCTTGAAAATTGAGGAGTGCATTTTGGAAGCATTTCTTCACACAAATAGTAGTTAAAATCCGGAATTCCAATGAGCCCCCAACTTTAGATGTCAATGCTGGGACAATTAAAATGTTCCAGACTGAAAATGATGGATTTTTGTGAGTTAAGAGTATCAATGGGTGGGGACTAAACATGGATAAACGAGGCGGGACTTTTGCACTGATGTGAGGGTGGAAATGGAGGCAGGCAGACATCTCATTGTGCACTGCTGGATGGCACCAGCCCCCAACAAAACATTTTGCAAGAGACCAGACTGAGGGCAGTGTTTGGAGGCAGAGATGGAGACATAAAAGTCTGAGGTCAAGGCTCAGACCAATCGACTCAAAAACATCTTCTTCCCTGCTGCCATCAGACGTTTGAATGGACCTACCTCGCACTAAGTTGATCTTTCTCTACATCCTAGTGATTGACTGTAACACTACATTCTGCACCCTCTCCTTTCCTTCTCTATGAACGGTATGCTTTGTCTGTATAGCTTGCAAGAAACAATACTTTTCACTGTATACTAATATATGTGACAAGAATAAATCAAATCAAATTCTTTTCTGCTGCCATCAGACTTTTGAATGGGTCTACCATATATTAAGTTGATCTTTCTCTCCACCCTAGCTATGACTGCAACATTACATTCTGCACCCCCTCTTTTCCTACTCCTCCATGTACTTTATGAATGGTACGCTTTGTCTGTATAGCTCGCAAGATACAATACTTTTCACCGTATACTAATACATGTGACAATATTAAATCAAAGTGGTTAGCACTGTTGCCTCACAGCGCCACGGACCCGGGTTCAATTCCAGCCTCGGGTCACTATCTGTGTGGAGCTTGCACATTCTCCCCGTGTCTATGTGGGTTTTCTCCAGGCGCCCCGGTTTCCTCCCACAGTCCAAAGATGTGCGGGTTAGGTTGATTGGCCATGCTAAATTGTTCCTTAGTGCCAGAGGAATTGGCAGAGTGGATGTGTGGGGTTACGGGGAGAAGGCATGAGTGGGATTGTTGTTGGTGCAGGCTCGATGGGCAAAATGGTCACCTTCTGCACTGTGGGGATTCTATGATTCCAACTCTGAACTGAGTAGCTTGTTGGCTAGGCCACTTCAGGGAGCATTTTAAGAGTCAACCACATTGCTGTGGATCTGAAGTCACATGTAACCAGACTGGGTAAGGTTGGCAGATGGGTTTTTTATGATAATCGGCAATGGTTTCATGATCATCATTAGACTTTTAATTTCACATTTTTACACCTGCCATGGTGGGATTCGAACCTTGGTTCCAGGGTATTTCCCTGGGTCTCTGAATTGCTCACCCAGTGACAGTATCAGTACATCACCACATGCCGTTATGTTATTGTTTTAAATTCCCAATCAAGAACCACACAACATAATTTGTATCTCAGTCATGAGGCTGGCTGGCTGTCTTACTTCATTATTCATGAATTATCAGGTCAATTCACTTCGAAGATTCAACGCGAATCCCATGGTCTATAACAGTTCCTCCAAATTAATTCAATTATTTATGACAGGTAAGCAGGAATACTGCATGAATCCACAGCTGAAATGTTTTGAAACACATTCTCTCTTCACTGCTGCAAATGCTACAGCCTCAAGGCAGGGGGCAGCCCAATGCTGCAACAATAGCAACAATGTACACGTCAAGATAAAGTCACCATATTCCCAGAGGACCATGGGTGTTTTATGTATGTTGGGGATGTAGCCCCTTTAAGGGAACAGGTCATGTGACCCTGGGTGCCTGGAGTTCTGCGAGGAACCACCCTGAGAGGACTAGAGGTGTTGGAGTGTGGAGCGAGTGAGAATTGCAAATAAAAACCTATCTTCTCCAACATCTGTCTGTGGATTCAGTTCTTGGGATACCTCCAGTTGTAAAATATGCAACGATAGACTGCTCTCCCCTTTGAGGTGAAGAGCTGACTGGTTGTCATTTATCCAGAGCATCACCACATCTCAGACAAGGTTGAGAAGGTTCATGAATAACCTCAGCAGGTACAGGAATTGAACCCACACTGTTGGTATCAACTCTGCGTCATTAACCAGCTGTCCAGTCAACTGAGCTAAACCAACCCCCAACATACCTGATGTAGAAACATAGAAACATAGAAAATAGAAGCAGCAGTAGGCCATTCGGCCCTTCAAGCCTGCTCTGCCATTCATTATGATCATGGTTGATCATCAAATTCATTTTGATCATGGCTGATCATCAAATTCACTATCCTGATCCACCCTTCCCCCTATATCCCTTGATCCCTTTAGCCCCAAGAGCTATATCTAATTCCTTCTTGAAATCACACAACGTTTTGGCCTCAACTGCTTTAGGTGGTAATGAACTCCACGCATTCATCACTCTCTGGGTGAAGAAATTTCTCCTCGCCTCAGTTCTAAAAGGTTTACCTCTTATCTTCAAACTATGACCCCTAGTTCTAGACTCCCCCACCATTGGGAAAATTCTTTCTAATTCCACCCTGTCTAATCCTGTTAGAATTTTATAAATTTCTATGAGATCCCCTCTCACTCTTCTAAATTTCAATGAATATAATCCTAATTGATTTAATCTCTCCTCATATGACAGTCCTGTCATCCCAGGAATCAGCCTGGTAAACTTTCATTGCACTCCCTTTATAGCAAGGACACCCTTCCTCAAATAAGAACACCAAAACTGCACACAATGCTCAGGTGTGACCTCCCCAATGCCTTATACTCAAATCCTCTCGCTATGAATGCCAACATACCATTTTCCTTCTTTACTGTCTGCTATACCTGCATGCTTACTTTCAGCACATATAGCACAGTAAAACAGCTCAAGGCCCTTCACAGAAGTGTCACTAAACATAATTCAACACTGATCTACATGGACTGATGTTAGGATAGGTGTCCAACAACTTGGTTAAAGATTTATGTTTTGAGGAGCATCTGAAAGCAGGGGAGATAGCTGGAGAGATAGGTATGCTCAGGGAGGGAGGCCCAGAGCTTATTAGGGCCTAGGTTGCTGCCAAAGGTGGAACAATTAAAATTGGCGATGTGCAAGAGACCAGAATTAGACGATTACAGAAATCTTGGATGCTTGGCGGGCTGGAGGCAATTGCAAAGATGGAGGAACTTGACAAACAAGGATGAGAATGAGGCATTGAAAATTTTCCCTTAAGGTCCATCTAAGCCTTGATCACCATAGGAGATCTATTGGGCTGCCATATTGAGAACTGACCCACTATCAATTTAGCGAACTGAAGCCATTTTCCATAATGTGACACTGGCAGCATAGCCTTACCACAGGAGATTATCTTGCATCAGTAGTGGAGTAGTTTGATCACTGCTACCTATCTGATGAGTGGCGTGAATGATATGGAATCAGGAATGATTCAAACATAATAGAATATCTCAAGCTGCATTAGCACATACTGAGATGGAGCAGGCTTTTTGAGAGACATCAGGCAGATGAAGCTCACACTAGCATCTGTTCCCATAGCTTGTAGTTTCCCAAATAGGTCACGAGTCATGATCTCATTGAATGATAGAGCAGAATCGATGGGCCAAATGGCTCCAACATCTCATGGTCTAGTCTGAAGCCGGCGGCTCTAGTTTGAGGGGCATCACTCCCTGTCAGGTATAGCTGACCAGGAGACTCTCTCACTCTGAACACCCACCATCGGGACATTGGAGGGATCCGTGAGTTGATGATAAATCTGCTGGCCGCCATTATGAATGCATCTTCTGCAGCCATAAAACCTGGAGCTTCTGGCTCAGAGGCAGAGACCATCCACCACACCACAAGACCTTCCCTCACGACATAACCTACTCGGAATTGTATTGCAGACACAATAGGACCTGACTGGGCTGATACACCGAATGATAAAAGACTGACAGGATATTTAAAATTGAGGACATCTGGTAACATTTGTTAAGCTATAGTTCCCTGGCTGACACCAGAACTGGTTACAATGGCCATTCAAGCTGAGTCTCGGCAGGGATCATTTCTTTGACCTTGTTGCAGGCTCAACAGCCATCGATTTTGTCAGTCCATTGTACAAGTTCTTGAATAGTGTATACACAATCCATTTTTAAACCCTGTTCAAATATCACAATATCTAGGGACCTTGGATGATTTTTAGTGTGCAGCTCTCACTCAATCTTAAAGTTTAACAGCATCCCACAGAAAGGGTGAGGTAGAGTCATAGAGTCATAGAAGCATTGAAACAGGCCCTTCGGCCCAACTTGTCCATGCCGCCCTTTTTTTTAAAAACCCCTAAGCTAATCCCATTTGCCAGCATTTGGCCCATATCTCTCCATACACATCTTACCCATGTAACTATCTAAATTCTTTTTAAAAGACAAAATTGTACCCGCCTCTACTACTACCTCTGGCAGCTTGTTCCAGACACTCACCACCCTCTGTGTGAAAAAATTGCCCCTCTGGACACTTTTGTATCTCTCCCCTCTCACCTTAAACCTATGCCCTCTAGTTTTAGACTCCCTTACCTTTGGGAAAAGATATTGACTATCTAGCTGATCTGTGCCCCTCATTATTTTATAGAGCTCTATAAGATCAACCTCCTACGCTCCAGAGAAAAAAGTCCCAGTCTATCCAGCCTCTCCTTATAACTCAAGCCATCAAGTCCCGTTAGCATCCTAGTAAATCTTTTCTGCACTCTTTCTAGTTTAATAATATGCTTTCGATAATCGGGTGACCAGAATTGCACACAGTATTCCAAGTGTGGCCTTACCAATGTCTTGTACAACTTCAACAAGACGTCCCAACTCCTGTATTCAATGTTCTGACCGATGAAACCAAGCATGCCAAATGCATTCTTCACCACTCTGTCCACCTGTGACTCCACTTTCAAGGAGCTATGAACATGTACCCCTAGATCTCTTTGTTCTGTAACTCTCCCCAACGCCCTACCAATAACTGAGTAAGTCCTGCCCTGGTTCAATCTACCAAAATGCATCACCTCGCATTTGTCTAAATTAAATTCCATCTGCCATTCGTCAGCCCACTGGCCCAATTGATCAAGATCTCGTTGCAATTGGAGATAACTTTCTTCACTGTCCACTATGCCACCAATCTTAGTGTCATCTGCAAACTTACTAACCATGCCTCCTATCTTCTCATGCAAATCATTAATATAAATGACAAATAACAGTGGGCCCAGCACTGATTCCTGAGGCACACCACTGGTCACTGGCCTCCAGTTTGAAAAACAACTCTCTACAACCACCCTCTGGCTTCTGTCAAGAAGCCAATTTTATATCCATTTAGATACCTCACCCTGGATCCCATGAGATTTAACTTTATGCAACAACCTACCATGCGGTACCTTATCAAAGGCCGTGCTAAAGTCCATGTAGACAACATCAACTGCACTGCCCTCATCTACCTTCTTGGTTACCCCTTCACAAAACTCAATCAAATTTGTGAAACATGATTTTCCACTCACAAAGCCATGCTGGTAGTGCAGTGTCTTGTTATGGCTCACTCTGGACACAAACTAATAATTCAGGTATAACATGCATTCTATGACACCCCAACCACCCTCTCTCAACCCCAACCCTCCATACCCATCCACTCCGCCACCATCCCTGTGGGCGCATAGAACCTGATTTAGGCACCTCATCCCTTCTAGTTGGATCTCAGTGTTCACCCCATCTGCCCCGTGATGCACCATTTGGCTGAGGAGATGGCAGCTGGAATCCTAGTCTTGTGACAAAACACCTACGCTATGGGAAACCGCCCCGCAAAACTTTCAAAGCATGCAAATGGCAAAAAACTTGGCAGCATAGTAAACAGTGAGGAATATAGTCGCAGACTTCATGATTTGATCTGATATGATTTATTATTGTCACATGTATTAGTATACAGTGAAAAGTATTGTTTCTTGTGCGCTGTACAGACAGAGCATACCGTTCATAGAGAAGAAAACAAGAGCATGCAGAATGTAGTGTTACAGTCATATCTAGGGTGTAGAGAAAGATCAGCTTAATGCAAGGCAGGTCCATTGGAAAATCTGACAGTAGCAGGGAGGAAGCTGTTCTTGAGTCGGTTGGAATGTGACCTCAGACTTTTGTATCTTTTTCCCGAAGGAAGAAGGTGGAAGAGAGAATGTCCGGGGTGCGTGGGATCCTTAATTATGCTAGCTGATTTGCCGAGGCAGTGGGAAGTGTAGACAGAGTCAATGGATGGGAGGCTGGTTTGCGTGATGGATTGGGCTACACTCATGACCTTTTGTAGTTCCTTGCGGTCTTGGACAGAGCAGGAGCCATACCAAGCTGTGATACAACCAGAAAGAATGCTTTCTCTGGTGCATCTGTAAAAGTTGGTGAGAGTCGTAGCTGACATGCCAAATTTCCTTAGTCTTCTGAGAAAGTAGAGGCGTTGGTGAATTTTCTTAACTATAGTGTCGGCATGGGGGGTCCAGGACAGGTTGTTGGTGATCTGGACATCTAAAAACTTGAAGTTCTCGACCTTTTCCACTTCGTCCCCATTGATGTAGACAGAGGCATGTTCTCCTTTACGCTTTCTGAAGTCGATGACAATCTCCTTAATTTTGTTGACATTGAGGGAGAGATTATTGTTGCCGCACCAGTTCACCAGATTCTCCATCTCATTCCTGAGGATAGAAGCAGAGTTGTGGAATAACAGAAGAAATGCAGCTCGGGAAGATGTAAAATGATACATTTTGTCAGGAAGAATTAGGAGAGATAATGAGGGGAATTTTCCCAATTCTCCCATCCTACCCACCATGAGAATCGTAGCCTGCCTGTCATGGGAACCAGGGGGGGACCATACAAAGGTCCATTGACCTTGGGTGGGATTTTACGGTTTCGGGACGAGCGAGGCAGTATAATCCCATCCATTACGTCTGAGATAGTACAATTTTAAGGAGAATTCAAGAAGAGGGGTCTTGACATTGTCAGAGCAAGTTAACAAACATGTTAATCAAGCAGATAGGATCCTGGGCTTTATAAATAGTGGCATAGGCTATGATAATAAAACTAAATGAAGTAATGTTTTGGCCACATCTGGAGTTTTTCTTATTCTTCGCATTATCACTCCTTGACGGAGCACAGGCCATAGACAAATGCTGGAATTTTACCACCCCACCCGCCACAGAATTGGAGCAGGCAAGGGGTGGACTATGGGAAGTTCCGTTGACCTTGGGCAGGATTTTCCGGTCTCATGTCGAGCCATGCCGTAAAATCCCACCCATACTCTTTCCATTTAATCCTGTTTTGGATTAACCAAACTCTACAGTTGTTGCCTCAGCCCTCAGCTTTCACCCCCCTTTCTGTATCCCACCTCCAAGTGTTTCTTGGTCTGCCTTGCTTTCTCTTTCCTTGCGGGTTCCATGTGAGAGCTTGCCGTGAAGGTTTTCTCAAAGTTTGGCCTATCAAATTCCACTTTCAGCTTTTGATTTGGAGGACTATTGGGTCTTGTTTTGTCTCCTCCCATAGCCTGATATTATCAATGGCATTTGGCAAATATACCCTAAGGATCCTTCTGAGGATTTTCATTGACATTGTCTTGGTGGTCCTCCATGTTTCAGAGCCATTAAGGAAAACAGACTTTACGGCCGGAACACTAATACCTCGCCTGCCATGGAATCGGAGCGTACGACAATGGAAATCTCCGTTGACCTTGGGCGAGAATTTCCGGTCTTTCCTGAGCAAGGTCGTAAAATTCCACCCTACATTAGCATTGAAGATCTTGAACTTTGTGGGCTTGGTGACCTCTCTTGATTTCCTGACATTGGACAGAGTGGCAAATGCTGCTCTATCCTCCCAGCTCTGATATTTACATCTGCATCTGTCCCATCAGTCATACTTACAACACCTAGTAGGTAAAACACTTTCTGGGTAGTGTTGTAAGTAATCACGACTGGAGAATTGTGCCCAATTTTGGCACCGCACCATAGTAAGGACATGAACGTTTTGGAGACATGAAAGTTTTGGAGAGAAGATCGGATTCAGGAATGGAGGATTAAGGTTAGAGGGATTGGTTGGAGAAGCGGAGGTTATTTTCTTCAGTACAAAGAAGGCTATGAGGAGATTTGATGAAAATATTTAAAATCATGAGATGTTTAGACAGAGTAAATAAGAGGAATCATCTTCCCTTTGCTGGAGGCTTGATGACTGAAGGGCACAGATATAAAGTGATTGGTAAATAATCAGAGGTGATATGAGGAAGGATTTTTTGATGCAACAAATGGTGAGGATTTGGAATGCACTGTTTGACAAAGTGCTGGATATTGTTCCAGTATCTTCAAAGAGGAATTGGATAAATACTTCAACAAGAAAAAACAATACCTGAAACTGGGACAGAAGCAGGGCTGTGAAGCTAACCAGACTGATCTTTGGCAAGGACTCAATGGGGTGAATGGTTGTCTTTTATACGGTCCTATTCAAATAATACTATAATTAGTTTTCTTCTGTGGGAATGAGACGCTACACTTGAAAATTGAATTTTCAGAGTTGGAGAGGTTGTTAAGCAGTAATTATTACTCATTACATGCTAAAGGTTCAGACATGCCTCATTTCACAAGCACCAACTTTCTTCATCCACTTTTGGTGAAAGACCACTGGGTAATTACCCCAAGTTGATGCATTTATGGATAAATAAATAAATAATAAAGTTTATGGATTCATTTCAGTCCCAAGCCTATGAGCCTGGACTGCAATAGTGCACACTGCAGAGGAACACTTTATCCCTGAAAGCAATATTTGGAATTCCGGCTTTAACTGTTGATATGCAGACAGCAGAAGTTGGGAGGTAATGGCCTGGTGATATTGTCGCTGGATTAATCCAGAAACTCAGCTAATGTTTTGGGGACCCAGGTTCAAATCTCACCATGGCAGATGATGGAATTTGAATTCAATAAAAACTACCCGGAATTAAGTGTCTACTGATGACCATGAAACCAGTGTCGGTTTAAGGTGAGATGTGGTAAGTTTAGGGAAGATGTGCGGGGAAAGTTTGTCACCCAAAGGGTGGTGGGTGACTGGAATGCACTGCCAGTGGAGGTGGTGGAAGCAGGCACGTTAGCAACCTTCAAGGTGTACCTTGATATCATCTGAATGGGAGGTGAACAGAGGCATAGAAACCCCATATCAGCCCAGGCTTAGTGGGCCAAAGGGCTTCTTCCTGTGTTGTATTGTTCTTTGCTCTTTGATAAACCCATCTGGTTCACCAATGTCCTTAAGGAAAGGAAATCTGCTGTCCTTACTGGGTCTGGCCTACAGGTGACTCCAGAGCCACAGCAGTGTGGTTGAGCCACAACAGTGTGGTTGACTCTCAAAAGCCCTCGGGCAAGTAGACATGGGCAATAAATGTTGGCCCAGCCAGCAATGTCCATATCCCACAAATGAATTTTTAAAAATTATTTGCATCTGTATGCTGTTATTATTGCAGCATAATCCCAGCCATTACGAATCTGCGAATAACAGCAGTGGTTGGAAAACATTACTACTCTGAGGTAATTACTTCCACAAATCAGCAAGAGATTTGGGAATGGAAGTGCAAATGATTTTCAATTATCACAAAACGCTGTCCGTAAGAGCTCATTCTTTGTGGGGAACACATTCATTAATTAACTTTTTGTCAGAATCTCCACTGAATATTATGATGACAAAACAAATTAAATGAAAGCTCTTCCATGTTGTCGAATGGTATGGCCTGTCATCTTCTCAATGCTGAAACTGAAAGTTGCTTTGCCAGAGTAGACTTCAGTTCAGTAGCATTACCGATTTTGATTAAATAGCCATTACAATCCAATAATTGACAGTGAACAACACCCAAATAGTAATGGATTATGAAGGTTAGCGCTGCAACCTCACAACGCCCGGGACCCAGGTTCGATTCCCGGCTTGGGTCACTGTCTGTGTGAAGTTTGCACATTCTTTCTGCGTGGGTTTCCTCCGGGTGCTCTGGTTTCCTCCCACAGTCCAAAGATGTGCAGGTTAGGTGCATTGGCCTTGCTAAATTTTCCCTTAGTGTACCCAAACAGGTGCCGGAGTGTGGCGACTAGGATTTTCATAGTAACTTCATTACAGTGTTAATGTAAACCTACTTGTGACACTAATAAATAAACTTCACTTTATGTACAGGGGTGTAATAGAGTCCATATGTACAATAGCAGATGCGGCATTCTAACAGCCGAAGCATGGTTAATTCTACCATTGTGATCGCTAGAAGCTGGTTCACACGGTTCAGCAAACATCAATCATTTAATAACAATTTGAGACATGAGCATGTCCTTTTAAATCTGCAGTAGCTTGTGAATGGAATATCTGATGATTTTCAATCATGCCAGTGTTTTTCTCTCTCTACAGGAGTGCGCTCATTGTAGAGCCCTCATTTCTCATCAACTTCCGCCCATGTTTAGGAGAGATTATGGTGAGTAAATGGAAATTAGCAGCTGTCCAGTGGCCTGGAGTTGGTCTTGTCAAAAGTTGTGACTAAGATTCAACCAAACCCTTGTGTAGATTTGGAACATCCATCTGGAGAACTATGTTTGAAACAAAGACTTAATACTGTGGCACAGTGGTTAGCACTACTGCTCACAGCGCCAGGGTCCCGGGTTCAATTCCCGGCTTGGGTCACTATCTGTGTGGAGTTTGCACGTTCTCCCCGTGTCTGCGTGGGTTTCCTCCGGGTGCTCCGGTTTCCTCTCACAGCCCAAAGATGTGCGGGTTAGGTTGATTGGCCATGCTAAATTGACCCTAGTGACAACGGAATTAGCAGGGTAAATGAGGGTTACGGGAATAGGGCCTGGGTGGGATTGTGGTCGGTACAGACTCAATGGGCCAAATGGCCTCGTTTTGTACTGTAGGGATTCTATTCTATTCAATGACATCAGTCATGTTAAAGCACAACATGGGTAGCATGGTGGGCGGCACGGTGGCACAGTGGTTAGCACTGCTGCCTCACAGCAGCAGGGACCCAAGTTTGCTTCTTTGCTTGGGTGACATTCTGGATGGGTTCTGCATGTTATCCCCGTGTCCTCCGGGTTCTCCCATTTCCTCCACAGTCCGAAAGACGTGCTGGTTAGGTGCATTGGCCATGCTAAATTTTCCCTCAGTGTATCCGAACAGGCACTGGAGTGTGGCAACTTGGGGATTTTCACAGTAACTTCATTGCAGTGTTAATATAAGCCTACTTGTGACACTAATAAATAAACACAACCACCATGGCTGCTTTGAAATAGCGATACTAAGTACAAATCATCCCCCTACGTTAAAGATTAAAGGACAAGGATAGCTTTGGTAGGATGGCTTTGAAAATGATTTAGCTTTTTTGGCCCAATTAAGTAGAAGAGAAATCAGCTTAACTTATTATTGTTCATCATCATTTATTTTGTCCTCAGGGAGAGTCTTGGTTCTCAACAAATAAGTGCATGCCAATTATGATGTTGATGTATGCAAATGCGGTTATCCCTGCTTCAAAAATGATATTGGAGGGCTGTACGGTTAATGCCCAAAATTAAAGAACAGAAGCTTTAGAAAAGAGGGACAAACTTGGATCTCTCCCCTCCTGAAAAGAGAAGACTGAAAGGCATTGTGAGAGAAATATTTAAAATAATGAAATGTTTGCACTATTTGAAGGCGATTAAGCAAGCAGGACAGAAGCATGATCCAACCCTTCAATTGGATGGTTTTGTCAGCGGAATTCACCTGACATTAACAAGAACCATAAACCCATAGAAAAGTTACCGTGAAAAGGAGACCATTCGGCCCAGCTTGTCCACACCAGCCTGAGGACACCCAGGTGCCCTTTCTAATCCCATCTTCCTGCACCCGGCCCATAGCCCGGTAGCTTACAACACTAAAGGTGTAGATCCAGGTACTTTTTAAAAGAGTTTGGTGTCTCTGCCTCCATCACCAAATCGGGCAGCAAATTCCAGACACCCACTAACCTCAGTGTAAAGAAGTTCTTCCTCACGTCCCCTCTACATCTACTTCCACTTATCTTGAATCTATGTCCTCTGGTTCTAGAATTCTCCACAAAGGGAAGCAATTCTATCCTGTCCATTCTATCTCTTCCCCTCATAACTTTGCACACTTCTATCAAGTCACCCCTCAGGCCTTCTTTGTTTCAAGGAAAATAACCCCAACCTATCCAACCTCTCCTCAGAGCTACACTTTACCAGCCCTGGCAACATTCTTGTAAACCTCCTCTGCATTCTCTGCAGAGCAGTTATGTCCTTCCCCATAATAAAGTGACCAGAACGGCACACACAATGCTACAGTTGTGGCCTCACCAGTGTTTTATACAATTAACTAGCACAAAAGATTGAGGAATTTTAAGCACGGGTATGTCAAGCATAACACTGGCTGGCCCTGCCAGAAGAATTGGCTGTTCCAGAGTGAAATACTGAGCACACTGGGCCTCCTCCGATTCTCTATGTTCGACAAGTGTTCAGGAAGGTTCTTCAAATTCAGCTGAGTTCTTAGGAGCAAATACATGGGGAGGACATTTTTAAAGTTTCTAAATATGAAATAATATAGCCATGACCTACCTGCCCCATTAGCCCTTGGGTACAAATCCTGTAATGGCTACTAAATTTTGCCAAAAGCCGGACTTGCAATGGCAAGATCTCAGTTTGAGATCTTCCCCTGCCCCTCACCAGTGACATGTTCTGGTTCACACCCAAAAAGAATGTGAAGCTGATTTCCATACATTATAATGCATTAACGTGTTATCAACGGGCTTGACTCCATTGTGTTCAATCTCAACACATCCTCCCCTCCCAATGACATGACACCACGTCAGCGTGAACCGCTATTAGTTTCCAAAAGCGAAAACCAGTTGCGATGACCATGCCAAGAGGCGGAGGTGCCTGTAGGCCCCTGGGGTTGAGAGACACGGCTGGGCATTTGCCCCTTGCATGCCGAAAGTGCCCCCTGGCAATGACCCTTGGGGTGTGCCACTGCCAAGAGGGCATGTGCAGGGAGGGGGCTCTGGCAGTCACCCTCCTCCATTGTGGGGGAGCAGGGGATTTCCCTTCTGTGTGGAGGGGTTGGGGGTGTTCCCCTTGTCTGCCTGGAGCTCCCAATGCCCATGGGGGATTGGGGTGCGGGCAGGGGTGATGAGGGTCCCGATGTTAGTGGACTGTTCCCCATGTATGTTGCGGGGAGCAATGGCCTTTCCAGAATCCCGGCATTGCCATCGAGTTTAGGCCCCGCCCCTCCAGCTGGCTATGTCACCCCCATTAGTACTCTAAAATTGCAGAGTGCTGTTAAGTCAGGTGAGAAAAGGCATCTGTGAAGCCGGTGGGTTTCACACAGCTTCCCTCCCCTGATCCAGCACTCTGCAATTTTGAGAATATAGCAATTCACTAAGAAACTGACCAATAAAACTAGTAAACTAGCTTTTTAATGGGTCCATCATAAAAGCTGCAACTGACACCGCGATAACAATTGCAATGGCACAGCAGAGGGTAAAAGATTAAAACTTGCACTGAAACCAATGGGAAATGATCAGACAACTGGTGGATGCAGTATGATGTGATAATAATTGTTACAGAGCATAAGAAACAGACTGGTAGATTAAATGATTAATGTGACAATATTGACCAATATAAGGGTCATAATAAATAAGATATCAAACAAATGTCCAGCGCTGTCAAATAGTCAGATGGAATCTTGGCTCTGGAAAAGAAAGGAATCTTACCATTACATAAAGCACTGGTGAGGCTCTGGCTAAAATACTGTGCAAGATTTTAAAAATTTATTTATGGCATCATTGACTTGGCCAGCATTTATTGCCCATCCTTAATGACCCTTGAGAAGGTAGTAGTGACTGGCTTCTTGAACCACTACTGTCCATGCGGTGTAGGTACACCCACAGTGCTGGGAGTTCCATCTTTTGACCCAGTGATAGTGAAAGAATGGTAGATAGTCAGTTTGGCGTGTGACTTGGAGGGGAACTTCCAGATAGTGGTATTCCCATACGTCAGCTGCCCTTGTCCTTCCAGTGGGGAGTGGTCATGGGTTTGCAAAGCTTTGTCTAAGGAACCTTGGTGAGTTCCTGCAGTGAATCTTGTCGATGGTACATACTGCTGACACGGTGCGTTGATGGCAGAGGGAGTGAATGTTACTGGATGAGTTGCCAATCAAATGAGTTGTCAAGCTCCTTGAGTGTCGTTGGATCTGCACTCATCCAGGCAAGTGGAGAATATTCCATCAACTCCTGACCTGTGCCTTGTAGATGGCGGACAGGCTTTGGGGAATCAAGACGTAGGTTGCATGCCACAGGATTCCTAGCCTCCAATCTGCCCTTGTAGCCACAGTATCTATATGGCCAGCCAGGTTTTGTCACCCCCAGGATGGATAGAATCCATATTACTGAAAGGATGCAACTGAGCAGGAGTGGTACATGGCGGAGATAAATTGATAAGCAGATTAGTGAATAACTCATCTGTATAGACTCAAGAAAAGGGAAGAATAGTTGAGTGATAAACATGAGTTGGGATATCAGTGATAATTCCCTTGCTGTTCTCTGACACAAAAAGATGTCTCTTGCTGTTCTCTGAAATAGCGCTGCGAGATCTGTTCTGTTCACCTGAGAAAACAGACTTGACCTCCATTTAACTTCTCATCCTGAAAATTACCACTTCCAAACTTGATATGAGCGTCCATTGTGAAAAAATGTCACCCTATTTCATCGTCACAGTGACCGGCTGATATAATTGACTGATTCGCACATCTGTTTCAAACCGTAATTCAGATTTTTTCAGCATTGTCGAGCAAAGAAAAACTGCAATGCAAGTGAAATAAATTAAGCAACAAATATTATGGTAGAGTTGTAGATTTTCTCTCTGAGTGCAAGTTTATAGGGGAAGTGCGTGAGAGGTACGGCAAGCGAAAGGACAAGGGTGGAATACCCCCCAAAATTCTAAGTGCCGTAAAAACTGCAGTAAATCCTGCTGCTTTTTTCAGCAGGACTTTCAAAATGAATCTCCCACACTCTGGACAAAAGCAGCGCAATGGGCCGGGTGACTTGAGCGGAGGCTGTTTAGCGGGCTCCCCGCTGAGCGCCACGACCTCCGTGAGTCTCCGGCAGCTGGATTTCCAGCGCCATCCGCTCAGACCAGAAATCGGTGCCGAGCTCCATAAATTACTTAAATGCACATTTGACTCTATTTTACATCCCATTAGCAGGCCCAGGACTCAAGTGGTTTACTCCAGCGGGGTTTACAATAGCTCCCCATTTGCGCGGAGCTGAAGGCCCGACCCTACTGGAGTGAAAGAGGGCAATCGAGGCCCCCAATGGATTGGGGGTAAGAAGGGCTGCCACCTGGGCATTGCCACCTTGGCCGTGCCAACCTGTCTCCGGCGCTGCTCAAGAGACAAAGTGGCAATGCCCAGGGGGCATCTTGGCACTGCCCACCATGCCTCGGGCAGTGTCAAGGCGGCGGGGTCTAATGAGGGTAGGACCTAACAGGGGTGGGGCCTCTGTGGAGCCGTGATCGGTGGGGGTCCCACTGCTGCTCTGCATAGGGATCACAAGCAGAGGGAGGTGAGGAGGGGTCAGCAGGAATAGGCCCTGCCTCCAGGTTTTTGGAGTGATTTACCCTCGTGCACTTTGCAGTGCACAGAGTGTGCAGGAATCTTTTTGAAATTCCCGCTGAAGAAACAAATGGGATTTAGTCCAGTTTTTATGCGAATTCATCTATCTATCGCCCCTTGACTTTCAATTGCATTACAGTTGCTGAATTCCTTACTATCGACATGCTGGGGGTGGTATCATTGAGCAGAAACTAAACTGGACTAGCCATATCAATACTGTGGCGACAAGATCAGGTCAGAGGCTAGAAATTCTGTGGTGAGTAACTCACCTCCTGACTCCCCAAAGCCTGTCCACCATCGACAAGGTACATGTCAGGAGTGTGATGAAATACTTTCCACTTGCCTGGATGATTACAGCTCCAATAACACTCAAGAAACTCAATGCCATCCAGGGCAAAGCAGCCTACTTTATTGGCACCTTTCTCACACTCACTCCCTCCACCACCGATGAACAGTCGCAGCAGTTTGTACCATCTTCAGGATGCACTGCAGGAACTCACCAAGGCTCCTAAGACCGGACCTTCCAAACCCATGACCGCTACATCTAGAAAGACAAGGGGCAGCAAACACATGGGAACACCATCATCTGAAATTTCTCCCCCAAGCCACTCACAATGACTTGGAAATATATTGCTGTTCCTTCACTATCACTCACGTCAAAATTCTGGTCAAAATCTTGGAACTCGCTCACTAACAGCACTGTGGGTGTACCTACACCACATGGACTGCAGCGGTTCTAGAAGGAAGCGCACCTTGACCTCATCGAAGACAGTTAGGGATGGACAATAAATTCTGGTCTAGCCGGCAAAGCCCACATCCCCATGAATGAATAATTGAAAGAAATAAGACAACTTAGCTTAGGCTGTCCACTGCTGGTCACTGCACCAGTCTGATTTGTCCATGCTAACTGTGGAGACATTAATGTCAGCAGCTGGCAGAACACTTTATCTTCTGCTGAAGGTACTGACTCTTTATTATAGCATCTTCATTGTAGCAGGTACATCCCGAGGCACTTGATAGGGGCATTATTGGACAAAACTGGGCACCAAGTCACCTAAAGAGATATCAGGTCAGGTGAACAAAAGAGGTAAACATTAAGGAACATTTTAAAGGAGGAGAGAGAAGTGGAAGAGGTTTAGTGAGGGTACTTCCTGGAGCTGAGACAACTCAAGGCAAATTGTGGAGTGATTGAAATCAAGGATATTAGGTGAGAATTCGAGGTGCACAGGGATCTATAAGACCATATGATATAGGAGCAGAATTAGGCCATTTGGCCCATCGACTCTGCTCTGCCATTCAATCATGGCTGATAAGTTTCTGAAACCCATTCTCCTGTCTTTTCCCCATAACTTTTGTTCCCCTTACCAATCAAGAATGGATCTATCTCTGTCTTAAATACACTCAATGACTTGGCCTCCACAGCCTTTTGTGTGACTCACTGCATTGACTTCAATCAGGCCATTGAGGTTGGCCTATTGGAACATAAACCCTCCGATTAAGGAGTCAATTTTTGGGCCAATCAGGGAGTCTTTTCCTGGCACTCCCGAAGGTAGACTGCTGACTGATAGCACTTTGTGCACTGCTGTTGGAATTGTAAATAAAAGGATTCTGGTGAAGGGACTTCTGCCTCCGAAGACTTATTACGCTCACTACCCACTGACTGAAGGAATTCCTCCTCATCTTGGTTCTAAAGGGTAATCCCTATACTCGGAGGCTGTGCCCTTGGATCCTTGCCTCTCCTACTGATGGAAACATCTTCCCCACTTCTACGCTATTCAGGCCTTTCAGTATTCTGTAAATTTACAATGAGATCCCCCCCCACTCATCTTTCTAAACTCCATTGAGCACAGACCCAGAGTCCTCAAATGCTCCTGATACATCAAGCTTTTAATTCCCGGGATTATCCTCAGGCACATCCTTCTTTAGATATTGGGCCCTAAATTGCTCACCAATATTTTAGGGTAGGAGGAGATTACAGAGGCAGGGACAAGGTTTGGGGCGGATGTTGAGAGATTTTATAACAAGGATAAGAATTTTAAAACTGAACAGTTGTCTCCCAGTCTGACAATGTAGGTAAGTGAGGGGGTGACTGGATGAACAGGACTTGGTACTCATTAATGTATGGGCATCAGAGTTTTAGATGAGCTTAAGTTAGCAGAGTGTTGAAGATGGGGGGCTGGCGAGCTGCACATATAAAGTTCTACCAAAGTGGAAATAGTTAGCTAAGACTTGCTGTCATGCTCATCAGCATTGTAACTCCATACTGTCTTTTCAGAACTAACACACTTCAACAGTGTCCGCACTTAGCTGCAACAAAGGTGCAATGTCAAAAGAAAAACATATAACCTGCGTCACTGCACCAAATAGAGGATTAGGCTTAAAGGAATCCAAGAGAAATGTGGAGAGACATGAAGTCGAACAAGATACAAGAATGAATCCTGTCTGTTTTTGAGAGAGGAGATGAACAAAATCGATACCAATGTAGAATGGAAGAGAGCTTTAAAATGACCATCATCTGAGAAATAAAATGGAAAACTGTAAATATGCGCCAATTGAAAATTGAAAATTCAGATGGGCCTATTTTATACAGCATGAGGATTTATGAGACAATGCAAAGTACAATGGACGCATGTCTGACGGTCGCTGGTAAATGTATATGAACAATACTGATTCACTTTTCCATTCTTGTTCTCAGATAAATTAACCCCCTTAGGCCACAGTCCTGTAAAGGAAATTACTTTTTTTCCCCCCAGAAAACTACCACCTTTTGGAGAGAAAACGGACTGGTGTCTTCTCCGCAATGCCAGAAATCTCTCGCAGTTCCCGCTTGTTCTTGGGAGATAGTTTAATTAGCCGTGTTGCAAATTCATGATATTCAGGCAGAAGCATTAGTGCCCAGCAGAGTGTGGCCTCTGAAAATTATAGACTCCCTCCGGATTTTGTAAATCAGCTGCTGACGGACACTTTGGTGTTTTGATGAGCCTGGCTTGAAAATGTTGAAAATGGAAATGCATCAATTAATTGCGGCATCAAAACAAAGTCAAATCACTGTGCAGCAGCCATGACAAGCCAAATTATATATTACGCACAGTCAATTTTTCTTTTGCTTACTCTTCAGCACATCAGAAAAGATTGGACGGCCTGAGTACTGCTAATAGTTACCTCAACATTGCGGTCTTGGACATACCACATTACAGGAAGGATTTTATTCATCAAATCATATGATCCCTACAGTGCAGAAGGAGGCCATTCGGCCCACTGAGCCTACATCGACAACTGAAAAACCCAAGCCCTATCCACATTACCCTCCGTATTTACCCTGCTAATCCCCCTGACACTGACGGCAGAATTTTCCTGTCCCGCCGTCATGGGAATCGTAACAGGTGGGGGGAGAGGGGGGGATGGGGGGGGGGGGACCATGCAAAGATCCATTGACCTTGGATGGGGCGAGCACGGCTGGAAAATCCCACCCTAAGGGTCAATTGAGCATGGCCAATCAACCTACCCTGCACATGTTTGGAGCATGGGAGGAAACCGGAGCACTCGGAGGAAACCCACACAGACACGGGGAGAACGTGCGGATTCCACACAGACAGTAACCCAAGCCGGGAATCGAACCCAGGTTCCTGGCACTTTGAGGCAGCAGTGCCAACAACTGCGCCACCGTGCCACCCACATTGGCTGGAATTTTCCTGCCATTTATGCCAGCGGGATTCCCTGGTCCTGCTGCAGTTAACTGAGATCTGACTGAGTGACAAATTCTCCATCCTCGCTTGCAACAGCTGCACAGTGTGAATGGCTGGAAAATTCCAGCCATTGTTTGAGAGAAGATACAGTGCTGATTCACCAGAAAGGTATTGGGGTGCAGAGAGTTAGATGAGCACAGGCTGTATTAACCTGGATTAGGGGGCGGCACGGTGGCACAGTGGTCAGTGCTGCTGCCTCACAGCGCCAGGGACCTTGGTTCGATTCTCGGCTTGGGTCACTGTCTGTGCGGAGTCTGCACATTCTCCTCATGTCTGCGTGGGTTTCCTCCAAGTGCTCCGGTTTCCTCCCACAGTCCGAAAGACATGCTGGTTAGGTGCATTGGCCATGCTAAATTCTCCCTCAGTGTACCCGAACAGGCGCCGGAATGTGACGACCAGGGGATTTGCACAGTAACTTCATTGCAGTGTTAATGTAAGCCGATTTGTGACACTAATAGGTAATTTTTTAAAAAATACATTCCCTTGACTTTGAGAGATTGAACTGAATGAGATGGAAAAAAAATGTTCAGAGGATTTGATAGTGTAAGCACGACGGAACTATTTCCTCCAATGGGAAATCACGGCCAAGGCAGCATCATCTTAAAATTAGAGCAAAGGCTTTCAGGCTCAACATCTAGAGGCACTTTTCCTTCCAAAATGTTGATGATGCTGGGGACAACTGAAGTTTCAATTTTGGGATTGCAGGATTATTGAATATGGAGGGAGCAAAGGTGGGAATTGAAGTTAAGCTACTTATCAGCTATGATCTAATCGATTGGCTTAGAAAGCCCAAGGGACTGAATGCCCTGTCCCCGTCCCTCGGAGGCTGCATCCACACTCAAATTGTGTATTCAGTCTTTGTGTGAACTGCTGCAAAGCTGAATCCTGGTGAGTGATGCAGACGCTCAGTGGGCAATGTACAGGTGTGAAGTCAATCACCAGTCACATTAAACTGCCACCAGAAAAATGTATTTATTAGACCCAGATTTTAAAGAAGAGGATAGTTGAGACTGCCCTGGAATAAACAGGGGCAGCACGGTAGCACAGTGGTTAGCACTGCTGTCTCACAGCGCCAGGGCACCGGTTCAATTCTGGCTTCGGGTCACTGTCTGTGTGGAGTTTGCATGTTCTCCCCGTGTCTGCGTGGGTTTCCTCCGGGTGCTCCGGTTTCCTCCCACAGTCCGAAAAACGTGCTGGTTAGGTGGCATGACCGTGCTAAATTGACCCTTAGTGTTCAAAGATGTGTTAGGTTAGATGGATGGTAAATGTGTGGGTTTACAGGGGTAAGGTGGAGGAGGGGGCCTGGAGAAGCTACTCGGTCAGAGATAGAGATTGCTGGTGGGTGAGTGATGGAGTTGTGGTGATTTGATTGGTGGCTGAGGATAAGGGTGGGATACAACATTTGAAGACACATCCACTGACCACTCTAGTGATGGCAGTGAATTACTTGTGGCACCACATCCCAGGTCCTCATGGCTTAATTCCTGGCACTGACTGCCATGGCTATCTGGCCTTTTGAACATGTGTCTAGAGGGCCTCCTTCCACCATGCAACTATGGAACATCTCTCCTCCCTGCCACTTTCTTCACCAAAACCTTGTGTGCAGTAACTGAAAACCTCAGAGACATCTACTTCCCCTGTTGTGCCAACCCTCATCCTTTCCTGGGTCTCTCTTCAAACTATAACATCCACACCTAGTGCAGTTATAATGTGTGCCCCCCTTTCAGAGTCGCTGGCCATCTTTAAGCAGCAGTGGTGCCAGCAACTCACATTAACCTTCTGCTGATACATCTAGCCAATGAGTGGGGCAGTTAGGTGCGGGCTGGTTGCACAGATCATTCAAGTGAACAGATAGCGCAAAGCTGTGGGAACATCCTTTTTGATTTGATTTGATTTATTATTGTCACATGTATTGTTTCTTGCACGCTATACAGACAAAACATACCGTTCATAGAGAAGGAAATGAGAGAGTACAGAATGTAGTATTACAGTCATAGCTACACTGAAGAGAAAGATCAACTTAATGCGAGGTAGGTCCTTTCAAAAGTCTGATGGCAGCAGGGAAGAAGCTGTTCTTGAGTTGGTTGGTATGTTACCTCAGACTTTTGTATCTTTTTCCCGACGGAAGAAGGTGGAAGAGAGAATTTCAGGGGTGCATGGGGTCCTTAATTATGCTGGCTGCTTTGCCGAGGCAGCAGGAAGTATAGACAGAGTCAATGGATGCGAGGCTGGTTTGCGTGATGGACTGGGCTACATTCATGACCTTTTGTAGTCTTAGGCAGAACAGGAGCCATACCAAACTGTGATACAACCAGAAATAATACTTTCTATGGTGCATCTGTAAAAGTTGGTGAGAGTCATAGCTGACATGCCAAATTTTCTTAGTCTTCTGAGAAAGTAGAGGCGTTGATGGGCTTTCTTAACTATAGTGTAGGCATTGTAAATCCATAATAAACCCTGGGTTGTGACACAGGGATTGTAAATCCCATTTATTTTCCAAGGATAGAGTAGAACCTGGAGCAATGTGAGACTTTATCTGGTGCAGTTTTCAATATTGTCACATAGACTGTAATTACTTTATGATGAAAATAATGGTGTTGTAACCAAGTGGTTGTGTTTGACATTTTAATCAGCCAAACCTTTTGTTTTCTGATAGTAATTTATGGAATTATCATTTCAGAATGCACCAAATACATTAAGAGGTGTTGTAACACCAAGTGAAGTTTATTAAGACAGACTGTAGCACAACATTTCAAAATACTACAACTATTTACATATTAGTTAACTGCAACGGAAAGGAAGAGGACAGGTGGGTAGTTCCCAATATTCACCAAAAACCTGACGCAGAGACTCAGAACAATACTGTGGATAAAGAACGATCACAGCCAATATTGACCCCTCAATTTGGTCATTGCCTCATTGTTTTATAAGGGAACCTCGCTACGCGCATATTGACTGCTGCAGTTCTCCTTTGGCAACATTTTTAAAAACTGCTTTATTTGTTGTTACAAGTAGACTTACAGTAACATGGCAATGAAGTTACTGTGAAAATCCCCTAGTCACTACACTCTGGCACCTGTTCGGACACACTGAGGGAGAACTTAGCACGGCCAATGCACCTAACCAGTTGTCTTTCGGACTGTGGGAGGAAACCGGAACAAACCCATGCAGACACGGGGATAGCGTGCAGACTCCGCACAGACAGTGACCCAAGGCTGGAATCAGACCCAGGTCCCTGGTGCTATGAGGTAGCAATGCTCACCACTGTGCCATCGTGCCGTTCTAGTAACAAGAACTGCTGTTCTGACATTTGTTGCACTCCCTCTCTGACAAGTATGACATTCCTTAGGTAAGGAATTAATTTAACATGGATGCCTCATGTCTGCTATGGACATCACACCAAAAAGTGTTAGCATCTACCAAGACACAATGCTCTGAATAATCTTACACCAGTGTTATGGCCAGATGAGAAGGGGCTGAACTGCTTCCCCTCTATTCGGTCTCCTTGCTTGGTCACAACAAAGGTTTCAGTTCCTTTCACATGAGGAATTGCCTTTTTTGACTCCACATGTATTTAATTATTTAAACTGTGGCCAATAAGGCTTTTGCACATTAAAGAAATATCAAATTTATTAACCACTAAATCAGAGGGAAAAAACAATAAAAATATTATGACAGACACACAGGCGTGCGCGCACACGCACACACACACGCACACATGCGCACACACACATGTGTGCATACACAAGCATGCGCACACTCACGTGCACAAAGACACGCACAGATGCATGCACACACTCACTCACACATACACACACACACACAAGCATGTGCACACACACAAGCATGTGCACACACACAGGCACGCGCACACACACACATGCACATACACACATGCACAAGTGCGCGCACACAAACACACACACAAGTGCACACGCACACACAAACACACACACACACACGTGCACACAAACACACAAACACACACACACACAAGTGCACACGCACACACAAACACACACACACACACACAAGTGCACACGCACACACAAACACACACAAACAGTAGAAATAAGGGAAATTACAGTCCAATAATAAAGGATTAGCTGTCCTTTGATCGTCCTTGATCTTTAGATTTTTAAAACATTACAACCGATTTGGATTATCGAGTTTCATGAGTGCAGCCAGACAAGCATAGAAAATAGGAGCAGGAGAAGGCCATTTGGCCCTTCGAGCCTGCTCCACCATTCACTCTGATCACACTGACTAGCCTGATCCCACCTGGTTGATGTTGATGTTGCAACGAGGGAATTTTGGTTCACAGGTAGATTTCTAGTCACTTTGTCTTTCGAACCAGGAGATGAATCACAAAAATCCTACAGTACAGAAGGGGGCCATTCGGCCCATTGAGTCTTCACTGATTCTCCGACACAGCATCTTACTCCAAGCCCTCTCTCTTGCCTTACCCCCATAACCGCACACATTTCCCAAGGCTAATCCATCCTACACATCTTGGGACTGATTCCAAAGAAAGAGAGAGAGAGAGAGAGAAGCTTTCAGCCTGTTTCCTCTACTGAAATATTTCTTACAATCTCTCTGCAGCCTGGCCTTTTACACTACACCCACTGAGTATTTCCTAGAGGATTTGTGTGTGTCTGTCTGTGGCAGCCATTGTTTCAATATCTAGCACTTTGTACTTTAATGTCTATTCCTTGGGGAGTGATATTTTTAGTGGGTCTGTGAATAATCGGAAATGTCTCTCTCTTCACACTCCCTGGCTTTACATCATTCATTCCGTCTAATTCCCAATTGCAAAATTTCCAGTTAGTTGAAAGTTTTAAACGCATTTTTAAAACTAAAGGGCAGGGCCTCATAATACTAGTCACGATTGAATTTCAGGTGGGAAATGTATCCTGTATAATTTTTTTTTAAATCGCCATTTCAATTGTAGAGATCTTGCGATTAAATAATGGTTGTTCTCACTGGAACGACGGAGGTTGAGGGGCGACCTGATAGAAGTCTACAAGATTATGAGAGGCATGGACAGGGTGGATAGTCAGAAGCTTTTTCCCAGGGTCGAAGTGTCAATTACTAGGGGGAACAGGTTTAAGGTGCGAGGGGCAAGGTTTAAAGGAGATGTACGAGGCAGATTTTTTACACAGAGAGTGGTGGGTGCCTGGAACTCGTTGCCGGGGGAGGTAGTGGAAGCGGATACGGTAGTGACTTTTAAGGGGCGTCTTGACAAATACATGAATAGGATGGAAATAGAGGGATATGGTCCCCGGAAAGGTACGGGGTTTTAGTTAAGTTGGGCAGCATGGTCGGTGCAGGCTTGGAGGGCCGAAGGGCCTGTTCCTATGCTGTAATTTTCTTTATTCTTTGTTCTTTGTTCTTTGTGGAAGTTGATAAACGTTCCGAAGGCAAACTATTGCAGATGCTGGAATCTGAAACAAAAACAGAAAATGCTGGAGAATCTCAGCAGGTCAAACAGTATCTGTGGAGAGAGAATAGAGCTAACGTTTCGAGTCTGGATGCCAGAGTGACGAAGGATCATCCATACCCGAAACGTTGCCTCTATTCTCTCTCCGCAGATGCTGTCAGACCAGCTGAGATTAGAACATAGAACATAGAACAGTACAGCACAGAACAGGCCCTTCGGCCCATGATGTTGTGCCGAGCTTTATCTGAAACCAAGATCAAGCTATCCCACTCCCTATCATCTTGGTCTGCTCCATGTGCCTATCCAATAACCGCCTAAATGTTCCTAAAGTGTCTGACTCCACTATCACTGCAGACAGTACATTCCACACCCCAACCACTCTCTGCGTAAAGAACCTACCTCTGGTATCCTTCCTATATCTCCCACCATGAACCCTATAGTTATGCCCCCTTGTAATAGCTCCATCCACCCGAGGAAATAGTCTTTGAACGTTCACTCTATCCATCCCCTTCATCATTTTATAAACCCCTATTAAGTCTCCCCTCAGCCTCCTCCGCTCCAGAGAGAACAGCCCTAGCTCCCTCAACCTTTCCTCATAAGACCTACCCTCCAAACCAGGCAGCATCCTGGTAAATCTCCTCTGCACTCTTTCCAGCGCTTCCACATCCTTCTTATAGTGAGGTGACCAGAACTGCACACAATATTCCAAATGTGGTCTCACCAAGGTCCTGTACAGTTGCAGCATAACCCTACGGCTCTTAAACTCCAACCCCCTGTTAATAAAAGCTGATGTGGAGATGCCGGTGTTGGACTGGGGTAAACACAGTAAGAAGTCTCACAACACCAGGTTAAAGTCCAACAGATTTATTTGGTAGCAAATACCATAAGCTTTCGGAGCACTGCTCCTTCGTCAGATGGAGTGGAAATGTGCTCTCAAACAATGCACAGACGCAGAAATCAAGTTACAGAATACTAATTAGAATGCAAATCTCTACAGCCAGCCAGGTCTTAAAGGTACAGACAATGTGGGTGGAGGGAGCATTCAACACAGGTTAAAGAGATGTGTATTGTCTCCAGACAGAACAGCTAGTGAGATTCTGCAAGACCAGGGGCAAGCTGTGGGGGTTACTGATAATGTGACATAAATCCAACATCCCGATTTAGGCCGTCCTCATATGTGCGGAACTTGGCTATCAGTTTCTGCTCAGCGACTCTGCGCTGTCATGTGTCGTGAAGGCCGCCTTGGAGAACGCTTACCTGAAGATCCAAGGCTGAATGCTCCCCCACAGGAAGAGAACAGTCTTGCCTGGTGATTGTCGAGCGGTGTTCATTCATCCGTTGTCGTAGCGTCTGCATGGTTTCCCCAATGTACCATGCCTCGGGACATCCTTTCCTGCAGCGTATCAGGTAGACAACGTTGGCCGAGTTGCAAGAGTAGGTACCATGTACCTGGTAGATAGTGTTCTCACGTGAGATGATGGCATCCGTGTCGATGATCCGGCACGTCTTGCAGAGGTTGCTGTGGCAGGGTTGTGTGGTGTCGTGGTCACTGTTCTCCTGAAGGCTGGGTAGTTTGCTGCGGACAATGGTCTGTTTGAGGTTGCGTGGTTGTTTGAAGGTAAGAAGTGGGGATGTGGGGACGGCCTTGGCGAGATGTTCGTCTTCATCAATGACATGTTGAAGGCTCCGGAGGAGATGCCGTAGCTTCTCCGCTCCGGGGAAGTACTGGACGACGAAGGGTACTCTGTCCACCGTGTCCCGTGTTTGTCTAACACACTAAAGCTAACACACTATAGGCCTTCTTCACAGCTCTATCCACTTGAGTGGCAACCTTTAGAGATCTGTGGATATGGACCCCAAGATCTCTCTGTTCCTCCACAGTCTTCAGAACCCTACCTTTGACCCTGTAATCCACAAAATGAATCACCTCACATTTATCAGGGTTAAACTCTATTTGCCATTTTTCAGCCCAGCTTTGCATCCTATCTATGTCTCTTGTTTCTCTTAAAGATTCTCTTGATAAATATTTTGATGGCCTGTGTCCCAAAGAAATCCTCTTTTTTTCACCATCACCTTCACAAAAAGAAAAGTGAGGAAGTTCCATTTTCCAGTGGCTGCTAATTGCATTTGTATTGAGTTTAGTAACAGTGTCCCAAGTCAGGAATCAAACCCGGGTCCCTGGAGCCGTGAGGCAGCAGTGTTAACCATTGTGCCATCATGCCACCCCCAAAGGAATCACACTTGCTCCTTTCTCAAATCTTTTACTGGCTAATTATCAAACGGCAATACCAGAAACATGGGACCAGAAAAAGAACATGCATGTGTATAAATTAAATCACTGCAAATTATTTATTTCTATCCTTACTGATCCATCTTTGAATCATGACTTTCTCTTTCATGATCGGACGGCACAGTGGAACAATGGTTAGCACTGCTGCCTCACAATGCCAGGGATCTGGGTTCGATTCCCGGCTTGGGTCACTGTTTGTCTGGAGGTTGCATGTTCTCCCCATGTCTGCATGGGTTTCCTCCAGGTGCTCCGGTTTCCTCCCACAGTCCAAAGATGTGCATGTTAGGTGCATTGGCCATGGTAAATTGCCCCTTAGTGTCAGGGGATTAGCTAGGATAAATGCATGGGGTTATGGGGATAGGGCCTGGGTGGGATTGTGGTCGGTGCAGACTTGATGGACCAAATGACTTCCTTCTGTACTGTAGGGATTCTATGATTCTTCCTTTGGTTTTCTTGCTAATCACAGGGTTAGTGTCAAATCCCCTATCGCCCCAACAATGGAATGGCTGAGGACTCAAAAGGTTCTTGTGTGGAACTGATGGTGCAATGCTGTTTTCCAATTGTGCTTAACCTTAAGATTGACCTTAAGATCTTGTGCCCTTTCTAATTAAGACAAGTCTCTGTTAAGTATATTCTCAAAGCACAAACACGAGTCCAGATATGATGAACAATCATGAACCTGAAACACCGGGAGTAATTATACCCTAACTTGCTGAGCAGAAAACCCACAGGAACGAGCAACTTCAATGGAAAGTAAAATCGGATGTGGTGTACAAAGTATCACTGTGATCAGTCCCAGGGTGCGTGTAACAGATGCTACAGAAAACAAGGCCTCTGGGAAGTTCCAAATGTTTATTAACTATATACAACTATATATGTGATAGATAGGCACAAGGCTCCTTCCAGAACCATCTCTCTCAAAGTTTCAGTGACTCATGATCTGACATAACTAATGATGTATATTGGCAATTGGCAGAATAACTATTAACTCTTTATTATATGACATCTCCACAATTCTTTCATTCTACTCATTATGTATCCTATCTCCAGACTCCCAAGGCATCGTAACCACCCCGAATCATGGCGAACCTCTTTCAGTGGTTTGACCAGTCTGCCAGATCATGTCCTTGTTTCCTTTGGAAGAGGGCCAGTGTCACTGTCCTCTTGAGAAGGACCCTCGTGAGCCGTTTAGTAAGTTGGTCATGTGGCTAAACGGACCACCAAAGATGACATTTGCAAAGCATGATGGGATAGGATGGCCAAGTATGTGCAAAGACTGAGACAAACAGGCTGCAACCCTAAGTGAATACTGGACTGAGACAAGCAGGCCGCAGCCTTAGACATCGGGAATACACAGGAAATAAGCCATCCCGAAGACAATGGACACTCTCTGGTCAAACATACTTGTTTACCAGACAAAGGGGCGCCTTAACCACTTATTTGGGAAGATGGTATGTCTCCAGCACCCACAAGAATGGCTGCTTGGTAAATACCCTGAAATTGGTGTGGCAGCACCCGATTGGACTCCATCGATCAGGGCGATCGAACCCTGATCGATTGATTGGTAGTGGTCGAGGGCCCACCCTAAAGAGCGCAAAATAATCCAAGAATAAAGGTGCTGCGCAACACATTAACAGCAGTGGTGACTCTAGAGACCAACCACAGTGAAGGACGACCCTGGGCCATCCAGAGGAGAAGAAGGAAGAACAGACCAGACCCAGAAGAAGAGGATCAGACCAGACCAAAGACCAGACCGGACTGAAGTGACTGCAGAGACCCACACATGGATACCGGCCAATATCTGCTTGGGTACTTGTCAGTCACTCAAAGTTAAATCAAAGTTCAGTGTTAAATTTGAATCTTGATTGTTCTGTAAAATTAACTACCATAACTAATATTAATTTTGTGAATGAGTAAACGTTATTGTGTTAATAAGAAGTCGACTAGCAGTTCTTTGTCTACTGTATAAGGGTTAAAAACAAACTGTGTGCCAAGACACAACTGTCAGGTTGCTTGGTTGTCCAGGTAGTCAACTCAGTCCGGTCAAGGCGGTCTGCTGTGGCAGATACCAGTGCAGATCTGTTCCGCCGGATGCCGTGGTCTATATGTTCACAAGATAGGAGCGTGGATAAATGGATTGGGTTGGTTCTGGTGTCAGACCCAGACAGACTCCTCTGGCGAGAGTTCTGGTAGATCCTGTGCATTCTGGTGACAATCGTATGACAGGGTTTGGCGTGCATGGTAGTGGCCCTCTCCTTCCTGTCACCAAGGGGAGATCATTGCTATTTGGTAAGTTTACCACTGCTCCCATAAAGCATCATAAAGAAACAAGGCCCCCACAAACTTCCAAACATTTGTCAACAATGCACAACTATGCACAAGGTAGATAAGCATGAGGCTCCTTCCAGAAACTTCTGTCTCTGAGTTCCAGAGTCACATGGCCTGACATCACTGATGATGCTATTAATATAATAGTACTCTCTCTCTCAAACTTTCCACACCCTGATTGTGCATAGGTCAGGCTGTCATCTGTTTCTGCAGCTAATTATTCCTGGAACAGGTTGCCAGTCTGTCACAAGGGGCTTATAGCTTGAGGGGTGTTACTACCTCAGGCATAGCCCCACACATACACACACACAGACACAGACACACACATTCACATAGACAAACAACACACATACTAAAACGCACACACAAACTCTCAGACACACACATTCATATACATACATACACACAGGGGCAATTTAGCATGGTCAATCCATCTAACTATCATGTCTTTGGACTGTGGGAGAAAACTGGAGCACCCGGAGACACGGGGAGAACATGCAAACTCCACCCAGTCATCTGAGGCTGGAATTGAACCCGGTTCCCTGGTGCTGTGAGGCAGCAGTGCTAACCACTGTGCCACAATGAGCAAAATAGCTATAAACCTTTTAGATTACCATGTAAAATCAGCATCACATTCAATGTGTGCTTCCTGATAGGCAAGTTATGATAACATTTGTCCCGCTGACTGTGTTTCTCAGTAGATGCTGCCTGATTACTGAATATTTTCCAGCAATCTCTGTTCTTAAATTAACAAAAGCGCAATACTCCTGATCTGTAATTCCCCTTTGATAGAACTGAACTACTGCTTGACAGCCAGGAAGATCGGAAACCTTAAGAAAAATGAGTGTAAGTGTGATTAGAAATTTATAACTTTGATGAACTTTACTTATTATCAAACATGAATGATTAATTCAAAGATATAGAAATATAGAAACATAGTAACGAGAAGCAGGAGCAGGCCATTTGGCCCTTTGAGGTTGCTCCTCCATTCATTTTGATCATGGCTGAACATCGAATTCAATATCTTGGTCCCTTTAGTCCCAAGAGCTATATCTAATTTCCTTCTGAAATCACACAACGCTTTGGCCGCAACTACTTTCTGTCGTAGTGAATTCCACAGATTCACCACTCTCTGGATGAAGAAATTTCTCCTCACCTCAGTCCTAAAAGATTTACCCCTTATCCTCAAACTATGAGCCCCAGTTCTGGACTCCCCCCCCATTCTTTCTGAATCTACCCTGTCTAACCCTGTTAGAATTTTATAAGTTTCTATGAGGTCCCCTCTCACTCTTCTAAACCCCAGTGAATATAATCCTAACCGACTTAGTCTATTCTCATACGACATACTTGCCATCCCAGGAATCAGCCTGGTAAACATTCACTGCACTCTCTCCATAGCAAGGACATCCTTCTTCAGATAAGGACACCAAGCTGCACACAACACTCCTGGCGCGGTCTCACCAACGCCCTATACAATTGCAGCAATACATCCCTATCCCCAAACTCAAATCCTCTCGCTATGAAGGCCAACGTACCATTTGCATTCTTTACTGTCTGTTGAACCAGTGCACTTAATTTTAGCGACTGATGCACAAGGACTCCAAGGTCTCGGCTGAGTATCCACCTCTCTCAATTTACACCCATTCAAGTAATAATGTGTCTTCCTATTATTGCGACTGAAGTGGATAGCCTCACATTTATCCACATCTGCCATGCATATGCTCACACACTCAACCTGTCCAAATCACGCTGAAGCATCTCTGCATCCTCCTCACAGCTCACCCTCCTACCCAACGTTGTACGATCCTCAAATTTGGAGATAATATTTTCAATTCCCTCTTCCAAGTGAACAGTTGGGGTCATAGCACAAATCCCTGCGGAACTGCACTAATCACTGACTGCTAATCAGAAAAAGAACTATTTATGCCAACATTTTGCATCGTATCTGTTAACCAGCTTTCTATCCATAGAAATAACTCAAATACATTTTAACAAAGCAGTTAAACATTATGGTCCAGAACTTAGGTTCCCCAGGGGCGAAAACCAGGAGATATCCCAGAAGATGTACTGGAGGAACTCTCGGAAGTCTCTCCACTAGGACAGCGTGGGAATTGCCTGGGAAGTTCAAAGTTCTGATATGGCGTCACGGTGGCACAGAGGTTAGCATTGCTGCCTCACAGCACAAGGGACCCAGCTTCAATTCTGGCCTCCGCTCACTGTCTGTGTGGCGTTTGCACTTTTTTCCCTTGTCTGCGTGGTATTCCTCCAGGTGCTCCGGTTTCCTCCCACAGTCCAAAGATGTGCAGGTTAGGTTGATTGGCCATGCTAAAATGACCCTAGTGTCAGATGATTAGCAGGGTAAATATGTGGATTTACGGGGATAGGGCCGAGGTGGTATTGTGGTCGGTGTGGACTCAATGGGCCAAATGGGTTCCTTCTGCACTGTAAGAATTCTATGGTCACATTCTATGGATAATTATCTGGCAACTGGAACCATCCGATACTGTAATTTAAATCGAAGATTTGGATAGTTTCGACCCTCTAAGCAGAAATGTTACCCCGGAAAGGTTAGAGGGATTAAAACCACTTCTAACTCCTGGATAACTGTAGTTCTGGAGAACCCTGTGGCTACATCACCCGCACACCCCCACACATCCCCACCCCCACAGTCCTGCGATAGTCATCTCCAACTACTCCAACTACTTTCCAAATTCTCCATCTAATATCAAAACATTATCAAAACAGCTCTGATCACAGTCAAAAATGACATCCTGTGATGCAGACAAATTATCTTCTCGACCTGTCTGCAGCCTTTGACACAGTTCCGGGTGACACGGTAGCACAATGGTTCGCACTCCTGTCTCACAACACTAGGGGCACAGGTTCGATTCCTGGCTTGGGTCACAGTGTGGAGTCTGTACATTCTCCCTGTGTCTGTGCAGGTTTCCTCCAGGTGTTCCAGTTTCCTCCCACAGTCCAAAAGACATGCTGGTTAGGTGCATTGGCCATGCTAAATTTTCCCTCAGTATACCAGAACAGATGCCGGAGTGTGGCGATCGGGGATTTTTACAGTAACTTTATTGGAATGTTAATGTAAGCCTACTTGTGACACTAATAAAGCAATAAAATAAACTTTCAACTTTAATCTTTTCCATTATTATTTGCCTTATGAGGATAGGCTGAGGGAACTCGGTCTTTTCTCCTTGGAGAGACGTAGGATGAGAGGAGACCTGATGGAGGTATATAAGATGTTGAGAGGCATAGGTCGGGTGGACTCTCAGAGGCTTTTTCCCAGGGTGGAAATGTCTGCTACGAGAGGACACAGGTTTAAGGTGCTGGGGGGTAGGTACAGGGGAAATGTTCGGGGGAAGTTTTTCACACAGAGGGTGGTGGGCGAGTGGAATCGGCTGCCGTCAGTGGTGGTGGAGGCAAACTCAGTAGGGTATTTTAAGAGACTCCTGGATGAGTACATGGGACTTAATGGGATGGAGGGTTATAGGTAGGCCTAAAAGGTAGGGATATGTTCGACACAACTTGTGGGGCCGAAGGGCCTGTTTTGTGCTGTAGTTTTTCTATGTTTCGATGTTTCTATCATCAGTTGGGTTGGATTGCACTTATTTGGTTCAATTCTTATCATCGCTAGAGAATTAACGTCACTGACTTCTCTTCCCACTCATTCTGAGTTACTGCTGGTTATATCCTAAGACTCTATCCTTGGCCCCCTTCATCATTCTCTTCCACATGCTGGCCCTTAATTACATTACCCAAAAAAACATCCGTTTCCACATGTATGCTGATGATGTGCAGTTTTACATCACCACTCTATCATAGAATAATTAAATCGATACAATGCGAAAGAGGCCATTCGGCCCAATTTATCTGCACTGATCACAATCTCACCCAGGCCCTATCCCCATAATCCCATTTATTTACCCTGCTAACCTCCCTGACACTAGGGTCAATTTAGCATAATCAATCAACCTAACCCGCGCATCTTTGGATTGTGGGAGGAAACTGGAGCACCCGAAGGAAACCCACACAGACACGGGGAGAACGTGCAGACTCTGCACAGTCACCCGAGCCAGGAATCGAATCCGGGCCCCTGGTGCTGTGAGGCAGCTGTGCTAACCACTGTGCCACCGTGCCACCCTATCTCGCAGTTCCTCCACTGTCTTTAACTATTGACTCAGACTATTAATCTGATATCTGTGGTTATTTCCTTCAATGAAATGTTGAGAAGACTGAAGTCGTGGAGGGGGTGTTGGGGGAGGGGGAGGGGAAGAGGGGGGTTCAGTGTCAGTCTTACATTGAAAACTGGCATGAAGCTGTCTCTAGCTCCACAGAGCCATATCCCCTCCAGACTTTGAGCCTCTTAGTCAAAAAATAAATGAGTGGGCATGGCTTATGTAATCACTCTGGCAAGGCGTGGTCTCACACAGCTGGCATGCCCCACTCCACAGAGATTGGGGTGCCGGGCGGGAGCAACAGGGAAATAGCAGGGTGCTTAGAAAAAGATAAGATAATCAAGCAGAGTTCGCATGGCTTCATGAAGGGGAAATCATGCCTGACAAACTTATTACAATTGTTTGTGGTGGTAATGAGTAGGATGGATAAAGGGGAACCAGTAGATGTAATATACTTGGATTTCCAAAAAACTGCACTAAAGGCTACTGAATAAGATAAGAGCCCATGGTGTTGGAGGTAGTATTTTAGCACGGACTGACAAAAGACAGAGAGTTGGGATAAGAGGAGTATTTTCAGGATGCAACCTTTCACAATAGGAGTGCCACAGGGATCAGTGCTGGGACCACAATTATTTATAATATGTTAATGACTTGGATGAGAGATGGGGAGGCAAGTGGTGAGGATGATATAAAGAGACTACAGAGGAATACAGGTTAAGTGAATGGATAAAAATTTGGCAGACGGAATATAATGTAGGAAAATGTGAAGTTATACACTTTGGTAGGAAGAATAAAGGATCTGAATATCTTTTAAATGGAGAAAGAGTGCAGAAAGCTGCATGCAGAGGGATTTGGGTGTCCTCATGCATCAATCACAAAAGCTGACATGCAAGTTCAGCAGATAATTGGGAAGGCAAATTAAATGTCAGTCTTCATTTTAAAGGGAATGGAGTACCAGATGGCATAATGGCACAGTGGTTAGCACTGCTGCCTCACAGCTCCAGCGACCTGGGTTCAATTCCTGGCTTGATTCACAGTCTGTGTGGAGTTTGCATGTTTTCCCCGTGTCTGTGTGTGTTTCCTCTGAAGCTCCACAGTCCAAAGGTGTGTAGGTTCGGTGCGTTGACCATCCTAAATTGCCCTTTAGTGTTCCAGGATGTAGAGGTTAGAGGCATAAGGCCTAAGTTTTTGGTGCAGACTCAATGGGCCAAATGGCCTCCTTCAGTGCTGTAGTGTTTCTATGATAAAAATAAGGAATTCTTGTTTAAACTATACACAGCACTAGTTGGACCACACCTGGAATACTATGAATAGCTTTGGTCTCCTTATCTAAGGAAGGACATACTGGCATTGGAGGCAGTTCAGAGAAGGTTCACTAGGTTGATCCCAGGTAGGGAAGGATTTTCTTATGAGGTGAGGTTCAGTAGTTAGGCCTGTACTCATTGGAGTTCAGAAGAAAGAGAGGTGACCTTATTGAGAAATATAAGATTCTCAGTGGGTTTGACAGGGTAAATGCTGAGAGGTTGTTTCCCCTTGTGGGAGAGTCTAGGACCAGTTAAAAGTTTTAAAGTTTATTTATTAGTGTCACAAGTAGGCTTACATGAACACTGCAATGAAGTTACTGTGAAAATCCCCAAGTCGCCCAGAGGGCATAATCTCAGAGTTAGGGGGTCACCTATTTAAGACTGAGATGAGGAGGAATTTTGTCTTTCAGAGGGTAGTGAATCTGTGAAATTTTTTATCACGGAGTGCTGTCGAGGCTGGGTTGTTAAGGATGTTCAATGCTGAGATAGATAGATATTTAATCAGTAAGGGAATCAAGGGTGATGATCAAGGGTTATGGAGATAAGGCAAGAAAGTGGATTTGAGGATTATATCAGGTCACTCATGATCTCATTGAATGGTGGAGCAGACATAATGGGCCGAATGGCCTACTTTTGCTCCTACATCTTATGGCCTTATGGAGTTTGTTTATATTTCAGCTTCCAATGAGAAAGTTCCGAACTAATTCTCACTTTCTGAAAGTTTATAAGTAGTGAATGGAGAGCTGTGACAAGTGGCGTTCCTCAGGGATCAGTGCTGGGACCTTTGCTGTTTGCAATATATATAAATCATCATAGAAATCATAGAAACCCTACAGTACAGAAAGAGGCCATTCGGCCCATCGAGTCTGCACCGACCACAATCCCACCCAGGCCCTACCCCCATATATTTTACCCACTAATCCCTCAACACTAAGGGGCAATTTTAGCATGGCCAATCAACCTAACCCGCACATCTTTGGACTGTGGGAGGAAACCGGAGCACCCGGAGGAAACCCACGCAGACACGAGGAGAATGTGCAAACTCCACACAGACAGTGACCCAAGCCGGGAATCGAACCCAGGTCCCTGGAGCTGTGAAGCAGCAGTGCTAACCACTGTGCTACCGTGCCGCTCCAATGATTTGGAGGAAAATGTAACTGGTTTGATTAATAAGTTTGCGGACAACACAAGTTTGGTGGATTTGCGAATAGCGATAAGGACCATCAGAGGATACAGCAGGATATAGATCAGTTGGAGACTTGGGTGGAGAGATGGCAAATGGAATTTAATCCGGACAAATGTGAGGTAATGCGTTTTGGAAGGTCTAATACAGATAGCAAATATACACTAAATGGCAGAACCCTTAAGAGTATTGCTAGGCAAAGGGATCTGGGTGTTCAGGTACACAGGTCACTGAAAGTGGCAACACAGGTGGAGAAGGTAGTCAAGAAGGCATATGGCATGCTTGCCTTCATCGGCCGGGGTATTGAGTTTAAGAATTGGCAAGTCATGTTGCAGCTTTATAGAACCTTAGTTAGGCCGCACTTGGAATATAGTGTTCAATTCTGGTCGCCACACTACCAGACGGGTGTGGAGGCTTTGGAGAGGGTACAGAAAAGATTTACCAGGATGTTGCCTGGTATGGAGGGCATTAGCTATGAGGAGAGGTTGGAGAAACTTGGTTTGTTCTCACTGGAACGATGGAGATTGAGGGGAGACCTGATAGAAGTCTACAAGATTATGCGAGGCATGGACAGAGTGGATAGTCAGAAGATTTTTCCCAGGGTGGAAGAGTCAATTACTAGGTGGCGCAGGTTTAAGGTGCGAGGGGCAAGTTTTAATGGAGATGTACGAGGCAAATCTTTTACACAGAGAGTAGTGGGTGCCTGGTACTCGTTGACGGGGGAGGTAGTGGAAGCGGATACGGTAGTGACTTTTAAGGGGCGTCTTGACAAATACATGAATAGGATGGGAATAGAGGGATATGGTCCCTGGAAGGGTAGGGGGTTTTAGTTCAGTTGGGCAGCATGGTCGGTGCAGGTTTGGAGGGCTGAAGGGCCTGTTCTTGTGCTGTAATTTTCTTTCTTCTTCTTTGTTCTTTGAAGTAATGCATTTTATTTCCTGCTTTGCTGCCCATGAGAATGCTTGAATGTGATTGATTGTCTACCTTGCTTAATGGTATGACTGTTACTGGATTTGGCGGGATCCCTTGACTTGATGCCATATTGAAATTCATGCCACAAAATATGAAATGCATCGTACAAAGATTGACAGATCTTGTGGACGGCTTTCTTCAAAGTCAGCGGTGAGTGCCTTCACTGCATCAGCCAGTTCCAGGTGTCACAGTTTTGAGAGCTAGCTCTGTGCAAATTACCTGTCACAATTCTTACATTACTAAACAGTGATATCACTTCAAAAGCATTTTATTGACTGTGAAGTAGTATGGGTACAGAATCGATACAGAGCAGATCTTCAAGGATGTTGCCAAGAATAGAGAATTCTAATTTGGCAGCACAGTGGCACAGAGGTTAGCACTGCTGCCTCACAGTGTCAGGGACCCGGGTTCAACTCAAGTGGCTTGGGTCACTGTCTGTGTGGAAGCTGCACATTCTCCCCATGTCTGCATGGGTTTCCTCCGGCCAATCCACCTGAGCAGCACATCTTTGGACTGTGGGAGGAACTGGAGCACCCGGAGGAAACCCACCCAGACACGGGGAGAATGCACAAACTCCAGACAGACAGTCACCCAAGGCCAGAATTGAACCTGGGTCCCTGGCGCTATGAGGCAGCAGTGCCTACCACTGCGCTGCCCCTCATTGAAGCATCATAACCCACAGGGTTATGGACAAAGAGCTGGAAAGTGGAATGAGAGACAAGATATATTTTTCTTTTGGCAGACAAGAATTTGATGGCCTCATTTGGGGCCATACATTTTCTGTGTTGCTTTGGGACATCCTGAAGCCATGCAAGTGGCTCTATCAGTACAGGTCTTTCTTACTAAAATTTTCATACCTGTGTGGTGGACAGAGTGATCCCACAAACACAACACCACCAAAAGCAAAATACTACAGATACTGGATATCTGAAACAAAAGCAGGAAATGCTAGAAATACTCATCAGGTCAGGCAGCATTGGCGGAGAGAAAAACAGAGTTAGTGTATCATGTCAAGAAGCTTACTTCGAAACAGAAGAAAGATAGAACTGTAATAGGCTTGGAGGAAGTAAAGGGTGGGAGGGGAGGAAGAACAAAAGGGAAGATCTGTGATGGGTTGGAGGACAGGAGAGATTAAATGATAAGTTATGTCATGGTACGAAGGGAATGGTTGTAGTAAAGAAACAAAAGGTTTGTCCAGATCGGATGCGAGTGACAAAATAATGAACACGTCCGTTCAAAAGCAAAGACATGGAAAAACAAGATCAAGACTGCTACATGCAAAAAAAATCAGAAAGCAAATAGGAGTTACAGAGGTTACGTTCTTAAATTGTTGAACGCAATGTTGAGTCCGGAAGACTGTAAAAGCCAAATCGAAAGATGAGATGCTGTTCCTCAAGCTTATGTGGAGACCTATCACAATGCTACAGCAGGTCCAGGACAGTCAATGTAAAAATGTGCATGGGAATGGGACAGGGGAAAGTCTGTTTGACCGAGAGTCAAGATTCACCCAAAGACTGCTTGTTTTCAAATTGGCTTGGGAAGATAGTGAGTTGCAAAAATGGACATGTCTTGATATGGTTTGATTTGATTTATCATTGTCACATGTATGGGGATACAGTGAAAAGTATTGTTTCTTGTGTTATACAGACAAAGCATACTGTACATAGAGAAGGAAAGGAGAGAGTGCAGAATGTAGTGTTACAGTCATAGCTAGGGTGCGGAGAAAGATCAGCTTAATATAAGGTAGGTCCATTCAAAAGTCTGATGGCAGCAGGGAAGAAGCTGTTCTTGAATCGGTTGGTAGGTGACCTCAGGCTTTTGTATCTTTTTCCCAATGAAAGAAGGTGGAAGAGAGAATGCCCGGGATGTATGGGGTCCTTGATTATGCTGGCTGCCTTTCCAAGGCAGCAGGAAGTGTGGACAGAATCAATGGATGGGCGGCTGGTTTGTGTGATGGACTGGGCAACGTTCTTAACCCTTTGTAGTTTCTTGTGGTGTTGGTCAGAGCAGGAGCCATACCAAGCTGTGATACATCCAGAAAGGATGCTTTCCATGGTGCATCTGTAAAATTTGGTTACTGTTGTAGCAGTTGACCAATTGGTCGGTTTACCAATGGCAAGGGTGTGGGTGGGGTGGCGAGGGTTATGGGGCAGGATGTTTGGAGACAGGAGAACATGTAATGAACATTCTGGGAATCATCTAGAATAGCGAGTGGCACAGTAGCAGAGTGGTTCATACTGCTGTCTCACAGCGCCAGGGACACGGGTTCAGTTCCTGGCTTGGGTCACTATCTGTGTGGAGTTTGCACATTCTCCCCATGTCTGTGTGAGTTTCCTCTGGGTCCTCCGGTTTCCTCCCACACTCCAAAGATGCGTGGGTTAGGTGGATTGGCCGTGTTAAAATTGACCTCAATGACAGGGGACTGGTAGGGTAAATACATAGGGTTACGGGGATCGGGCCAAGATGGGATTGTTTTCGGTGCAGGCTCGATGGGCCGAATGGCCTCCTCCTGCACTGTAGAGATTCTATGAAAGATTCTTCATTCTCTGAATATATCCAAAGCACATTTGACAACCCTAGACCAGAACCAAGAGTCACAGTCTGAGGATTCAGGGTCGGCCATTTAGGATGGAGATGAGAAGACATTTCATAGAAATCATAGAAACCCTACAGTACAGAAAGAGGCCATTCGGCCCATCGAGTCTGCACCGACCACAATCCCACCCAGGCCCTACCCCCATATCCTTACATATTTTACCCGCTAATCCCTCTAATCTACACACCCCACACTAAGGGGCAATTTTAGCATAGCCAATCAACCTAACCCGCACATCTTTGGACTGTGGGAGGAAACCGGAGCACCCGGAGGAAACCCACGCAGACACGAGGAGAATGTGCAAACTCCACACAGACACCCAAGCCGGGAATCGAACCCAGGTCCCTGGAGCTGTGAAGCAGCAGTGCTAACCACTGTGCTACCGTGTCGCCCTAAAGAGTGGTGAGCCTGTGGAATTCATTATCACAGGAAGTAATTGATGCCAAAACATTGAATGTATCCAAGAGGCGGCTAGATAGAACACTTGGGGTGAATAGGATCAAAAGCTGTGGGGAAAAAGCAGGATTAGGCTATTAAGTTGGACGATCCACATTGGTAAATCCACATCTGGTAAGGGTAAATCCACATCTGGTATGTGGCAGTCTTTTAAGGAACGGTTGTTAGGGCGACAGGACAAGCATGTGCCTGTAAAAAAGAAGGATAGGAAGGGTAGGATTAGAGAACCGTGGATAACCAGGGAAATTGAGGGACTGGTCAAAAGGAAAAGAGAGGCGTATGTTAGGTCCAAGCAGCTAAAAACGGAGGGAGCTCTGGAGGAGTATAATGAAAGTAGGAAAATACTCAAACGGGGAATTAGAAGAGCAAAAAGGGGTCACGAAATGTTCTTGGCAGACAGGATTAAGGAGAATCCCAAGGCATTTTATTCATACGTTAGGAACAAAAGGGTTGTTAGGGAAAAAATCGGACCTCTCAGGGACAAAAGTGGGGACTTATGCTTGGAGCCCAAAGAGGTAGGGGAGATCCTAAATGAATACTTTGCGTCGGTATTCACTAAGGAGAGGGATGTGTTGACTGGGAGTGTCTCGGAGGGGAGTGTTGAACCGTTGGAGAAAATCTCCATTACAAAGGAGGAAGTGTTAGGTTTGTTAGAGAATATAAAGACTGACAAATCCCCAGGGCCTGATGGAATCTATCCAAGGCTGCTCAGGGAGACGAGAGGTGAAATCGTTGGGCCTCTGACGCAAATCTTTGTCTCGTCACTGGACACAGGTGAGGTCCCAGAGGATTGGAGGATAGCCAATGTGGTCCCGTTATTTAAGAAGGGTAGGAAGGATAACCCGGGTAATTATAGGCCGGTGAGCTTGACGTCCGTGGTGGGGAAGTTGTTGGAGAAGATTCTTAAAGATAGGATGTATGCGCATTTAGAAAGGAATAAACTCATTAACGTTAGTCAACGTGGTTTTGTGAGAGGGAGGTCATGCCTCACGAACCTGGTGGTGTTTTTTGAAGAAGTGACCAAAATGGTTGACGAAGGAAGGGCCGTGGATGTTGTCTATATGGACTTTAGTAAAGCATTTGACAAAGTCCCTCATGGTAGGCTAGTGAAAAAGGTTGGATCCCATGGGATAAAGGGGGAGGTGGCTAGATGGGTGGAGAACTGGCTTGGTCATAGAAGACAGAGGGTGGTAGTGGAAGGGTCTTTTTCCGGCTGGAGGCCTGTGACTAGTGGTGTACCGCAGGGCTCTGTATTGGGACCTCTGCTGTTTGTGATTTATATAAATGATCTGGAAGAAGGAGTAACTGGGGTGATCAGTAAGTTTGCGGACGACACAAAACTGGCAGGACTTGCAGATAGTGAGGAACATTGTCAGAGGCTACAGAAGGATATAGATAGGCTGGAAATTTGGGCAAGGAAATGGCAGATGGAGTTCAATCCTGATAAATGCGAAGTGATGCATTTTGGTGGGAATAATGTAGGGAGGAGCTACACGATAAATGGAAGAACCATAAAGGGTGTAGAGACGCAGAGGGACTTGGGTGTGCAAGTCCACAGATCTTTGAAGGTGACGTCACAGGTGGAGAAGGTGGTGAAGAAGGCATATGGCATGCTTGCCTTTATAGGACGGGGCATAGAGTATAAAAGTTGGGGTCTGATGTTGCAGATGTATAGAACGTTGGTTCGGCCGCATTTGGAATACTGCGTCCAGTTCTGGTCGCCACACTACCAGAAGGACGTGGAGGCTTTGGAGAGAGTACAGAGGAGGTTTACCAGGATGTTGCCTGGTATGGAGGGGCTTGGTTATGAGGAGAGATTGGGGAAACTGGGGTTGTTCTCCTTGGAAAGACGGAGGATGAGGGGAGACTTAATAGAGGTGTATAAAATTATGAAAGGCATAGATAGGGTGAACGGTGGGAAGCTTTTCCCCGGGTCGGTGGTGACGTTCACGAGGGGTCATAGGTTCAAGGTGAAGGGGGGGAGGTTTAACACAGATATCAGACGGACATATTTTACACAGAGGGTGGTGGGGGCCTGGAATGTGTTGCCGGGCAAGGTGGTGGAGGCGGACACACTGGGAACGTTTAAGACTTATCTAGACAGCTATATGAACGGAGTGGGAATGGAGGGATACAAAAGAGTGGTCTAGTTTGGACCAGGGAACGGCGCGGGCTAATTGTTCCTGGTTTCTCGTTTCAAGGCTTCATTCTATGATCATCTTGCTGGTGCCAGTACAGAGTGAGACTGCGGATAGTTGGGAACCTGTCTCGGGGGCAGGGAATTCATATGGTGTTCGTGGAAGTGGAAATGACTAGGGTTGGGAAGCATTTTCCAATCGGGGCCATTGTGATCTCCTGGACTCGTTTCGATCGCCTCAGGGGGTCGGAGAGGAATTTCCCAGATTTTTTTTCCCCATATTGGCCCTGGGGTTTTTCACTCTGGGTTTTCACCTCTCCCTGGAGATCACATGGTCTGGAATGGGGGGGTGGGGGTAAGTTAATAGGTTGTAATGAACAAAGCATCGTAGCTGTGAGGGACAGCTCGGTGGATAGGATATTGGTATGTAGATAGGCTGGAAAATTGGGCGGGGATCCTGGATTCAGGATTCAATCCTGGACCGGGGAGCGGCGTGGGCTTGGAGGGCCGAAGGGCCTGTTCCTGTGCTGTATTGTTCTTTGTTGTTCTTTGATCAGCCACAATCGTGATGAATAGCGGAGCAGGCTCCAAGGGCCAAATAGCCTCCTCCTTCTCCTATCTTCTATGTTTCTATGTAGACATTCTCTAGTATACAAATGGATTTTCCATTTGCAAAAGCATTTTTCTGTGACAATTGTTTGGAAGTACTGGAGAGAAAAAAACAATGTCTAAGACTTTGTTTAGAAATCACGTTGTTTCCTTCAGTTGTGCTGTTTGAACAGCCTGCCCGAAAATGATTATGGCTGAAAGAACTGAATGAGAACTAGTAATGATGTCTGGAGCAGTTATTTACAGTTCCCAATTTGTTGCTCAATACGATGATAGCTTTATTGCTAATGAAGCATGAACCTCATTGCTTCATCCATTGAAATAATAAGGCAATGTGTCAAAATATCTGCAACAAAAGGAATTTATTTCTCTGAAACAAAACACTAGCAGCATCAATTGTCATGTGAGTTTTTTCAACATATTAGATAGTGAGCTACAATTTTATGAATACTTTCTCTCCATTCTCTGCATTGTTTCTAGAAACTATCTTCAAATGAATGTGATTCTGATCATTTTAGCAGCAATAGAAAATGCTGTTTATATAATTCATGAAATAAATTTATTTTGATGGGGAAACTGATGTTCTTTAATTAAGAAAATGTTTTTTGCCTTTAAAGATAGACCTCCTAGAAATAGGCCAATGGTTTAGGGATGTTAACGATTCGAGATAATTGCCAAAAGAATCAGATGGAAGATGAGACTTTTAAAAAAAAAAGTGAGTTGCAGTGCGCTGGCTAAAAGAGCAGCGGAAACAAATATAGCAGCAATTTTCCATTGGGAATTGGGTAGGCAGTTGTAAAGGAAAAAAAACGTAGAGCTGTGGGGACAGAGCAGGAGAGTGAAACTAATTGGGGAACTCTTTGAAAGAGCCATCACAGACATAACGAGCTGAATGACTTTCTTCCATGCTGCGTAGTTAGATGAATTGAATCAGTTTAAAGAAGCAATGTTTTCAGTAAAACATATTCCTTTTCGTCTAGCTCCCCAAGCCACCTCTCCTCACAACCACATATTAGCCAGGTAATCTCCTGAGAGACAGGAAGACCCAACACCCAGCTATGAAGAGTACCCCATCTTTGGTTCGAACATCACTGGGAACAGGATTGAAACAATCCGAGTCTTCTTTACCTGAACCAGGAGTGTGAGGGCAGCAAAGAGGTTTCTCTTAGCTGTTGAGTCAGATATGGATTTGGGACAAGTGCAGGAAAATGGCATTAGCGCACCTTTAGTGGTGGATATTGTCAGTGCAGACTCGATGGGCTGAAGGGCCTTTTTTGTATTGTATAACTCAATGGGCGGAATTTTATTGACACGTCTGCCTGTGATTTGTATGATCCTGCCCGAGGCCAATGGAGAATGCCATTCTCCGAGCTTCACCCGTCCCCGGAATCGGGGCGAGCGTGCCAGTAAAATTCCGGCCTATGGCCTGAATCTTATGACTATTCATGCCAGTGGGATTTTCCCATCCCGCTGCAGTGAACGGAGATTTGGCTGGCTGTCAAATTCTCCAACCTCACTGTAGCGGGAGCATGGCATGAATGGCTGGTAAGATTGCACTCTCTATCATAGAAATCTGCAATTAAAAGTCTAATAATGACCAGGAAAACATTGTCAATTGTCGTAAAAACCCATCTGGTTCATGTCCATTAAGGAAGGAAATCTGCTGTCCTTACCCGGTCTGGCCTCCATGTGACTCCAGATCCACGGCACAATGTGGTTGACTCTTAAGTGCCCTCAGGGGTGGGCAATAAATGCTGGCCCAGCCAGCAATGCCCAAACCCAATGAATATATAAGAAAGCCAAAAGAGAAAATGCTGGAAAATCTCAGCAGGTCTGGCAGCATCTGTAAGAAGAGTAAAGAGCTGACGTTTCGAGTCCAGATGATCTTTTGTCAAAGCTATCAGACCTGCTGAGATTTTCCAGCATTTTCTCTTTTGGTTTCAGATTCCAGCATCCGCAGTAATTTGCTTTTATTTAATATGTAAAAAAAATTCAACACAAGAGGCTCTGCAATTAGGAAACAAATTAGAAGCTTTATGATAAAATACTATCACTTTATTTCAACATGCAGTGAACAGAATGATTCCAAAATGTTTAAAAGCCCAAACACATCTGAGATTCATTTAATTTTTGACTTTTACAATTTCAACATCAATTTAACCTGGACTGACATCATTAGACATGATGTGTACTTCAATGAGAATGATTTTCCTCTGAACTCAATTAAGGTTACAAAAATAATCACCTGTATAATAGCTTCAGTAATAATTGTCAGCAGGAGAAAAATAACGTGAATTCTTTCTGCTGCAGTGTATGTTTGTAGCTCTGCTTGCTTTTGTAGTGACTGTCGCACCCATGTCATCTATAGTTGACTTTCTTTAAAAAAGTAATGTTCATTTGCTTAGGGCACATTGACGAATCATCAATTAAAAGAACACATTTATCTTCATGGAAACATACTGATCATCATTAAAATAACCCTTTGTCATGACATATTTAGTTTCATGGGATTTTCTCTGAATTGATGAGATAAATGAGAGAATAGATTACTCGTAAGAAGGATTTTTTTTTGTACAGTTACAAGGTTAGATTTGGCTAGGAGTATATTCAGGTCTTCACTGCAATATTTCAGATCTTGCACATCTTTTTCAAAACTCATCACCTCTCGCCTGTCCAATCTCCTTTAAGATGCTTCTTAACGTGAACCCCCGGGGGATCAAGCTTTTGGGAGCTGGCCCCAATGTCTCTTTTTGTGGCTCAGGGGTGAATTTTCCCATTCCGCCCTCCACGGGAATCAAAGTGGGTGAGGGGCAGACCATGGAAAGGTCCGTTGACCTCGGGCGGGATGTTCCAGTTTTGGGGCAAGCATGGCCAGAAAGTCTTGCCCTCAGTGTCAAAATTCTGTTTGATAATCTCTCCTGTAAAACCTTGACCATGTAACTATTTGAAGATGCTATATGAATGCAAGTAATTGTCATTGCTTCTGTTGTTGAATCAAGTCTGCAGAGTGAAGTTGCAACGTCACGGTTATTGTATATATTGGAGAGGAGTTGGGTTGTGTATTCTCCGGACGGCCTAACGTGACACCTTTTATCAAGATTGCCAAAGAATCCCAACAGTGCAGAAGGAGGCCATTTGGCCCATTGAGTCTGCACCAACAACAACCCCAGGTGCTATCCCTGTAACCTCCACCTATTTATCCGCTAATCCCTCTAATCTATGTACTCTGGGACACTAAAACACTAAGGGGCAATTTAGCATAGCCAATGCACCTAATCAACACATCTTTCGGACTGTGGGAGGAAACCAGAACACCGAGAGGAAACCCACGCAGATACGGGGAGAACGTGCAAACTCCGCACAGACAGTGAGCCAAGCCGAGAATCAAACCCGGGTCCCTGGTGCTGTGAGGCAGCAGTGCTAACCACTGTGCCACCGTGATGGCTCACCCAATCCCTAATCTCACTTCATTCCTGCCAATGTTAAACCTCTATCCTCTCTTGTGTCGACCTCAGATAATCCTCTGGGACCATGTCAGCTCTGAACATGTGCCGTAGCACTAACCCAGCAAGATTGTCTTTTGAGTTGCAGGCAGGCTGCTCTGAGCTAGAACTTGGACTGTAACCTGGTGTTGTGAGACTTCTTACTGAGCTAGAACAGCAGGTGCTGACATCACTAGCTTGGATCCAAGTATAATAGAAGAGCAATTTATTTCTCTCAGAATTTTGAAAACCTAAATTATGTTCCACGCATGGATCTTCTTGTCAATTTCAGACCTTAATTAATCCACAAAGGACGACAAAAAAAATTCTGAAACCACTTTTTAAAATCTTTTTCTTCCAAATTTGCTTGGTTGAAATTCTGCTCAGATTAAATTTTAATGTGAAGCACCAAGTGAATGTATGTTTCAAATTCATTAGTTGGCATAAATTTCAAATGCGGATAATGAGATTTTCTTGCATGTGAGAAATAACAAGAAACAGGAGTGTGTCCGTGTATCTGATTAGCACATGAATAATTTCAATTTTTCAAAGTTTCCAGTATTTTGCTTTGTTTGCATTCTGGGTCGGAGATTTTAAAATTCTTGAGCGAGAGTGGCATTTGATTTGTGGAGATCTGCAAAAAGATTGGGACAATAGCAAGATTCCCTGCTCACGCAAAACAGGAACAACATTCACGTGGGTAGTACGGTGGCTCAGTGGTTAGCACTACTGCCTCATAGCGCCAGGGACCCAGGTTCAATTCCGGCCTTGGTTGACTGTGTGGAGTTTTCACATTCTCCCCATGTCTGGGTGGGTTTCCTCCCACTGGTCCGAAAGATGTGCTGGTTAAGTGCATTGGCCATGCTAAATTCTCCCTCAGTGTACCCGAACAGCTGCCGGAGTATGGAAACTAGGGGGTTTTCACAGTAACTCCATTGCAGTGTTAATGTAAGCCTACTTGTGACATCGATGAATAAACTTTAACTTTTTTTGCACAATGGTTAGCACTGCTGCCTCATAGTGCCAGCGACCTGGGTTCAATTCCGGCCTTGGGTGACTGCCTGTGTGGAGTTTGCACGTTCTCCCCGCATCTACATGGGTTTTCTTCAAATACACCCTCAGGATGTGCAGGTTAGGTTGATTGGCCATGGTAAATTGCCCCTTAATGTCCAAAGATTTGTAGGATTAGCTATGGTAAATGAGCGGGTTTGCGGGACACAAGACCTAAGATGTCCTGTCAGAGAGTCGGTGCAGACTCAAGTGGGCCGAATGGCCTCCTTCTGCACTGTAATGATTCTATGACTCAAGTTGTTCATGGAATGAGGATTTTCAAGTTTTTCAAAAGCCCTTTGGCGCAGACAACAACCGGGATTCTCTGGCCCCTTGTCCAGCGCTAGAATCTTCTGGTCCTTCCGAAAGTCAGTCGACCTTTGGCTGGTCCGTTGCATCCCTCGTGGTGGGTCCTGCCATAATGGGCCAGAAAATCCCAGACAATAATTTAATTTGCTTTTGCATTACAGGGTATAGTGTAATATTGTAACTATTTGCCAAAATTAATTGCATTTATAGAGCATCTTTAATGTTGTAAAACATCCCATAATACTTTGCAGAAGTGTTATGGAAAAACAAGCGGAACGGTGACACAGTGGCTAGCATTGCTGCCTCATAGTGCCAGGGACCCAGGTTCGATTCTGGCCTCGGTCACTGTCTGTGCGGAGTCTGCACGTTCTCGCCATGTCTCCGTGTGTTTCCTCCGGGTGCTCCAGTTTCCTCCCACAGTTCAAAGATATGTGGGTTAGGTGGATTGGCCATGTTAAATTGCCCCTCAGTGTCAAGGGGATTAATAGGGTAAATACGTGGGTTTGCGGGGATAGGGCCTGGATGGGATTGTTGTGGGTGCAGGCTTGATGGGTTGAATGGCCTCCTTCTGCACTGTAGGGATTCTATGATTCTAAGAACAGGTCACTCTGGGCCTCATAGGAGAGGTTACCAAAGCTTGGTCCAGAAGGTAGGTTTTAAAGAACATCTTAAAGGAAGAGAAAGTGGCAGAGAGATTCATGGGGACTTCAAGAGCTTAGAGCCAACACAGCTGAAGACACAGTAGCCAATGGTGGGGATGAAGGAAATGTGGATGCAAAGATTGCTGTTGTGCTGTTGTGGTACAAGTTTCTGGCTGGTTTTGATTCATTCCGAAAAGACAAGGAGGATTTTTAGTAAACATCTATTTCACCGGATGAAGGCATCTCTGGCTAGGCCAGTATTTGTTGCCCATTCCTAGTTGCCCTTGAGAAGGTTGTGGTGAACCACCTTCTTGAACCACTGTGGTGTATGTGCACCCACACAGCTGTCTGGGAGGGAGTTCCAGTGTTTTGACCCAATGATATGGAAGGAACAGTGGTTTAGTTCCAAGTCAAGATAGTGCGGGGCTTGGAAGGGAGCTTGCAGATGATGGTGTTCCCATGAGGATGTTTCCACTAGTGGGAAAGACTAGAACTTGTGGGCATGACCTCAGAGTGAAGGGACGTTCCTTTAAACTGAGATGAGGAGGAATTTCTTCAGCCAGACGGTGGTGAATCTGTGGAACTCTTTGCCACAGAGGACTGTGGAGGCCAGGTCATTGAGTGTCTTTAAGGCAAAGATAGATAGGTTCTTGATCATTAAGGCGATCAAGGGTTATAGGGAGAAGACAGGAGAATGGGGATGAGAATCATATCAGCCATGATTGAATGGGTGGAGCAGACTCGATGGGCCGAATGGCCTAATTCTGCTCCTATATCTTATAGCCTTATGTATCTGCTGCCTTTGTTCTTCTCGGTTGTAGAGGTCAAGGGTTTGGAAGATGCTGTTGGAGGAGTCTTGGCAAGTGACTGCAATGCACCTTGTACATGGTACACACTGCTATTGTGTGTCAGTGGTGGAGAGAGTGAATGTTTAAGTTAGTGGATGGAGTGCCAAATAAGTGGGATGTTTTGGTTTTTCAACTCACCTCAATATAAATCTGGAAAATCTCAGCAAGTCTGATAGCATCTGTGGAGAGAATAGAGTCAACATTTTGAGCCTGGATGACTCTTCGTCAGAGCTGAAGAAGCTGATGTCAGATTCCAGCATCTGCAGCAATTTATTAATATAAATCTGTTGTTTTGTTCATTACCATTAGGAATGGAGAAGCAGATTGTGAAGCATGCTAAATAAGTTGGAATAAATCTTGAGAATGCATCGCATTCCATTTCGATGTATTGTGGGGATGTTTTATTTTACATGCTGTGCATTAACAGCTGCCTCATAGCCAGGGAGCTGGGTTTGATTCCCAGCTTGGGTCACTGTCTGTGTGGAGTCTGCACATTCTCTCCGTGTCTGTGCGGGTTTCCTCCGGGTGCTCCGGTTTCCTCCCACAGTCCAAAAGACGTGCTGGTTAGGCACCAAAAGAGAAAATGCTGGAAAATCTCTCAATTTTTTCTTTTGGTTTCAGATTCCAGTATCCGCAGTAATTTGCTTTTATTTATTATGCTGGTTAAGTGCATTGGCCATGCTAAATTCTCCCTCAGTGTACCCGAACAGGCGCCCGAATGTGGCAACTGGGGTTTTTCACAGTAACTTCATTGCAGTGTTAATGTAAGCCTACTTCTGACACTAATAAATAAACTTAAAAAAAGAATTACAAAACTGATTATAAAACGACATGGTTTACAATTTTATAGGTGTCAGCCATGGCTCAGTGGGTAGTCCTCTCTCTCTTCTGAATCAGAAGGGGTTGTGGGCTCACTTCCTGCTCCAGAGGAAGAAGGTGTAACTGGGGTGATCAGTAAGTTTGCGGACGACACAAAATTGGCAGGACTTGCAGATAGTGAGGAACATTGTCAGAAGCTACAGAAGGATATAGATAGGCTGGAAATTTGGGCAAAGAAATGGCAGATGGAGTTCAATCCTGATAAATGCGAAGTGATGCATTTTGGTAGAAATAATGTAGGGAGGAGCGATACGATAAATGGCAGAACCATAAAGGGTGTAGATACGCAGAGGAACCTGGGTGTGCAAGTCCACAGATCCTTGAAGGTGACATCACAGGTGGAGAAGGTGGTGAAGAAGGCATATGGCATGCTTGCCTTTATAGGACGGGGCATAGAGTATAAAAGTTGGGGTCTGATGTTGCAGATGTATAGAACGTTGGTTCGGCCGCATTTGGAATACTGCGTCCAGTTCTGGTCGCCACACTACCAGAAGGACGTGGAGGCTTTGGAGAGAGTACAGAGGAGGTTTACCAGGATGTTGCCTGGTATGGAGGGGCTTAGTTATGAGGAGAGATTGGGTAAACTGGGGTTGTTCTCCCTGGAAAGACGGAGGATGAGGGGAGACTTAATAGAGGTGTATAAAATTATGAAAGGCATAGATAGGGTGAACGGTGGGAAGCTTTTCCCCAGGTCGGTGGTGACGTTCACGAGGGGTCATAGGTTCAAGGTGAAGGGGGGAGGTTTAACACAGGTATCAGAAGGACGTATTGTACACAGAGGGTGGTGGGGGCCTGGAATGCGCTGCCAGGCAAGGTGGTGGAGGCGGACACACTGGGAACGTTTAAGACTTATCTAGATAGCCATATGAACGGAGTGGGAATGGAGGGATACAAAGAATGGTCTAGTTTGGACCAGGGAGCAGTACGGGCTTGGAGGGCCGAAGGGCCTGTTCCTGTGCTGTATTGTTCTTTGTTCAGAGAGTGAGCACACAAATGCCAGAATTTTACCGCCTCGCCCGCCCGAAGCTCGTAAGATCCAGACAGAGGCCAACGGAGAATGCCATTCTGCAAGCCTCGCCCACCGGGGCGTGCGGTGCTGGTAAAATTCTGGCCATAATTCAGCCTAACATTTCAGTGCGGCACTGAGATGCTAAACTGATGCTTCATCTGCCCTCTCGTGGACATCAGATCTCCCATTGGTGGCAAGTAGATGAAGAGCAGTGGAGATTGTGAACAATCTGTATCCCTCAATCTATCTCTGGCCGTTATCATGTTGCTGTTTGTGGGGCCTTGCTGTGTGTAAATCGCCATGATTTCGAGATAACAACAGTACACTTTTTTAAAAAATTTACTTAATTGGCTGTAAAGTGTGTTGGGATGTTGAGAAGTTTTGAAAGGTGCCCTGTAGATGCAAGTACTTTATTTGGGTTTTTCATCATGCATAGCCACAGAATAAATCCTTCCATCACATGTTCCTTTGAAAAATATGTCAATCAATATGTCAATAAAGGTTTATAAAATAATGAGAGGCATAGCTAAGGTAGATAGTGAACACCTTTTCCCAAAGGTAGGGGAGTCTAAAACTAGAGGGCATAGGTTTAAGGTGAGAGGGGAAAGATACAAAAGCACCCAGAGAGGCAGTTTTTTCACACAGAGTGGGTGGTGAGTGTCTGGAACGAGCTGCCAGAGGTAGTAGTAGAGGCGGGTACAATTTTGTCTTTTAAAAAGCATTTAGACAGTTACATGGGTAAGATGGCTATCAAGGGATATGGGTCAAATGCGGGAAATTGGAACTAACGTAATGGTAAAAACTGGCATAGAGAGGTTGGACCGAAGGGCCTGTTTTAATGCCGTAAATCTCTCCGACTCTATAACTGAAGACTGACTTCAATTGGTGAAATCATCCTGATAGAAATCTCAGCTGATCACCAAGTCCATGATGTAGTCAAATACGATGCATATTTGGCGGGGTGGGTGTCAGGGGGAGCGTTGGGGAGGTGGGGTTTACTTCGCAAAGTTTGAATTCAACTATGAGAAATGCAAACTAAATGCAAAGGTCCACTGTTCCTAAACAAATCTTTAGCAACTGATTGAATTCTGGAATGTCCCACTGACGAGACAGATTTCCCAAATGACACAACGCTGATGTTTGCAATGGGAATTCATTTCATAGCGATATAGCTGATGATTTCACCTCACATCCTGTCGGAGATGAAAACCAAGTGTCAGACAACTGTGTAGTATTAGTTTGCAAATTGAAAGCATAGCCAGTGAGCTACATCCGTATCTAATCTCGGTTCGCCCTCCATTAGGGATGATCTATTTAGTTGTATTCGTTCATGGGATGTCAGCACCATTGACAGAACCAGTGTTCGTTGCTCCCTAATTGCCCTTGAGAATATTACACCACGTGACCTGTCAACTTAAACACAGGTCAAAAAGGTTGATTGGCCGTGGTAAATTGCCCCTTCGTGTCAGGGGATTAGCAGGGTAAATATGTGGGGTTACTGGGAGAAGGCCTGGGTGGGATTGTTATCGGTGCAGGCTCGATGGGCCGAATGGACACTTTCTGCACCGTATGAGTCTATGATTTGTGCATTTGTATGTATTTTTGTGTGGTTTTTTCAAGAAGTTATGAAGACCCACTTGCGGGGGGGGGGGAATTTTTCAGCTGCGCTCGCCCCCCCAAGACCGGAAATTCCCGCCGAACGGACATTTGAATGGTCCGCCCCCGCCCGCTACGATTCCCGTGAAGGTGGGATGGGAAAATTCCACCTGGGATATTTGATTTCAAGAAATAGAATTGAAAACAAAAAAGGTACTTGGATTTATCTAGCATTGCTCCAATTGTGTCACAAACAATGACTTAATTGGAAACTAGTGTATAAAATGCAAATGTAACAAGCATTTTTCACACTACTGCATTCTACTGTATCAAATGTACCCCATCCTATCGTTTGTATGTTCCTATACATTCCCATATTCTTTTTGGGAATGTTGTGTGTAAAAGGCATTGAATTGTCTGATCAGCCATGATCGTATAGAATAGCAGAGAAGGCTCAATGGGCTGAATGGCCCACCCCTGTTCCTATGTTCCTCCTAGCAATGAAAATGAATCTTTGAGTTGAGGGAGGAATGCTGTTCAAGGTATTGAGAGGATTCTCTGCCTTTCATAGACTGCCAAAGGGATCTTTAACTTCAATTTGAACCATTGGCTCAGAGAGAGATGTACCTGAACAGTGCAACACTCACACCAACCTGATTGGGGATGGTATAATTAAAAATTACATATTTATCTCCTTCAATGGGCCTGATTTGAGGAGTTGCAAGTGCATTCAGTTCAAAGGGTGGAATAAAAAGTTTAAGTTTTGTTCATTATGACAGGCCTCAGTTACAGTTAAAAGTTTATTTATTAGTGCCACAAGCAAGCTTACCTTAACACTGCAATGATGTTACTGTGAAAATCCTCTAGTCGCAACGCTCCAGTGCCTGTTCGGGTCACACTGAGGGAGAATTTAACATGGCCAATGCACCTAACCAACATGTCTTTCGGACTTGTGGGAGGAGACCGGAGCACGCAGAGAAAACACACGCTGACACGGGGGGAACGTGTAGACTCCGCACAGACAGTGACCCAAGCCAGGAATCGAACCTGGGTCTCTGATGATGTGAGGCAGCCGTGCGGATCACTATGTCACTGTGCCGCCCATTGATGCAGTCTTTGGTGCAGTCAAGTCTACCATGGAAGGATAGGATAGGGTGCATTTGAGGCAGTAACGTGCAGAATGGGGAGAGAGACAGAATCCAAAGGTAGATGGAAGTCAATGGCTCGAATAAAAAACACATGGGAGATCTTAAATACAACTGAATTGTAGCAGCAAGAATGTAGCATAAGGGTTCCTCACTGTTCACCTCCGTGTCCATGTTGGATGGATATATTTAGACACCCATTCACATTTTATGGGGCTCCTCAAGCTCCAAAAATTGTAGGATGATGCTCCAGGGTCATAACATTTTTATAATCTTGTTGACACATTTATAGACATTTTAGTCTCCTCATAGAATCCTTATAGTTCAGAAGGAGGCCATTCAGTCCATCGAGGCTGAAGCGACAACAATCCCACCCCACCCCCGTAACCCCATATATTTACCCTGTTAGTCCCTCCGAAACTAGGATCAATTTAGCATGGCCAATCCACCTAATCCGCACATCTTTGGACTGTGGGAGGGAACTGGAGTGCCCGGAGGAAGCCCATGCAGACACAGGAAGAATGTGCAAACTCCACACAGACAGTGACTCAAGACCGGGAATCGAACCCGGATCTTTGGTGCTGTGACACAGCAGTGCTAACCGCTGTGCCACTGTCCCCTCTCTCCTCCGCATCTTTTAGATTATTATTGCAGGTTGTATTTTTACAGAGACAGCTAATGGGCATGGTGGCACAGTGGTTAGCACTGCTGCCTCACAGCGCCAGGGATCCGGGTTCGATTCCAGCCTCGGGTCACTGTCTGTGTTGAGTCTGCACGTTCTCCCCGTGTCTGCGTGGGTTTCCTCCGGGTGCTCCAGTTTCCTCCTACTGTCTGAAAAACGTGCTGGTTAGGTTGATTGGCTATGCTAAATTGCCCCTTAGTGTCAGGGGGTAAATAAGTAGGGTTATGGGGATAGGGCTTGGGTGGGATTATGGTCGATGCAGACTCGATGGGCTGAATGGCCTCCTTTTGCGCTGTCGAGATTCTATGTTTCTATTCTATGAGTCCTGATCTGAATCTCTCCATCTGTGTCCTCTGCAGCCCTGACATCCGGGTGGACGCACTGATCAATTGGGTTCAGATGCAAATTGAAAATCCAAGCATACGCAGAGTGTTGGAGATTGGGAACAATAGGCACAATGCTCCAAAATCTGCACTGCACCCTGAAAACTTCTAGTTGCCTTAGTTTCTTGCTGTAAGAATAATTGAGCGAGAAATGCAATTGTTCTTTTTTTTCCATTATTGTTCGTGCAACAAGAAAGAGATTTAGAAAGTGTGCAATCAGAGAAAATGGGCTTAACCAGTTATTGTGAATTTCCCTACAGTGAGTGGAATACGATTTTAATGGGAGTAGGGGTGGTTGTGTTGAAGCTGATAGCTTTCATTGAAAAACCCCAAATTCCTCTTGCGAATTGGCTATGGAATATAAGATAAAAGCAAATTACTGCGGATGCTGGAATCTGAAACCAAAAGAGAAAATCTCAGCGGGTCTGGCAGCATCTGTAAGGAGAGAAAAGAGCTGACGTTTCGAGTCCAGGTGACCCTTTGACAAAGCTAAAAGGCAGAGAAAGTGGGAGATATTTATACTGCAGGGTGAGGGAATGAAAGATGAGTCATAGCCAAAACAACAAGGAAGGCTGCTAATGGCAGCCCATAGAGAGAACAATAGGTGTGAATGACCAAAACGGCAGAGAAGCTGAAATCAGAGAGTCAGCTGTGACAGATGAAGATGTGGGGGGAGGTTGGGGAGATGGGTGGGAGAGAGGTAAAATGGAGAAAAAGGGGGAAAGGGGAAGCAAAGGGAGAGAAAGGTAAGGAGAGGGGGGATAAAATAGGGGGGAAGAGTGGGGGGGGGATGAAAAATAAAGACAATAAAGAAGTAAAAGGTAGAGAAAACAGTTAAAAATGAAATGAAATGAAAACAAAAGGGTCGAGGTGGAGTAGAGCTAATCATCTGAAGTTAAATTCGATGTTGAGACAAGAAGGCTTAGACTTGTTCTAAAGTTGTCTACATCTAAATGAAACAGCATATGAATGCTGTTCTAAGTTGGGATTCTCCAGCCCTTCCCAATGGCAGGATCTTCTGGTCCCACCGAAGGTGACCAGCCCCACCTCCTCCCCGCGGCAGGTTCCCCGATGGCGGGACAGGCGAGCCATGCGAATCGCTGTCGGCTTCAGTGGGACCAGAAGATCCCGCCGGCAGCCAATGGCAGGCCTCCTCCACCATCGGAGAACACGCCGCGGGGGGAATGGAAAATTAGGAAATCTAAACATGGGTTGTATTTCTTGAGCTTAGAAGGTTATTGGTTCATTAAATGGGATGTGTAAAATGATAAAAATTGATTCAATAAAGTAGAGAGAAGCTACTTCATTGGGTTGGGGAATCTGGGAGAAGAGAAGATGGATATTAATTTTATGACTAAGCAACTCAGGATTGAGAAGTGGAAATACTTTTTCTCATAATTATCAGTGGAAATGTAGAAATCTTTCCCTCAAAAAGCTGTGGAGTCCATTCAAATGTTCAAGAATTAGATGGGTAGATTATTTATTCGGTAAGAGCGTAGAATCATAGAATCCTTACTATGCAGAAGGAGGCCATTCGACCCATTGAGTCTGCACCGACTCTCTGACAGAGTATCTTACCCTCTCTCCTTCTCTCTCCCCGTAACCCCACACATTTCTCATGGCCAATCCCCCCATCCTATACATCTCAGGACACTAAGGAGCAATTTAGCATGGCCAATCCACCTAACCTACACATCTTTGGACTGTGGGAGGAAACTGGAGCACCTGAGTATAAAAGTTGGCAAATTATGTTACAGTTATATAAAATGTTGGTTAGGCCATATTTAGAATAGTGTCCAATTCTAGTCACCACACTGCCAGGAGGCTTTGGAGGGAGTACACAAAAGGTTTACCAGGATGTTGCCTGTTATGGAGGGTATTAGCTATGAGGAGAGATTGAATAAACTGGGATTGTTCTCCCTGGAAAGACGGAGGCTGAGGGGCGACCTGATAGAAGTTTATAAAATTATGAGGGGCATAAATAAGGTGAACAGTTGGAAGATTTTTCCCAGGGCAGAAATGACAATCACAAGGGCGCACAAGTTCAAGGTAAGGGGGGAAAGGTTCAGTGGAGATGTGCAGGGTAAGGTTTTTACACAGAGAGTGATGGGGACCTGGAATGCACTGCCAAGTGAGGTGATTGAGGCAGATACATTAACAATGTTAAAGACTTATCTGGATAGGCACATGAACAGGCGGGGTACAGAGGGATACAGGCGGTTGGTTTAGGTAGGATAACGCGATCGGCACAGGCTTGGTGGGCCTGTTCCTGAGGTACTGTTCTTTGTTCACCCAGAGGAAACCCACGCAGACACGGGGAGAATGTGTAAACTCCAAACACACAGTCACCCAAGGCTGGATTGAATCTGGGTCCCTGGTGCTGTGAGGTGGCAGGGTTTTAACCATTATGCCACCGTGCCACCCGAATCAAGGAATATGAAGAGAAGTTAGACAAATAGGGCTGAAGTACAAATCAGCTTGGACATAATTTAATAGCAAATGGTCTACTCTCATTCCCAATTTGTCCTAAAAAAACTGGCACTGAATAGCTAACTTACTGATTTATGTTTAACAAAATTACATCCGGATTACCAAATTTGTCACAAATTAAAATTATAAATTACATTTATTTTTGTGTTGCCTGTTTAAAATTCAGCAATTGTTTCTTAACTCCTTACTTCGCAAAGGCCACTGAGAAACGATTGATTATTGTTTCTTCTTTTCGGCTGGTGTTTGCTTCCAGACAGAAGTATGCGCCTTGTCCCAATATGTTTCCACTCAGTTAAATATGGATCTTTTCCATTTACTCCCCTATCTCCACATTACCGGGAGACAGATTTTGGATTTGATCAAATTAATTAATTAAGTTTAATTAATTAAAATTACACTCTGGGAGGTACCTTTTCCAGTCACCATCATAATTTAGCTGATCGGATAAGAGAATGTAGAATGTGGCCTTAAGGCTTGTTAACTTTGGGTTCAACTGTAGTTGGCAATGCACAAACATACGGATCCCCACTGTTAGTGTCAGAACAACTCATGCCCCATGTTTCACTGGCTGCTTTCTGCCCAGTGTTCCCTCATTCCCCCATGACACTGAAGCACTGAGATAAGATCGAATGGGTGTGAACACTCTTTCCATAACTTTCCCAACTGACCATTCTTCATCGGCACCATGAATAGCAAGTTTTGGCAGATTATCGTGGATAAAGGGGGAAATCATAGCCAAGTCTGGTGTTATCCAATCATTAAGAATCAGGGAAGATACCCACCCCTCCAGAGACCAGGTTTGACCTTGCAATGAGTAGTGCTATGGGATTACCAAGATAGCTACCATTTTAGAATCATGTAGTGACTTTTTCATTTGGACACTTCTGCCATAGAATCAGAGACTTCATACCACATGATTTGTTCCCCAAATCAATGCAGAAAATAAATCAACATATATATATATATATAAAATTCCAATTTTTAAAAATTTCTTTTACTGATTTTTGAATTTTATTTTGCATTTAGGTCTGACGGTGAAATATTGTCATTGAATGGTAGCCTGATGAACTTGAAGGTATACAAAGCAAATGTTTTGGGCCCATAATGTCAGCACTTCCTCCGCCCAAATCCAATGCTGGCATGTCTTGTACACCAAGGAGCACTCCATTCATATTGCTTTTAAAAAAAAATGACTTCCATTAAAAAGAATAGCCCTACTCCCTCCCTCCCTCCCTGCTTGCATTCAACTTCGACCATCTCGCCCCAGCCCCTACCCTATCCCTACGTCCAAGCCCTCCCCCAACCCACCTCCCATCAAGACCCTCAGTATTTTGCAACACAATCTGCACTGATGTGAGGGTTCATCGACAGTTGTTTTTTTCTCCCCCCCCCTCCCCCCACAACCCCCCCCAACCCCATGTGGAAATCCACTGGTGCTTTTTGTGGAGACCTCCACCTTCCGAATTCTTCTGGACTGGTAAAGTTTTGAAACAAAATATTTGAACGATCTTCCCTTTCACTCGACCAAGCCGTTTACCAGTCAGATTAAGTCATCAGAGATGTGCAACATGGGCTGTCATTTAAACCACACTATTGAAAGAAGCCCAGTGTTCACCGGTGCTTCCCCCATTTAAATTCAAGGCACGGGAGCCACGTAAGCAACACCAAATCTCCACTTTCCATGATAAACCATTTTTTTCTGTGTGTTGTAACAACAGCGGTTACCAGCTCCCTGGCCGTGTGACATTCCAGGGAGCGTCATCCAAGGGAAGATTTAGCCCCACAATGAGCAGACAGCTTAAAGGTTTCTTTTATTCCATGAAGTACAGCCTCTTGCTGTTGGCTTTTTTTTATATCATCTTCATGTTGAACCTCCGCGTGCCTCCTTGTTCAGTGTCAGCTGCGGCGCCATTGGACTTGCGAGGAATGTATTCAATGTCGATGTTGTTCTTGTGCTTGCCCTTCCCCCGGCTCCACACAAAGAGCAGCAGGAAACAGAACAACACCACGCCAAGGAAGGTGAAGCAACCCATGGCCGTGGACACCAATATAGTCTTGAGATCCAGCGCGACTGTCATGTGCACGTGCGTCCCGTTGGAGTGGGTGTCATTCAGATCGGTCATGTACAGAGAGCTCCTGTTCCCAAGCAGGTTCTCAGAAAGCCCCTTCACCAGTAAGGTCGCGGAGAAGGTGTCATTGCCAGCCGCGTTACTCGCCACGCAAACGTAGACTCCGCTATCCTGGACCTGGGTGAACTTGAGTTCCAGCGTTCCATCTCCCAGCACCGTGGCCCTCCCGTTTGACTTGAGGGTGATCAGCCTCCGGCGTGGGGATTGCCAGGAGATAACTGGGAGGGGGTCGCCATCAGCGCGGCAAATGAATTGGGCCACCTGGCCTTCATCAATCATCAGGTGCTGTGGACTTTTGTCTCGGATCTGGGGTTTTTGACAGGTGAAGTAGCCGGGCAGGTAAAGGTCGTTGAAATCTTGGAATCGTTTCCCCCTGATGCTCTCCGGAGAGGCGCAGGTCGGCTGCTCCTCCGAGAACCTCAGCACCTTCCTTCTTTGCAGGATCCACAGCAGCCGGCAGTCGCACGCCAGTGGGTTGTGGTCGATGCAGAGCAGCTGGAGGTTTTTCACTGTCTGAAACGCGCTCTCCTCCAGTGTGTCCAACAGATTATGGGACACATTCAGGACCCGCAAGCTATGCAGCCCTTTAAAGGACCGGGGCTCGATGGTGAGCAACTGCGCCCTCACCAGGTGCAGTTCCTGAAGACGTATCAGGTCCTGTAGCATACCCGATTCGACAGTGCTGATGGGGTTGTAGGACAGATTCAGGTATACCAGGTAAATCAGGTGCTTGAACGCCCCATAGGGTATGGCGGACAGGTTTGTGTTTGTGATGGACAAGGAGGTGAGGTTGAGACCGTGCAGGCTGTTGGCAGGTAACACATCCAGCAGGGGCCAGTGATCGATCTCCAGGTGTCTCAATCGGTATAACTTTTTGAAGGAATACGCGTGGATGGCATTGATGTGGAGGTGGCACAGCCGGAGGCGGATGAGATTGTGAAGGTGAGACAGTGCTTCCGTTGGCACCGCCGTAAGGTTGCATTTCTCAAGAGTTAGCTGCTCAAGTGCCAGCAGCCCGCTGAAGGCGCGATGTGAAATGTAAACCAAATCATTGTCCCCCACTTCAAGAGACTTTAAGTTGCGTAAGTCCTGAAAGGTGTAGTCCAACAAAATGACTATTTTGTTCTCGCTGATGTCCAACATTGTCAAGTTAGACAATCCAGTAAAAACACCGAGGGGAATCAGTTTTAGGCGGTTGCTTCTCAGGCGTAGGGAGCGCAAGTTAAAAAGATTACTAAAAGATCCAGGTTCCACAATTGTGATGATATTTTCACTAAGGTCTATTACTTCCAGTAAGGTATATGATGCAAACTCATCAGGATTGATGTTCTTTAGCTTATTCTTGCTCAGGTCCAAAATTTTGGTTTCGATAGGGATGCCCTCAGGGATCACAGTCAAGCGTTTGCGATGGCAGGTGACGGATTTGCTCTGCGCAGCGCACTCACATCGTGCTGGGCATCCCATTGCCGACCCAGTGAGGACAATGATCAGAGCCAGGCCCAGGAACGGCTGCCAACACGATATGGCCGCCTGAAGCATGACTTTGCCGATGCAGTCCACCATTGCGTCAAGGGCCTGCGACAGAGAGGGGACAAGAATGAAAAAATAAAACTTAGTTATTCAAACTTTACTCAACATGCAACTGTTAGCACCACAAGAATGATTCTGATACAGTTTGTGAACAATACAAATTTTGGACTGCAGCCAATACCATGGCAGCTCAGTGACAAAGAAACATAGAAACTAGAACAAGGAGTAGGACATTCGGCCTTTTGAACCTGCTTCGCCATTCATTTTGATCATGGCTGATCATCAAATTCAATATCCCGATTTCCCCCTTTCCCTCATATCCCTTTATCCCTTTAGCCCCAAGGGCTATATATAATTTCTTCTTGAAATCACACAACATTTCAGCCTCAACTACTTTCTGTGATGGTGAATTCTACACATTCACCACCCTCTGGGTGAAGAAATTTCTCCTCACCTCAGTCCTAAAAGGTTTACACCTTGTCCTCAAACTACGACCCCCAGTTCTGGGCACCCCCATCATTCGGAACATTCTTTTCGAATCTAAACTGTCATAGAATCATAGAAACCTTATAGTGCAGAAGGAGGCCATTCAGCCCATCGAGTTTGCACCGACAATAATCCCACCTAGGCCCTATCCCCAGAACCTCACATATTTATCCCGCTAATCCCTCTAACCTTTTCATCCCGGGAGACCAAGGGCCAATGCACCTAACCTGTGCAATCTTTGGACTGTGGGAGGAAACCAGAGCACCTGGAGGAAACCCACGCAGACACGGGGAGAATGTGCAAACTCTACACAGACAGTAACCCAAGCCAGGAATCGAACCCAGGTCCCTGGAGCTGTGTGGCAACAGTGCTGACCATGCCTGACCCTGTTAGAATTTTGTAAGTGTTTATGAAATCCCATCTCACTCTTCTAAACTCCAGTGATTATAATCCAGTGACGTCAATCTCTACCATACACTTCTTTCATTTATCGGAGTTGATTCACAATAACAACTTGTACAATAGCAGGACCTAAGCAGTGTAACGCTGAACCTTCCCTGTGATTCGGACTGGATTTCTGTCTCTTTTTACATCCTAATACTTTTTCAATCTCTCTGACGTAACACATGAGGAGACTAGGCTGAATTCAACTCATTGAGACATGATTTGCAGTGATATGGATGCACAAGGCAAAAAAATGTTATTGGATCCATTTAGGGCCATTGGTAAAACTTCTGTTATAATGATATAAAACTAAGCAAATCACAACGTCACCCCACGTTGGTGAGTCACCTTACTTCAGTCAAACAGAATAAACCCTTCAGCACCTTGTCCCATGGACTAAGGTGGAAGCACCTCTCCTTACAGTTTTGGCTAAGATTCCATCCTCTCCAACTCCCACCAACCGCCCCCACCGGGCGTTTCCTGCTGGCAGAGGCAGCTCACCATTGATTACCCGCAGGATCGTCCGGTCCAACTAAAGTTGACAGCATTTCATCTGTCTGACCTGTCTTCGTCTGTCTGATCTGTCCCACTGCCAGGGAACCCACCAAAGGGTTGGGGGGTCACTTTTTGCAGGACTGGAAGACCCCACCGGCAGGCAGGTCTGGAAAATCCCACCCATGGTTTTTTCAGCTGCCCGATTGGTTGTGTACTGTGCTGTTTTGAAAGGTCCTTCCTCTGCCTTGAATAGGCCTCTATCTCAGCGATTCCCTTTTTCACAGGCAGAGAGAGATCAGAATGGATGGGCGGGGATTACAATTAGCCAAAGAAAAGCTAATGGATCAACTAATTGCACAGTCAGAGAGGAAAACAACTTCTGGTGGTCATATTGGCCACCTTTTGTTTGATCCCGGAATCTCATCCCAACTTGGACTTGAAATACAGGTACTAGAGTAGGCCATTCAGCCCTTCAGGCATGTTCCGTGATTCAGTTAGATCCTGACTGATCTATATTTCAACTCCATTGCTCTTCATTGCTAGAGGGATGGAGTTTAAAAACAGGGAGGTTATGTTGCAGTTGTATTAGGTGCTGGTGAGGCCACACCTGGAGTACCGTGTACAGTTTTGGTCTCCTTACTTGGGAAGGATATATTGGCATTGGAGGGGGTGCAGAGGAGATTCACTAGGTTGATTCCGGAGTTGAGAGGGTTGGCTTATGAGGAGAGACTGAGTAGACTGGGGCTATACTCATTGGAATTCAGAAGAATGAGGGGAGATCTTACAGAAACATGTTAGACTATGAAGGGAATAGATAAGATAGAATCAGGGAGGTTGTCTCCACTCGCAGTGAAACTAGAGCTAGGGGGCAGGCATCAAAATAAGGGGGAGGAGATTTAGGACTGAGTTGAGGAGGAACTTCTTCACCCAAAGGGTTGTGAATCTGTGGAATTCCCTGCCCAGTGGAGCAGTTGAGGCTACCTCATTGAATGTTTTTAAGACAAGGATAGATAAATTTTTGAACAGTAAAGAAATTAAGGGTTATGGTGAGCGGGCGGGTAAGTGGAGCTGAGTCCACGAAAAGATCAGCCATGATCTTATTGAATGGCGGAGTAGGCTCGAGGGGCCAGATGGCCTACTCCTGCTCCTAGTTCTTTTGTTTTTATGTTATCCAGCTTGATGCTGTAGCTCTTTGAACATGCATCTGCCGAGAGAAATGAACCCCATTGAGAAACATAGGGGGATAAAGCAACTCAAGACAAACATTTTCTCGTCAACGAAATCCGCCCTCAGAGAAAATTATGAAACACACATGGAGAAGGCACAGTCATCCAGTTTAGGTCACTGCCATTGCAACTCTGACTCACACACAAGTTTGGAGAAAGGTAGTCAATCATAGAATCTCTACACTGCAGAAAGAGGCCATTTGGCCCATCAAGTCTCCAACAGAGCATCTTACCCAGGTCCTATCCCCGTAACTCCACATATTTAGCCTGCTAATCCCCCTAATCTACACATCTTGGGACACTAAGGGGAAATTCAGCATGGCCATTGAACCTAACCTGCACATTTGGGAGGAAAGCAGGGCAACCCTACACATAAACGGGAAGAACATGCAAACTACACACAGACAGTCACTCAAGGCTGGAATCGAACCTGGATCCCTGGCGCTGTGAGGTAGCAGTGCTAACCACTGTGCTACCATAACTTCAGAGTTAAGTTACTAATCCATATGAAGAGTATGATGCTTAGAACAGGCTAATATCACTGAAGCCGAGATAGGATTAAGTGCTGACCCAAAGTGACTGTAAAAGTGTACAGAACCATTCAATTTTAATGAAGACATGGAACAAGTGAAAACATTCATCTGTTTGTGAACAATAAAAAAATATAGATTTTTTTTCTTATATGAGAAATGTTGGGATTTAGACTGATTTCCAACACTTTCACTTTCTCAGGAGGCTAAGGAAATTTGGCATGTCCGCTACGACTCTCACCAATTTTTACAGATGCACCATGGAAAGCATCCTTTCTGGATGTATCACAGCTTGGTATGCTCCTGCTCTGCCCAAGACCATAAAAATCTACAAAGGGTTGTGAACATAGCCCAGTCCATCACAAACCAGCCTCCCATCCACTGACTCCACCTATGATTCCCGCTGCCTCGGAAAAGCAGCCACGAAAACCAAGGACCCCACGCACCCCGGTCATTCTCTCTTCCACCTTCTTCCCCCGTTAGGAAAAAGATACAAAAGTCTGAGATCACACACTAACTGACTCAAGAACAGCTTCATCAGACTTTTGAGTGGACCTACTTCATATTAAGTTGATCTTTCTCTATGACTTTGCTATGACTGTAACATTACATCCTTTCCTTCTCCTCTAAGTACACTATGAATGGTATGCTTTGTCTGTACAGCGCACAAGAAATACTTTTCACTGTGTCTCAATACATGTGACAATAATAAATCAAATCAAATCTAACTCAATACAAAAGGTGGCTTCCATAAATAGACTTGTCTCATCTATGTTTAAAAACATACAAATGTAATAATTGGGTTAGTTTGCTGCAGAATTACTCTCATCCCTTTGATTTAGTCATGACCACACCTGAATTGTGCATGAACTTCTTACAACATGTTTTATTTGCTGAGCGAAAACCACATCACAATGTTAAAGATGTCCTTCAGGCTAAGTGATCAGTTAAATTTATTACGCAATTTAAGTCACACAGAAGCAAACAAAATGCAGCAGAAAATGTATGCAATAGGTTTTGGCTTGAAAGGCCAATTAACATTTTCTTCAGCACACATGTAGCTTGGAAACATCATGGAGGTTCCAACAGCCTGAAGAAATCTAAAGCCGAGGCTGGGGGAATCATAAGCGGTTGGGAGAATCTGATTAGATTGGAGAAAAATTTAAAGATGCTTTCTTGTCTTTTAAAAATATTTCTCTGGGCTTCATGTTCACGAATCTTGTGGCTTTTATTTGCATCAGTATCCATTTAAGCTTGCTGGTTCTGATGAAGTGATAGACATGCTAGCCACAGGTACATTGCCGTTGCATGACAAGTTTATTCATTAATAAATCATTGTTGTCTCAATTAATTGTGCTTGACTAAAACTGAAAGGCAGTATTTATTGACCATTCTTACTTCCCCATAGGGCATTAGGGATCAATGAAATAGCATGGATTTAGTGTCAAAGTATGCCAAGCCAGTAGCAATTTCTCTTCCTGAAGCACATCAATGAGTCAGTTGATTTAATCCAGAAGATGTATGTTTTTTCTGCTGCTTGCCACCAGGTTTGTTGAATTGAATTTGATTTCACCACTTGCCATTGTGTGACCTGAACTTGCGACCTCTGTTCAGCGAATACATTGGCTTATTTATCCAAGATGTGGAGATGCCGGCATTGGACTGGGGTGAGCACAGTAAGAAGTTTCACAACACCAGGTTAAAGTCCAACAGGTTTATTTGGAATCACGAGCTTTCAGAACCCTGCTCCTCCACTCACCTGATGAAGGAGCAGTGCACCGAAAGCTTGTGATTCCAAATAAACCTGTTGGACTTTAACCTGGTGTTGTGAGACTTCTTACTTATTTATCCAATAATAGTATTCCATAAGCAAGTACTTCTTCATAGTTAAGTTACACATAAACCAGGTCAAGTTGTGAATTTCTAATGAGCACGGATTAATGATACTACAAATGTAAATGCTGATGTAAACGGCATAACATTTATGCAATAAAAATTAAGTATCTTTTCTACAACGCTAAAATTAAATAGAACTTTTAAAGTAATCATTGGACATAACATACTGAGGGATCGAGGCATACAGGTCCACAATTCCCTGAAAATAGCAACACAATTGGATGAGATGGTCAAGAAGGCACATGGCATGCTTGCCTTAAATCAGGGCATAGAGTATAAAAATTGGCAAGTCATGTTGCAGCTGTATAGAACGTTAGTTAAGCCACATTACCAGAAGGATGTGGGGACTTTGGAGAGGGCACAGAAAAGATTGGACAAACTTGTTTTTTTTTACCTGATAGAAACTTACTAAATTATGAGAGGCATGGTTAGAATGGATTGAGTATTTTTCCCAGAGTACAAATGTCAATTACTGGAGGACATAGGTTTAAGGTAAAAGGGGGAAAGTTTAAAGGAGATGTAAGTTTTTTACAAAGAGGGTGGTAAGTTCCTGGAATGCGCTACCAGAGGAGATGGTGGAAGTTAAAGTTTATTTATTAGTCACAAGTAGGCTTACATTCACACTATAATGAAGTTACTGTGAAAATCCCCTAGCCGCCACACTCCGGTGCCTGTTCGGGTACACTGAGGGAGGATTTAACACAGCCAATGCACCTAACATGCACATCTTTCGGACTGTGGGAGGAAACCGGAACACCCGGAGGAAACCCACACAGACACAGGGCGAATGTGCAAACTCCGCACAGACAGTGACCCAAGCTGGGAATCAGACCTGGATCCCTGGTGCTGTGAGGCAGCAGTGCTAACCACTGTGCCACAACAGCAACATTTAAGAGACATCTTGACAGATACATGAATAGACAGGGAATAGAGGGATGCAGACCACGTAGAGGCAAAAGGTCTTTAGTTTAGAAATGTATCATATGTTGGCACAGGCTTGCTAGGCCGAAGGGGCTGTTCCTGTGCTGTACTGTTCTTTGTTCTTTATATGGGGGTAGATTTTTTCGCACTTGGGTTATTAGTCTGATGTGAATTGGGGTGAGCCTTTTGCCTACTGTACCGCACCTCTGTGAGCTGGGAATCTCTTCCGACAGAATTTCATAGCCTTTACAGAACAGACACAGGCCACTTAGTCCATGTGGTCTGTACTTATGTTTAAATTCTACACAATTGTCCACTGCCATACTTCATCTAATTCTACTGACATATCCTCCCATTCTTTTCCCTCCCCTGGTCTTCGATAGCTTCCATTTAAATGCTACTCGCCTCAACTACTCTTTGTGGTTGCAAGTTCCAAATTCTAACGTTCTCTGGGTGAATAGGGTGGCACAGTGGTTAGCACTGCTGCCTCACAGTGCCAGGGACCCGTGTACGATTCCCAGCTTGGGTCACTGTCTGTGTGGAGCTTGCACGTTCTCCCCGTGTCTGCGGGGATTTCCTCCGGGTGCTCCGCTTTCCTCCCACAGTCCAAAGATGTGCGGGTTAGGTGGATTGACCATGCTGAATTCTCCATCAATGTTCCCGAACAGGTGCCGGAGTGCGGCAACTTGGGGATTTTCACAGTAACCTTATTGCATTGTGAATGTAAGCCGATTGTGACGCTAATGAATAAACTTTAACTTTAAAGGTTTCGCCCGAATTCCTGACTGGATTTATTAGCGACGAACTTATACTCATGACCCTGTCCTTGGTTTTACATCTCCTATGACCCCCATGACTAAACAAACATCTTCATATTTTTATCAAACCCTCAATTAGATCCCCCGTCCCTTCGTCTATTGATTATTTTCAAAATAAAACAGCCACAAACTTTTCAGAGCTTCTTGGACCTTACAAGCTCTCATTGGTCACACCCTATTGTAAATCCTATTTTGCCACCTAATAGGTGAGTGGATGCGGTCAGTGGCAAACAGCTGTCTGCACTGTTTCAATGGCAAGGTGGTGAGAGGTGCAGACAGCAGCCTTGCCATTTGCTATCACTGAACTTCTCCACAGCCTAAACATTAAAGAGGCTCTGACTTCCCGGTGTGTGGCTGCTTCCTCTCACCTGCAGCTGGGGTTGTGGGTTGACAGAGTCCAGAGTTCGCCAGATTGCCTGACACTCTTTCCCAACCGTTGCAAGTTGCGAGTAAACGTAAATTATCGTCACTGCCTGTCCACTGCTGACGGATGGACAGCCCTTGCCGCTAGTATCCCGCCTCTTGCCAAATCGCTGTATGGCACGGTGGCACAGTGGTTTGCACTGCTGCCTCATAGTAGTAGGGTCCTAGGTTCGATTCCTGGCTTGGGTTACTGTCCAAGTGGACTCTGCATCTTCTCCCGGTCTCTGCATGGGTTTCCTCCGGATGCTCTGGTTTCCTCCCACAGTCCAAAAGACATGCTGGTTAGGCGCATTGGCCATGCTAAGTTCTCCCTCAGTGTACCCGAGCAGGTGCCAGAGTATGGCGACTAGGTGATTTTCGCAGTAACTTCATAGCAGTGTTAATGTAAGCCTACTTGTGACACTAATAAATAAACTTAAAAATTTTAATCGCTCGGAGGCGGGAGGGCATCAGGGAGCTGACCCGACCTGTTTTTGTTTCTAGTTTTGCTTCTGGTCCTGTCTCCAACCCCACCTTCCCAGTGCTGGTAACATTCCACCACATGAGTACAAGCTTGTTTATTCTATTTGCCACATAAACACAGTTGCTACAAGAACAAGTCAGAGGCTAGGAATATTGCAGAGAGTAACTCACCTCCTGACTCTCCATAGAGTCTACAAAGCACAAGTCAGGAGTGTGATGGAATACTCCCCACTTGCCTGGAGGGGTGCAGCTCCAACAACACTCAAGAAGCTTGACACCATCAAGGACAAAGCAGCCCACTTGATTGGCACCACATCTACAAACATCCACTCCCTTAACCACCAATGCTCAGTAGCAGCAGTGTGTACTATCTAAAAAATGCACTGCAGCAATTCACCAAAGATCTTTAGGCAGAACCTTCCAAACACATGACCACTTCCATCTAGAAGGACAAAGGCAACAGATACATGGGAACACCAACACCTGAAAGTTCCCCTCCAAGCCACTCACCATCCTGACTTGGAAATAAATTGCTGTTACTTTGCAGTTGCTGGGTCAAAATCCTGGAATTCACTCTCTAACAGCACTGTGGGTGTACATACACCACATGGAGTGCAAATTTCAAGAAGGTAGCCCACTACCACTTTCTCAAGGGAAACTAGGGATGGGCAATAAATGCTGGCTTTGCCAGTGACGCTCACGCCCCACGATTGAATAAATAAAAAAATATGCATTCCATTCATTCTTTGATTCTCAGAAAATCAAATATTCCGCAGTGGGTTAAATTACAACTCCAGCTTCCGAGCGGGCAGGGAATGTGAGTCTTCTGTTTGAAGATACTTGGAAACCTAAATCACCCCAGTGTGGAATTGGTGGATCTCTGTACTATGCATATAAGGATCTCTGAATGTTAAAGTATACTGTGGAATGAAACATTCAGAAGCATGTATTAATTATTCATCAAAAACAGCAGCACCACTGGCAGGGAGATGAAACGTAAATATTGCTGATATTAAAAATCAGAAATAAAAACAGAAAATGCTGCTCTGCCAGCACTTGAAAATATTCCAGACACTCTATGACTTCAAAATCCCCAGTGTAAAACAGCTTGTCGGTGCTGACCTCCGGAACATGTATGCAAAGTGCCTCTTTCACTGTTCTCTCTGCAATGTCCTCAAGCAGTGTTACAGAGAGGCCTGGCTGCAAACTGGTTGCCTGAAGAATGGGTCAAACTCATTTACTCAGCGATGCCCAACTTATGGGAATACGAAGTGTCCATAATAAATACACAGAACATTGTGGAGATAGATTGACTCATGGAATCATATCAAAGGGTATGTTATTTTAAAATGGAGACTGCTTTGTAAATCTGTCAGTCATTCCATTTCACAGAGTGTGTAAGGGGTGCTGAGGAATCCATTTGAATTCCAAGCATGCTACTTCACTTAAATATTACGTTTTCGGAAGCACTATTAAATACAATGAACGACAGAAATACCTGCAGCGTATCTCATTAAGCAGAGTAAAAAATTGAATTTCCGCAGAAACAAAACTTCTTACTTTTTTATTTCATGATATTACTGTGGCTCGAGGGTGCCACAAAATGAAATGATGATGATGTTCAAGTTCTGGCTTAGGTGAACTCTCAGTCTCAACAATGTGGCCGCTGCCTGCAAGGCAGGAACGGTGATGGCCTAGTGGTACTATCACTAGACTATTAATTCAGAAACACAGCTGATTAGCTTCATCTTCCTGCCGGTGGTACTGGTTCGAATCCCACCACAGCAGCTGGTGGAATTTGAATTCAATAAAAGTATCTGAAATTAAGAATCTAATGATGACCATGAAACCATTGTCGATTGTCAGAAAAACCCATCTGGTTTGCTAATGCCCTTTAGGGAAGGAAATCTGCTGTCCTTACCTGGTCTGGCCTACATGTGACTCCAGAGCCATAGCATTGTGGTTGACTCTCAACTGCCCTCGGGCAACTAGGGATGGGTAATAAATGCTGGCCAGCCAGCGACGCCCATGTCCCACAAATGTTTTTTTAAAAAGTGGTTAGCAGTGCTGCCTCACAGTGCCAAGGAACTGGGTTCAATTCCTGGCTTGGGTCACTGTGTGGAGTCTGCACGTTCTCCCCATGTCTCCATGGGTTTCCTCCGGGCGCTCCAGTTTCCTCCCACAGTCTGAAAGACGTGCTGGTTAAGTGCATTGGCCATGCTAAATTCTCCCTCGGTGTACCCGAACAGGCACCGGAGTGTGGTGACTAGGGGACTTTCACAGTAACTTGATTGCAGTGTAATCAAGTAAGCCTACTTGTGACACTAATAAATAAACTTTAAAGGTTACCAAGGGAGGCTAGACACCTTCCAACAGAGAGAGAGGGCAAATTGACTGAACATTCGTTCCCAGCTCTCAATTATTTCTTATTAGCTGATTTGGAGAGTGAAGGGCATTGGAGAATAACCTTAATGGAAGGGCTTTGCTATTCAGGATAGTGAAAATATGGATCTCCATCCCTTCACAATTGAGATGGATTTTTGTTAAACAAAGGTTGTGGATCCAAGATGGGTCAATGGCATAAAGAGACATTGGGTGGGATTTTCCGGCCCTGTGTGTTCCAAGACTGGAAATTCCCACCTGATGTTAATGGACATTTAAATAGGCCACCAAATTTTATGTCCCACCTGTTACAATTCCTGCAGCGGGTGGGATGGGAAAATTCCACCTAGAATAACCACAAACCAATAAATAAATACAGCTCAGAGGTGAGGAATTCTCTGGTGAGTAACTCACCTCCCGGCTCCCGAAAACCTGTCCACCGTCTACAGGGCATAAACCAGGAGTGTAATGGAATACTCTCCACTTGCATGTGTGCAGCTCCAACAACACTCAAGAATCTTAGCACCAGGTCAAAGCAGCTGACTTGATTGTCACCCCATCCACCGCCTTCAACATTCACTCTCTTCAGCACTAATACACAGTGGCACCTGTGTGTACCATCGACAGGATGCACTGAACAAGATGCAAGAGCTAACCATGATCACTTCAACAGCATGCTCCAAACACACGGCCCCTACCTTCTAGAAGGAGAAGGGCAGCAGATGCATGAGAACACCACCACCTGAAAGTTCCCCCCCAAGTCACTCACCATCCTGACTTGGAAATATATCACTGTTCCTTCATCTTTGTTGGGTCAAAATTCTGGAAATCCCTTCCCAACAGCACCATAGGTGTACCTACACCACATGGTCTGCAACAGTTTCAAGGAGGCAGCTCACCATCACCTTCTCAAGAGCAATTAGGGACGGGCAATGAATGTTGGCCTAGCTAGCGATACCCACATCCCTTGAACAAATAAAAGAAAATTGAAAGGTGATTAAGGGTCCGAATGCCCCGCTTCTGTTCCTATGTTCTTAGATCCACCTACAACCCTGGCTTAGATCTTCCAAGGAATGGCAATCGGGCCTGGTCAGGTCAGTTGCTAGGTGGGCTAGCAAGTTCGGGAAGGGTAGCTGGTTGGATGAGGGCATCAGTAGGTTGGGTCAGATCAGGGTGGGTATTCAGGAGGTCAGGATGGGTATTTGGGAGGTCAGGGGGGTAGATGAGGGGTCGGGTGAGTGGTAGTCATGGGGGAGGGAGGGGCTCAGTGAGAATGATTGAGTGTGGGGGAAGGGGTAGTTCTGTAGTTACCCTGGAATTAGACTAGGTTTTTCATCTAGCTAACACTTCCTTAATAACTGTCCAAGTAAGTATTGTGAAACTGTCTGAAACCTCTAATTCTGTCCCGGGGAACCAGGGCAAGTGCCAACTGGAAGCTGTAATTCCACAGGGTCCCAATTGGACCTTGGGTTGTAGGTCCGGTCTCCAGGGTTATGGACACCAGAAGATCCAGGTCAATAAGGGAAGACTGAATAAGAAAAATTGGGACTGCACAGAAGAATTGGTCTTCAAGTTAAAGCACTTCCAGTGATTGCACGTATTGCATTGAGCAAAGGTACAATCATAGAAACATAGATACACAGAAAATAGAACCAGGAATAGGCCATTTGGCCCTTCAAGCCTGCTCTGCAATTAATTTTGATCATGTCTAATCATCAAATTCAATATCTTGATCCCACCTTCCCTCCACATCCCTTGATCCCTTCAGCCCCAAGAGCTATATCTAATTTCTTCTTAAAATCACACAATATTTCAGCCTCAGTTACTTCCTGTGATAGAGAATTCCACACATTTATCGCTCTGTAAAAAAAAAATTCTCCTCGGCCAGAATTTTACCGGCATGCTCGCCCCGATTCTGGGGTGGACGAGTCTCGGAGAACAGCATTCTCCGTTGGCCTCAGGCAGGATTATACGAACCATGGGGTGGACGTGCCGGTAAAATTCCACCCCTCATCTCAGTCCTAAAAAGTTTGCCCTTTATCCTCAAACAATGACCCCTAGTTCTGGACTCCCCATCATTGGGAACATTCTTTCTGAATCTATCCTGTCTAACCCCGTGAGAATAGAAACATAGAAACTAGAAGCAGGAGTAGGCCATTCAACCCTTCGAGCCTGCTCCACCATTCATTATGATCATGGCTGATTGTCAGATTCAATATCCTGGTCCACACCCCCTCTCCCACCATTATCCCTTGATCCCTTTAGCCCCAAGAGCTATATCTAATTTCTTCTTGAAATCACACAACGTTTTGGCCTCAACTACTTTCTGTGATACTGAATTCCACACATTCACCACCCTCAGATTCAGAAAGAACAGGAATGTTCTTTCTGAATCTACCTTGTTGGAATTTTATACATTTCTATGAGATCTCCTCTCACTCTTCTAAACTCCAATGAATACAATCCTGACTTAGTCTCTCCTCATGTGACAGACCTGCCATCCCAGGAATCAGCCTTGTAAACCTTCGATGTAGTCCCTCCAGATTCTTCCTCAGATAAGGACATCAAAACTGCACACAATACTCCAGGTGTGGCCTCACCGATGCCCTGTACAATTGCAGTAAAACATTCCTATTTTTATACTCATGAATGTTATCCTATTTCATCACCCACTGTGATTGTTAATACTAATAAATTACTTTTTAATAGCGACATGGGCTTTTAAAGGAAAGAAGCCAGATTGATAGGAAAATGAAATTCTGCTTGTAAACTGGTGAGAAGAACACAACAGGATGTAAATTAGGTTTATAGTTAAGTGGCTAATTTTTTTTTTTTTTTTTTTATTCCATTCTTAAAGTTGCAAAGCCAATGCACAGTATGGATTAGGCAAACCCAAATCTATCTCCTTGCTTGCTCCAAAAACCAATTGAAATTCAAATTGAATCCACTTCATGATCCCCACAAGAGAGACAGACAAGGTCCACTAATTATAGAATCCCGACAGTGCAGAGGGAGGCCATTCAGCCCACCGAGTCAATCCCACCCAGCCCCTAACCTCATAACCTTACTTATTTACCCTACTAACCCCCTGACACCAAGGGGCAATTTAGTATGGCAAATCAACCTAACCCGCACATCATTGGAGTGTGGGAGGAAACCAGAGCACCTGGAGGAAACCCATGCAGACATGGGGGGATTGTGCAAACTCCACACAGACATTGACCCAAGCTGGGAATCAAACCGGAGTCCCTGGCACTGTGGGGCAGCAGTGCTAACCACTGTGCCGCCTAATGTATAGCTCACAGAAAGACCTCAGAATGTCGAACACAACAATTGGAAAGGGACACTCAACTGAGATTGGGCACAGGCATATTGTTAGGAAGATCTACCTGAATATCTACCTGAAGATCTACCTGAACCTCAGTGGTTGGTAAGTTGATGGAGAGGATCCTGAGAGACAGGATTTATGATCATCTAGAGAAGTTTAGTATGATCAAAAGTAGTCAGCACGGCTTTGTCAAGGGCAGGTCGTGCCTTACGAGCCTGGTTGAGTTCTTTGAAAATGTGACCAAACACATTGACGAAGGAAGAGCGGTGGATGTGGTCTATATGGACTTCAGCAAGGCGTTCGATAAGGTCCCCCATGCAAGACTTCTTGAGAAAGTGAGAGGGCATGGGATCCAAGGGGCTGTTGCCTTGTGGATCCAGAACTGGCTTGCCTGCAGAAGGCAGAGAGTGGCTGTGGAGGGGTCTTTCTCTGCATGGAGGTCAGTGACCAGTGGAGTGCCCCAGGGATCTGTTCTGGGACCCTTGCTGTTTGTCATTTTCATAAATGACCTGGATGAGGAAGTGGAGGGATGGGTTGGTAAGTTTGCTGACGACACCAAGGTAGGTGGTGTTGTGGATAGTTTGGAGGGATGTCAGAAGTTGCAGCGAGACATAGATAGAATGCAAGACTGGGCGGAGAAGTGGCAGATGGACTTCAACCCGGATAAGTGTGTGGTGATCCATTTTGGCAGATCCAATGGGATGAAGCAGCAGTATAATATGAAGGGTACCATTCTTAGCAGTGTAGAGGATCAGAAGGACCTTGGGGTCCGGGTCCATAGGACTCTTAAATCGGCCTCGCAGGTGGAGGATGCGGTCAAGAAGGCGTACGGCGTACTGGCCTTCATTAATCGAGGGATTGAGTTTAGGAGTCGGGAGATAATGCTGCAGCTTTATAGGATCCTGGTTAGACCCCACTTGGAGTACTGCGCGCAGTTCTGGTCACCTCATTACAGGAAAGATGTTGAAGCCATTGAAAGGGTGCAGAGGAGATTTACAAGGATGTTGCCTGGATTGGGGGGCATGCCTTATGAGGATAGGTTGAGGGAGCTTGGTCTCTTCTCCCTGGAGAGACGAAGGATGAGAGGTGACCTGATAGAGGTTTACAAGATGTTGAGAGGTCTGGATAGGGTAGACTCTCAGAGGCTATTTCCAAGGGCTGAAATGGTTGCTACGAGAGGACACAGGTTTAAGGTGCTGGGGGGTAGGTACAGAGGAGATGTCAGGGGTAAGTTTTTCACTCAGAGGGTGGTGGGTGAGTGGAATCGGCTGACGTCGGTGGTGGTGGAGGCAAACTCGTTGGGGTCTTTTAAGAGACTTCTGGATGAGTACATGGGATTTAATGGGATTGAGGGCTATAGATAGGCCTAGAGGTGGGGATGTGATCGGCGCAACTTGTGGGCCGAAGGGCCTGTTTGTGCTGTGGCTTTCTATGTTCTATGTTCTATCACTTTATTCCAAAATCAAAGCAAAATACAGCAGATGCTGGAAGTTGGAAATAAAAGCAAAAACTGTTGGATAAACACAGTGGGCGGGATTTTATGGCCTCACTCATCCTGAAACCGTAAAATCCCGCCCGAGGTCAATGGACATTTCCATTGTTTGTCCCCGGCCCACTCCGATTTTGTGGCAGGCGGGGCAGTAAAATTCTGACAAGAGAGTCTGGCAGCATCTGTGGAGAGAGAAACACAGTTAGCGTTTCGAGTCCATTGACCTGTAGAAAAGTCATACAGGTTGATGCGCGATTAAATCACTCGGGAGGCTGGATCGTACCCGGGAAATAAAGGCTTTTATTAGTAACAAGAATGGAGCATACTGCATAACGATACAATCCCAGACTAAAGGGCCACCAGGCAGTGCAGTGACCTTTATACTCCTACAGGTAGGCGGAGCCAACCGGAGTGTACCAGAGAACAATACCAACAGGTAGAACACCCCAACCCTAACCCCAACAGTGACAACAGTAACATATGTACAAGTACCCATAGTGCTAACCATCTATGGTTCAGTACCCATAGTGGTAACCATCTATGGTTCACCACACAGGTTTGAAGAGTTAACTGCTTTTTCTCTTTCCACAGATGCTGCCAGCCTTCTGAGTTTATCCAACACTTTCTGTTCTTATTTCACTTTATTAATCATCTACCCCAGTCAAGAAGGTTAGTTTAGCTCAGTTGGCTGAACGATTGGTTGGTGTTGCAGAGGCACTTTAACAGTGCGGGATCAATTCCTGTACCGACTGAGATTATTAATTAAGGTTCGCCTTCTCAACCTTGTCCCTCACCTGAGGTGTGGTGATCCTCGGGTGAAATCACCACCAGTCAGCTTTCTCCCTCAAAGTGAGAAGTCTCACAACACCAGGTTAAAGTCCAACCGGTTTATTTGGAATCACGAGCTTTCGGAGCACTGCTCTTCCATCAGGTGAGTGGAGAGGTAGGTTTCACAAACATGGTATATATAGGCAAAATCACAATTGCAAGATAGTTACAGATTGGAATGTAAAGAATTGTTGGAATGCAAGTCTTTACAGGTGCAGACAGTGCGAGTGGAGAGAGGGATAATCACAGGTTAAAGAAGTATGAATTGTCTCAAGCCAGGACAGTTAGGAGGATTTTGCAAACCCAGGCAGCATGGTGGGGGTTATAAGTCATGTGACATGAATCCAAGATCCCGGTTGAGGCTGTCCTCATGCATGCGGAATTTGGCTATCAGTTTCTGCTCGGCGATTCTGTATTGCCGTGTGTCTTGAAAGCCGCCTACCCAATCCTACCCAAAACATGAACATCCAATGTAGCAACACTCTGTGTGTGTCCAGCAACATGCTCCTGTGGTTTGCGTGCCTGCACACTGTGATTGTATATGTCCCTAACTATCCTATCCATTTATCCAGATGTCACAGCAACATATTTTTTATGGCTTTTCACATTGTGTGTCCTGCTACCATAGCAGCAGAAGCCTCTGGTTTATTTTTGTCACAAAAATCCCTTCTGTTCAATCTTGCCGGGTGCCTCGTAATTTATATTAAAAAGTTACCTTTCCAAATCTGTAATAAATTAATCTGCACTTGCAAAACAGCTGCTGTCCCGGCTGCTGTTTGTCATAAACATTCTCATTGAGTTGCTTTGTTCCTGTCTGCTGTTTTGTAACATTCTCTTTATCACCTTGTCAAACACAAGTTGGCTAAAGCATGCAATAAACTATGAATTGGATATTAAAGCGTTGAAGCAAGTTACCACACTGTTCTGAGTTTAAGATATTCAGGCATTTAAATGCTTTTCATTAGGAGGAATTAAATGATGGTGATGATGCCTGTACATTGGAATTAGGAACAGAAGTAGGCAAATTCAGCCCTTTGAGTCTGCTCCACCATTCATAGAATCATACAGTGCAGAAGGAGGCCATTCGACCCATCGCGTCTGCACCAACCACAATCCCATCCAGGTCCTATCCCCATAATCCCATGCCTTTACCCTAGCTAAGTCCCCCTGACACTAAGGGGCAATTTAGCATGGCCTAACCACCTAACCCACACATCTTTGGACTGTGGGAGGAAATCGGAGCACTCGGAGAAAACCCATGCAGACACGGGGGGAGAACATGCAGACTCCGAACAGACAGTAACTCAAGCTGGGAATCGAACCCGGATCCTTGGCATTGTGAGGCAGCAGTGCTAACCACTGTGCCACTATGCTGCCCATTCAATCAGACCATGGCTGATCTCTGTCTAGTCTCAAATCCACCTGTTCCCCTTATCCCTTTCTTTTATTAGAAATACGTCTATCTCATTCTTGAAACCATTCAATGATTCAGACTCCTCCGCACTATAGGGCAGCGAGTTCCTCAAATTCACCACTCTCTGCACAAAGTAGTTGCTCCTCATCTCAGTTTTAAATCTACTGCCTCTCAACCTATACCTGTGACCCCTTTCAATGCAGTGTTGCACCAAGACAGGCAGGGGAAAAGGCCCACCTCTGTTCACTGAGACATTGGCCAGTTCACCCAAGCTCTCGCCCCTCAAAGCCCCACACCCTGCACCCACCCTACCCCATGCCCCTCCCAGTAACGGCTTTTCTGAGGCACCGTGATCCATGCCTCAAATCAGAACGTACTCACCTCCACAGAAATAACTGTCTAAGATGGAGGCACCATCACAGATGGAGGCATAAAAATCTGGCCCCATAGCTCTCACTGTAAAGCCTATACACCAGTTGATAACGTTAGAAAAGTCTGTCACTATGAAGGAGTAGGCAAGATTGAGATTTGCTCCATGTGGGCTCACTCCCCACATCCTAAAAACTTTACTCTGCACCCTTAAGAATCCCATGCTGTGAATGGGTGTGTTAATCCCAGAATAGGGTCTCACCCCCACTTTGAAATCACGTCAGAATGGTTCCGACACAGATGGAGGCACCATCACAGATGGAAGCATAAACATCTGGCCCCATAGCTCTATCTGTAAAGCCTATACACCAGTTGATAATGTTACAAAAGTCTGTCAGTCCACATGAATACATTGGCTATAAAGAAGGTAGTGGACATCACCTTCTGGCAATCTAATATGATCATACAGAGCAAACCCACAAGCATAATTTCATGAGGGGAAGCGATGGCCTAATGGTATTATCACCAGACTATCAATACAGAAACTCAACAAATATTCTGGGGACCTGGGTTCGAATCCTGCTACGGCAGAATGGTGGAATTTGAATTCAATAAAAAAATCTGGATTTAAGAATCTACTGATGACCATTGTCGATTGTCAGAAAAACCCATCTGGTTCACTAATGTCCTTTAGGGAAGGAAATCTGCCATCCTGAACCCAGTCGGGCCTATATGTGACTCCAGAGCCACAGGACTCTCAAGTGCCCTTGGGCAACTAGGGATGGGCAATAAATGCTGGCCAGCCAGCGACACCCATATCCCACGAATTAATAAAAAAAATATATAAATGAAATTCTCTAAGTGTAAACTAGATGGAGGAAGTGCATTTGGTCTCATAGTTTACAGACGTTATTTGAAACGGATAACTCACAGCATCATGGAAACTTGCAACATAGAAAGAGGCCGAGAGGTGAAGTAGCCTCTTTCATCTCCCATTGCTTGTTCTTTGAGAAGGTGGTTGTCTTTCATTTCACATGCATGTTCCTTGTCCAAACCTTTGTAGGTTCTTCATCCTCGAGTACCTTTGTCGCTTTCCTTTAAAATTATTTATGGAATAATCTTCCACTACCCTTTCAGGTAGAGCATTCCATATCCTGCTAACTCTCTATGTGAAAAGAATTATCTTTATCTCTCCTTCAGATCCTTTGCTGATGATTTTAACCCAATGACCTAAGGTTATTTACTCATCTGCCAGAGGGAATAGTTATCACTGTCATTCAATCATTTCATTTCTCTCTCATTATCTCTTTCTCATGTCTCTATTTCTTTCTCTCGTTCCGCTAGATGGTCACAGCCTCAGAGCAAGTGATTGGCCAAGTTAGGGCAGAGATGAAGAGGAATTTCTTCTCTGAAAGGGGCGGCACGGTGACACAGTGGTTAAGCACTGCTGCCTCACAGTGCAAGGGACCCGGCTTCGATCACTGTCCGTGTTTGCGTGGGTTTCCTCTGGATGCTCCGATTTCCTCCCACAGTCCAAAGATGTGTGGATTGGCCATGCTAAATTGCCCCTTAGTGTCAGGGGGATTAGCAGTGTAAATGCATGAGGTTATGGGGATAGCACCTGGGTGGGATTGTGGTCGGTGCAGACTCGATGGGCTGAATGGCCTTCTTCTGCACTGGGATTCTATGACTCTATGGTTCTATACAGGGTTGGTGGATCTTTGGAATTTTCTACCCCAGAAAGCTGTAAATAATCAGTCATGGAAGAAAGTTGAGGCAAAATCGATAGAGGGGAAGGCATAGGGATTGTGTGGGAGGGTAAAATTGGTCTGCCATGATAGTAATGACTGACAGAGCAGGCTTAAAAGGCTGAATCACCATTTTTGCTCCTATTCCTTATGTCCTGATGCTTCCGTCTTTATAATTCTCTCCCTCTCTCTGGCTGGACAGCAGTGTGAAGATTCTTGAGTTACAATCGAACAGCAGGAGATAGCTGTAAATAGGATTATTTTTATTGCAGTCATTTCTCAACTTTTGCAAACAAATATTTTGTAGCAAGTCTTGGAAGCACTGCATAGCGCAGCTTTCAAAAATACTACCAAATCAATACTCGCTTCAGAGAAGGCACGCATTACTTTTATGAGTGATATGGCTACAACACAAAAGGGTTTCATTTCCTCAAAGGCCAATTTTAGTCCGTTGCTTAAAACATTCACCTTTTGGCCCATTATTCTCACAGTCGTTTAAATGCAGGGGTTCCCAAACCATGCAACAAGATCCCAGGGCGAGCAACTAGGTCATAACTGGGGGCAGAGATCAGGGGGGTGGAAGGGGGGAAAATGGGGGAGAGAATGAGCTCTAAGGCAGCACAGTGCCTGTCATGGGCATGCCCGATTCTTCTTTTCTGGCCCTGGTTGACTGCAAGGGGAGGGGAGTGGAGGGTACCTTCAAATTGCCTGGGCATGGCTTCAATCAAAAGGAACCCAGAGTGGAAGATTAGTGAGTGGGGGAAGGAGGTCATGCAGCAATTGGAGTGTTAGGGCGAGGGGGTAGAATTATGAAGGAGTCCTTGTGCAGAGTATTCCAGAACTTCTTAATCACTAATTTGGAGCTGCCCAGTGAGAAGGGGAGGTGCTAGTGCAGTGATATCATCATTGAACGAATATTCCAGAGACCCAGAGTAATGTCTGGAGACCCCGGGAGTGGCACGGTGGCACAGTGGTTAGCACTGCTGCCTCACAACGCCAGGGACCCGGGTTCGATTCCTAGCTTGGGTCATTGCCTGTGCGGAGTCTGCACTTTCTCCCTGTGTCTGCGTGGGCTTCCTCCGGGTACTCCGGTTTCCTCCCACAGTCCAGAGATGTGCGGGTTAGGTGGATTGGCCATGCTAAATTGTCCCTTAGTGTCAGATGGGGTAGTTTGGGTAAATGTGTGGGGGTGGGACCTGGGTGGGATTGTGGTTGGTGCAGACTCAGTGGGCCAAATGGCCTCCCTCTGCACTGCAGGATTCTCTGATTCTATGACCCGGGTTTGAATCCCACCAGGGCAGATGGTGACGAAATGAAATCTGAAATTAAAAGCCTAAGGATGACCATGGGGCAGAGTTTTATGTGAAGATGGAGGAGGGTGGGGGGGCAGTTGGGGAGGGTGGGTGTAAAATTTAATGGACAGGAATCCCCCTGACCAAACCCAGAAGCAATTTCACGCTTGGGTGGACAGGGCCTTGGGCGGCAAACCTGTTCTTTTACCTATTAATGTCTTCTCCCACTGAGCCTCACCTCTTAGGCTGGTGGGAGAAAGTGTGGGGAGAGTAGGAAACTGACAAATAAAAACTTTGCGAGCTCAATCTGAAGGCCGCCACAGAGTTGGGGTGCCCTCCTCTCCAGCATATTGAAGCTCAGGGAGCCCCCTCCACCGGCCTTCTTTCCAACTCCACAATCCACCCCCCCCCGCACCGCCCCCCCCCCCCCCCACCCCTCCCCCTCCCACCAACCCCCGACACCCCAGGGTCTTACCTCTTCTGGCCACTGCAGCACTGTGCCTGGCCGGGATGGAGAGCTGTCAGCTAATCTGATTTGGCAGGACACTACCAATCACTGCTCCAATAAGCATTAAAGAGCAGTGGGAATTTGAGAGTCTGCGGTTGTGTGTTATGTGCCGACTCTCGGGGTGGCAAGCGGCGATCACTCACGATCCTTAAAGTTGTACCCCACGTAAAAACCCATCAAGTTCACTAATATCTTTTAGAAAAGGGAATCTGCCACCCTACATACAATTACAAATCCACAGCAATGTGTTGACTCTTAAGTGGCCGAGCAAGCAAAGTTCATCATAGAAACCCTACAGTGCAGAAACAGGCCATTTGGCCCATCGGGTCTGCACCGACCACAATCCCATCCACGCCCTACCCCCATATCCCTACACATTTACCCGCTAATCCCTCTAACCTACACATCTCAGGACACTAAGATGCAATTTTAGCATGGCCAATCAACCTAACCCGCACATCTTTGGACTGTGGGAGGAAACCGGAGCACCCGGAGGAAACCCACACAGACACAAGGAGAATGTGCAAACTCCACACAGACAGTGACCCAAGCCGGGAATCGAACCCAGGTTCCTGGAGCTGTGAAGCAGCAGTGCTAACCACTGTGCTACCGTGCTGCCCCAAAGGCAATTAGGGATGGATAACAACTGCTGACCCAGCCAGCAATGCCCAAGTCCCATGAATGAATGCCGAGTAGTTAAAAAAACACAACTTTTCATGTGATGTATCTGCGCAAACTTCAAACGTTATTTTTTTTAAATTCATTAATGGGACATGAGCGTCACTGGCTGGCCAGCATTCATTGCCCACACCTAGTCACCTTTGAGAAGGTGGTGGTGAGCTGCTTTCTTGAATCGCTGCAGACCGTGTTCTGTGGGTTGACCCACAATGTCGTTAGGGAGGGAATTCCAGGATTTTGACTCAGCGACTGTGAAAGAACGGTGATATATTTCCAAGTCAGGACGCTGAGTGGCTTGGAGGGGAACTTGCAGGTGGGGGTGTTCCCATGTATCTGCTGCCCTTGTCCTTCTAGATGGAAATGGTCATGGGTTTGGAAGGTGCTATCGAAGGATCTTTGGTGAATTGCTGCAGTGCAACCTGTGGATAGTACACACTGCTGCCATTGTGCATTGGTAGTGGAGGGAGTGGGTGCTTGTAAATGTGGTGCCAATCAAGCGGGCTGCTTTGTCTTTGATGGTGTCAAGCTTCTTAAGTGTTGTTAGAGCTGCACCCATCCAGGCAAGTGGGGAATACTCCATTACACTGCTGACTTGTGCCTTGTAGATGGTGGACAGGCTTTGGGGAGTCAGGAGGTGAGTTACTCGCAGCAACGTCAATATTCCTGCTGTTTTATTTTTGTTGACATCTGGGGTCATGCCAATTTTGAAGTGTTACAATGGGTGTTTAGTGGGGAAATGCTTGGGAAGCACTTGTTATGGTCTAGGGTGAACAAGAGTGAGAGCTGGAAAATGTCACTGAATTTTTCAAATGTCAATAGACAGGTTGTCATGATTTCAACAGGCCAACATGAATTAGGGCATCCACTTTGGTAAGTATTGCAGTGCTCCTCCATAGGGGGTTAGGCAGGAGCTTAGGCACCCCGAAGATGACATTCTTTGCACCAGCATGGAATGAAGACCACATGTGGTTGGGCTACGGGGTTTGAGGGAGGATGGGGGAATCACCAGCCAGGTTTAGAGCAGGCAGTCCCTGCTACTGAGCAGCCACCCATCTGGCTTGACCTTGTAGCTGTGAGATTGCTGGAATGACAGACTGGCATTGAATTAATGCATCGTGATTACTGTCAGGATAGCAGACAATCAGCAGCACCAAGCATGGTTACGCACCAAATGCACAATGAGTGATTGCCTTTGCAATATTTGTCTGTCTCAGCATTGAGATGCAGTGCCCACAAGGTATGTGTGCAGTTGATGGCCCCGTCAGCATGGGGCAACTCATTAACCTGGAAAAGGTACATGCCAAATTCACCAGCTTCCCTCTGTTCAGAGTGAAGACAATGAAATCCCCTCTCCTGGCATACAGAGCATCCATCAGCTCTCTGTTGCAGCAATGGCTGGTGGAAAGGGTAAGGTTGAGACTTTTGAATGATGGGGATCAGAGTTTTTATTCATACTATTAATTACTCCACTAGTTGCAGCCTGCAAGGTCCTGTTGGCAAAATAAGAAGTCTCACAACACCAGCTTCACGTCCAACAGATTTATTTTAAATCACGAGCTTTTGGAGCACTGCTCCTTCATCAGGTGAGTGGAGATTAGTTCACAAACACGGCAAATATAGACAAAGACATAACTGCAAAATAATTACAGATTAGAATGTGAAGAATGTTTGGAATGCAAGTCCTTACAGGTAATCAAGTCTTTACAGGTTGGCAAATGCATTGAGGTCCCATAGTCACCCTCACTAGCAGCACTGTTCTGGTACGGCTTTAAGGCTGTGGGTCTGGTTCCAAAGAGGTGCCAGATTTCTGTGACCATTCCCTCTGTGAATGATGGATGCTGAACACACTGTTCCTCCCTCAGGTGGAGGTAGGACAAGTGCTCTCGGAAGGCCCCACCAGACCCCACCAGTTGGCAAAGAGCCTCCTGCTCAAAGCATTTCTCCCCCCACCCCCTCCTCCTAACCCCCCTGAGAGCAGATTGTCTTCTGAGATGTCGATCTACTGCGGCTCCCTCTCATGCTGCAGCTCGAGGGAGGCCGCGACTTAAGCTGCCGTGACTGGAAACAAATGATGCAGTCCATCCTCCCCACACGCTGTAGAGTTTCGACTCTGAACGCGGTCTGTTAATTCTATACCTGTCCTGTAACAAAGGGACCAAGGTGTCATCCTTTATAACGGTGGTCAGGAAGGATGTGGATGATTAACTAGCACCACCGAGGAGGTCCTAACAATATCAACTAATTTAATGCACCTCACACATGTTCGTCCAGACATTGCAGTAAGGAAAGTCTAATCAGAAAAAGAGAGAGGGATTCCCATGTCCTGAGTATTGGAGAATGGTTTTGTGAACATTCTTTGATGCTGGATGACTGTCACCAAGCCAGTCAAACTGGTACAATCACTAATTTTAGTTTAAGTTTATTTATTAGTGTCACAAGTAGGCTTACATTCACACTGCAATGAAGTTACTGTGAAAATCCCCTAGTCGCCACACTCTGACACCTGTTCGGGTACACTGAGGGAGAATTTAGCATGGCCAATGCACCTAAACCAGCACGTCTTTCAGACTGTGGGAGGAAACCAGAGCACCCGGAGGAAACCCGCGCAGACATGGGGAGACACAGATAGTGACCCAAGCTGGGAATCGAACCTGGGTCCCTAGCGCTGTGAGGCAGCGGTGCTAACCGCTGTGCCACTGTGCCGCTTCTTTCTAGACGTACCATCTTGCATTTCAAGTGACTCCCATCACTTAATACCAAATGCTATATGTGGTAGATAAGAATGCAGCTTTATCTCAGCTAAGTGTAATCTCTTCATTCTCTTCCTTTTCACTAAGTTACAGATTCATTTTGGGAGAAACAACATAATCAGCAATCACTATTGTTGTTGAATTCTAACCCAAGGGAGAATGAAAATGGAGCTTCTGAGAGGTGATGAAAATCCTTATCGTTTCCCAACAGAAAGGTACTCTGAGAAATGACTGGTCTTTACCCAATTTGTGTACAAAGAAAAACCTATTAAACATTGATTGCTTCCGCAAACACCTCTGTAGAGACATAAACCATTGAAGCCCCTGAAACTATCAAACTACCGCTTCTTTCGATAAGAAATCATTTCTCTGGAAGCATAGGAGATTCAGTTCTGGGACTGATGGAGGACAGAAAAGTTCAGGATTTCTTTCAACAACAACGGAATAAAAGGTAAGCACAATAAATTGCGGATGGCGGCAATCTGAAACTAGATGCGTAAGGGGTGATTTTCCCCCGGGTAATTTAGGTGATAAAATGGCACCTTGAGCCGAAACACTTCAGCCCAGATTTAGTGAGAAATGGATTGTGCCCGGGAGGCCCATCTGAAGGGTCAATAAGCAATTGATTGCCACACACTTAAAGTGCGTGGTCATTCATGGGGCTGCATAGAAAATAGGAGCAGGAGGAGGCCATTCGGCCCTTCGAGCCTGCTCCATCATTTATTACGATCATGGTGATCACCCAACTCAATAGCCTAATCGTGCTTTCTCCCCAGAACCTTTGATCCCATTCGCCCCAAGTGATATATCCAGCCACTTCTTGAATACATTCAATGTTTTGCATCAACTACTTCCTGTGGTAATGAATTCCACAGGCTCACCACTCATTGGGTGAAGAAATGTCTCCTCACCTCCGTCCTAAATGGACCACCCTGAATCCTCAGACTGTGACCCCTGGTTCTGGACTCCCCCACCATCGGGAATATCCTCCCTGCATCTACCCTGTCTAGTCCTGTTAAAATGTTATAAGTCTGTATGAGATCCCCCCTCATTCAGCTGAACTCCAACAAAAACAATCCTAACCTAGTCAATCTCTCCTCATACATTAGTTCTGCCATCCCTGGAATCAGCCTGGTAAACCAGTGCTTAACTTAATGTGTTCTCCTGACAGCAACATTGTGAATAAACAATTATTGCAAGAGGATCTTGAACACTAATACAAGGTTTTTTTTCAATTTGTATGGCAATGGAAGCAGTGATAGTTCAACGTTGAGGTTAGCAATCCAATCAGTGGCTTCAACTGACACAGTATGAATAGTTGTGATGCCACCAGGAATCAACCTCTTGGGGCAAGGGTTCAGTGTGAGGGCAATGGACTTGGACAGCCACAGTCACAATTTGAACTGTTCCTCATGTTCCACTTGTGGTACATGTGGCCACAGTCTTCCTGGCCTGTCCTCAAGTGGTTGAGGGTTGTCCAGATTTTATGTGGAAGATTGAAACCTGGGACTTCACAACTGGGCCTCAGTTACCAAGTCGCGTTTGGTGATGTCTGATGTCAAGCAGAAGGTGTACCATCGAGAGGCGGGGCTGTTGTCAAGGTGTAGGGTGTGGAGTGTCCAAGGATTTCAGACAGGTATGTAGATTTTTTTTTTAAATGTCCTGTGTCAATAGGAGTGCTTCATTAACTGTCAGCTGGTGGCATCTATACTGTGGCCAACCATTCACCCACAATCCAACACCAAAATACCTTGGCATCACTCTTAACCGTACATTGACTTTTTTCTATTCATCTGTGGGATATGGGCATCGCTGGCTGCCCAGCATTTATTGCCTGTCCCTATTTGCCCTTAAACGGCAGGTGAGAGTCAACCTGCTGTGGCTCTGGAATCACATGTAGGTCAGACCGGGTAAGGACGGCAGATTTCCTTTTCTAAAGGACATTAGTGTACCAGATGGGTTTTTCCGACAATCGACAACGGTTTTATGGTCATCAGTAGATTCTTAATTCCAGATATTTTTATTGAATTGGAATTCCACCACCTGCCGTGGTGGGACTCGAAGACGGATCCCCAAAGTTTCTGGATTAATAGTCTCGCGATAATACCACTTGGCCATCACCTCCCTTAACGGTGACATCTCCAGAGCACCGGAACCAAGGATGAGAGTGAATCTCATACGGAAACTGGGAGGTACTACCTGGGCCTGCAGAATCAACACACTACGCACTGCTTCACTCTCTCTGGTCTACCCAACAGCAAAGCATTGCTGCTGAACCTGGCCCAGGAGTCGTCGCATAAACATGGTAGATGCCCACCTTTGGGAAGTCATGAGGATTATTTTTGGGACATTAAGACCAACACAACCCTAGTCCCTTCCTTTGCTCTATCACATATTGAACCTCCTGACATTCTCAGGGGAAGCATCCTCCTCCAAGAGTACCACCAGCTGACCTAAAGGTTTATTAGTTTTTACTGCTCATTTGCTGTGGAGGATTTCATCAGGACTTTGGAAACACATTGGAAGGCTTTCTAGGATACTTTGGAAAGATTTTAGTAACATCCCACCAACATTTATTCCTGAAATCCACTGAAAGGTTCATCTAAAAGAGACTGAGAGTGCTGTTCTACTCTAGCTTATTGAACACCTTAGGACCCCCCAGGAGGAAGGGAGTTCATTGTCATGGGCAACAGGTTCCCATTTGGCCGACAGGAAGGATAGGAGGAGGATATGAAGCCAGGCAGAGCAGCAAAAGCTACAGCAGGAGAGAAGGGGGGGTGGGTGGGGAGGAGGTTTCCCTCCTGAAGGTACAGGGCATCCCTCCAAGCCTCCTCCACCAGGACCTCCTGGCACAAAGGTTAGCACTGCTGCCTCACAGCGCCAGGGACCTGGGTTTGATTCCTGGTTTGGGTCACTGTCCTGTGCAGAATCTGCACGTTCTCCCCGTGTCTGCATGGGGATGCTCCGGTTTCCACCCAAAGTCCGAAAGATGTGCTGGTTAGGCTCATTGGCCATGCTAAATTCTCCCTCAGTATACCCGAAGAGGCGCCAGAGTGTGGCGACTGGGGGATTTTCACAGTAACCTCATTGCAGTGTTAATGTAAGCCGACTTGTGACACTATTACATAAATTTTAAACATTTTCTACATCTGAAAATCTGTGCACCCGCCAATCTGAAACCCATGGCAATGTGTCAACCACAACACTCTTTCCATCAGTGCTTAAGACAATAACCACAAGTGTTGGTTTAAACCCTGCAGACAAGTTCAAATTATGATAATCAGCAATTGTGTGCTAGAACTAGACCTTCAAACAGGTGATTCTAACCAGCGCAATACCCATTTCACATCAGTTTTCACTCTTTCACTGAAATAGCCGCCACAAAGTACAAAGGCAAGATAATTCTGGTAAACATTTGTAAATCATTGGTTCGACCTCCACTGCATTAGGGTGGCTAATTCTGAGCACAGTACCGACAGAAGGATGTGAAGGACTTTGCAATTTAATAGAATTGTACCAGGGACAAGGCAGTACAATCGTGTGGAGATCTTGAAGAAGCTGGGGTCATTCTCCTTAGAGCAGGGAAGGTTAGGGTTAGATTTGATAGAGGTGTTCCAAATCACAAATGGTGTTGTTAGAGTAAATAAGGAGTAACCGTTACACTGGCAGTGGGGTAAGAAACCAGAGGGCAGTGTTTTGAAGTGATTGGCAAAAGAAACAGAGGTAATAGGAGTTTTTTTCCCAACAGAGAATTGTTATGGTCTGGAATGAACTATCTGAATGAGTGATGGAAAACAGATTCTATGGTAGCTTTAAAAAGGGGATTTGAAAAGGTCGCTTTGGAAAGAGGTGGCACGGTGGCACAGTGATTAGCACTGCTGCCTCACAGCGCCAGGGACCCAGGTTCAATTCCGCCCTCGGATCACTGTCTGTGTGGAGTTTGCACATTCTCCCCGTCTCTGTGTGGGTTTCCTCCAGGTGCTCTGGTTTTCTCCCACAGTCCAATGATGCGTGCGTTAGGTGGATGGGCCATGCTAAAGTTGACCTTAGTGTTAGGGCGATTAGCAGGGTAAATGTGCTGGGTTGTGGGAATAGGGCCTGGGTGGGATTGTGGTCAGTACAGACTCGATGGGCCGAATGGCCTCCTTCTGAACAGCAGGGATTCTATTATAAATGCACAAAGGGAAAACATTTATAGGGCTATGGAGAATGAGCAGGGGGCTTGGAATTGAATGGCCAAAGAGCTAGTATGAGTACAATGGACCAAATGGCCTCCTTCTGTACATTCTATGATTTTATTCAGCACCTGAAACAGAAAAGATCTTTTGATTTCATGAGCGAGACTGTGCTAGCTTTAATCTATTTCCTTTTAATCAGTTGATCGTTAATGGAAACATTCACCAGATCGGTTCTGGGATGAAAGGGTTGACGTATGAGGAGAGATTAAACAGTTTGGGCTTATACTCGCCGGAGTTTAGGAGGATGAGAGGGGATCTAATCGACGTATATAACATTTTAAAAGGGATTGATAAAGTAAATGCAGACCAAATGTTTCCTCTTATGGGGCAATCTCGAACAAGAGGTCACAGGTATAAGTTGAGAGGCGGTAGCTTTAAAACTGAGATGAGGAGCAACTACTTCTCACAGAGGGTGGTGAATTTGTGGAACTCGCTGCCCCATAGCGCAGTGGAGTCTGAATCGCTGTATGGTGTTAGGAAGGAGATAGACACATTTCTAATTAAAAAAGGGAGAAGGGGATATGGGGAACTGGTGGGGAGGTGGATTTGAGGCCAGGGAGAGATTGGCCATGATCTGACTGAATAGCAGAACAGGCTCGAAGGGTTGAATTTGCCCTACTTCTGATCCTAATTCCCATGTTCCCATTACAATTTGATGATTTTACTGCGCTGCTAATTAGTGAATGACGCTCCCTTTCACAAAATCAGCTCCAGTTAAACAATATGACATTTATTGCAGCAGGTTGAAATGTTCACTCTCTAAATGATCCCACTATTTCTTTCTCACTCATTCACAGTACCAGTGTGTTGAGAGTTGGTTAGCTATTTTAATCCAAGCATCACGGCCCAGTGCATTTCAATACATTAGCTTGTAATAACTGTCACCTTTTCATCAGTGCTTTCACTCAACGGGATATTTAAAGGTCATATCTTTCAGAGTTATAATCGCTGAATGAAGAGTTGTCAGTACAATTCACAGATGTTTAGCGAAAAATAATCCATAGCTTTCGCTGCTGACATTGTTTTTGACTCACATCACATCTCTCGTGCCACTTAAATATCAATAGGAAGACATTTATTCCTGACCTCCTTGGTGCCATAATTAAAAAGAAATGGAAAATTTAGGGGAAATATACAACAGCCCCATCTGAACGAGAATCATAACTTAGCATTTCATTGGAGTTTGTAAGGATAGATGGTGGTATAAGTTTCATAGAACTGACAGAAAAAAGAGTGGAGAATAAAAGGGGAAACGTAAGATCAGACAACAGAAATTCTTTTAATAGGATTTGACACAGCAAAGTGATGAAGGTTTTGGTTACCTCCAGACTTGACGATTTTGAGTATAGGACTGGGATGTTTTACTGGGTGATGAAATAGGATCACATTCATAAGTATAGAAATAGGAATGTTTTACTGCAATTATACAGGGCGTTGGTGAGGCCACACCTGGAGTATTGTGTGCAGTTTTGGCGTCCTTATCTGAGGAAGAATGTCCTTGTTATGGGGGATATAAGCGAAGAATTACAAGGCTGATTCCTGGGATGGCAGGTCTGTCATACGAGGAGAGACAAAGTCGGTTAGGATTGCATTCAGTGGAGTTTCGAAGAGTGAGAGGGGATCTCATAGAAGCTGATAAAATTCCAACAGGTTTGGACAGGGTAGATTCACAAAGAACCTTCCCAATGGTGGGGGAGTTCAGAACTCGAGGGTCATAGTTTGAGGATAAGACGTAAACTGTTTAGAGGAGAATTTTTTTCATTTCTTATCCCTGGTGCCATTCCAGTAAGTTGCTGAAGTCTTCATGTCCTTCTGGAAGTACTGTGCCCAGATATTATGCTGGGGGCAGCTTTAATTGTTGGCAAGTGGAAGTTCCACCCCCTTTCAGAGCTTTCTGTCCTTCCTGTCTAATGGAAGAATGCTCTCTAGGATGGAGCTTCTTCCTGGATTGGGGGGCAAAGGAGCTGGAAGAGCCATTCGTAAACAATTAAGGACTGATGCCCGGAAAGTTGTTAGGTTACCCATCTTGCCTCTGCTTTCCTCTGAAGTACGTATTCTAATGACAGAGGCAGAATGAGGCCTTTTATTGGTCATCTAAGGGTCTCAACTATCCGAAGGCTGGATGAGCTGGCTGCCTAATGCTGTCCAAATCCAATATGGCAGACAGGTCAAAGATAGGCAGGAAGGTGGGTGGGAAGGCAACATGTTTTATTTTACAAGACCCCAACCTTCAAATATATTGGCAAGTGGATGTAAAAGTGGCAAAGTGGTTAGCACTGCTGCCTCACAGCGCCAGGGAACTGGGTTTGATTCCCCGACTTGGGTCACTGTCTGTGTGGAGTCTACGCGCATATCCGAACAGGCGCCGGAGTGTGGTGACTTGGGGATTTTCACGATAACTTAATTGCGGTGGTAATGTAAGCCTACTTGTGATACTAATAAATAAACAAAATAAAAAGGCATCACTAGGTGACTATGAGCATGAATTCAGATGTCTTCATACATGTAGGGTAATTTCAGTCCAATGTTATTGTCTTGTACCTGGGGGAAGAACATTAGAATTGTTGACACAGCTGTGGGAACAATGGATAATGATTCAAAACATTTAGTTGGACCAGGAGATTATAGGGTTCTACAGTTTTGGATTCTGCCAAGAGTCACTCAGCTCATTACAGCCTTGGTTCAAATCTGGACTAAAGAACCAAACTCCAGTGATGAGGTGAGAGTGACTGCCCTTAACAATAAGACAGCATTTGACCAAGTGCGGCATCAAGGAGCCCGAGCAAAACTGGAGTTTAATGGGGATCGGGGGTAAATTCTCTGCTGGTTGGAGCTGTACCTAGCTGAAAGGAAGGTGGTTGTGGTTGTTGGAGGCCAACCATCTCAGTTTCAGGCCATCACTCCAGGAGTTCCTCAGAGGAGTGTCCTCAGCCCAACCATCTTCAACTGCTTTATCAATAATCTTCCTTCCATCATACGGTCAGAAGTGGGATCTTTGCTGACTATTGCACCATTCACAACTCTTCAGATACTGAAGCAGGCAACAAACCTCTGGACAATATCCAGGTTTGGGCTGGAAGGAGTGAGGCACTGATAGTGGTATTGTCACTGGACTAGTAATCCAGAGACCCAAGGTAATGACCCGTGTTCGAATTCCACCATGGCAGATGGTGAAATTTGAATTAAATAAAAATTTGGAATTTAACGTCTAATGATGAAACCATTGCCAATTGTCGTAAAAACCCATCTGGTTTGTTAACTTCCTTTAGAGAAGGAAATCTGCCGTCCTTACCTGGTCTGGCCTACATGTGACTCCAGACCCACAGTAATGTGGTTGACCCTTAAATGTCCTCAGGGATGGGCAATAAATGTTGGCCCAGCCAATGACATCCACATTCCATGAATAACTAAAAAGAATGTGACAAGTAACATTTGTACCTCACAAATGCCAGACCATCTTTAACAAGAGAGAATCTAACATTCAATGGCATTACCGTCACTGAATCCCCCCCCACTATCAACATCTGGGATTACCACTGATCAGAACCCGAACTGAACTAGGCATATGAATATTGTGGTTACATGAGCAGATCAGAGGCTAGGAATCCTGCGGTGACTATCTCATCTCCTGGCTCCTCAAAGCCAGTCCACCATCTATAAGGTATAAGTCAGGAGTGTGATGGAATACTCCCCACTTGCCTGGATGGCTGCAGCTCCAACAACACTCAAGAAGCATGACACCATCCAGGATAAAGCAGCCCACTTAATTGGCATCACATCCACAAACATTCAATCCCTCCACCACTAACAAACAGTGGCAGCTGTGTGTACCATCTACGAGATGCAGCGAGGAACTCACCAAGGCTTCTTGGGCAGCACCTTTCAAACCTATAACCGCTCCCATCCAGAAGTATAAGGGCAGCAGATACACGGGAACTCCACCACCTGCAAGTTCCCCTTCAAGTTACTCACCATCCTGAGTTGGAAATGTATCGGTCATTCCTTTACAGTTGCTGGGTCAAAATCCTGGAACTCCCTCCCTAACAGCATTGTGGGTGTTCCTACACCACAGGGACTGCAGCAGTTCAAGAAATCAGCTCACCACCACCACCATGTGATGACACGGTGGCACAGTGGTTAGCACTACTGTCTCACAGCACCAGGGACCCAGGTTCAATTCCCGGGTTGGGTCATTGTCTGTGTGGAGTTTGCACACTCTCCCCGTGTCTGCATGGGTTTCCTCTGGGTGCTCTGGTTTCCTCCTACAGTCCAAAGATGTGCGGGGTGAAGTGGATTGGCCATGATAAATTGCCCCTTAGTGTCAGGGGGACTAGCTAGGGCAAATGCATAGGGATAGGGCCTGGGTGGGATTGTGGAGGGGCAGACTAGATGGGCCGAAAGGCCTCCTTCTGCGCTGTAGGATTCTATGGTTTTCAGAGGCAATTAGGGATGGGGAATAAATACTAGCCTAGCCAGCGACACCCACATCCCATAAATGAATAATAATAATAAAGATCTACTCCAAAGGCTTTCCTGATTAATGTTAGATATTTCAATTTTCATTGAGGAGTTGAATGTATTTTCAATATATTAAAATATGTTCAATTTTCAACTCATGGAGTTTCCCATAATGAAATGTCTTTATCCAAACACCTGCCATCAATATGATTTACTATATAGTTGGCACACTAATACAGCAATGATAGCTTTATACAACGGTTTTCAAAACCGATATGTGGTTACTGAATGCTTTTAACTCTGATGAAACAATTGATTGGTTCACACCATGTGTGGAATTTTATCGTGCCAGTAAATGTGATTCCATTCCGGGCAAAGCTAGCTGCACGCGGGGAAAATTTAGCCGAACACAATGTTGAACTGCAGAACCATTCAGATGCAGAATGTACTGCTGCAATACATGCTCACAATCAATATGCCGGACTTTTCCAAAGTAGACAACTTGCCTCCTTTTGCAAACAAAAAACATTTCTCAATGCATTGAATGGGCCGAGGGAGATTTCGTAACTATTCAGTCATGTCAATTGTTCTCATTCTATGACTTGTACTACATGTGACCTTGTAATGCACACAACACTGTGCTGTGAGGGACAGCTCGGTGGATAGGATATTAGGATGTAGATAGGCTGGAAAATTGGGCAGGGATCCTGGATTCAGGATTCAATCCTGGACCGGGGAGCGGCGCGGGCTTGGAGGGCCGAAGGGCCTGTTCCTGTGCTGTATTGTTCTTTGTTCTTTGTTCTAACACACTGTGACGGACAATCTGGAAAAGGCTAAGGCTAGCCTCGAAGGAATGGCACTTTGTCTGGCTACTTCACTGCCCCAGTAATGAGAAAGACAGTTTCCTCTGCTTTTTATTTTCAGATTGCATAAAGGAGTCATCAGCTGTGATTCTGTGCACTATTCATCATCTTGAATCCAAAGATGTGCAGGTTCACAAGTTTATAAGACAAAGGAGCAGAATTAGGCCATTCGGCCCATCGAGTCCGCTCCTCATCCCTATTTTCCCGCCTTCTCTCCATAACCCTTCAACCCATTACTAATTAAAAATGTCTAACTCCTCCTTAAATTTACTCACTGTACAAACATCCACCACACTTTGGGGTAGCGAATTCCACAGATTCACAACCCTTTGGGAGAAGTAGTTTCTCTTCAATTCTGTTTTAAATTTGCTGCTCCTTATTCTAAGACTATGACCTCTCATCCCAGAATGCCCCACAAGAGGAAGCATCCGCTCCACGTCTACTTTATCCATACCTTTTATCATCTTGTATACCTCAATTTGAGCTCCCCTCATTCTTCTACATTCCAGAGAGTATAGGCCGAAACTGTTCAATCTCTCTTCATACGACAAACCCCTCACCTCTGGAATCAATCTCGTGAACCTCCTCTGAACTGCCTCCAATGCCACAACCTCTTTCCTCAAATAAGGGGACCAAAACTGTGCAGAATACTCCAGGTTAGGTTCACTGGCCATACTAAATTTCCCCTTAGTGTCCCAAGACGTGTAGGTTAGGGGAATTAGCAAGGTAAATATGTGGGGTTACAGGGATAGGGTCTGGGTGGGGTGCTCTGGCAGAGGGTCTATGTAGACTCGATTGGGCCGAACGGCCTTCTGTAGGGATTCTATGATTTTTCAGCTGCCATCTGTGGAACTGTTGCGGTTTTCAAAATAATAAATCACATAAATCAAACAGCTAAATCGAATGATTACTGGGTCATTGATATCTACATGCTAAATGACATTCTGAGCATTGCAGGCCACATAGAAGAAACTTCAGGGAACAACAACTAATTTTACTCTGGCAGGGTGAGTTCTGAGGAATGACTCACAGGGTTGCATTTGGTTTCATTTTGGTAACAATAACCAACATCGCTGCAGACACAAAAGGATTTAGTTGTGTGAAATGCTTCCAGACACTTTGCCACAAGGTGTTATGTCAATGAAGGGATTTATTTTTGTGAAGCTAATCTCTAACATCGACTTAACATGACCATGAAGTGGTCCAGTCCTCTTTCTCATTAGTTAAATGTCAAAACTTTTATTTTCCTCCTTTTCAACTGGTCGGACCCTTCGTAAACTTGAACTAATCCAAACCACCACTGTACATATCATAAGTCAATCGTACCAAATCCCGTTCACACCTCACCCATGTGCCTGTTGACCAATGTTGGCTCCTTGTTCAGCGGTGATTCAGTATTAAAACTCCAAACCTTATTTTCAAATCTCTCCATGGCCTCATCCCTCCCTATCTCTGTAAACACATCCAACCCCACGTCCCTCTGAGATCACTGTGCTCCTCCAATTCTGGCCTCTTGCACATCCAATACTAACCATGCTGCCTCACCCCTATCTTCCTAAACTCCCACCCTGAATTTTTCCAGCTCTCTATCTCGCTCTCCTTTGCGATTGTCCTCAAAAATGACCTCTTTGGCCAAGCTTGAGGTCACCTCTCCCAATAACTGTAGTTTAGAAGAGTGAGAGGGGATCTCATAGAAACTTACAAAATTCTAACAGGGTTAGACAGGGTAGATTCAGAAAGGATGTTCCCAATTGTGGGGGAGTCCAGAACTAGGGGTCATAGTTTGAGGAAAATGGCTAAACGTTTTAGAACTGGGGTGAGGAGAAATTTCTTCATCCGGAGAGAGGTGAATGTGTGGAATTCACTGCCACAGAATGGAGTTGAGGACAAAACATTGACTAATTTCAAGAAGAAATTGGATATAGCTCTTGGGGCTAAAGGGATCAAGGGATATGGGGGGAAGGGGGGATCAGAGTATTGAATTTGATGATCAGTCATTATCAAAATGAATAGTGGAGCAGGTTCAAAGGGTCAAATGGCCTTCTCCTGTTTCTATGTTTCTATTACTCCCTCTGTTGCTTAGTGATCAACTTGTTTGATAACACTGCTGCGAAGGAATTTTCACTACATTAAGGGCATTATATAAATTATTGTTGCCGATGTTTTTTTTAATTCATTCGTGGGACATGGGCATCGCTGGCTGGCCAGCATTTATTGCCCATCCCTAGTTGCCCTTGAGAAGGTGATGGTGAGCTGCCTTCTTGAAACTATGGGTTGACCTACAATGCCATTAGGGAGGGAATTCCAGGATTTTTGACACAGCGACTGTGAAGGAACGGCGATATATTCCCAAGTCAGGTTGGTGAGTGGTTTGGAGGGGAACCTGCAGGTGGTGGTGTTCCAATGTATCTGCTGTCCTTGTCCTTCTAGATGGAAGTGGTCGTGGGTTTGGAAGGTGTTGTCTAAGGATCTTTGGTGAATTACTGCAGTGCATCTTGTAGATAATATACACTGCTGCTACTGAGCGTCTGTGGTGAAGGGAGTGGATGGTTATGGATGTGGTGCCAATCAAGCGGACTGCTTTATCCTTGAGTTGTTGGAGTTGCACTCATCCAAGCAAGTGGGGAGTATTCCATCACACTCCTGACTTGTGTTTTGTGGACAGGCTTTGGGGAGTCAGGAGGTGGGTTACTTACACAGTTATTCCTAGCCTCTGACTTGCTCATAGCCACTGTGTTTATGTGGTGAGTCCAGTTGAATTTCCAGTCAATGGTAACCCTAGGAATGTTGACAATGGGAGATCTAGTGATGGTAACACCATTGAATGTCAAGGGGTGGTGGTCATTTTCAACTTCATTGTGATATTGCTTTCTGTTAATCTTATTGCGGAAAACCATCTCTCACCAACTCAATTTTCCTTTGAGTGATGCCCAACCTGAAGAATAATAGAACCCCTACAGCGCAGAAGGAGGCCACTCAGCCCATCCAGTCTGCACCGACCACAATCCCACCCGAGGTCCTATCCCCGTAACCCCACACATTTACCCCGCTAATCCCTCTAACCTACACATCCCGGAACACTAAGGCGCAATTTCGCATGGCCAATCAACCTAACACTTTGGACTGTGGGAGGAAACCGGAGCACCCAAAGGAAACCCACGCAGACATGGGGAGAATGAAAATGAGAACCTACATAATTGCATCCTCACTAAAAATAAAGCTTGGTTGTCCTTCTTCTTCTATACAACACTCAACAATGATAACAACCACCTAAAAAGAAGGCGTAAAACACAATCGCAAATGTACCTTTGAACATGGCTTCATCAGGTGGCATTATCCATCAAGTCAGATCTCTGAACATTTTAATTTCTTGTACCCGTCTTCCTCCCACTTTACAACACCCACACAGACAGCTGATTCCCTACTTTTCGAGGCAGGCCTCAGGGCCTTGATGTAAACTACAAAGTATGCATGAGTAGGAATGTATTTCTCAGTGTTCACTCACACTGTCTGGTGTCTGCTGTGAATGGGTTATTGTTTGAGTCATCCATCAGATTAGTGATCAGCATTTACCTGCTGCGAAAATAAAAGGAAAGTAAAGAAAATTCAGAATGGGACAGCAAAAGCTCGCCAAGAGAGGCTCAGAGAAAAATCAGTAAAACTGAGTGATATGAGATGGGGACAGAGCACAGAGAACCCAGACTAGAAAACAGCAGAAAGCAGAAAGAGTGGGAGTCAGTGACATCTGCTTGTGTGTTCACAAAATTACTAGATCAGTATTGAGAGGCAGGATTTTCCCACAGGATTCAAGATCCAGACTTTGGGACCCAATGGAAGTCCTTACTTTCCTGGAGACAAACTTATTTTCCAGGAAGTGGCCTGCGAATTGGCCACCTCTTCGTTCAGTCCAAAGATGCGGTTTAGGTGGACTGGCCATGTTAAATTGCCCCTTCCTGTGGGTTAGGGCGATTAACGGAGTAAATACATGGGGATATGGGGATAGGGCCTGGGGGTGCTCGGGGCAGACTTGATGGGCTGAATGGCCTCCTTCTGCACTGTAGGGATTCTACGATTTTATGATTGCCCTATTATGTCTGGCAGAACATAGGAAATAGGAACAGGGGTAGGTAGTCACATAGAAACACAGAAGATAGGAGCAGGAAGAGCCCTTCGAGCCTGCTCCGCCATTCATCACGATCATGGCTGACAGTCCAACTCAATAGCCTAATCCTGCTTTCTCCCCATAACCTTTGATCCCATTCACCCCAAGTGCTATATCTAACCACCTCTTGAATACATCAATGTTTTGGCATCAACTACTTCCTGTGGTAATGAATTCCACAGGCTCACCACTCTTTGGGTGAAGAAATATCTCCTCATCTCCATCCTAAATGGTCTACCCCAAATCCTCAGACTGTGACCCCTGGTTCTGGACACCCCCACTATTGGGAACATCCTCCTTCTATCTACCCTGTCTAGTCCTGTTAGAATTTTAAAAGTCTCCATGAGATCCCCTCTCATTCGTCTGAATTCTAGCGAAAACAATCCTAACCTAGTCAATCTCTCCTCATATATTAGTCTGCCATCCCCGGAATCAGCCTGGTTAGATCCCTCAAGTCTGTTCCGTCATTCAACGAGCTCATGGCTTATCTTCTCCCTCAACAAGATTTCCTGCACTATTGCCATGTTCCTCGATATCTTGAATATCCAGAAATCTATAAGAACATAAGAACATAAGAACTAGGAGCAGGAGTAGGCCATCTGGCCCCTCGGGCCTGCTCCGTCATTCAATAAGATCATGGCTGATCTTTTTGTGGACTCAGCTCCACTTACCCGCCCACTCACCCTTAATTCTTTTACTGTTCAAAAATGTATCTATCCTTGCCTTAAAAACATTCAATGAGGTAGCCTCAACTGCTTCACTGGGCAAGGAATTCCATAGATTCATAATCCTTTGTGTAAAGAAGTTCCTCCTCAACTCAGTCCTAAATCTGCTTCCCCTTATTTTGAGGCTATGCTCCCTAGTTCTAGTTTCACCCGCCAGTGGAAACAACTTCCCTGCTTCTATCTTATATATTCCCTTCATAATCTTATATGTTTCTATAAGATCTCCCCTCATTCTTCTGAATTCTAATAAGTATAGCCCCAGTCTACTCAGTCTCTCCTCATAAGCCAACCCTCTCAACTCCGGAATCAACCTGGTGAATCTCCTTTGCACCCCCTCCAGTGCCAGTATATCCTTTCTCAAGTAAGGAGATCAAAACTGTACACAGTACTCCAGGTGTGGCCTCACCAGCACCTAATACAGCTGCAACATAACCTCGCTGTTTTTAAACTCCATCCGTCTAGCAATAAAGGACAAAATTCCATTTGCCTTCTTAATTACCTGCTGCACCTGCAAACCAACTCCTTGAGATTCCTGCACAAGTACACCCAGGTCCCTCTGCATAGCATGCTGCAATTCTTTACTATTTAAGCAATAGTCCATTTTGCTGTTATTCCTACCAAAATGGATGACCTTACATTTACCAACATTGTACTCCATCTGCCAGAACCTCGCCCACTCACTTATATCCCTTTGCAGACTTTCAGTGTCCTCTGCACACCTTGCTCTGCCACCCATCTTAGTGTCATCTGCGAATTTTGACACACTACACTTGGTCTCCAACTCCAAATCATCGATGTAAATCGCAAACAATTACGGTCCCAACACTGATCCCTGAGGTACACCACTAGTCACTGATTGCCAACCAGAAAAACATCCATTTACCCCCACTTTTTGCTTTCTGTTAGATAACCTGCTATCGCTCTGTCCCGAACATACTCAATGATGCTGAGACTCCACAGTCCTCTGGGGTACAGAATTCCACTGATTCATCAATCTCTGAGTGAAGTGATTCCTCCTCACTTCAGTCCTGAATTTTCTGCCCCTCTTACAGAGACTGTGCCCCCTGCTTCTAGACCGTGTCCCTCTCACCCAGTCAGTGGAAACAACCTTCCTTCACCTCACCTGCCGTCACGCCCTGTCAAGTATTCTGCATGCTTCAATGAGATCACCTCACATTCCTCAAAACTCCAGGGAGAATAGGCCCAGCCAAGTCAACTGTATAGTTATGATTAGTAATTGAGGATCGAACCAATTATTAGAGTTTTTCAGACTGAGGATTAGGCTTGTGATTGGCTTGTGCACCACTTGAGGAAGTTGAGAGACAATTAGCACTGCTGCCTCACAGCGCCAGGGACCCGGGCACAATTCCCAGCTTGGGTCACTGTCTGTGTGGAGTTTGCACGTTCTCCCCGTGTTTGTGTGGGTTTCCTCCGGGTGCTCTGGTTTCCTCCCACACTCCAAAGATGTGTGGGATATGTTGATTAGCCATGCTAAATTGTCCCTTAGTGTCAAGGACACTAGGAGGATAAATATGTGGGGTTACGGGCATAAAGCCTGGGTGGGATTGTGGTTGGTGCAGGAACGATGGGCTGAATAGCCTCCTTCTGCACTGTAGGGATTCTAAATTGAGAGTTTAAAGTTAGAGTGAAGTCATTTTAAAAGCACCCTCAATTCCGTCTTCCATGATTCTAGTATTAATCCACAGCTTGCTTGTTTAGTGGAGAATACATCTGGGATGTACAATACATCCCACAAGCGGCATCCCCAGCTGCAGGCGATGATGGTTAGCAGTTGGTCGAGTTCCATTATTCTTTGGATTCCGAAAGTTTAAGTTTAAAATTTATTTATTAGTGTCACAAGTAGGCTTACATTAACAGTGCAATGAAGTTACTGTGAAAATCCTCTAATCGCCACACTCCAGCATCTGTTCGGATGCACTGAGGGAGAATTTAGCATGGCCAGTGTACCTAACCAGCACGTCTTTCGGACTGTGGGAGGAAACCAGAGCATCCAGAGGAAACCCACGCAGACACGGGGAGAACGTGCAAACTCCACACGGACAGTGACCCAAGCCGGGAATTGTGCCCGGGTCCCTGGCGCTGTGAGGCAGCAGTGTTGGCCAGCGTGCCATCGTGCTGCCCCAGGGCAGAAGGATTAAGTATGTTAGTTTATTTCTTTTACTTGTAGCAGAGTGCTTGTATGCTGGGGTTCAGGCCACAGTGCGGAGGCGAGGGTTGGATCCCCATAGTCCATGCTAGAAAATGGCAGTTGTATTTAAGAGGAGTTAATTTTGAACCACTGTTCCTAAATTTTGCATTCACAATCCAAGTACTGTAGAATGTTTACAAATAGATTAAATCAGTGTCTCAGTATATCCGAGATAAGGGTCACATAGTCTCTTATATCTTGATATGAGAGAGGATTCCAAGGCATCAACGGGTCAGCTGTACTTCAGTTGCAGGCAGGCATCAAGGAGTGCAGTTACTTTTAACCAATGTCAGCTATGGCTAACTGCTGAGTGTGCAACCACTATCATGAGGTGGCACAATGGCATGATGGCTAGCTAGCATTGCTACCTCACAGTGCCAGGGACCCAAGTTCAATACTGGCCTTGGGTGATTGTCCGTGTAGGAGTTTCCACATTCTCCCCCCTTCTGCGTGGATTTCCTCCGGGTGCTCCAGTTTCCTTCCACAGTCCAAAGATTAGGTGGATTGGCCATGCTAAATTGCTATTCCAAAGATGTGTCGGTTAGGTAGATTAGCCGGAGTAAATGCGTGGAGTTACGGGATAGGGAAAAGGAAGGAGATTGTCATCGACTTCAGGAAGCGTAGGGGAGAACATGCCCCTGTCTACATCAACGGGGACGAAGTAGAAAGGGTCGAGAGCTTCAAGTCTTTAGGTGTCCAGATCACCAACAACCTATCCTGATCCCCCCATGCCGACACTACAGTTACAAAAGCCCACCAACTCCTCTACTTTCTCAGAAGACTAAGGAAATTTGGTATGTCAGCTACGACTCTCACCAACTTTTACAGTTGCACCATAGAAAGCATTCTTTCTGGCTGTATCACAGCTTGGTATGGCTCCTGCTCTGCCCAAAACCGCAAGAAATTACAAAAGGTCATGTCTGTAGCCCAATCGATCAAGCAAACCAGCCTCCCATCCATTGACTGTGTCTACACTTCCCGCTACCTCAGCAAAGCAGCCAGCATAATTAAAGATCCTACGCACCCCGGACATTCTCTCTTCCACCTTCCGTTGGGAAAAAGATACAAAAGTCTGAGGTCATGTACCAACTGACTGCTGCCGTCAGACTTTTGAATGGAGCTAAGTTGATCTTTCTCTACACCCTAGCTATGACTGTAACACTACATTCTACACTCTCTCCTTTCCTTCTCTATGAACGGTATGCTTTGTCTGTATAGCGCACAAGAAACAATACTTTTCACTGTGTACTAATACATGTGACAATAATAAATCAAATCAGGGCAGGGCGTGTGGGCCTGGGTAATTTGCTCTTTGGGAGAGTTGGTGCAGACTCGATGGACTGAATGGCCTCCTTCTGCACTGTCAGGTGTCTATGGATCACGTGTATGGGTTGATCAAATGTTGTGATTTCCTTTACCTGCCCATGGCCATGCTAGTCTGAAAGTGTCCAATCCTGTCAGATCTTGGAAGCTAAGCACACTCAGGCCTAGTTAGTACTTGGAATGGGGGGACTGCCTGGGAATACAGCTGATGTAGGCTAACCAGTTGGCACCATCGCTTAGTTGGTTAAAGCACCTGTCTCACAAACAGGAGATCCTGAGTTCAAATCTCAGCGGTGCTGCGGTCCATTTGGCCAATGGGCTTGAAAGCAAATCTATCTAAAAATAGTATTGGCAAGAATGAGAGACTGGAAGTATCTGAATTTTAACCCTTCATCTAGTCAATTTGTCCAGAATTCCACACAAAGAGTCACTGATTGAATCTTTCGTTTACGTGATGTTGATCGGATGGTTTGAAGGCAGGATCATGGGGGTGTCTCAGGTAGTGTGTGTTGTCTGGGATGAGGTGGCTCAAAGGACATAGGTTACATTAGAGATAACCAAACACTTGATGGGAAGCCTCGACAGCTGCAAAAACAATTGGAAATAATGGCCGCGATTCTCCCATCGCGACGCGCAACTTTTCTGGCGGGTCGCAGTGGGAGATGCGCGTCACCGGCCTTGCTCCGGGATTTGCTCATGCACCAGGAGTGCATGCGCTTCTTCCAGAGCCGGCGAACAGTCGCCGGTCAGACCACGCTGGAAACCGACGGGAAGGCAGGTGAGTAATTTGAATCTGTTTTTAATATGTTTTAAATGTAGGTTGAATGTAATTATCAGGAATTTACAGGTCCCGATTGAAACTCCCATCCCGCCAGGGGTACTTCATTCTGGCGGGGTTCAAACTAGCTCCCCACGTTCGGGGAACTAGCAGGAGACCCCGCCGGGATGAAGGGGGGGGGGCAATCGTGGCCCCCCCCCGGGCATGGGCACCCTGGCTGTGCCAGTCTGTGCCCCCTGGCACTGCCCAAGGGGCAAAGTGCCTTTGCCCAGGGGAACCTTGGCTTTGCCCATTGGGCATCGGGAATAATGCTATTGTGGGCAGGGCCTAGTGACGATCGGTGGGCCTGAGGGGATCCCGCTGCCACTCTGCATCGGAATCGGTCTGGGATAGAGGAAGGGTAGTGATTGGGGCAGCTGGGGGGGGCAGTGGTCTGCTGGGGTTCTGACTCCCAGGCGGGGGTCTGCTGGGGTGAGGCGGGTGGGAGGATTGCCACTGCTGGGGGCGGTTGGACACCAGGGTGCTGAGTGGCAGTGGGGTCAGTTCTGGCTTGGGAATTACTGTGGGGGGTGCAATTGGGCCATGGGGGGGTCTGGAGGGGCAGCACTGCGGGGGTCCCGGGCTGGCCAGCGATCGGGCTTGGCCAGCGCTCGGGGAGACTGACAGATCGGGGCCATTGGGCATGTGCAGAGTTCCAGAACTGTCAGACTCCGGCACGAATAGGCCCCGCCCCCCTGAGTTTTTAATGAGATTCACGATTGGGACCTCTGCAGTGCACAGAGTGCGGAGATTCAGGTGAGAAGCTGAAGTGACTGAACAGTCAGGATCTGGAACAGTTTTCCCACCAATTCAGCGTTTTTGGGAGAATCGCGGCCGAGGATTCATTTTCCGTTTGTATGAGGTGGACTAGTAGCATCAGTTGTTAGAACACGGTAGCACAGTGGTTAGCACTGCTGCTTCACAGCTCCAGGGTCCAGGGTTCGATTCCCGGCTCGGGTCACTGTCTTCTCGTGCACATTCTTCTCGTGTCTGCGTGGGTTTCCTCCGGGTGCTCCGGTTTCCTCCCACAGTCCAAAGATGTACGGATTAGGTTGATTGGCCAGGTTAAAAATTGCCCCTTAGTGTCCTGAGATGCGTAGGTTAGAGGGATTAGTGGGTAAATATGTGGGGGTAGGGTCTGGGTGGGATTGTGGTCGGTGCAGACTCGGTGGGCCGAATGGCCTCCTTCTACACTGTAGGGTTTCTATGATGATTTCTATGATTTGAACATTTTCAGAGCACAATTAGTCAAACCTATGTGTTACCACAAGGAAAACGGAGCCTGATCACCTTGTATATGTTTGTAGGTTGTATCTCATTGTTCTATCCACCATGTTATACATCGAATGTTTGGATTTTAACTGTAGCTTCTCTTATAACCGAAGCAAGTCTCCTTCCAGTCAGGACAAACTGACTGAATGAGGGGTTCAAATTTGGATTGTTCCAGTTTCCAGGCATGGGGATCATAATATAGAATCCCTACAGTGCAGAAGGAGGTCATTCAGCCCATTAGTCCGCAACGACCACAATCCCACCCAGGCCCTATTCCCGTAACCCCACGTATTTACCCTGCTAATCTCTTGACACTCATGGACAATTTAGCATGGCCAATCAACCTAACGCGCACATCTTTGGACTGTGGGATGAAACCAGAGCACCCGGAAGAAACTCACGCAGACACGGGGAGAATGTGCAAACTCCAGACAGACAGTGACCCGAGGCCGGAATTGAACCCATGTCCCTGGTGCTGTGAGGCAGCAGTGATAACCACTGTGCCACCGTGCCGCCCCAAATATTTGATTAACCTGTATTTATGATGGTGGTTATATGTTCCACAGATGGCCCAGGTGCACGTGTAGGTGACATTAGAATCATAGAATCCCTGCAGTGTAGAAGGAGGCCGATCGAACCCGCACTCAGTCTCCAACAACAATCCCACCCTGGCCCTATCCCCATAAACCCACATATTTACCCCGCTAATGCCCCTGACCTGAACATCTTGGGACACTTACGGACAATTTAGCGTGGCCAATCAACCCAACCTACACATTTTTGGAGTGTGGGAGGAAACCAGAACAGCTGATGGAAACCCATGCAGACATGGGGAGAATGTGCAAACTCCACACAGACAGTCACCCAAGGCTGGAATTGAACCCAGGTCCCTGGAGCTGTGAGGCAACAGTGCTCACCACTGTGCCACATGCCACCCCTTGGTTCGCTGCAACCATCACCCCTTGAAGCCTGTCTGTTTGGATCAAATCTAATATAAATTACTATCCTGTCCCCGACCAACATCCAATTTACAGCAAAGATCACTGCTTGGCAATCAGCAGTGGAAACCCTGGCTGATTCTTCAATCGATGCCAGTAGTAGTGTCTCAGCTGGTACAAGATTTAACTGATTAGCAAGGTTAACAGCATAAGTCACAATTAAATTCAGATGGGAATATTTACAGTTTGCCATTCCTGTTCTGAAACAGAATACGACTTGGAGCTGAGAAAAAAATGCAACAATTGAAAGCCTGAAAGTTAAGCAGAAAGCACCAGAACCAGTTAGTCATAGAGTGCAGAAAAGGCCCTTCAACCCATCGAGTCTGCACCCACAATAAAGGCACGCTAATCCCATTTTCCTGCAATTGTCCCATCTCCTTGACTGTTGTGATATTTCAAGTGCTCATCCAAATATTTTTCAAAGGTCTTAAGGTTTCCAGCCTCCACTACCTTCTGAGACAGTGCATTCCGGATTCCCACCACCCAAGGAAAATGCGACATTTGCTTTCATCAGTCATGGTATAGAGTATAAGAGCAAGGAGGTAATGTTGGAGTTGTACAGAGTGTTGGTTAGGCCGCAGCTGGAGTACAGTGTGCAGTTCTGCTCACCTCACTATAGGAAGGATGTGATCGGACTAGAGGGGGTACAGAGGAGGTTCACCTGAGATGGAGCATTTGAGCTCTGAGGAGTGACTATATAGGCTTGGGTTGTTTTCTTTAGAGCAGAGAAGGCTGGAGGGGAGGGGGCATGATTGTGGTAGATAAGATTATGAGGGGTCTGGACAGGATGAGTAGGGAACAGCTGTTCCCTCTGGTTGAGGGGTCCATGACGAGGGGGGATTGTTTTAGGGTAAGGGGCAGGAGATTCAGAGGGGATTTGAGAAAAAAAACCTTTTCACTCCGAAGTTTGTGGGAACCTGAAGTGCACTGCCTGGGAAGATAGTGGAGGTTGGAAACTTACAACCTTTAAAAAATATTTGGATGAGCACTTGAAATATGGTAACACTCAAGGATATGGGACAAGTGCAGGAAAATGGCTTTAGTGCGGCTTTACTGGTAGATATTGTCGGTGCAGACTCAATAGGCTGAAGGGTATTTTCTGCACTGTCCATCACTATGGCTATGACGATGACACAACAGCCGCATGGGAACACCACAACCTACAATCACCCATCCAAGTGAGGAACTATTCTTACTTGGGCACACATCACTGTCGCTGGGTCAAAGTCCTGGAATTTCACCCTCACCCCCCAGCACCCCCCCCCCCCCCCCAACAAACAGCACTGTGTGAGTACCTGCACCACACAGACTGCAAAGATTCTGGACAGCAGCTCACCATCGCCTTCTCAAAGTTAAATAGGATTGGGCTGCCAATGCAGGCGTTGCCTAATGACACGACATCCCGTGAATGACTACAAATAAATCAGTCGTGGAATGTAAGGACCTGATAATTTACATCGTGTCACAACCACTGTCTGACCTCCTTGGCAGTTCGTCATTTTCTATATTCCAGCGTTTTCTTTTCATTTGAGATTTCCAGGAGCTGCCGTATTTTGCTATTGCTTGAACCAATTAGAGTGTCCTTTTCTTCCTTGTACTTTGCTCCCAGCAAAACTAACGAAAAAGTCACAAAATAGGATGAAACTTCTCCCCATGCCCTGCAGCTACGTAGCGACGAGCACAGGCTGGGGTCTGCTTGAAGGCAATAACACATTGCAGGCTTAGGATGACATTGATAAATTATACTCCCACATTGTTCCAACAATGTAAACCATGCTCTGCAGCCTTTGGCAGGCTATTGTGTTACACCCCTGCTTTTCATTTGGGTTTTTCAAAAATTGGCAACGTTTTTAAGATTCTTCCGTTGGCCGTGAGTGCCACATTTTTAAAATTTATTTATTAGTCACAAGTAGGCTTACATTAACACTGCACGGAAGTTACTGGTAAAGTCCCCTAGTCACCACACTCCGGCGCCTGTTCGGGTCAATGCACCTAACCAGCACACCTTTCGGACTGTGGGAGGAAACAGGAGCACCCGGAGGAAACCCACGCAGACACGGGGAGAACGTGCAGACTCTGCGCAGATCGTGACCCAAGCCGGGAATTGATCCCAGGTCCCTGGCGCTGTGAGGCAGCAGTGCTAACCACTGTGCCACCGTGCTATCCCCTTCCGCAGTGCTTTCAGGAAGGGAGTTTCGGGATTTTGACCCAACAAAAGAGAATGAATAGTGATATTGTTCCAAGTCAGGATAGTGACTTTCGGAGGTGTGGGTGTGGGTGGAGTGGGCAGATAATGATATTCCCATGCATCCATTATCCTTGCCCTGCTGGGCGGTTTGGAAAATGCTGTAAAGAAAGCTTGCTGTGTTGCTTCAGTGCATTCTGTACATACAGTGCATTCTGTACATACAGTGCATTCTGTACATACAGTGCATTCTGTACATACAGTGCATTCCGTACATACAGTGCATTCCGTACATACAGTGCATTCTGTACATACAGTGCATTCTGTACATACAGTGCATTCTGTACATACAGTGCATTCCGTACATACAGTGCATTCTGTACATACAGTGCATTCTGTACATACAGTGCATTCTGTACATACAGTGCATTCCGTACATACAGTGCATTCTGTACATACAGTGCATTCTGTACATACAGTGCATTCTGTACATACAGTGCATTCTGTACATACAGTGCATTCCGTACATACAGTGCATTCTGTACATACAGTGCATTCTGTACATACAGTGCATTCTGTACATACAGTGCATTCTGCTGCCATTGTGTAATAGTGGTGAAGTTAAATAAAGCTTAAGGCGGTTTATGGGATGGCAATCCTGAGCTTTGTGAGTGTTGTTGGAGCCGCACTCATGCAGGCAAGTGGAGAATACTCCACCACACTCCTGACTTATACCTTGTCGGCAGTGGACAGGCTTCCAGGAGGTGAGTTACTCACTTCAAAATTCCCATCCTCAGACCTGCTCTTGCAGCCACAGCATTTATATGGCCAGTCCAGTTCAGATTTCTTTGTCAATGTTAGTCCCGAAGATGTCGATGGCGGTGGAATTAGTGCTGGTAATGCCACTTAAGGTCAAAGGAAGATGGTTGATTTCTCTCCTGTTGGAGCTGCTCATGTGTCACCATGACAGGAAACTGAGTGAGTGAGTGAGTGAGGTCTACCCACAACCACAGACATATTGAACTGTTTGAAGAAGGTTAGTGTTTTTTAAAATTAACAGGAAAATAATTTCACACCCAGGGTTGTCAGGATTCTCTTCAAACTGGGACCCTCTGGAAAGAAAGAATGTTTAATAGTGCAGACCTTGAGTATTGCTGAAAAAAAAAGGTTTAGGGTAGAATTTTCCCATCCTGCCCACCATGGGAATCGTAGCAGGCGGGAGTGGACCATGCAAATGTCCGTTGACCTTGGGTGGGAATTTCCGGCCTGAGGGTGAGCGTGGCCGGAAAATCACGCCCATTATTTTTCATCTTGCACTCATCAGGAGAATTCACAAGAATACTAAGAAGGAAGGCATTAAAGATAAGTTCTGGACATTGATGAGATACTTGCCAAACATCCAAAATGTCCTGTGGAGGATGAAATAACCCCATCTCCTGTTGATTTATGTCTTGAAATGTATTATAAGTTTCAGGGATAGGAAAATCAAAAACATGTGAACAGTTGGTCTACAACAATGAATGGAAGACATTTTAATTGAATTCCCTTCCAGGGAAAATCAGACAGGAGCTTAAAAACTGGTTGTGCCAAGCCGAATCCGAGAATGAGCAAGTAGAAGGAGAAAAAACATGACAGTCACCTAAAACATTCTGAAAAAGTTCAGGAAAGATTTCTCTCTCTCTCTTTCTCTGCCTGGAAGCAAAGTGCAAATCAGAGCAAAGTCAACTCCAGAATTCTACAGGAAACTAACTAACTTCAACTTGCTGCAATGCCTCAAAGACAAGCAAGTCTGAAAGACATGCTGGTTCGGTGTGTTGGCCATGCTAAATTCTTCCTCAGTGTACCCGAACAGGCACCGGAGTGTGGCAACTAGGGGATTTCCACAGTAACTTCATTGCAGTTAATGTAAGCCTACTTGTGACATGAATAAATAAACTGAAGCTTAAAAACTTGATAACTTAATCTTTTTAACTTTTAATTGGATTCTAACTTTCTTATTTCTGATATCTGCGTGTAATCGCATATTTATTAGTTTTTCTTGGGTTTAGTAACTAATAAACTTACTCTTTCTTTGATCCAAGAAAACCTGGCTTGATTGGCTCCTTCTTAACGGATAAATACAGCTGAGTTGGAAAAGGAATTTATAGGGAAAATACATTTTAAAGCACGATTTCTGACTTTATTATGGAGGGAAGGTCATTGTTAAAGCAGCTAGAAATGGCCCAGGGTACTATCCTGAAGAGCTACTGCATTCACTGGGGTCTACTAGATGGTGTCTCTCAGCAAAGTTTCACGTTGTCCACAAGGCAGTGTGGAGGGAGGTATAAAATTGAATGGACGGGATTTCCCCTGGGGTCCTGCCCACCTAAATTCAGGTGCAATCTCTTGCTTAGGAGAGCAGGGCTTGAGGCGGGAAACCTGTCCTCTCACCTATAAAGGCCCTTAATGGCCACTTTTTCTGCCCAACCTCAATTTTTAGGCTGACAGGAGCGGGTGTGGGTAGAGTGTGAAACAGAGAAAAAATCTTTGCTCATCTCAGGCGGGAAGGAGGCGGCACACCTCAATCTGAAAACCCCTTGACCTTGGGGTTCCGGGCCTCCCTCCCTCCCTGATCGACCCCTCCAACACGGTGATCACCCCCAATCTCGACCTTCCCTGGGTGTCCCCTACCTTCCTGCCGCCACGAGCCCGATAGTACCGCATGGTAGGTTGTTGCATTAAGTTAAATCTCACAGGATCCAGGGTGAGGTATCTAAATGGATACAAAATTGGCTTCTTGACAGAAGCCAGAGGGTGGTTGTAGAGAGTTGTTTTTCAAACTGGAGGCCTGTGACCAGTGGTGTGCCTCAGGGATCAGTGCTGGGCCCACTGTTATTTGTCATTTATATTAATGATTTGGGTGAGAATATAGGGGGCATGGTTAGTAAGTTTCCAGATGACACCAAGATTGGTGGCATAGTGGACAGTGAAGAAAGTTATCTCCAATTGCAATGGGATCTTGATCAATTGGGCCAATGGGCTGATGAATGGCAGATGGAGTTTAATTTAGACAAATGCGAGGTGATGCATTTTGGTAGATCGAACCAGGGCAGGACTTACTCAGTTAATGGTAAGGTGTTGGGGAGAGTTACAGAACAAAGAGATCCAGGGGTACATGTTCATAGCTCCTTGAAAGTGGAGTCACAGGTGGACAGAGTGATGAAGAAGGCATGCGGCATGCTTGGTTTCATCGGTCAGAACATTGAATCCAGGAGTTGGGACATCTTGTTGAAGTTGTACAAGACATTGGTAAGGCCACACTTGGAATACTGTGTGCAATTCTGGTCACCCTATTATAGAAAGGATATTATTAAACTGGAAAGAGTGCAGAAAAGATTTACTAGGATGCTACCGGGACTTGATGGATTGAGTTATAAGGAGAGGCTGAATAGACTGGGACTTTTTTCTCTGGAGCGTAGGAGGCTGAGGGGTGACCTTATAGAGGTCTATAAAATAATGAGGGGCATAGTCAATATATTTTCTCAAAGGTAGGGGAGTCTAAAACTAGAGGGCATAGGTTTTAGGTGAGAGGGGAGAGATACAAAAGTGTCCAGAGGGGCAATTTTTTCACACAGAGGGTGGTGAGTGTCTGGAACAAGCTGCCAGAGGTAGTAGTAGAGGCGGGTACAATTTTATCTTTTAAAAAGCATTTAGATAGTTACATGGGTACGATGGGTATAGAGGGATATGGGCCAAATGCGGGCATTTGGGATTAGCTTAGGGGTTTTAAAAAAAAAGGGCGGCATGGACAAGTTGGGCCAAAAGGCCTGTTTCCATGCTTTAAACCTCTATGACTATGACTCTATGGCCTACTTTTCCAACGGTCCTGAGACTTAGTTCCAGCAGGGCACTGCAGTACCACTTCTGACCACCACAGCGCTGTGTGTATCCAAGTTAGACTGCTGTTGGCCTATCATAGAATCCCTACAGTGCAGAAGGAGGCCATTCAGCCCATCGGGTTGCAACGACTCTAACAGAGGACGTTACTCAGGCCCTATTCCCGTAACCACAAGTATTTATCCCGCTAAATCCCCCTAACCTACACATCCTGAGACACTAAGGTGCAATTTAGCATGGCTAATCCATCTACTCTCCACATCTTTGGACTGTGAGAGCAAACTGAAACACCCGGAGGAAACCCACATGGACACGGGGAGAACATGCAAACTCCACACAGGCAGTGACCCAAGGGCAGAATTGAACCCGGGTCCCTGGCATTGTGAGGTAGCAGTGCTAACCACTGTACCACCATGCCACCCCTGTCAGATGGACTGAGGGGCCGGACTTCCTTCCAAGGATGGATGGAAGTCCTGCCCACTGTCAATCAACACTCGCGCGTTATGCGTCGACTCTCGGAATGTCAAGAGTCCTTTTCTCGCCATCCTTAAAATTCAACCCCCTGTGATAGAAGGGAAATCACAGCTGACTGCATAATCCTCGACAGCTACTGTTGGCTGAAAAACCTACTGGCTCTACATGAAACTTCAAAGATTGTTCTATGAAAAGTATCAAGTTGTCTAAGGGCTGGTCATCATTTGGTTTTTCCATAATTCCTAAAAGTACGTCAACATCGCCACTCGATAAGGATGTGTGTGGATTGTTAATGAGATAGACAGAGAATCAACAATCTTTCACCCCTTGTAACAAAGAAGGATAATTAGCTTGAATTTTGTTGGAAGATTGTGCCACCTGGGCCTTGCAGTTTAATTCCTGATGGATGAAGGGATATTGGCTGAAGCCAGCCCAGGAGATCAAGCAGTATGTTGACACCAGCTCCAGTTTTCTAAGTTGGCTTCAAGGCCTTTAATTGACTGTATCCGACCAACAGTCTTGTTTAGGACCGCTTACTCCCCGAGAATCTCTGTAATTTTGCCTTAGTCTTGATTTCCAATTTCCTGACTGGAGTGTGTCTCATAAATATTCTCTGGTGTTGCTGATCGATTCGAGTTGTTGAACTTAACAGAATCACTTAGAAATGTCCAGTCTTCCCACACTGGAGGCACTTTGCACCCCCTGCTGGGCAACCTTAGCATCTCTGTTGTTTCTTTGCACCATCGCATAAGCATTTCAAAATGGCTGCCGTGGGATTTTCCCACTCTTTTGCCCATTTTGGCAGGCTTTTGTGTGGGTGGGGCTGCTGCTTTTTGGTCTATCCCATTAACAGAGTCATCTAGAGACTCGGTGTCATGACAAATTGTAGCCCGATATATATCTCTGAACTAAGCCTCCTTGATCTAAAGTAAGGTCTCTTAAAAAATCAGAGAGCTTTTCATCACAACTCCAGTGATGACGAGGTCATGAATGAGCTCATCTTTCATTGCCACATATCCACAAGAACTTGCTGGGTAATTTTTGTTTATTGATTTCCGGGATGTGGGCATCGCTAACTCGACCAACATTTGTTGCCCAACCCGACTTGCCCTTGGACTGAGTGGCTTGCTAGGTCATTTCAGAGGGGCAGTTATTGAGGTGGATCTGGAGTCATATATAGGCCAGACCAGGTGAGGACAGCAGATTTCCTTGCTTCCCTAAAGGTCACCAGTGAACCAGATGGGCTTTTACAACAATCGACAATGGTATCATGGTCATTGATAAACTTTTAATTGCGCATTTTTAAAAATTAACAATTCAACTCTTTCCCATCATAGAATTATAGAATCCCTACAGTGCAGAAGGAAGCCATTTGGCCCATCGAGTCTTCACCCACCACAAACTCACCTATCCCCTATTCTCGTAACCCCACATATTTACCCTGCTAATCCCTCTGACACTAGGGTCAAATTAGCACGGCCAATCAACCTAACCCACACATCTTTGGACTTTGGGAGGAAACCAGAGCACCCGAAGGAAACTCACGCAGACACAGGGAGAGTGTGCAAACTCCACACAGATAGTGACCTAAGGCCGGAATTGAACCTGGGTCCCTGGCGCTGTGAGGCAGCAGTATTAAACACTGTACCATCCTGTGGACCTTTGGTTAAAGAATGCTACTCTATCACGAGGTCTTGCTTCATACATGTCGAAGGCCACTACTCCCCCCACTGTTTTAGGAAGGCATTGTCCACTAATGGACCCACGGCTAAAGAAACAAACTGACCTGGTGCTTTTGCTCTTCAACATGAAGGCCCGTTGCTGCTTGACATTGGAGAACTTCAGTCTTACTCCGGTACTTGCTCAACCTGGTTTAGTAACACTATATATAAGATAGGTTACAGAGTAGGTCTGTCTCTCCTTAGTACAGTGCGTTCCATCCTCTCTCGAGAGAGACAGAATGTAGCACATGACTGCTGATCTCACTGACACGTCATAGTCTACATCACTAATTATCATAGCTGTTCTATTCCCCAATTACGCATCAATCGATTTGGATCAGTGGCAAGATCCTGGAAAGTGTGAACCATTTTCCATATCTAGGGAGCCTCCTTTCTATGAAGGCAGACATAAAAGATAGAATTCATCATTGCTTCTTTGAATAATAGAATCATAGAATCGCAACAGTGCAGAAGAGGCCATTCGGCCCATCAGGTCTGCACCAACACTCTGACAGAGTTACTTACCCAGGCCCTCTCCCCCACTCTATCCTCATAATCCCACACATTTACCATGGCTAATCCATCTAACATACAAACCTTGGGAGACTAAGGGGCAATTTAGCATGGCCAATCCACCTAACCTGCACATCTTTGGAGTGAGGGAGGAAACCGGGAGCATCCGGAGGAAACCCACGCAGACACGGGTGAATGTACAAACTCCACACAGACAGACACCCAAGGTTGAAATTGAACCTGGGTCCCTGACGCTGTAAAGCAGCAGTGCTAACCACTATGCCATCGTGCCAAAAAACAAATGAATTGTTTGTGAAAGGGATGCCAATCAAGTGGGCCACTTTGTCCTGGATGGTGTTGAGGTTCTTCAGTGTTGTTTGAGCTGAGTGGAGAGTATTCCATCAACTCCTGCAATTGTCAAAATCCTGGAATTCCCTCCCTAAGAGCACTGTGGGTGCACCTGCACCACAGAGACTTGAGCTGTTCAAGAAGGCAGCTCGCCATGACATTCAAAAGGGCAATTAGGGAAGGGCAATAAATGCTGGCTTAGCCAGCAATGCCCAGATCCCTGGAATGAATAACAAAAAAATGTATATGTCACCTTTTAAAATGGAAATAAGGAGAATGTTTTTTCTCTCAGAGGGTCGTGAGCATTATCAGGCTAAATGTGATTTTTGATTTGATTTGATTTATTATTGTCACATGTATTAGTACACTGTGAAACGTATTGTTCCTTGCACGCTATACAGAAAACCCATCCCATTCATAGAGAAGGAAAGGAGAGGGTGCTGAATGTAATACTACAGTCATAGCTAGGGTGTAGAGAAAGATCAACTTAATATAAGGTAGTTCCATTCAAAAGTCCGATAGCAGCAGGGAAGAAATTGTTCTTGAGTCGGTTGGTACGGGACCTCAGACTTTTGTATCTTTTTCCCAACAGAAGAAGGTGGAAGAGAGAATGTCCGGGGTGCATGGGGCCCTTGATTATGCTGGCTGCTTTTCTGAGGTAGCGGGAAATGTAGATAGAGTCAATGTGTGGGAGGCTGGTCGGCGTCATGGACTAGGCTACGTTCATGAGGCTACGTTCATGACCCATTGTAGATTTTTGTGGTCTTGGATGGAGCAGGAGCCATACCAAGCTGTGATACAATTAGAAAGGATGCTTTCTATGATGTGTCTGTAAGAGTTGCTGAGAGTCATAGCGGACATGCCGAATTTATTACACCCGCCATCGAATGTCATCCCAAGAATAAAACATGACTTCCTTAAATTTGAATCAGGGAGATAAAGGAGATACTAAGGAAGGTGATCAAACACTTGGATGAAGAGGTAGGCTTTAATGAGTGTCTTAAGGGAGAAGAGATCTGTAGAGAGACAGAACAACATTTCAAAACCTCAGGTCGAGGCAACTGAATGTATGTCGGTCAAGTCTGGTGTGATGAGATTGGGGATATGCAAGAGGCCAGAACTGGAGAAGTGCAAAGGTCAATGACTCGAAAATATAGTACTGGGGATCATGGTCACCTTACTCCTGGTACACAGAAGCACAAAGCACTTAATATTATGAGGACTAATGATTCTGAGTTCTGAACAGTCCTGCAATATGCACTGGAATTTATCAATTTCTATTGACTGCCTCTCTCTGCATTGATGTTTTCTATCAGAACCATTCCGAAATAGGTTCTACTATTTTTCAAACGGAACTTGGAACAATAAATCATTCCACTGCCAGGTCACCAATGGTCTACCTCTGCCATTACTTTATAATTTGATTGGCAGCTGGGATAAAGTATTGGTTCAGGGATTGTTCCATTGATTTTAATGGGTGTGTGTGCGTGATGGGGGAGCTGCAGGAATGTTGGGGGCGCTGTACTGTGATTATTAAAGGTATTTATCTCACCACGGGTAATGTGAGGTGGAGGGGCATCAAATTGTGACTGGACATAAGAAATGGCATAAGCCATTGTTTCCTGGGACCTTTACACAGTCAACTGGGCCCAAAGGCATTGATTGGTGTACCAATACAGTGGCACCAGTTTCCAGGAATTTCTGGGCTCTTTCGACAACTATTCAGTTGCAATGGCTGTTATGCGCCTGTATATTTAATAGTACATCAGACATTGGAATATAAGAGCAGCGACAAAAATATGTAAGCAAGTGCAGATTGTAACTTTGTAATACTAATTAGAAATTGCTTAAGAAAATAGTTTTCAAACATCAAAGCACATTTTGTTTATGGAAAACTGCTCCAGGCATCAATAGAATCATAGAATTGTGCAGCATAGAAGTAGACATTCAGTCCATCACACTTGTGGCACAACAACACCAGGGACCCAGGTTCAATTCCGGCCTTGGGTGACTGTCTGTGTGGAGTTTGCATGTTCTCCCCACGTCTGGGTGGGTTTCCTCCGGGTGCTCCGGTTTCCTCCCACACTCCAAAGATGTGCAGATTAGGTTGATTGGCCATGCTAAATTGTCCCTTAGTGTCCCAAGATGTGTCGGTTAGGGGGATTAATGAGGTAAACATGTAGGGTGACGGGGATAGGGCCTGGGTGGATGTTCTGTTGCAGAGTAAGTGCAGACACGATGGGCCAAAGGGCCTCCTTCTGCTCTGTAAGGGTTCTATGAGTCTATACTTGTTCTTTGAAAGAGCTATCCAATTAGTCTGACTTATTTCCTCTTTCCATTTGGACTTCTTTTCTTTGTGAGTTTATGTCCCATTTCTCTTTGGTAGTTGCAATTGAATTTACTTCCACCATCCATTCATGTAACGCATTCCAGGTCATAGAATCTCTACAGTGCAGAAGGAGGCCATTTGGCCCATTGAGTCTGCACCAACTACAATACCACCCAGGCCCTACCCTCTTAACCCCACACATTTACCCTGCTAACCACCCTGACACTAAGGGGCAATTTAGCATGGCCAGTCCACATAACCCGCACATCTTTGGATTATGAGAGGAAACTGGAGCATCCGGAGGAAACCCACGCAGACACGAGGAGAATGTGCAGACTCTGCACAGACAGTGACCCGAGGCCGGAATTGAACCCAGGTCCCTGCCGCTGTGAGGCCGCAGTGCTAGCCACTATGCCACCCTAACATCATAACAACTTGTGAAAAAAATCATTTTCCTCATTAGAATCTTTGCCAATTAGCTGAATGTGTGTCCCGTTTCCTTAGTTCCTCCAATTCCTCTATCAAATCCCCTCACAATTCTGAGCACCTCTATTAAATCTCCTTTAAAACCTCTTCAATCTTAAAGAGAGTGATCACTGTTTCTGCAGAGAGTGCACATACTTTAAGGCTCAAATACCTGATATTATTCTGTTCAATCTCCTCGACACTTTCTCCAAGATCTTGACATCCTATCATTAGTTTGAGCCTAATGATTGGCCACAATATTCCAGCTGACATCTAACAAATGATTTATAAAGATTTGCCATTTGTTCCTCAATTTTGTACGCGATAGGCTGGATTTTGCAATGGGCTTTGTGACACCAACATCAGAGCACAATGCTGGCAACAGAACTGATACAGACAGATTAAGTGAGTGGGCAAAAACTTGGCAGATGGAATATAATGTGAGAAAGTGTGAAGTTAGGCACTTTGGTAGGAAGAATAAAGGAGCTGAGTATCATTTAAATGGAGAAAAGCTGCAGAAAGCTGCAGCGCAGAGGCACTTGGGAGTCCTCGTGCTTCAATCACAAAAAGCTAGCATGCAGGTTCAGCAGGCAACAGGGAAGGCAAATGGAATATTGGCCTTTATTTCAAAGGGAATGGAGTATAAAAATATGGAAGTTTTGCTAAAACTATACAAGGCACGAGTTAGACCACATCTGGAATACTGTGTACAGCTTTGGTCCCCTTATCTAAGGAAAACATATACTGACATTGGAGGCAGTCCAGAGAAAGTTCATTACATTGATCCCAGGTATGGAGGGATTTTCTCATGAGGAGAGGTTGAGTAGGTTGGGCCTTTACTCATTGCAGTTCAGAAGAATGAGAGGTGACCTTATTGAGACATATAGGATTCTCAGGGGGTTTGACAGGATAGATGTTCAGGGATTTCTTCCCCTTGTGGGAGATTCGAAGATCAGAGGACATCATCTCAGAGTAAGGGGTTGCCTAATGAAGACAGAGACTAGGAGGAATTTCTTCTCTCGGGGGGTAGTGAATCTGTGGAATTCTTTACCGCAGAGTGCTGTAAAGGCTGGGTCATTAAGTATGTTGATGGCTGAGATAAACCTGTTGGACTTTAACCTGGTGTTGTTAGACTTCTTACTGTGTTTACCCCAGTCCAACGCCGGTATCTCCACATGATGGCTGAGATAGACAGATTTTTAATCGGGAAGGGAATCAAGGGTTAAGGGGATAAGGTGGGAAAGTGGACTTGAGGATTAGCATATCAGTCATGATCTCTTTGAATGACAGAGCAGACTCGATGGGCCGAATGGTCTACTTCTGTCCCAGTGTCTTATGTTCTAACGGCTCAGCGATTTTACAGAAAGGCGCCTCTTAATTAGCTGCCTTGGGTGGGCCCAAGTAGGGATACAGGCAGGCCACTGATACTGTTGACAGGGCTGACAGTTTTGAAGCCTCAGGAGCTTTACGAGAAGAGGTGGGCATGGCTGAGGCGGGTCAGGCACCTTGGGAGCACTTGAAGGTGGATGTGCCCTCGTAGAGGTAAGTGCATATTAAAATTCAGGATAGCCGAGGGGAGAAGGCTCTGCTAATCACAGGGAAAACTCCTCTGGAGGGCGGGGGTTCATAGCAATAACGGAGACTGCCTTTCCTGTATGTGGTCCCCTCTATAGGGCATAGCCCCTCAGACTCCAATACTACAATAGCTCCCCGTACTACCACTCTGAGATTATGTCCTCTGATCTTCGAATCTCCCACAAGGAGAAGAAACCCCTGAACATCTATCCTGTCAAACCCCCTTGAGAATCCTATATGTCTCAATAAGGTCACCTCTCATTCTTCTGAACTGCAATGAGGCTGCCTTGTTGTAGTTGGCAGGGGGTCACTTCTGTTGTCGGTAAAATGCTGGCAGCCCCATAAAATGGCCCTCAGTAGGGCAGCGAATCGGTCTCACAGTCCACCCCCAGAAAACTCACCTGGCGGGGGTGGCAGGGAGGTGGTGGTGTGGTGGGGGGGGGGGGGGGGGAGTGGTGGGGGAGGTGAGGGGGTGCCACACTGGGAAGTCATCCTGATCCAGAGCATTTCTGTTTGATTGGCTCTCCCCCTCCATTCCTGCCACTCACGGGCCAGTAAAACTCTGCTCAGTCTCTCTATATAACAAATCCAATCCGATTTATTTTTTAAATAGCTTCGTCGCTTGTCCAACCACCTTCAAAGATTTATTTATGTGAATCCCCGAGTCCCTCTGTTCCTGCAGCCAGTTTAAAATTGCATCATTTATTTTACACTGTTTCAGCACATTTGTCCTTTAAAATGCCTCACTTCATTCCTCGACATTATACCCCATCCTTTCAGTGTCTCTCCATTTCACCAATCGGCCTATGTTCTCCTGACGTTTGCTAATATCCTTCTTATTGTTTACTACACTTCCAAGTTGGTGTCAAGCACAAACTTTGAAATGGGGCCGCTGACCCCAGATCCAGATCGTGGGTGGCATTTTCCAGCCATGCTCGCCCCCAAGGCTGGAAAATCCCACCCGAGGTCAACGGACCTCTGCATTATCCGCATGCCGCTTTTTATGATTCCCATGGCAGGCGGGATGGGAAAATTCCACCCCGTACATCATAGAAAAGGACACAATCATAAAATCCCTACAGTGCAGAAGGAGGCCATTCGGTCCATCAAAATCACATCGACAACAATGTACTATCCCCACATCCCCATCCCCTGACACTAAGGGTCAATTTAGGACGGCTAATCAACCTAACCCACACATCTTTGGACTATGGAAGGAAACCAGAGCACCCGGAGGATTCTGACAGTCCCTGTGAGATGTACTTTGTGCACATTTTCTACACGTATTAGTAAAGCAGCTGCATAGATATGAGAAAAAAATAACATTACTTCTGTTGTCATGTAAATGGCTTATCTTCTCTGCTCTCAGATCCTTTGCTGGAGGTAGGCATTTATGTTAAACAATTTGCAGTGCACTTGTTGAATGAGTCCTGCGGCATGAGTGGATTGACAGGTTTAGCAAAATTCATGTCCCATTGTTAATTTTGTGATACAGTGGTTAGCACTGCTGCCTCACAGCATCAGGGACCCAGATTCAATTCCCAGCTTGAGTCACTGTCTGTGCAGAGTCTGCACGCTCTCCTCATGTCTGCATGGGTTTCCTCCAGGTGCTCTGGTTTCCTCCCACAGTCCGAAAGACATGCTGGTTAGGTACACTGGCCATGCTAAATTGTCCCTCAGTGTACCCGAACAGGAGCCGGAGTGCGGCAACTGGGGGATTTTTACTGTAACTTCATTGCCATGTTAATGTAAGCCTACTTGTGGCACTAAATAAACTTTAAACTTTTAAACTTTAAAAACTTTAAACTTTAAGCTTGAAATCGTCACCACATATCATTGCTTAAACAATGGCCTTAAACCTATGCCCCCTCTTAAAGGAGGAGAGATAGCTAGGGGGCATAGGTTTAAGGGGCAAGGTTTAAAAGAGATGTATGAGGCAAGTTTTTTACACAGAGGGTGGTGGGTGCCTGGAACTCGCTGCCAGGGGAGGTAGTGGAAGCAAATACAATACTGACTTTTAAGAGTGTCTTGACAAATGCATGAATAGGATGGGAATAGAGGGATGTGGTCCCCAGAAGGGTTGGGGTTTTTAGTTCAGACGGGCAGCATGGTCGAAGGGCCTGTTCCTGTGCTGTAATTTTCTTTGTTCTTTGTTCTAAATCTGAAATTTAAAATCTAATGATGACCATGATTGTTGTTTGTCATTAAAAACCTTTCTGGAACAGAAATCTGTCGTCTGTTCCTGGTCTGGCCTATGTGTGACTCCAGATTCACGGTTGACTCTTAAATGCCCTCAGTGATGGGCAATAAATGCTGGGATGCCCACATCTCATGAGCGAATAAACAAAAGGAGAGAGTTTGAGTGGGGAAGTCCAGAGTTTCAGGCTTAGTTGGCTAACAGCACAGCTATGAATGGGAGGGTGTTGGAAGGGGGGGAGGATAGTCAACAAGTCTGGAGTTCTCAGAATACAACATTCTCGGAGGGTTGCAGGGGGTTACAGATATAGGGAAGGGTTGGCAAGGCCAGCATTTGTAGCCCACCCCTAATTGCCCTTGAACTGAGTGGCTTGTTCTGTCATTTCAGAGGGCTGTTCAGAGTGAAGCACATTGCTGTGGGTTTGGAGTCACATGTAGGCAGGTAAGGATGGCAGATCTCCTTTCCTAAATGTGCATAAGTGAACCAAATGGGTTTCATGGTCACCATGACAGAGATTAACTTTATATTCCAGATTTATTTTTGAATTTAAATTCCATTAACTGGCTGCGATGGAATTTGAGTCCGTGTTCCCAGAGCATTAGTCTGGGACACACTTCTAGTCCAGTGACATGACCACTCTGCCACAATTTACCCCCTAGACAGGCCAGTGCTGTTCCCACCAATAAACAACCTCTGGCGTGTCCCTTCCTGGTGTTCCCTTGCTACAGGCTCTTCCATTCCACACTCTTAAGAAACCAATTCTGATTCCGTGTCACAGCAATAAGCATTTTGAATTTCATCCTCAATAATTCAGAGGCCACATACTCACTTTCCAATTCTCACCCTCATTTTCAAATCTCCCTGTGCCGTTCCCCTTTCCCCATCTCAGCCAACTCCTCCAGCCCTGGAGTTCACCAAAATCTTTGTGCTCTTCCAATTCTGGCCTCTTCAAATGTCTGATATTATTTGCTTCCACCTTTGGCAGTTGTGCATTCAGCTGCCTGGGCCACTAACACTGGAAAGCCCTCCGTAAACCTTTCTGTTCTGTTCCAAAACCAGTCCAACGCCAGCATCTTCACATCATGTTCCAGAAAGCCAGTTATTAAAGGATGATACTGGAACCAACTTTTACTCAATCATACCATTCTCTGCAAAATGAAACATTGCAAGCATTTAGCTCCTAACTCATCCTCAGCACAGTTTCAGTCAGTATGCTTTTTCCATATTTGATTGAAAAAAAATCATGATCAAGCAGGGAATGAGGATAGCCCATTGCACTGGGGGTGTGCTGATGCCTGCAACCGTGGTTTGCCTAAGCTAGGATGGAGTAAAGGATCAGCCTAGCCAATGAGGTTAAACCGAGGCTTTACCAATGAGGCTACACCGATGCATTTTTTAAAGGCATCTTCGCCTTTTTGCTAAGGTGAAGCTCAGATCTAGCCCAGGAGGGGGTGCAAAGCCTCATCCTGTTAGCTTGGATCATATTTGATCGAGCCCAAGATGGGATGCGATGTCTTGTCTTGTCAGCTTGGATCTTGTACGTCCCTCATACAGGGCGGCATGGTGGCACAGTGGTTAGCACTGCTGCCTCACGTGTTTGATTCCCAGCTTGGGTCACTGTCTGTGTGGAGTCTGCACGTTCTCCCCGTGTCTGCATGAGTTTCCTCTGGGTGCTTTGGTTTCCTCCCACAGTCTGAAAGACATGCTGGCTAGCTGCATTGTCTGTGTTAAATCCTCCCTCAGTGCACCCAAACAGGCACCAGAGTGTGGCGACAAGGGGGATTTTCACAGTAACTTCATTGCACTGTTAATGTAAGCCGATTCATGGTGCTAATAAATTAACTTTATGTGGGGACCACAAATTGGATTTAATTTGAATTGTGTTTTCTGGTTGGAATAAAAGTACTGAAAGGTACCAAAAAAAAACTCAATCTCAAATAAGGCCCTCTGCCGGTACATAATTGAACACAATTGATGTATAATTAACACTATCCACTTCTTTTTCCTTTTGACATTCAATAACTGCTACATGAAAGGGTATATTTCACAAGATAAGAGCACATGGTGTTGGGTGTGATACATTAGCATTGCAACCATATCCCACCAAAAAGACTTTGGTTTCCCGGAAGCTGCTTGGCGGTTCATGGGAATAATGCCACCGGATCACGAGTCAGCATCATTTACAACGGTACTGGATCATCTTCGAACAACCAACTTTCATCCTTTATTAGTGAAAATGTTCTTGGCAAATGCTCTCACTTTTGTTCGTCTTGCGCTGGTCCAAGAATTTCACCTCTAGTGGAACAATACGAATGCCGCCCCCGCCCCGCCCCCCCCCCCCCCCCCCCCGCCCCCCGGCCCCCACTCCCCCCCCCCCCCCGACCCCCCACCATCCCTCTTAATCATGGCCTCAGTTCCGGAAACCAACAAAATCGAACCGGGGTCCAATTCCATTATTCCTAGCGAGAATTCAGGCGACCATCTTGCTTTGGGCACTCAAATCTTTTTGAAAGTTAACATTGGTGAACTATCAGGAAACAGGGAGTTCGGATAAATGGGTCATATTCAGGTTGGCAAACCGTAACTAATTGGGTCTCACAGGGATCAGCACTGGGGCCTCAACTATTTGGATGAAGGGGTTGAGCGCATCGTAGCTAAATTTGCGAATGATTCAAGGGTTGGTAGGAAAGACAGCTATGAGGAGGGCACAGAATCTGCAAAGGGATACAGAATGGTTAAGTTTGTGGACAGAAATTTGGCAGATAGAGTATAAGCTGGGAAAATGTGAGATCATCTAATTTGCAAGGAAGAATAGGAAAGCAAGATATTATTAAAATGGAGAGAGACTGCAGTGTTCTGCAGTACAGAAGGACCTGGGTGTCCTTCTACCCAAGGTTAGCATGCCAATAATCAGGAATGCAAATGGAATTTTTGCCTTTATTGCAAGGAGGATGAGGTATAAAAGGAGGTAAGTTTTGCTACAACTGTACAAGGTATTGGTGATATCCCACTGAGTGAACTGCGTGCAGTTTTAGGTTGCTTGCATAAGGAGGGATATACTTGCATCTGAAGTAGTTCAGAGAATGTTCAGAATGTTGATTCCTGGGATCAAGGGGTTATCTTTTGAGGAACTGTTGAACAGATTGGGCCTATTCTCATTGGAATTTAAAAGTTGAGAGGTGATCCTATTGAAAGATATCGGTCAGAATTCTCCAGTCTCGTTGCCAACAAGAATGGAGAATTTGGCAATCAGCCAAATCTCCATTCACTGCAGCGGGACCGGAGAATCTGCAGGGGAGTTTGGAGAATTCCGGCCATAAGATTCTGAGGGGCTTGACAGGGTGGATGCTGAGAGGATGTTTCCCCTTGTGGCGGATTGTAGAACTAAGGGACACAGTTTCAGAATTTGGGTTCTCCCACTTAAGAGGGAGATGAGGAGGGAATTGCCCTCTCAGAGAGTTGTTAATCTTTGGAATTTTCTACTCCAGAGAGCAGCTGGTTCCTTTAATCTTGAGTATATTCAACTGACAGATTTTTAATAGACAAGGGTTTGGAAGGCTATGGGGGGCAGGCAAGCAAGTGGAGTCGAGACTATAATCAGATCAGCCATAATCTTACTGAAAGACAAGCAAGCTTAAGGGGTCGAATGGTCAAGTCCTGCTCCTATTTCTTATGTTCCTCCATACTCCTTGAAATCAATTGGCCAGTTTTATGGTCACTTGTCCTAATGTCTCTATCGTGGTTTAGTGTTAAGTTTTGTTTGATAATGGTCTCACAAAATGTCTCGGAGTGTATTCCTACATTGAAGATGCTTCCATAAATATATTTTTCTTGTTGGTGCTGTTGGTGTTGCAACCATGATGTGGAGATACCGACGTTGGACTGGGGTGGGCACAGTAAGAAGTATCACAACACCAGGTTAAAGTCCAACAGGTTTATTTGGGAATCACAAGCTTTTGGAGCACCGCTCACTCACTTGATGAAGGAACAGTGCTCCAAAAGCTCGTGATACCAAGTAAATCTGTTGGATTTTAACCTGATGTTGTGAGACGTTTTATGGTGTTGCAACCTTAACTGAAGTCAACAAATGTAGCCTGGACCAAGAGTTGAAGCTGGGACTTAATCTGCTTCAGCAATTTGGTTGTGAGACTTACTCGGTTTATCTGGGGATTGGTTAGCTCAGTTGACTGGATGGCTGGTTTGTAGCGCAGAGCGATGCCAACAGTGTGGGTTCAATTCCCATAACAGCTGAGGTTATTCATGAAGGCCACACCTTTTCAATCTCGCCTGAGGTTGTGGTGATCCTCAGGTTAAAATCACCACCAGTCAACTCTCCCCCTCAAAACAGGACAGCAGCCGATGGTCATCTGGGACCATGGCAACTTTACCTTACCTTTACTATCTGAACAACAAAATCAAGAATATCTCTTCAAAAAAATTTAAAATAGACTTGCACTGAATTAGAAATTAAAAATAAATTCAAATTAGATTAAATTAGTGGAGAACAGGCCACTTGAAATTGAAGTTATCGAAAGATGTTTAGTAATATGTGATATCTCTAGCATAGATTTTAGTTAAGTACTCACATTTAAATTAATTAATGTCTTCTATAATAATTATATCTCTTGAAGGGTTTTTAATTTAAACCTGTTAACATAGTGTTAATTAAATATTAATTCACAGCCAATTTTCCCAAATCCCTACTGATCTCCGCCACTTTTGCAACACTAACCCCCACCATCACTCCGCTAGTCACCCCCACCCCCCATCCCTCACCATCCTCCTCTCCGTCTTTTCTCTCAAACACCAGTCATTCCAATTACCATTTTTTTTCCATCTGTGAGCATCCTAGTATGAGCACTGGGCAAAGAGGGCAGGGGAGTGAGATGTAATGTGTGTGAAGGAAGATGGTACAATTGAAAAGGACCATGAAAATATGCTTTTAGCACTGTTATGTTAGATCTCCTTGTCAGGCTCATAGGGCATCTGTGCTGTATTTTATTATTTTATTTTAATAAAGTCTTCTGACTTCCCAATTGAACATAGCAACAGGAGTGGCACTTTTACCCACTTGAACCTGTTTGGTCTTTCAGTGAGATCTGGGCTGATCAGAAAACTAACTCCATACCTTTGTCCCATATCCCATTCTTCAATCAGGGTGTGGGCATCTAATTGTGCCTTGCCCATTATCCTCCCAGCAGCGCATTGTCATCACAGATGAGTGTGACTCAGAGGGCGCAGGCCAGCTGGATCTTGTGGGCCCGGGAACACAACATGCCATGAAAGGAACATGTGCAACGAGGCCCGAGTGACCTCGTACAGCAGTCGCTGAAAGTAAGCATGCAAGTGCAGCAGGAGGTAAAGGAGGCAAATGGTATGTTGGCCTTCATAGTGAGAGGATTCAAGTAGCGGAGCAGGGAGGCCTTGCTGCAATGATACAGGGCCTTGGTAAGGCCACACCTAGAACGTTGTGTGGAGTTTAGGTTCTCCTTATCTGAGGAAGGATGTTCTTGCTATAGACTGAGTGCAGCAAAGGTTTAACAGACTGATTCCTGGGATGACGGGACAGACGTATGAAAAGAGATCGAGTTGGTTAGGATTATATTTGCTGGAGTTCAGAAGAATGAGGGGGATCTCACAGAAACCTATCAAATTCTAACAAGACTAGATAGGGTAGATGAAGGAAGGATGTTCCCAATGGTTGGGGTATCCAGAACCAGGGGGTGCATAGTCTAAGCATACAGGTAAACCTTTTAGGACTGAGATCAGAAATTTCTTGCAATCTTGCTTTCAAATGTTCCACTTTTACTTTCTCATGCACCCTCCTTCTTCACTCTTCTTTTCCACTTTGTCCTCCCACTCTCTCTCTTATGCTTGTGCTCAGTAATTCAAGTTTTCTTGAGCTCTTACTCTTTTTAAAGTTTAAGTTTATTTATTAGTGTCACAAGTCGGCTTACATTAACACTGCAATGTTACTGTGAAAATCCCCCAGTCGTCACACTCCAGTGCCTGTTCGGGTACACTGAGGGAGAATTTAGTATGGCCAATGCACCTAACCAGCATGTCTTTCAGACTGTGGGAGGAAACCGGAGCACCTGGAGGAAACCCACACAGACACGGGGAGAATTTGCAAGCTCCGCACAGACAGTGACCTAAGCTGGGAATTGAATCCGGGTTCCTGGCGCGGTGAGGCAGCACTGCTATCCACCGTGCCACCATGTGGTTTCCCAAGGTCTCAGTTTCTCCTATTCATGCTTTTATATGCTTTGTCCACTTTAATGCACCTGTACTCTAAGGACTCAGTTCATTCCCTCTTGCATGTGTGCTTTCGTTCAATCTCTCACACATTTGAAAAAGTATTAGTCACGTACTGTCATCTTAGACAGGACAAATAGAATTGATATCATATAAAAACACAAAGCAAAGTTACACCCAGGCAATAGATAACTGAAAGAGAGAGTCATGGGAGGAAAGATTAACTCTTAGTGAAGAGATAGGCTTACAGGACCTGTGGAAATATGCATTTTCCTTTAGTTCTTTGTCTGTTGTTTTTCTGGTCAATTTCTAGGTAATGGATATCATCCATGACTAACCATCTGGCATTTTTATGGACCTGAAAAAATATTTCCCTGTCTTTCTTTCTCTATCCAGTTAACTTATAACAACAATATGTATCGTTTTGCCTTACTGCGCTCCTTAAACTCAGCTTTCACGGTCGTAAGTTCACACAGTATCTACTTTGCAATCTGATTTGTTATTGTTCTGGTCTTTTTACTGGTTCCACATGACTGGCATTTCAATCTCCCAGTCAATGATCCAATTTACCTGGGTTCCTTCACATTTTTCTTTTTATATATACATTGTTCCAAGTTTGCAAGCAGTAGGCCAAATTTTCTTGTGGGCTCGGGGAGACCCAACCTGTGCACTTTCTGAAATGCACACCAGACTGATGTGTGACTTTGCCCAGGATTTTCCTCTTTTCGCACAGGGGTCGGGTTAACAGTGCATTTTGAGAGGCACGGTGGAGTACATGAAGAGTGTGGGTGTGGGGACTGTTTGGAGAGCCCACTTCGATTCTCCAACACAGCAACCCAGCTCCCAGCATCATTTGAAGCCCTCCTAAACTTCACCCCTCATCCTATGTCACCCATGTCCCCTCAGATTACCCATCCCACCCCATGCCCGATTGGATCACCCAGACCACCCAATGCCCCCTGAGATTTCCCTTGCTTCCCAGTAACTTCATTGCAGTGTTAATGTAAGCCTACTTGTGATACTTATAAATATATATATATATATATATATATATATATATATACACATGTGTCATTCAAGGTTACTACCCCAATATAATTATGTACAGTCTTCAAGAACCATGCAATAGCAATGGGAATTGATTAAAAAATCATTGGGAAAAAATAAATCCTTAACAATCTGAACCCCTTAATTCAAAAACACTATTATTGACACTAAAAAAGACACAATTGCCAAGACAATGTAATGCTTTAAATGTCTAGTACATTCGGAAACAAACAAGATGTCCAAAGGCAAAGTCCATTATTACAGCCTCTTAAAACTTCAAATTGTTCTTGGATCGATAGACCAGCTGTTGAACCAAAGCCATTGGTAGTGTTTGAAACCTGGCCAAGCATTCATAATGGCCATAGCAGTCATACAAATTCTTCAAGCTACATTGCCTCGAACTGACAGAACAGAATGGTGCCCCATTTCCATCTCAAAGCAGAGTATCTGTCAAGCAATGAAGAAGAGCAGGTGCAGGGATTAGTTTTGACTTTTCAGAGCAGTTTATTTTCAACAGCGAGAGGTTTGCAGCGATTTATATCACAACACAAAACATGACAGCAGAGTTGAAAGGACATTGCTTTGGTTTTTTTAATGCATTATTGCACTTTCCGCAATGGAAAAGGTACTATAATGTATTACAACACTGACACAATGGTAGTCATGGTAAGGGTCAACCACCTTCGCAGGAGAGATCTGTATGTTGAATCACTGCATTGAAAACACATTTGCATCACAATGCGACATCTAATTGTGACATTTGAAGCTGTCAAAATTTTACACTGCCCAAGGGTAGTTGAGAGTCAACCACATTGTTGTGGATCTGGAGTCACATGTAGGCCAGACTGGGTAAGGGTGGCAGATTACCTTCCCTAAAGGACATGAATGAACTAGATGGGTTTTTACGACAATCGATAATTCTTTTTTATATTCATTCGTGGAACATGTGCGTCGCTGGCTGGCCAGCATTTATTTTCCATCCCTAGCTGCCCTTGAGAAGGTGATGGTGAACTGCCTTCTTGAATCGCTGCAGTCCATGTGCTGTTGGTGGACCCACAATGCCATGAGGGAGGGAACTCCAGGTATGGTTTCATGGCCATCGTTAGACTTTCAATTCTAGATTTTTATTGAATTCAAATCTGATGGGATCTGAACCCAGGTCCCCAGAGCATTACTCTGGGTCTCTGGATTGCTCGTCCAGTGACAATACCATGCTGCCATTGCCTCCCCAAGGATGAGTTGATAGGGTAGATAGAAACTATTTCCTCTGGTGAAGGAATCCAGAGCAAGGAGTCATGACTTTAAAATTAGAGCCAAGTTATTTAGCGGCGGCACGGTGGCACAGTGGTTAGCACTGCTGCCTCACAGTGCCAGGGACTTGGGTTTGATTCCTGACTTGGGTCACTGTCTGTGTAGAGTTTGCACATTCTCTCCGTGTTTGCGTGAGTTTCCTTCAGACGCTCCAGTTTTTTCCCACACTGCAAAGATGTGCAGGTTAGATGGATTGGCTATGCTAAATTGCCCCCTTAAGTGTTAGGGGGATTAGCTAGGATAAATGGGATTATGGGGATAGGGCCTGTGTGGGATTATGGTCGCTGCAGACTCAATCGGCCGAATGGCCTCCTTCTGCGCTGTAGGATTCTATGAGTCAATGACGCAAAGTGCTTCTCTACACAAATGGTTATTGAAATAAGGAACCCTCTCCCTCAAAATCTAGGGGTGAGCTGAAAATTTCAAAAGATTGAGAGATACCCTTCATCCTGGGTGTTAGAAATTACAGGACAAGGGCAGACAAATGCAGTTCAAGTACAGAGCAGCCATGATCTAACTGAAAGGCGGACAAGGCTCAAGGTGCTTCATCAAAAATTTACTCCTGTCCCCATCTGCTTTTCAATTCTTTTCAAGTTCAATTATGACCTTTACCTGGATTTTGAATTTAAAAGTTAAAAAAAAGCAATTATTTTTTTCCAAGTCACGCAAAAGGGGCAAATGACTGACCTGATCCTGGCATCTTAAGACAAATACGACAGCTGTCAAAACCAGTGAGAATAAGAAACTGTACCACTCTGAAGAGTGCAACTGAAGACAGTGAATAAGCTGTACTGAGCAAGTAATAGCAAAAAATTGATGCTGCTGAGCCTTTTCTTGAAGTGCATAAAGCATTGGTTGCATAAAAGATATAAAAATGTTTAAAAATACAGTCTGCAGAGAATCCTGACACTATTGACGAGTACTGTAGCAAACAGCAAGGGTCCAAAATCTGGTAAATTCACATCTGCCTTTGAAGTATTGGCATTATAGAGTGCAGAATTTCTTTGAGGTGTACTTTCTTTTCAAATAAAAGCTGGAGAAATTATATACTGCCAACTTCTAATATCAAAGACAGATTTGCAACATACAGGGTCGGATTTTCAATCTCGAGGCAGATAGCTTGTGTTGGGGAAACTTGCGGCTCACCGCACTCATCACAGGGACAACATGCCCCAAGTGGTGCTTTTATTGGTCCAAGGGTGCGGATGTGGAATTAAGTCTGGTCCGCCACTCTCAGTTGTAGATCAGAGGCAGTCAGAGGGGCTCCAAGTGGGCCGTTTTGAAGCAGCCACTCACTTCTCTGTGATTTCGTTCTAGTTGTTTTGCTAAATATTAGGTCCTCTATCCCTCAGACCCTATCACCACCCCACACACTCCCCATGTCCCATCCATAACAACTCATGACCTCCACCCACCTTTTAGCCCCTTATAACCTCCTTCCCAACTTAATGCCAATGCATGCCAATCCATTCTCCCACTTACCACCATTTGCATTTATACTTTCCGTGTCAGCTCCCACAGTAACTACTACGGGCAGATCTCAGCATCCATGTTGAGATGAAATATAATGAAGTTCTAAATATCTATTACAATCTTCACCATTATAAAAAACACTCCCATTCAAAATTTTACAAGCTCCTCATTTACTTAATCCTAATCAAAACAAACTGAATGGTATTCAGAATCCCACATGAATCCTTTAATAACCTCTTTGAGCTATCATCACACTGTGAACTTACAATCTAACTGTTGGGTTATCAACAAATATGTAGGCTGTTTTATCTTCAACTTTTTAAAGGGCTGGGGATTTAAGTAACTTCACAGTTTGGATTTTTTGAACAATCACTGACAAAAGCAGGCTTTTTTTTATTTTTGAGGGATTGGGGATTTCACATTTATGCTCCACAAGTTCCAGGCAATTACCATCTTCAATAAGAGAAAATCTAATAATTTTCCCTTGACATTCCCTTGACATTAATTACAGAACAGCCTGGCTCACAATTTAGCTATAAGTTGGAAAATGTCAAATCTATGTAAAGCAATGCAAATTGATTGTTCTTCAGAATCAACATGGACGGCACGGTAGCACAGTGGTTAGCACTGCTGCTTCACAGCTCCAGGGACCTGGGTTCGATTCCCGGCTTGGGTCACTGTCTGTGTGGAGTTTGCACATTCTCCTCGTGTCTGCGTGGGTTTCCTCCGGGTGCTCCGGTTTCCTCCCACAGTCCAAAGATGTGCGGGTTAAGTTGATTGGCCATGCTAAAATTGCCCTTAGTGTCCTGGGATGCGTAGGTTAGAGGGATTAGTGGGTGGATATGGGGGTAGGGCCTGGGTGGGATTGTGGTCGGTGCAGACTCGATGGGCCGAATGGCCTCTTTCTATGCTGTAGGGTTTCTAAGAAGATTTCTAAGAATGTTTTAACTATATTAGCAAATATTACCGAAGAAGAATGGTTTGAAATGGTCAAAAGATATTGGAGCTAATTTTGACTTTGTGCAAATGGGTATACAGTGGGTATACTTTACTGATAGTGAATTGCCAGTTTGTTTTACAACTCTTGAGTTTTATTTTCCAACAGGCTTATTTGGTAGCATGAGCTTTCGGAGTGCTGCCCCTTCATCAGGTGAGTGATGAAGGAGTAGCGCTCTGAAAGCTCGTGCTACCAAATAAACCTGTTGGACTTTAACCTGGTGTTGTGAGACTTCTTACTGTGCCTACCCCAGTCCAATGCCAGCATCTTCACATCATGAGTTTTATTTTGATTGAGTTCAGGCAGGTTGCTTTTTCTTCAACATTTTAAAGGGCTGGGGATTTAAATAACTTCACGTTTTGGATTTATTGAACTATCATTGACAAAGGCAGGCTTTTTATTTATTGTTATCAAGAGCCACATAATAAAATGTATCATTCACAAGTTAATAATATCTTACTTTAAATTATAATTATAGTTAAGTCCCATGTTTACAAGAGTATAATTTATTTCAAAATATATTAAATGACCTTACTCTTTACAAAAAAACTGAGGGCTGCATTTTCCAGCCCTTCCTGTTGGTGAGATCATCCGGTCCTGCTGAAGGCAACCTCCCATGATGGGTTCCCTGGCGGTGGATGGGTGAGCCAGGCAAAATGTCGTAGAGATCAGCGGGACTGGAAGATCCAGCTCATGGTCAATGGTGAGCAGCTTTTGCCATCGGAAAATCTTGCCCTTAGTACAGTGCTTTTTAATGCTGAGTTTCAGACCCTGGCTGATACCTACAGCTCCCATGTTGATAGATAGGAAGCTGAGCTCCATCATCAGTATCTGTTGAGTGTGCGAAGCTTCTCCAAGCTATCTTGTTCAGTCTTGCTGTGGTTATCTCTCTCGGCTGCTGCCAACTATTCTCAGGCTTTCTCATCTCCAGGGGCTTGCTTGTCAGGTTTTTCTCTTCTCCCCTGGGATTCATGGAATCCTCGTCTCAGTGTGGTTCATTCCTCAATATTAGGATTCACAAAGAACATTACCCTTGACTTTGTTGCGATTATTGGGCCATCGGTAATAGATATTCCGTTGATTTTTAAATCATCCCATATTCTGTGTCAGCAAAAATCAAATGTTTTCAGGTTTGCTATTATAAAGTTGCCTTTATATAGTGCCTTAGATTTGATTTATTATTGTTACATGTATTGGGATGCAGTGAAAAGTATTGTTTCTTGCGCGCTATACAAACAAAGCATACCGTTCATAGAGTACGTAGGGGAGAAGGAAAGAAGACAGTGCAGAATATATTGTTATAGTCACAGATAGGGTGTAGAAAAAGACCAGCTCAATATAGAATCCCAACAGTGCAAAAGGAGGTCATTTGGCCCATCGAGTCTGCACCGACCACAATCCCACCCAGGCCCTATTCCCTTAACCCCACATATTTACCTTACTAATCCCCCTGACACTGAGGAGCAATTTAGCATGGTCAATCATGGATGTGATACATCCAGAAAGGATGCTTTCTATAGTGCATCTGTAAAAATTGGTGAGAGTTGTAGCGGATGCGCCAAATTTCCTTAGCCTCCCGAGGTGGGTTTTCTTAACTGTAGCGTCAGTATGGAGGAAGCAGGACGGGTTGTTGGTGACCTGGACACCTGGAAACTTGAAGCTCTTGGCCATTTCCACTTCATCACCATTGATGTAGACAGGGGCATGTCCTCCACTGTGCTTGTTTTCTGACATTGAGGGTGAGATTATTGTCACTGCACCAGTTCACCCAATTCTCTGTCCCTTTCCTGTACTCGGTGGCATCATTGTTTGAGGTCCGACCCACTGCGGTGGTGTCATCAGCAAACTTGAAAATGGAGTAGGAGCAGAATTTGGCCACACAGCCATAGGTGTATAAGAAGTACAGTAAGGGGCTGAGGACACAGCCTTGCGTGACATCAGTTATTGAGGATAGTCTTTCACAACTTTAAGATGTCTCAAAGTTCTTTGCAGCTATTGATGAACTTCTCAAGTGCAGTCACTGTTGTATAGAAGATGGGGCAGCCAATTTATACATAGAATCAAAGAATCCCTACAGTGCAGAAGGAGGCCATTCGGTCCATTGAGTATGCACCGACAACAATCCCACCTAGGCCCTATCCCCTTAACCCCACATATTTACCCGACTATTCGTCCTGACACTAAGGAGCAATTTAGCATGGCCAATCAACCTAACCCGCACGTTTTTGGACTGTGGGAGGAAACCGGAGCACCCAGAGGAAACCCACGCAGGCACGGGGAGAACGTGCAAACTCCACACAGACAGTGACCCAAGCCTGGAATCAAACCCGGGTCCCTGGCGCTGTGAAACAGCAGTGCTAACCACTGTGCTACCATGCCTTAAAAGCAATGTGATCATCAGTTTTTTAGTGACCTTGGTTGAAGGATGATGATCAGCTAGGACACTGTGGAGCACCCTCCTGCTCTTCATGGAAACAGTGGGAACTTTCATTTGAGAAGGTATCTCTGACAGTATGGCACTCTTTCTGTACTGCACCACAGACTCAACCTCAACCCGTGCTCAACCCCCTGGAGGCGGACTTGAACCGACAACTTTCAGTGTCCACTCAGCCACAGCTGACACTCAAGGACATGCCCATAAGGACAATGTTTATGGGTCACCTGACCCATCAGAACAATCTTCTGTGAAGTCCTGAATAGAAATACTTCTCCATTGTGCATCAGTGTTAAGGTTACGCCTACTCACATCATGTGGCACATTCATCATTGCAAGTGAAAAATATGTAATAATTGCCTATGGTTGAGCAATGATTGTTGTAACTTTTTGACTGACATGAGTAAAGGTTGGAAGATCAGAATAAACATGATCTCGTTCACTCATCTCTCAGAATATGTAAAAAAAAAACACCCCTTTCTTATCAAATCAAGAAATGATGCAAAACTGGGCAAACAAAGAGATAAAATTCAATGAGCTGTTTCATTTCTTCCCCTCCCCAACTCCCCAAAAAAAGTACAGCATGATATGAATCACGGTTAGTCACAGTTTAATTTTTCAGTGAGTGTTAATCTGACAGTGACAATGTCATCAGGCATCACCTGAGTAGAGTCCCAATATGACATCAACCTTCCTCACAGCAACAATAAAACAAGTAGATTTGATATTTATGACTCCCACATGCAACTACAATCACCGCGCTGTAAAACAACACCTTGGAAATGTGGGGCAGTGTACAATCAAAATAACATTTTATCTCCAGGTTCAAGACATCGCTCTCTGCATTTCTGATGCCATCCAAATCCCCTACTGAACCCACTTCTCGGAACCACTTCTTTCCCACCCACTGTCCATTATGTAATAGAGACTGAGGATTGATTACGATGCATCAGCCCAAACAAAAGGACTTAGGTGATATTGTACTCTATGCAGAACCTGGTCAGCTATTATATGAGGGATCTATTCTATGCTTGGTCAACTTTTGGGGCAGCAATGATGATGATACACAACCCTATTCCTCTTCTCTGCTGACAGATTTATACGAGGTAATTAATCACCGGACTGTAGCCTGGTCCAGGGATGACTGCCCCGATATGTGGAACAATGTTATTATTATCAGCTTGTGCTCCCTAATGCTGAAAGAACGATAGAATCCCTACAGTGCAGAAGGAGGCCATTCGGCCCATCAGACCTGCACAAACAACAATCCCACCCAGACTCTATCCCCATAACCCCACATATTTACCCTGCTAATCCCTCTGACACTAAGGGGCAATTTAACATGGACAATGAACCAATCCCACACATCTTCGGACTGTGGGAAGAAACCAGAGCACCCAGAGGAAACCCATGCAGGTGCGGGGAGAACATGCAGATTCCACACAGACAGTCACCTGAGGCCGTAATTGAACCCAGGTCCCTGGCACTGTGAGTCAGCAGGGCTAACCTTTGTGTCACCGTGCCACCCAAACAAACACCGATTTTAGGGAAAAGGCCACTTATAATGTTAAATGATAGCTGCTTTACTTGTCATATTTAATGCTAAAAATGTCATTCCTTGAGGTTCAGTGAGAAAAGATCTGAAAGATCTACAGTCCAGTCAAAGTGAAGTTCTTGTCCGCTGTTCGTATATTAATTAGAACATTGTAACTTTCCTTTCATAATGTACCTAAACTAAGTAAATCGTATAAACAAAGTAAGGGAGTGAAAAGGCTTAGAAATTTGGGTACATCCATTTTTGTTCCCACAATCTGATCCATGCACTTAGGCCAGTGATTAGCAACCTCAGCTAGTGAATGGATCGCATGAATGACCCTCCTTTATCTCAGTGGGCCGCAGGATTGAAATCATTAAATCCCTACAGTGCAGAAGGAGACCATTTAGCCCATCGAGTCGGCACCAACTCTGACAGTGCATCTTACCCACGCCCTAATCCCGTAACCCCTCGTGTTTATCCCAGTGGGACATTAAGGAGCAATTTAGCATGGTCAATCAACCTAACCCACACATCTTGGAGTGTGGGAGGAAACTGGAGCACGCAGGAGAAGCCCATGCAGACACGGGGAGAATGTGCAAACTCCACACAGACAGTCAGCCTAGGGTAAAATTGAACCAGAGTCCCTGGTGCTGTGAGGTAGCAGTGCTAATGACGGTGCTACCTTGCCGCCCGAATACTTCTCAGTCCCCTGAAGTTTTGGAAAATGCTTAATCATTCATGTATCAATAGAACTGTCATCAACCTCAAGTGATAAAAACAAAATAAATATTTATGTTTGATTGGACACAAAGGGAACATATGGCTCTCACAGTCCATGTTTTGTGTGTAATCAGCACACACCTCGCTTCACCTGCCCTTAATTTACTTACGTGTCACTTCAGTCATACGGGTAGGAAACAAGCTACATGGATGGAAACCAGTGGAATGTGACAACCCTGCACATGAGTAACAGTCAACAAAATGTCTTGCGGGCCACACTCAGAACCCTGATGGGCTGCATGTGGCCCTAGGCCGAAGGTTGCTCACCACTGGCCTAAACTATTTAGCAATGTGTCCATTACCAGCAGACAATGTTAACTAACTATAAGTTATTTGCATTGAATCATAGAATCATACAGTGCAGAAGAGGCCCTTCATTCCTTCAACTCTGCACTGACACGTAAGCAACACCTGACCTCCCACCTAATCCCATCTACCAGCACTTGGCCCCTAGCCTTGTATGCTATGTCACGTCAAGTGCTCATCCAGGTACTTTTTATAAGATGTGAGGCAACTCGCCTCTACCACCGTCCCAGGCAGCGTATTCCAGACTGTCACCACCCTCTGGATAAAAATGATTTCCTCACATTCCCTCCTAAACCTCCCGCCCCTCACCTTGAACCTAGGTCCCCTCATGACTGACCCTTCAACTGAGGGGAACAGCTGCTCCCTATCCATACTGTCCATATCCCTCATAATCTTGTACACCTCAATGAGGTCTCCCCCTCAGTCTTCTCTGCTCCAATGAAAACAACCCAAGCCTATCCAACCTCTCTTCATAACTACTGTCCTTTAGGGAAGGAAATCTGCCGTCCTTACCTGGTCTGGCCTACATGTGACTCTAGAGTCACAGCAATGTCGTTGACCCTGCAACGGCAACTAGCGATGGGCAATAAATGCTGGCCAACCAGCGACACCCAAGTCCCATAAGTGAAAAATAAATTCATAATTGAAGCTGATGCATGATATTTTTCTCCAAAACATTAGCCGAGATTTTGCTGGAGGGTGACATCTCATGTGTGCACCATTGGTGAAGATTTTTCCACCCGTCCTTCAACTCAGAGTTTTACACGCCACAACATGGTGGAAGTATGGGCTGGAATTGCTGTGAGGGCTGGGGCACCCGAGATCGAGTTGAGCACCGGACTGTCTCATGAACAGATCGCAATAAAGGATCGAAAAAGAATGAGAGGAATGACAAGGAAGGAAATAGAGTGACTTGTAGTCAAATCAGGTACTGAAAGAGAAATAAAGAAAGCGAATGGAAGATTGGAGAGAAGAAAAAAGAAACAAAAAGAATAAAATTACATTTAAACTTGTGACATTTTTTGCAAAGTGTATCAAAAAGTGCAAGAATGAGATTGAATGATTTTAGCTGCTCCATTCCTGAGTCGGAAGGAGCAGTGCTCCGAAAGCTTATGGTATTTGCTACCAAATAAACCTGTTGGACTTTAACCTGGTGTTGTGAGACTTCTTACTGTGTTCACCCCAGTCCAACGCCGGCACCTCCACATCAGAGAGGGTGAGACAGTCAGCATCAATGATCATGTGCTTGATACAATATTTACGCTCTTAATCGCCATCCCTACTTTCTGTGGTAAGGTTAATGGGCAATTATTGTGCAAATCCAACAATTTATTCAGCGTAACAGGGAGTCGAAGGGCAAGATGTTATTTGTACAGATCAAAAAGCAGAATAATGTAAATCCAACCAACAAAATTCCAGCGAATCTCAACTCACAACCTCTCTACATTCCTTGAACTTACACATTAATAATGAGATGTGTTGTTTGTTGTTTTTCCACTTAGATTCAGCCCATTACTCAAAAGCACTGCTGGCATAGCCTCCTGCATTCATGGATGTTGATGTGGTTTATTTACAGGGTGAATTTGTGGTTTTCAGTCTATAACATAGATCTTTAATGGTATGTTTCCAACTCTCCAATCATGCTCTGCCAACTTATAATTGCGGAAACAATGTTTCATTCAAGAGTCCCACAAGAACAAGTCTTTATCTCAGACTTTTAATGGCATGAAACCTCTCAAGATATTTCACAAGGTGAGTAATCAGGCAAACGAGAAATGGTCCCAAGCCAAAGAAGGAGTCATGAAGACAGTTGATCAAAATCTTGGTCAAAGAGGAGGTCATTAAAAAGTGCCTTAAAGGAAGAACGAGAGAATTGAAAAAGTGCAGAGTTTCTGGTAGGGAATTCCAGTGCTTATATCTTGGATACCTGAACATAAGAACTAGGAGCAGGAGTAGGCCATCTGGCCCCTCAAGTCTGCTCTGCCATTCAATAAGATCATGGCTGATTTTTTTGTGGACTCAGCTCCACTTACCTGCCCGCTCACCATAACCCTTAACATTTACCAATATTGTACTCCATCTGCCAGGCCTTGCCCACTCACTTAAACTATCTTAAAGCTTATTTATTGGTGTCACAAGTAGGCTTACATTAACACTGCAATTAAGTTACTGTGAAAATCCCCTAATCGGTGCACTCCAGCACCTGTCTATATCCCTTTGTAGGTGTTCAGTTCCCTCTGCACACTTTGCTCTACCACTCATCTTAGTGTCATCTGCGAACTTTGACATACTACACTTGGTCCCCAACTCCAAATCATCAATGTAAATTGTAAACAATTACGGTCCCAACACTGATCCCTGAGGCATACCAGGGATCCCTGATCGCCAACCAGAAAAACACCCATTTACCCCACTCTTTGCTTTATGTTAGTTAACCAATCCTCTATCCATACTAATACATTACCCATAACACCATGCACCTTTATCTTAGGCAGCAGCCTTTGGTGCGGCACCTTGTCGAATGCCTGAAGACATGGCTATCAATGAAGCAGAGAAGGAAATTGGACCAGAGACCAGAAGTGGAGGAACACAGCATTCTTGTAGCATTGTTTGCAGAAATGGGCATGATTACACAGAAAGGGAGGTGGTGAGGCCTTAGAGGGATTTGAAAACAAAGATGAGAACTTGAAAATCAAGCTGAATATTTGTGAAAATTGGGGAGGAATTGAACGGCCTTAGTGACGGGTAAAGTATGGGACGAGAATCCATGCTCAGGGTGAAGAAGGGATGTAAGGGTGCGAACAGTCTACTTCAGTTTGAGAGAGTGGTCTGGAAGATGAATGGAATCAATGTCTTGGGAATGGAGTTGGAGGCAGGCACGGAACAAAGACTTCAGCTTTCCCAGCAGCCAGTCGGCAGGAATCTCTGCACATCCTGCCAGACAAGAAAGCTGACCGTGTGGAGGTAGTGATGGGGAGGGTTGGATGCGGAGGTCGAGCAGGGCATGATCAGCATGCATATGGAACCTGAAGTTGTGTTTGTTTGGGTGGCGTTGCCAAGGGGCTACATGTAGGTGATCTGCAAATAGTGCATCCACCTTCTCTGACAGTAAAAACTCCCAGGTTTTTAACCACTAAGGGTGTTGATCTGAGCTGGGGACAGCAATATGAACACAATAATTGGTTTTACAAATCCCCTGACCTATGCAAGAGTATGCAAGATTTCTGCTTTTCACTGCTGTATAGCGAATCCAGCTGAGAAATACAACTATCATATGAGGGTAAAGCTGAGCTGTATCACATTCCATGGTGATAGAGACAGTCCCTTCAGGAGGGAATAGGTTTTAAAATTTCAGTTGACTAAAAGGGAGCGATTCCTTCCATGCAGCTGACCTGCTGTGTCACAGGATTCCCTCTGTAGGCTGACCAGTACATTTTTATTTTATCATGTCCGGTTTCTGTCTTTTAAGGTATTTTTTTTCTTCCCTGCATCTTTATTTGGACTTTACTGCTCAGATTTGTGCTTGAGAGACGGTCAGAACCTTGTGGAGCTTTTGTAGCAAAACAGAAGCTATTAATTTTGGTTTGAACATATACACTGCTGTAATAACATACCAGTTCACAGATCATATACTACAAACATTTCAGGCAATTTAAAGGAAATAGAATCACAGTATTAACAAAAAAGAGAATGCAAAATAAGGTGTTATTTATTTCAACTGAAAAGCAGTAGTTTATGGACTCTCATTTGTTCTTCCAGCATGTATTACTCCTACGTTTTCTGAAAGCACAACTTCAATTTACTTTTTTTCCATCAAAATAATCTCCACAGTCCAATAATCCTTGATATTTATGGACCTCACCAAGCAGATTTTGCTCTGTATCACAATTCCCCTCTCAGTTGCATTACAAGACAGAAGAGAACAGCTTTTATTTTGGTTAAACATGAAGGAATACCTTTTAAAACTTCTTCCCTTTGCTCTTATAGTCTGCTCATCGGCTGCTCAGCACCTTTTTTTCAGCTATATATTCTTTTATTCTCCCCTTGAAAGCAAAACAAATCGTGTCCGTCTCATGGGTCAGCCGTTTCTCTCCACTTTTTCCTTTGGCGTAAGCCTCCTGGAACTTTGAACCCACAAAAGGCGTACATTTCTCCAGCCATTTCCAGGGCTGTTTGAGCAAACGTCAAGTCCCTGCCAACCTCAGCACACCCGACCGCACTGTGCATGACATTGTTTAATTAATACACTGCTCGGCGTGTGTGTTTCTCCCACAGAACTTAGTAGCCCAGTAAACAATAGCATCAGTAAAACACACCACAAACAACTGAGCATTTGATCGTGCGACGGAACAATAGAGCACTGTAGGATTGGTGAAAAATTAAAGCACTCCGTCTGACACACAGATTTGGGTGCTGCCTTATTCTTTAATTAACCCCCTGAGAGCTGATCTGGGGACGCTCAGATTCCACGATTTAATGGGTCTGTGTGGATACGGTTGTCAACAGAATCGAAGCATCAGTCTTACACGTTGCAAATAAAACAGCAGCGGTGAACGGAACAATGCCAGCTCCTGATGGGACACTTTAATTAATGACTGAACAGTTGCTGTAACCTACACAGGGCGAGGAGCTGTTGATTTAAGCAAATTGCAAACACAGAAATGTGCATTAGGTGAAGATTAATGCAAGTCAGGAGGCATCAAGTCGTATAGAGAAGGCCAAAACCGTGATGCATTATTAATTTGGTATGGATCATTCAACTTTACCTAAATGCAAAATTGCTTGTTTTTTTCCCCCCTCTCTGTAGGGGAATGGCAGAGGTAATATTGACAATACATTTCTAAACAGTCAGTGAAATAATTAATTGGACTGTTTAATCTGCTGCTGAGACACACTTAATCTATGCTGTCTCACCCAAGCCAACAATCAGGGCTTCTCCTTTGATGGATCAGGAGGTAAACACTTTGCGGAACTGACCCATCCAGACCAAGGAGGTGGCAAGTCTGATTCTTGCTTAGAGTTGACCTCAGCTGAAGTCAGAGAATAAGGACACAGCAATTGGCCTCGATGGGGTAGATCGTGAATTCATGCAATGGTGTAAAATAGATAATAACAAATCATAGAGGTTTACAGCATGGAAACAGGTTCTTCGACCCAACTTGTCCATGCCGCCTCTTTTTTTAACCCCTAAGCTAGTCCCAATTGCCCGCGTTTGGCCCATATCCCTCAGTCAGTCGTTGGTTTTTCATCTCTCCTGATCTTTTTATTTTCATTATCTTCAATAGGAGGAAATGTAAACCAGGTTGCTTAATCAAAGAACAAAGAACAGTATAGCACAGGAAGAGGCCCTTCGGCCCTCCAAGCCTGCACCGATCATGATGCCCGCCGAAACTAAAACCGTATGCACTTACAGAGTCCGTATCCTTACATTCCCATCCTATGGAAAATAAATAAAAATCCTTTGGGCTGAATTTCCAGCCCCACCAACTACCGGGATCATCTGGTTCCACCGAAAGTCAATGGATGGATCAGAGAATTCCGACCGTTAATTTTATATGTAGTTTAAAGACATTTGTATGCTTTTTGACCCCATGAAATATGTGCTGTCTTCATCATCCCAAAGATGTGTGGGTTAGGTTGATTGGCCATGCTAAAATTGCCCCTTAGTATCCTGAGATGCGTAGGTTAGAGGGGTTAGTGGGTAAAATATGTAGGGATATGGGGTGGGGCCTGGGTGGGATTGTGGTCGGTGCAGACTCGATGGGCCGAATGGCCTCTTTCTGTACTGTAGGGTTTCTATGATTTCTATGATTCGCAGTAATTTCAGTAGGATTTATTGGAATTAGTGATGAGAAAGATGACTTTTTACCTACGTTAAATGGAGAGTATTGTCCCTTCTGAATGCAAACATCTTCGTTGGAAGAAATGAGCGAAGTATAAATTTCAGGCCCTGTATTTTGCAAGTGTTAATGGGATTTCTTTTGCTAAACGGTATCGCAAATTGCTGGTTGTGCTCACTGAAGTGTTCAATAAATTATAGTTTTCAGCACGTTTGTTTTCTCGTTAATATTCCATGGTCATCATCGTAATTTTCAATAAAACATTAAAGGAATGCATTCTGTTGTCAGTGTCAGAATAAATACCATTCTTGCTTTGGATACGATTGATTTGACCAATTTGAACCAACAAACAGATCAGTGTGTGAGGACACTGACGTCAATTCTAATGAGCTATGTCCAATCTGAGGTTAGAATGTAAAGCATTCTGAGTTTAGACCTTAGCAGATGCAGTCATAGAAAATCAGAATGATTCAGTGCAGGAGATCATTCTGCCCATTATACTTCTGCTGACTCTTTGCAAGACCTTTCCAATTAGTCTGTTCATTCCCCAAGGTCCTGCAATTCTCTTCAGGCCTCTATCGAATTCTCTTCCCAGAAAGAAAGGCTTGACGTATGAGGAGCATCTGAGGACTCTGGGTCTATACTCGATGAAGTTTGGAAGGATGAGGAAAGGGATGGCACGGTGGCACAGTGGTTAGCACTGCTGCCACTGCCTCACAGTGCCAGGGACCCGGGTTCAATGCCAGCCTCGGGTCACTGTCTGTGTGGAGTTTGCACATTCTCCCTGTGTCTGCGTGGGTTTCCTCCGGGTGCTCAGGTTTCCTCCCACACTCCAAAGATGTGCGGGTCAGGTTGATTGGCCAGGTTAAATTGCCCTAGTATCAGGGGGATTAGGAGGGTAATATGTGAGGTTAAGGGGCTGGGGCCTGGGTGGGATTGTTGTCGGTGCAGACTCAATGAGCCAAATATTTTCCTTCTGCACTGTAGGCATTCTATGATTCTATAATCTATTTAGGAGTATGTGAGAAATGAGGGGGTATCTCCTTCAAACTTACAGAATACTGAAAGGCCTGGATAGAAGATATGGAGAAGATATTCCCATTAGTGGGAGAGACTAGGATCCGAGGGCACAGATTCAGAGCCAAGGGACGACTCTTTAAAACGGAGATGAGGAAGAATTTCTTCAGCCAGAGGGTGATGAATCTATGGAATTCATACACCAGAAGGCTGTGGAGGACAGATCATTGAGTGTATTTAAGACAGAGACAGTTGGGTTCTTCTTGGTAAGGGGATCAAAGGTTATGGGGAAAAAGTAGGAGAATGGGGTTGAGAAACTTGTCAACCATGATCGAATGTCAGAGCAGACTCGATGGGCCGAATGGCCTAATTCTGTCCCTCTATCATGTTCTTATGGTCTTTTCATTATTATTTAATCTTTCAGTCTTAATTTTCTAGATTGCAGCAATTTGCCACATAAATTAAAGGTTTCCTCATGTCGTCTCTACCAGTTATCTTCAATCTGATTCCTCATATTGATCTGTCTGTCATTAGAAACAGTGTTTCTTTATTTGTTCTACCAAAACCATTAATGGTCCTGAATACCTCAATCAAGTCCCCTCTTAACCTCCTAATGATCTTTACTGCAATAGGTTAGAATACAAGAGTAAATAAATCTTGTTGCAATTGTGCAGGGTTTTGGTGAGATCACAGTGGCTTAGCAGTTGGGGAGGCAATTGGTGTCGTCTTATTGTCACTGGACTAGTAACCCGAGTTCGAATCCCACCAAAGCAGATGGTGAAATTTGACTTCAATAAAAAATCTGGAATTAAAAGTCTAACGATGAACATTGTCGATTATGGTAAAAACACATCTGGTTTCCTTTTCAGGAAGGAAATCTGCCATTCTTACCTTGTCTGGTAACTACATGTGACTCCAGATCCATAGCAATGTGGCTGACCCTGGAATGGCCTATCAGCACGCAACTTACGCAATTAGGAATCGGCAATAAATGTTGGCCCAGTCAACAATGCCACATTCCATGAATGAATTTTTAAAAAATACCTGGAGTGTCCCGTATAGTTTTGGTCTCCATATCTAAGGAAACATCTACTTTCCTTAGAAGGGGATGCAACAAATGTTCAGTAGATTGATTTCTGTCTTCATATGAGAAGAGATTGAGAAAAATGGGTCTATAGTCTCTGTAGCTTAGCACACTGAGCAGCAACCTTGTTGAAACATATATCCTGAAAGTCTTGACAGGGTTCATGTTGTGAGAATTAACATAGAACATAGAACATAGAACATTACAGCGCAGAACAGGCCCTTCGGCCCACGATGTTGCACCGACCAGTTAAAAAAAAAAACTGTGACCCTCCAACCTAAACCAATTTCTTTTCGTCCATGAACCTATCTACGGATCTCTTAAACGCCCCCAAACTAGGCGCATTTACTACTGAGGGGCATAGTTTCAGGGTAATGGGTTGGGGAGTTAGGACTTTAATGAACATTTATTCCCTCAAGGATTTGTGAATTATTGGAATGTTCTATCACAGATGGTTGTGAATGTTAAGTCAAGTATATTCAAAGGTTGAAATCGACAGATTCCTAGAGCCTACGGAAGTCAAGGGACATGAGGATTGGGAATGAAAGTGGATTTGACATGAAAGATCAACCCTGATCTTACAGAGAAGCACAGCAGGCTCAAGGGGCAGTGCGGCCTACTCCTGTTCCTACTTTTTATGCTCTTCTTTGTTCGAAGAACAATGACTATAGTTTCTCCAGTCCCTCTGCATAACTCAGGTCAAATTCAGTCAACATGTAGAAGTGTGAAGACAGTATTTCTGAAACTAACATTTGTATTATATGTCTGTAAAACAACATTTTTTCCTACCTCAGAGATTCAGTGAAAAATGGTGTCAACTGGCAAAGGCCGCAATAAAATGCTGGCTTCCCCAAAGTACCATGGAATGTGTATCCACATCCAAAATGCTAGCTATTGTTCCAGTTCATCATTGCTTCAGCTATCTATTGTAATGTGACTGTAGGCCAGCAGAACACATTCATTTCTTAGAGCTATGAGTGTAGAAGCGTGGCTCATGGAGATGTGGATCAACAACCTGAACAGGAAAAGCTGAGCACCGGAGACCAGAGGAGAAGGACAAGGGTCACAAAGGAGCAGGAGACACTACCCTGAACTCAGGATCGACAGGCAGAGGGAGAAAGATACCTGGGGATGTCTGAGAGCCAGTGTTGTAGGAGATTGCCATTCTTGAGGTGGGCAGTCACAGAGACCTGTGCCCTGGTCAGAATGGACCACTACAGCATGACTGCACAGATGACTGCGACATCTCATAGATGACCGCACACCAGTGTATCATTTGGATGACAGAAACTTTCCTTACCAAGGCTGGGCAAAACATCATGTTCACAACTGATGGGGCATCGCAGGCTCAGACATCAGTGTGTCCAGTGCCCAGACCACTCTTCTGTGCCCTGAAGTGCCCACCTACAAGGGTTGTGGTCAATGTGGTGGTGTGTCGTGCTTTCCATAACATGGCCATCCAGAGAGTTGTGGATCTTGAGGATGATGAGGCCTTGGGAAGGGACAGCTCACCGGGGGAGCATGGTGGCACAGTGGTTAGCACTGCTGCCTCACAGCACCAGGGATCTGGGTTCGATTCTGGTCTTGGGTGACTGTATGGAGTTCAAACATTCTCTCCATGTATCTGTGGGTTTCCTCAGGGTGCTCCAGTTTTCTCCCACAGTCCAATGATGTGCAGGTTAGTTGGATAGGCAAGCTCGGGGTTACAACGATAGGGCGGGGGCTAGGCCTGGTTAAGATGCTCTTTCGGAGAGTCGGTGCAGACCCAATGGGCTGACTGTTGGGATTCTATGGCAGGAGCAGGAGGTTAGGGAAGAGGAGAAATTGGAGGGAGAGGGAGATAACACTGAACAGAAAGGTGTCCCATGGTGCATGGCAAGGTGCCCCCCCCTCCTTCCACCTTTCCTGCAGAGGAATTTCCTCCTCTCACTCATGGTGCCAGGTCTCCCTGTGACATCTCACTGCAGTGTAGTGACAGGTTTTGGCGTGAACTCTCTCACCCAGGACACCCAGTGATGGCTGCAGTGAGTTGGAGTCCAAATCAGCCCCTCACTTCATCTGACCTGCCTTTGTTCTGGCACCCACTGGCACTATTTGGACAGCAAACCTGCTTTCCTACCAATGCAGAGCTCACCCCCCCGTGAAAATCTGAACTACAGTCAGTTTCCCACCGGCTGTGGGTTTCTGACACGGAAACGGATCTCACCATTGTTTCCCATCTCCATGACGACAATCCATTGCCACTGTCCACACTTCCCGCTGCCTCAGAAAAGCAGCCAGCATAATTAAGGACCCCACGCTCCCCGGACATTCGCTCTTCCATCTTCTTCGGTCGGGAAAAAAATACAAAACTCTGAGGTCACGTACCAACCGACTCAAGAACAGCTTCTTCCCTGCTGCCATCAGACTTTTGAATGGACCTACCTCGCATTAAGATGATCTTTATCCACACCCGAGCTATGACTGTAACACTACATCCTCCACTCTCTCCTTTCCTTCTCTATGAATGGTAGGCTTTGTCTATACAACGCGCAAGAAACAATACTTTTTACTGCATACTAATACATGTGACAATAATAAATCAAATCATATAAAAGAAAAACTCCAGCCTCTACAGCAACAAAGACATCTCACCCAATCAGTAGAAACAGTCTCCGGAAAATCCTCTCCAAGGATTGGTTCCATAAGAAGTTAAGGAACTTATTGAAGAAAAGATGAAACTTTTGCTGCCTTCTTCAGATAAAAGGGGACAGATAAAATCTAGAAGGCTGTGAAACTGGTGAACAGACTTCTATTCCTGTGATCCTGTTAGATGCTCCCATTAGGCAAGGCTTAACACTGAAGTGCAAACTCATACAATTTATGTTTACATCCTTCTAGCAGAGATCCTGCAAATATGATTCTCATAACCGGCTTTCAACCAGTACCATAGGTACAACAGGAGCTTGAGATACCTGAAACCTCCAACCAACCTTGATTCACCAATCATTTAATGATTAGTTAGCATTCTATCCTTTCATTAATGCTTATGAATTTGGCGTGGATTAAGAGGTGGAAATATTATCCTTTCTTATCAACACCTGGAGTTCCCAATGATCAGAAACTTAACTGGACCAGCCATATAAACACAGCGGCTACAAAAGCAGGTCAGAATCTAAGAATCCTGTGTTGAGGAACTCACCTCCTGCTTTCCCAAAGCCTGTCCAAATTCTACAAGGCACAAGTCAGGAGTGTAATGGGATACTCTCCACTTGCCTGGATAAGTGCAGCTCATCAACATTCAAGAAGCTTGACACCAACCAGAGAAAGCAACCTGCTTGTCACCCCATCTACAAATATTCACTCCCTGCACCACTGACGCACTGCAGCCCCAGTGTGTACCATCTACAAGATGCTCTGTAGGAACTCACCATCGAATCCCGACAGTGCAGAAAGAGACCTGAGTCTGCACCAACTCTCCAAAACAGAATCTCGCCCAGGCCATCGCCTCCGCCCTATCCCCATAACCTCACACATTCAGCATGGCCAATCCACCTAACTTGCACATCTTTGGACTGTGGGGGGAAACCCTCACAGACACTGGGAGAACATGCAAACTCCACACAGACAGTCACACAAGGCCGGAATTGAACCCAGGTCCCTGGCGTTATAAGGCAGCCGTGCTAACCACTGTACCATCATGTCACCCAGGCTCCTTAGACAGCTCCTTCCAAACCTTTGACCACTCCCACCTACGAGGACAAGAGCAGCAGATACATAGCACCACCACCTGGAATTTCCCTTCCAAGCCACTCACCATCCTGACTTGGAAATATATCGACCATTTCCTCAGTGTTGCTGGGTCAAAATCCTGGAACTCCCTCCCTAACAGCGCTGTGGATGTACCTACACCATGAGGACTGCGGTGGTTCAAGAAGGCTGCTCACCATGACCTCATCAAACGCAATTAAGAATGGGCAATAAATGCTGGCCAAGACAGCAACACCCACAGCCCGAATAAATCGAATGCAAACAAGCTGCATTATAAAATGGTGACGTAGGAATATAAGGATGGATGTGGACCCATGCTGCCCTCATGCATGCTTCACTATTGAATTGGTTCATCTGTATCACAGCTTCATTTTTTTTATTCATTCATGGGATATGGGTGTCGCTGGCTGGCCAGCATTTATTGCCCATCACTGGTTGCCCGAAGGCAGCTGAGAGTCAACCACATTGCTGTGGCTCTGGAGTCACATGTAGGCCAGACCAGGTAAGGACGGCAGATTTCCTTCCCTAAAGGACATTAGTGAACCAGATGGTTTTTTCTGACAATCAACAATGGTTTCATGGTCATCAGGAGATTCTTAATTGCAGATATTTTTTATTGAATTCAAATTCCACCACCTGCCGTGGCGGGATTCGAACCCAGGTGCCCAGAACATAAGCTGAGTTTCTGGATTAATAGCAACAATACCTCTAGGCCATCGCCTCCCCTAATTAACCAGCCTTGGTTCCACCACTCATAACATACTTGGCATAACAGAAACTTATCAAGCACAGATTTGAAAATTTCAATTGAGCTTGAAGTCACAAGTTTCCTGGGGGAAGGGAATTCCAAATTTCCATTGGCTTTGTGGCCATAATCTCTCTCAGAGCATGCTCCTTTTGAGTCCTGCTGCTGATGGAAGAAAACTCTGCAGGAAGGTCATCCCCAGGAAGTCCCGATGCCAGGATTTCAGTGCATGATTGATGGGGCTTTCCATTCGGCAGTCCTCCCCACTTTTTCTGGAGGGTGGCTCAAACAGAGCTAATCGACAGCCAAAGCAAATACTCGTGGGACATGCTCACCTTTGTTAAACAGCTACAGCGCAACGGTGTACTTGTGTTTGACTGCGGAACAAATCAGATCTGCTTCGCATTATTTCACGGATAACATCAAGCTTTGTTAAGCCTTTCACCAGCTGGGCTGCTTACTGAAACAAGAATGATCCTTAACTCCCTAAACACATGTTTAATTCTACAAATAATGAGCAGCGGCCAATTTTAAGACCTCACTGGACACCTGGTTCCAAGGTTAATGCATAAACTGTTTGAGGTTACGTTACTTTCTTTTCAGTATCCATTTCTCCTGAAGCACAAATGACTTTGAAGCGAAATTTATAAGCAAGCTGATAACTGGTTAGTACTTTCTACTTACCTTGACAGAGCCAGGAAAAGAATGGGCTATCTGAAAAGGTGGATATAATTCATCTGCTGCTTTGTCTCTCCAATGAATGTGGTTGATTTGTCTTAGCATGTCCACTGCAGTCATCACCTAGATGTTGATTGTCTTTTCTTTCATATGAAAAGTTGACTGCATTTAAGAACTGAATCATAATAACTCAAGCTGTCAAATGCATCTTTTGACAGGAAAGACTGAATCCGAGTTTAATTCTGTTTCCATGGCCACATTAAGAAGGCTGAATGTAGCAGACAAGCATTGTGATTCAACAAATCAACTGCATTGTGTTCTGCACTGAAATGTGCTCCAGAAATATTTAAACGGTTAGCACAGGGACCTTCTCACCTCTCACTATAGGAACAATAGGCTATCGGGCCACATGAGTGAGTCTTGGCTGAAAATGTTAAAGGTGAAGGTAGGACTGAAGTCACTGGCTGTTTGTGGTGTTTCGTGAGACCATTGCTTGTTCAGGAATTAAAGATAACAATCTTTTACTGTGGGCTTTTTTTGTGTTAGTCTTCTGGGGTTAGCATCTGTGTTTTTTTTAAACCAACTCTTCGCCTAAAGAATACCAAATTCAACACTCAAACCTTCCCATTAGAATGGCCATGATGTGGAGTTGCTGGCGTTGGACGGGGGTAGGCACAGTAAGTAGTCTCACAACACCAGTTTGAAGTCCAACAGGTTTATTTGGTAGCACGAGCTTTCGGAGCGCTGCTCCTTCATCAGGTGAGTGCAGGATTTGTTTCACAAACAGGGCATATATAGACACAAACTCAATTACAACAGTAATTGAGTTTGTGTCTATATATGCTCTGTGAAACAAATCCTGCACTCACCTGATGAAGGGCCATTAAAATGGCAAGTAAGCAAACTGGAATATAGAAGCTACCTAGCGTATTTGAAAAATAGGCTCAGAGGCAAGTTACGGCTTTACCACAGTACAACGAGGAGGTGATGGCCTAGTGGTATGATCGCTGGGCAATTAATCCAGAAACTCAGCTAATGTTCTGGGGACCCGGGTTCGAGCCCCGCCATGGTAGGTGGTGGAATTTGAATCCAATAAAAATATCTGCAATTAAGAATCTACTGATGACCGTGAAACCATTGCTGATTGTCAGAAAAACCCATCTGGTTCACTAATGTCCTTTAGGGAAGGAAATCTGCCGTCCTTACCCAGCCTGGCCTACATTTGACTCCAGAGCCACAGCAATGTGGAAGACTCTTAACTGCCCTCTGAACAAGGGCAATTCAGGATGGGCAATAAATGCTGAATTTAAAAAAACATTTTCACATCCAATCTTTATCAATGAATGCGGTGTAGCTGATACAACCAGAAATGGATTCTTATTCAGGTCACTGGCCAGATAACCATCCGTCCCCAGATGCAGAGAAATCTGCTGGCATTTTCTGTTCACTTTTTAATCATCCTTATTGAGGATTTTTTGAACTCAGTGTAGGCCAGTCTTACTGGCAAAGTCAGGGTGGACCTAAAATCTATGGGTTGATAGAGGACTAGGGGATTTTCACAGTAACTTCACTGCAGTGTTAATGTAAGCCCACTTGTGACCAATAAAGAAACTTTTTTCGTTTTTTCCTGGTGCAGTTCTTACAACCTCCTGCTGAGTCTGAGGCTGGCCACTGGTGAGTCTGGTTTCTCGACTTCAGGCTTTAGTCTGACCCTCCAGTTCACCTGTCACATTTCTCATGCTCGACCCCCTCTTAGATTGGCTTCCCTCCACCTCATTTGTCATCCTCTGAATGGTCCATTGAGGCCAACTCATTGCAAGCAGCAAGCTCAGCTTCTCCATTCTACTTTCTCTCATCTAACTATCTAACATAACCCTTGACTCTCTTGTTGATCAAAAATCTAACTCAGCCTTGAATACATTCAGTGGCCCAAACTCTGCTCTCTGAGAATTCCAAAGATTAGCATCTTCTGAGAGAAGGAATTCCTCCTCAGCTCCAGCTCAAATGGGAGACCCTAAACTCTGAAACCGTGCCCCTTATTTTTAGGTTTTCCCATGGAGGGGAAACATCCTCTCAGCATCTTCTTTGTCACACCCTTCGGTATCTTATACCTTTCAACAAGATCACCTGTCACTCTTCTAAGCTCCAATGAGTACAGGCCCAGTATTCTCAACCTTTTCTCACAAGACAACCCCTTCTTCCCAGGAATCAATTTCGTGAACCTTCTCTGAACTGCTTCCAATCCCTCCTTAAATAAGTAGAGCAAAGCTGTAGGCTGTACTCTAGGTGTGATGTGGCCAATGCACTGTAGAGTTGTGACAAGACTTTAATACTTTGCACTCTATGCAATGCAGGTACCATAAAGATACCACGCACCCCGGACATTCTCTCTTCCATCTTCTTCCATCGGGAAAAAGATACAGAAGTCTGAGGACACGTACCAACCAATTCAAGAACAGCTTCTTCCCTGCTGCCATCAGACTTTTGAATAGACCTGTCATATATTAAGCTGACCTTTCTCTGCTCCCGAGCGATAACGGCAATACTATACTTTGCACCCTCTCCTTTCCTTCTCCTCTATGCACTCTATGAACAGTATGCTTTGTATAGCACGCAAATAAAAAGTGGGACCCGATTCTCCCATCCCGATGTGCACTTTCTTTGGCCCTTCAGGTTGGGAGATGCGCATGAGATCCTGACGCATCCGCATCTCCCACAGCCGGAGAGTGGGCACAGTCGGGACTGCGCTGGAAACCGGCGGGAAGTCAAGGTAAGTGATTTAAATCTATTTTTAATCTTATTTAAATGTCATTATCAGGCCCAGGGCTGAATTCTCCGAGTCCGATAGCATCTCCCACCCTGCCAGGAGTACTTCGCTCCGGTGGGGTTTAGAGTAGCTCCCCACTTGCGGGGTACTCGTGGGAGACCGCGCTGGAGTGAAGGGGGGGGGCAATCGGTGACCCTCAGGGGTTGGGCAGTGAGATGGGGTGGTGCCCCAAGGGCATGGGCACCCAGGCAGTGCCAGGGTGTGCCCCTGAGAACTGCCCAAGGGGTAAAGTGCTCATGCCCAGGGAACAACCTGGCACTACCCATCGGGCATCAGGCTGTGCCAAGGGGGCAGGGCCAAAGGGGCCAAAGGGCAGGGCAAAAGGCGACAGAGCCAGCTGGGGCGGGGCCTTGGGGGGAAGTGCCACAAGGGCAGGGCCTAGGGGCGGGGCATATTGTGTGTGGGGTGCAGGAGCGATCAGTGGGGGGAGTCCCGCTGCCATTCTGCATTCGGATTTGGTCGGGGCTGGAGGGAGGCCAGCGATTGGGATGGGCTGGGGGTGTGGCCTGCTGAAGGGGTCTGCCTCCTGGGGGGGGGGGGGGGGGTGGGGTCTGCCTCCTGTGGGGGTGGGGGACGGTGAGGGGAGAGGTCTGCCAGGGTGGGGGATGGTCTGCCGGGGTGGAGGGGGTGGAGGGGATCATCACTGCTGGAGGGGTTGACTGGAGATTGGGGCACTCTGGGACCGGGGGGGTGGGGGGCAGGTCAGGGCTGGCCCAGGAATGGTCAGAGGGGCCGCGATCGGGCCGTGGTGTGGGTGGAGGGGCAGCACTGAGGGGATCCCGGGCTGGCCAGCGATTGAGCTGGCCAGAAAACTGCAGGCTGACAGTTCGGGGCCACTGCGCATCCACAGAGTTCCGGAACTGTCAGACTCCGGCGTGAATAGGCCCCGCCCCCGAGCTTTCAATAATATTCACGATTGTGACCTCTGCATTGCACAGGGTGTGGGAGATTCAAGTCTGAAATCCCACTGAAAAACAAATTGTCATTTACACCAGTTTTCCTGCCAATTCAGCACTTAGAAGTTTTTTGGGAGAATCGGGCCCTTGATCTATCTCCTGCTGCCGTTAGACTTTTGAATGGACCTACCTCGCATTAAGTTGATCTTTCTCTACACCCTAGCTATGATTGTAACACTACATTCCGCACTCTCTCGTTTCCTTCTCTATGTACAGCATGCTTTGTCGGTATAGCGTACAACAATACTTTTTACTGTATACTAATACATGCGACAATAATAAATCAAATCAAATCATAAAGCGATTCTCACTGAGATATTGTCAATGCTTCTCACCTTCAGCATCTTCAGAGCAACTTTTCATCCTTAGTGATTTCAACTCCCATCTCAACCCATCATGTCTTCTCTCATCTGTTATCACTTAGTCTTCTTTACTTTCTCCTTCCAAGTAAACTCCCCAGTCCATGTACACAGCCATCTCCTTCATCTTGCCGCCTCACATGTCTTCATCTTTAACACTTCCTTGTATCACTCTCTGCTCACATTCCCCCTTCCACAACCCAACGCTACTTCCTTCTGTATCCCAAATTCACTTACAACAACCATTTCAAATTGCCAAGCATCTAGCCTTTGGCTCACGACAACCTGTCGGTAGTTGTTGCTTTGTTCAACTGCACCATCTCCCTAACCTCTGACGCAACAGTCCCAGTGAAAATTATTGCTCTCTCTCCCTCACCCCTGGCCAACTCCCCTGTTATGACTCTCATTTCCATTTCTTATGCCCAAGAAATGCATGCAGACTTGAAAGGAAATGCCAGACAACTGGCTCAGCCATCCATCAGGAAGCCCTTAATACATCTCCCGCTTGCTCCCAAAGTCAAATTCAAATTGAATCCAATTCATGATCCCCAAAGGAGAGACAGACAAGATCCAACCTGATCTTGAGCTTGACCTGACACTTGGATTGTATTTCCCCGTCCAGCCCGCCACGGGAATCATAACAGGCGGGACAGGACCATGCGAAGGTCCATTGACCTCAGGTGGGATTTTCCGGTCTTGGGGCAAGTGCGGCCGGAAAATCCCGCCCTTAATCTTGGCTGAAAAGTCAAGAAGCTTCTGAAGTTCAAGTCTCTGGGATGGGATTTGAATCCAAAGAGCTCCAAGGATAGGGGACTGCACCCTGAAACACAGTTCACATGACAGACCATGCGCCCTGGGCCATCTCATTTCAATTTGGAGAGGAACTTCCTGAGTCCAGGCTAGAAACAACACAGTGCAGATGAATCTTTGATGCTTTTTATTTTCTCAGCTACCCTTGTTCTGCCCATTTAAATTCAGACCATTGCCTGCAGAACCTGATCGGAGCTGTATGGAGGCCCGTCCATTTGTATAGAAGCTATAATCCCTTCTGTGCCATTGCCCAGCAAATCCAAGAGTACCAATACAGCAGTTTACTGAATGAACAGCCATAGGGTTGCACAATGAGCTCGGATTAAGGTATCAGGGCTCATTATAACCAGAGGAAGTATACCCAATTTAGACCATTGAAAATCTAATTTGGTAATAATGTGACTTCATTATAAATGTGACTTAAAAACCACAGCATAGTCTCCGCGGACTCGCCCAATTGTGACCAACTATGTTCCAAGCTTTTACAGGTAGTTACTTTCCTCAGCAGATACAGGTTGCAAAAAAACTGAGAGTGGGATTTCCCGTCCCTTCCCACTGGCAGGATCTTCCAGTCCTGGCAATTATGACCCCCCGCTCCCTCTTCTGGGCCCTCAGCACGGCGGCCAGCAAACAACGCTTTTTTTTATTAATTCGTGGGACATGGACATCGCTGGCTGGCCAGCATTTATTGCCCATCCCTAGTTACCCTTGACAAGGTGGTGGTGAGCTGCCTTCTTGAATCGCTGCAGTCCATGTGCTATGGGTTGACCCACAATGCTGGAATTCGCCTCCCTCATGGCATTGTGGGTCAACCCACAGCACATGGACTGCAGCGATTCAAGAAGGCAGCTCACCACCACCTTCTCAAAGGCAAATAGGGATGGGCAATAAATGCTGGCCAGCCAGTGACGTCCATGTCCCATGAATGAATGAATTTTTAAAAATGCAAATGTCCATCGACTTCAGCAGGACTGGAAGATCCCATCAGCGGCCAATGGTAAGCCACCTCCGCCACTGGAAAACCTGCCGCAGGAGGACTGGAAAATCCCGGTCACAGTGTTTGACTAACAGATTGTGTTAAATGTTAAAATGATGAACTGTCTTCTTTAAGTTGACAACTGAGAAGAATTCCGTTATGTTGTTGCAGATGTGTCTCTTGTTATTTTGTCTCTTCAAACTTTGCATCATTCGTACCTCTTAAGATGAACAAACCTCAGGCATCACTTTGACCAAAAGGGGTAAAAAGTTGCCAAATGAGTGCCAACACACCTGCAATGTTAGTCCTCTACTTTCTCCGAAGATTAAGGAAATTTTGCATGTCCGCTACGATTCTCACCAACATTTACAGATGCACCATAGAAAGCATTCTTTCTGGTTGTATCACAGCTTGGTATGGCTCCTGCTCTGCCCAAGACCGCAAGGAACCACAAACGGTCGTGAATGTAGCCCAATCCATCATGCAAACCAGCCTCCCATCCACTGACGCTGTCTACACTTCCCACTGCCTCGGCAAAGCAGCCAGCATAATTAAGGACCCCACACATCCCGGACATACTCTCTTCCACCTTCTTCCAACGGGAAAGATACAAAGGTCTGAGGCCACATACGAACTGACTCAAGAACAGCTTCTTCCCTGCTGCTGTCAGACTTTTGAATGGACCTACCTTGCATTAAGTTGATCTTTCTCTGCACCCTAGCTATGACTGTAACACTACATTCTGCATTCTCTCCTTTCCTTCTCTATGAATGGTATGCTTTGTCTTTTAAGAAACACTGTATACTAATACACGTGACAATAATAAATCAAATCAAATCAATCAAAATGATTACCAAAATTTAAACTTGCCTGCAGGTGCTAAACAGAATACTAAACAAGCAACGATCAGACACAATCTTTCCGGGGCAGTTTCAGGGGGCTCTTTGCACATATTTCTCCTGCAGGTATGGATGGCACCGGACAATAACACAGCAGCTTTTTGCAGGGTGGCTCACAGACCAAGGGAAAGGGTGCACAAGTTCTCAGGTACAACACAAGAGGTTCTAGTGGAGGAGGTTCAAAGGAGTCAGATGCCCTGTACCCAAAGCGGGAAGGAATACATCATGCCCATCCCCCCCACTCCACCATCCACCTCCCGTCCAGTCCTCGCTGCTGCAACAACTGGTGATGACCTTCGTAGCCTCATGCTCTCTTCTGAAACCAGACCAAACAGGATCCCTAACAAGCGGCCCAGGACGAAGCACTCTTGGCAAATCCCATGAGGTGGAGTAGTCCAGTTATTAGTCTATTTTAAATGAGGTTCTCTGAGAATTTCTCAAATAAATGTTGAAATGTTGGTGAAATCTTGACACAATGTCCCTTAAAATATCCTGACATGATTCGGAGCCCCTCATCACTGCTCCAACAGCAGGTCATAGAGGTCTACTGCATGGAAACAGGCCCTTTAGCCCTACTTGTCCATGCCGCGCTTTTTTTTTAAGCACTAAGCTAGTCCCAATTCCCATACTTGGCCCATATCCCTCTCGATCCATCTTACCCATGTAACTGTCTAAATGCTTTTTAAAAGACAAAATTGTGCCCGCCTCTACTACTATCTCTGGCAGCTTGTTCCAGACATTCACCACCCTCTGTGTGAAAAAGTGCCTCTCTGGACGCTTTGTGTCTCTCTCCTCTCACCTTAAACCTATGCCCTCTAGTTTTAGACTCCCCTACCTTTGGGAAAAGATGTTGACAATCTAACTGATCTATGCCCCTCATTATTTGATAGACCACGCGAAGATCACTCCTAAGTCCCCTACGCTCCAGGGAAAAAAGTCCCAGTCTATCCAGCCTCCCCTTATATCTCAAACTTATAAGATGTTAAAAGATGAGTATCCTTTTAGCTGGAGTGTACCCTTTTAGTCAGGGCGTGAAATTGACATTAATGTCCTTTATACTCCCAAATAGTTGGTCACTGTCCTGGGAGGGTATGGGTCAAAATGTTAACCACTGAAATGCCATACAGCCTCTTTCATGAATGCCAGCGTGCATTTAAAGTGGAAATCAGTTGTTTAACAAACATCCTAATGGCAGTTCCTAGCTCAAGCGTCAACTCCTTTATCAAGATGGTGTCTTGCACAAAATATGTGTTTAACCAGCCATTGATCAGAAGACCCCACCCTTGGCCACCACTTTAGTATCTAAAGTACCCAGGGAAAATCATCCCATCATATTCTCCTCCTTTCTGCTCTTCACTTCTGTGAAGCAGCTACTGAACAATACTTAAAAGACCTGCCCTATCAGATTAGGTTTTTCTTTATTTTGATGAAGCTATTGATCCATCTTTGCTATTTCACTCGACTATCACCATGGATCCCTCATCAATGAAGTTTTTCTCCTCATAGTCCTCATTACGCTGCAGGTCGCCACCATCCAGCGATGGCAGAGGCTGCAGCAATGGGCATTCACAAATATGTCTTTCTGTATGTGCATAAATTATATAGATTGAGAGTAGTAATTCATAGAAATCATAGAAACCCTACAGTGCAGAAGGAGGCCATTCGGCCCATCGAGTCTGCACCGACCACAATCCCACCCAGGCCCTACCCCGCATATTTACCCACTAATCCCTCTAACCTACGCATCTCAGGACTCTAAGGGGCAATTTTTGACCTGGCCAATCAACCTAACCCGCACAACTTTGGACTGTGGGAGGAAACCGGAGCACCCGGAGGAAACCCACGCAGACACGAGGAGAATGTGCAAACTCCACACAGACAGTGACCTGAGCCGGGAATCGAACCCAGGACCCTGGAGCTGTGAAGCAGCAGTGCTAACCACTGTGCTACCTCCAGGAGTCAGCTGTAAAGGAATAGTGCTTTATTGCACAAAATAAGGTAACGCAAACACCACAAGCCTGTGGTGAACACAAACAGGTCCCAACCGGGACAATGGAGTAATGGACCAACTCAGGGACCTGCTTTATACAGGACTCAGTATATGAGCTCCACCTAATGAATTAATTACCAATCCACAGGGAGCTCGTATTGAACGTGTCCTACAGGGAGGTCAATCAGTGATTTCCCCATGTAAGTCATGGGGGTTATCATAGTAATACAATCAATTACTAATTACTAGCAGATTACGAATAAATAAATTGTTGAAGACTCAGTCTCACATTTGCAATGTTAATATTATCCAATTGGATACTTTTGATTTGATTTGATTATTATTGTCACATGTATTGGTATATACAGTGAAAAGTATTGTTTCTTGCATGCTATACAGACAAAGCATACCATTCATAAAGAAGGAAAGGAGAGAGTGCAGAATATACTGTTACAGTCATAGCTAGGGTGTAGAGAAAAATCAACTTAATGCGAGGTAGGTCCATTCAAAAGTCGGATGGCAGCTGGGAAAAAGCTGTTCTTGAGTCGGTTGGTGCGTGATCTCAGACTTTTGTATCCTTTTACCAACGGAAGAAGGTGGAAGAGTGTATGTCCGGGGTGTGTGGGGTCCTTAATTATGCTGGCTGCTTTTCCGAGGCAGCGGGAAGTGTAGACAGAGTCAATGTGTGGGAGGCTGGTTTGAGTGATGGACTGGGCTATTTTACTTACCAATTTGCAAGCAAATTTTCAACCTAAAACACTCTCCTGATAATAGATGCGAATAGGAACTGTTTCCTTCCTCTGGGCTACTGCTGGGATTTCTGGTGGGCTTTAATAAAATCAGAACAACCAAGCTGCCCAAAGTTGAGAAGCAGCTTCAGCAGCCCATGAAGCTGACCAGGCAGACTGGCATTAAAAAGAAATAGAATTGTCAGGCTGACCCTTCTGATTATTTTTTGGCTGGTCTGCAACCCTGGGTTCACAGTGTGGATGATGAGAACTCTGTTTAAAAACACTGAGTATCACCCCACCCCCCCTTCCCCTGCATGCGCCCCGTGCCCTGGTGTTTGGCACCATCTGCATGCCCCTCTCCTGGCCCTGGTAGGAAGGCCTTAAGCTATCCACGTGTTAAGCTCTGGAACTCCTTCCTTTAAACCTCTCTAACTCCTTTACGACAATGCTAAAACCTACAGTTTTGAGTGGGCTCCGGCTCATCTGTCCTAATATCTTCTTCCAGGTTTCATGTCACCTTTTGTCTGATTGTGCTCCTGTGAAGCAACCTTTCACTGGGTGAAAATGTTGGTTCTCGATTTGCTCTGAACCTATTACATGTTGCTCGCCTGAGACCAACTCTACCCCCAATATTTATATAATACTGTGAGAGCTGGTCACAATGTCTGAAACAGGAAAGAGTAACAATAATCCTCTATCCACCTTCGTGGAAATGGGGCCTTGAATTTCTCAATGAAGTAAGAAGTGTCACAATATATCTTTAAGGGATTGCAACATGACATCAGTAGAAGGGACATGGGTCATCGTGTCACTTTTGCTTTCATATAGTGCACACGCATATAAGTTTAAGTTAACTTTATTTATCAGTGTGACAAGTAGGCTTACATTAACACTGCAAGGAAGTTACTGCAAAAATCCCCTAATTGCCACATTCCAACGCCAGTTTGGGTACACTGAGGGAGAATTTAGCGTGGCCAATGCACCTAACCAGCATGTCTTTCAGACTGTGGGAGGAAACCGGAGCACCCGGAGGAAACACATGCAGACACGGGGAGAATGTGCAGACTCCGCACAGACAGTGACCCAAGCCAGGAATCAAACCCAGCTCCCTGGAGCTGTGAAGCAGCAGTGCTGACCACTGTGCCACTCATTCGCTATTAACCTGAGCAAATGGCAACTTTTGTCAATCTGGAAACTTAAGATCTCACAGCACTTTTAAGGGGAGAAATGGCCCAACAGGGTCTGTCAATATAATCAGTGATCCAGTGATTAGCTCTACTCCATTGACCCACTGAGGTGACATTATTGTGCTGGTTATAACCTGGAGCTTTGCTGCCTTGAAGATGAGGTTTTGCTGTATTACAGTTCATACACGCGCTGACAGTCCATAACTCCTGCTGTTGCTGGATGTCAAATTATGGACAATATTTGCTCAGAGCTGGTTAAATCACCACTGGTGGTCAAAACAACAGCAGCAATTAAAAATCAAAGGAGAATGGTGAGAAACCTGTGCATCCTCCTGAGTCGTAAATGATAAAACAATGCGGACTGCATTCCAAGGACCCAATACAGCTCTGGGCTGGGGTAATGTTGATAAATGACTTGGCTTCTAACTTGCAGTTTATGATTTCTTCACAGCCTTATTGTGTTCTGTCGTGCTGTTCTCTCATTTATTATTGATTTTCTACGCTTTATATTTTTACTTGTGTTGTGCACTTTGAGCATGTATTGCAATGCTTGATGGCAGTGTAGCAGACTTGCTGTGACTACCAATCTTACTGTTTGTGAGTGAAGCACTTGCAGGACATTCCAAAGTGCCTTCCTCCAACGAGTTACATTATCAACTTACCGGTTACTCATACACATGCAAATGTGGCAGCCAATTTGCCCGTGGCTTGGTCCCAACCAACAGCAAATGAGTTGATGATTCCCAATTTTGCGTGATGTTAGTTGAAGAACAAATGTTCCCCAAGACACTAGAAGAGTCCACAGCTCCTCTTGAAATATTGGGCCCAATTTTACCATTTTGATCCTAGTGCTGAACCTGAGAGTGTTTCAGGTCTGACTTTTAGACCTGTTCTCCGGCGCCCCCATACGCACTCTGCCTGCAAAAAAGCAGCGATTCTGAATCGCGCTGCAGAAGCCTGTGGGCGGGGCTTATCGCACCCAAAACACTGCTGCTCCAATTGGAGCCTTCAATTGCGCGTGCTCCGTAAAAAAAATAGAAAAATGCTCCCCGCCACATTGTTCCCGGGGCTGGATAAAACCTCCCCCCCGACCCCCGCAGACATTGCCCCACCCCAACAACATAACTGTCCCCTTTATCCCACCAACCTCCCGCTACCCAGACCGATCATGGCCCCCTGCTCCCCCTCCCCCCCCCACCGATCACACGCAGAGTGGCAGCGGACCCCCTCTATCCTATCACTGATTGCACGCAGAGTGGCAGCGGACACCCCGTACCCTACCACCGATCGTACGCAGAGTGGCAGCGGACACTTCCCGTCCCCCCTCTCACCAGAGAGCCATCTGACCTGCCTCCCTCCCCCCCCCCCACCAGAGAGCCATCTGACCCGTCTCCCTCTACCCCCCCCCCCCCGCCCCGATCGCCCCCCACTCAGAGAGTGCGGTCCAGACGGGGGCCATTTTCGGCAATTGGTAAAGGGAGAACAGGAGGCGGGCGCGGATCGTGCTACTCGTCTCACGCCTGACTTTACCAACTTTTCGCGCCTGAAAACGGGTGCAACTTGATAGTAAAGTCAGGCCCACTGTTATTGAAGATTTTGTCCCTCAACTTGAACTGGTCAATGGGCTTTACATTCACACCATAGTCAAAGATGATTTAAAGCATTTATGAGGGGCATGTCAGGTAACACTTACCCTGACCAACTGGAGCACAGTTGCATCAGGTATTTCACAACAATTTCTCACCTTTCAAGGTTTGATTACAGGGATCTGTAAAGATAGAGCTTTTTGAAGGAATCGTTTCCCTCCAACAAGATGTTCTACAGTAATACCATGTTTCTATAATGAGTGCTCCCAGAGGCACAGTTCAGACTTCACTGCAAAAAGAATGTTGCCTATAATGCTAGGAGGTGGGGGGAGCTTGGACGTTCAGTAGGAGCCCAGGACTATTGTCCTACCTAAGCCTTGGCAGTGGCCAATGTTTGAGACAACCTTTCTGCAATGTAGGGATTCTATGCTTCTAGCCACCCTTGGAGCTAAGTTAAGGTGTCATCTTAAGCAAACTTGTGGATTTTCTGTTGTTGGGACAGATTTTCCTGTTATCGTGCCTGGGCACAATCGATCAGCTGAGCACACTGTTGTCAGATGTTGTATGTCCCTGCATGCCATTGTAAGGTAAAGGTGCATGGCACAGCAGGGGTTAACATGGGACTGGAGAATAGGACCGCCCATGGTATGATGTATATTCAAGCACCTATACTCGAAATAAAATGGGGAGTGAGGTTAAACTGGCTGCCGACTTGGTATCGCCCTGTTCACATCATCGCACAAAATCGGTGAACCTCAGAGGACGCTCCTCACAATCTCTTTGTTATGGATTTCCCCTTTCCTATTCCTGCTCCTATGTCCCTGTAGACAGGGAAGTTGACAGTTATGGAGGGCGGACAGGGAAGTGGAGTTGAGACCATAACCAAATCAGCCATGGTCTTGTCGAATGGTGGAGCAGGCTCAAAGGGCCTACTCTTACAAACAAATGAACAAGGAGCATGAGTAGGCTATTCAGCCTCTCGAACCCACTCCCCCATTCAATAACTTAATGTCTGATCAGACACAAACCTCAAATTTGCACTCTGCTGCTCCCAATAACCGATCATCCCCCCATGCCCACCAAAAGTTTATCAATATCGGCCTTAACAATATACAAATACTCTGCTTCCACAACCTTTTCAGGAAGGGAGTGAGAAAATTTGCCTTGTTTCCATTTTAAATGAGTCACCCCTTATTTTTAAACAGTGATCCCTCGTTCTAGATTCTCGCACAAGAGCAAATATCCTCTCCACATCCATCCTGTCAAGGCGCCTCAGAATCTTACACGTTCAATCAAGTTAAAGTTTTAAAGTTTTTTTTATTAGTGTCACAAGTAGACTTAACACTGCAATGAAGTTACTGTGAAAATCCCCGAGTCGCCACACTCCGGCACGTGTTTGGATGCACTGAGGGAGAATTTAGCACGGCCAATACACCTAACCAGTACGTTTTTCGGACTATGGGAGGAAACCGGAGCACCCTGAAGAAATCCACGCAGACATGGGGAGAATGTGCAGAGTCCACACAGACAGTGACCCAAGCCGGGAATCGAACACGGGTCCCTGGTGCTGTGAGGTAGCAGTGCTAACCACTGTGTCACTGTGCTGCCCAAAGTCTTCCAAACTCCAATGGATACAAACCTATCCTCTCTAATCTTTCCTCATAAGACAACCCACTCAAACCAGGTATCATTTTAGTAAAACTTCTCTGAACTGCTTCGAACACATTTATATATTTCCTTAAATAAGGTGACCAATAATGTACACAGTACTCCAAATCTTGGAGGGTTGGCAACCCTAATGTGATCTGAGAGAGCCCAGGAGAATGCAGCAAAGAAAGAAGCTACTGTAAGGGAACGTTCTCATAACTGTAAATATGTTAAAATAAAGTTAGCATGTTTGCAGCTAATAATCTTTGAAACTACTCCAACCCAACAATGCAATAATATACTTAGAACCAACATTGCCTGTTACAGTGTTGCAATGGGCAGCATGGTGGCACAGTGGTTAGCACTGCTGCCTCACAGCGCCAGAGACCCGGGTTCAAACCCAGCCTCGGTCACCGTCTGTGTGGAGTCTGTACCTTCTCTCACGTGTCTGCGTGGGTTTCCTCCGAGTGCTTCAATTTCCTCCCACACTCCTGAAGATCTTCGGGTTCGGTTGATTGGCCATGATAAATTGCCCCTTAGTGTCAGGGGGACTAGCAGGGTAAATTTACAGGGTTACGGGGGAACGGCCTGGATGGGATTGTTATCGGTGCAGGCTCGATGGGCTGAATGGCCTTCTTCTGCTTTGTGGGAATTCTATGATTCTAAGATATGTGGCCACACAGCCAAATGTCCCCCATGTAGGCTGGTCCTTTAAAATTATTACACATGCATGGTCACATATAAAAAAATTAAACAGATCAGCACTTACGCAAATGGTCCCTACAGTTTCCCCAAAAGTTAGAGGGAATGTTGCTTTGCATGTTTAAATACAGCATAGACATAAGTACAGTTTAGAACATAGAACATAGAACAGTACAGCACAGAACAGGCCCTTCGGCCCACGATGTTGTGCCGAGCTTTATCTGAAACCAAGATCAAGCTATCCCACTCCCGATCATACTGGTGTGCTCCATGTGCCTATCCAATAACCGCTTAAATGTTCCTAAAGTGTCTGACTCCACTATCACTGCAGGCAGTCCATTCCACACCCCAACCACTCTCTGCGTAAAGAACCTACCTCTGATATCCTTCCTATATCTCCCACCATGAACCCTATAGTTATGCCCCCTTGTAATAGCTCCATCCACCCGAGTTTCTTGTTCAACAGATCATGAATTCTGTCTGAGCTCAACATAACCCGCGGTGTCTGTTCCCGAAAGGTAAAATAAAATAAAACTAACTGGGAGAAGGCACTGGGATTATGTTTGTTATTTTGCTTTTTTTTTGGTGCCAACTTCCTTCTAAGAACAAATTTGTTGATTCAGCGATCCTGGTAATTTCCCCCATATTGCTGGCAATGCCTCCCTGCTGCTGCAGATGTACAAACTGATTGGAAACTTGTGGAGAACCTGTATGTGGCACTGGTGCCACGCAGGGAATCAAATCACGGTGGCACAGTGGTTAGCACTGCTGCCTCGCAGCGCCAAGGACCCTGGTTCAATTCCCGGCTTGGGTCACGGTCTGTGTGGAGTCTGCACGTTCTCCTCGTGTCTGCATGTGTTTCCTCCATATAATGACTTCACTCAGGCCACTGAGGTTGGCCAATTGGAGTATGAACTGCCTGATTATGGATCCAATTGATGGGCCAATCAGGGAGTCTTTGCCTTGGAATAAACCGGCAGTTCCTCTGACATCCCTGGAGGTAGACTGCTGACTGATAGCACTCTGTGTACTGCTGTTAGAGTTTATAAATAAAGGGCTTTTGGTGACGGGATTTCTTCCTCCAAAGACTTATTACGCTCTGGGTGCTCCGGTTTCCTCCCACAGTCTGAAAGACGCGCTGGTCAGGTGCACTGACCTTGCTAAATTCTCCTCAGTGTACCCGAATAGGCGCTGGAGGGTGGCGACTAGAGGATTTTCACAGTAACTTTAGTGTTAACGTAAGCTTGTTTGTGACACTAATAAATAAACATTAAAATATCAACGTCAGTGGTTGATGCCATTCCTAACCAGTGTAGAATAAGAAGTCTCACAACACCAGGTTAAAGTCCAACAGATTTATTTGAATCACGAGCTTTCAGGTGAATGAAGAGTTAGGTTCACAAGCATGGCATATAGACAGAGATGCAATTGCAAGATAATGGTTGGAATGCAAGTCTTTATAGGTAATCAAGTCTTTAAAGTTAAAGTTAAAGTTTATTTATTAGTCACAAGTAGGCTTACATTGACACAGCAACGAAGTCACTGTGAAAATCCCCCAGTTGCCACGCCTGTTCAGGTACACTGAGGGAGAATTTAGCATGGCCAATGCGCCTAACCAGCACACCTTTGGACTGTGGGAGGAAACCGGAGCACCCGGACAAAACCCACACAGACATGGGGAGAATATGCAGTCTCTGCGCAGACAGTGACCCAAGCTGGGAATCGAACCCGGGTCCCTGGCGCTGTGAGGCAGCAGTACTCACCACTGTGCCATTGCAAAAACAGACATGGCTGCGGCGCTGTCATGGGACGTGGCAGGTGTCTGTCACGGAATTCAAGAATTAATCTTGATTAATAAGGGGATCAGGGGATATGGGGAAAAGGCAGGAGAACAAGGATGAGAAAAATATCAGCCATGATTGAATTGCGGAGCAGACTCGATGGGCTGAGTGGCCTAATTCTGCTCCTATATCTTATGGTCTTAATTGAACCCGATCTCCCGCGTGACAGGCGGGGATACTAACCTCTACACTAATGAGGAAGCTTACAGGTACAGACAATGCAAGTAGAGAGAGGGATAATCACAGGTTAAAGAGATGTGAACTGTCTCAAGCCAGGGCAGTTAATAGGATTTTGCAAGCCCAGGCCCAATGGTGGGGGGTTATGTGTAGTGTGACATGAACCCAAGATCATAGTTGAGGCCGTCCTCATGTGTGTGGAACTTGGCTATCAGTTTCTGCTTGGCAATTCTGTTGTCGTGTGTCTTGAAGGCCGCCTTGGAGGATGCTTACCCAAAGGTCCCTTTGATGAACGGACACCCCACGACAATCACCAGGCAGGAGTGTTCCCTTCCTGTTAGGGAACACTTCAGCAGTCAAGAGCATTTAGCCTCCGATCTTCGAGCAACCAGCATCTGCAGTTCCCTAAAGTACTTCACTACTGGACCCTATACCTGAACAAGGACTTACCAACTTCAGTCCTTTCTAGTTGTTCCCGCCTCTCCTCTGGAGATGTCAACTCCAACGCCTAACTCCGTAACACCCCAAATTCAAATGCATAAAGGCTGCCTCTTCAATCTCCTTTCTCTTGAGAATGATGGTTCATACTAAATGCAGGGATTACCAAAGAGTTGATGCTTCATAATGTGAATAGTGACAGGCAGGCCCATTGGCAGGGCGGAGGATCTGAATTACAATGACAGGCGTGGTGTCAGAACGGCAATAAGAACTTCTTTGGATTTTGTAACATCAATTAATTTTCCATCATATCACAGAAGTTAAGTGCTGCAAACAGAGTATTTTCCTGCTGTATAGTTCACTGACGGTTATATATATATAGATGCACATAAAAATAATGGGGAATATTGATGGATATCTGTGGATGTGGGTGTACTGTTTAAGTGAAATACTGAGAGACAAGTGCATTCACACATACACATCAATATTCCCTATTATTTTTATGTGTGCATATATAAAGCAGTAAGCAATGGATGACTGTAGTTTTTCAGTGTTTGATCTTGAAAGACGTTAATAAAATTTATACAGTGCACCAAAAACAAACAGCCAAAAGAGACGAACAAAAATGGCTGCCGGTGTAATAGAAAGTGTCGGGCTGGTGTGGCGTGGGCCCCCACATTCAGGTTAAGCCATATACTCTGATGCAGAAGGTTCATTTCAACAGATTAGCTAGCTTTCAAATGCTTGATGTTGATATTCAATACCATACATTCCCTAGCACTGCCCATGCATCCTCTGGAACAAAATGGAACATGGGTAATGATTCAATGATTTGTCTTTTTAAGGCATTTTCTGATGGGGGAAGAGGGTGTCAAATGGTGCCACTGATTAAACCAATTGCTCTTTAATCAGTTTGCATTCAATCTAGACCAGATCTGCAGGCAACAGTGTGTTCCACCCACCTCCCCCCCCCCTCCACCTTCCCCCCTCCTCTCTCTCTCTCTCTCTCTATCTCTCAAACTTTCCCTACTCTGATGGTACACAGGTTGGACTTTCATCTGTTTCTGTGGCTAATTATTCCTGGAGCTGGGCACTAGCCTCTCGCCAGAAGCTGATAGCCATGATGGGCATAACACCATATCCTCAAATCGGGCATTTAGGGAAAACAAAAGCAGCACAGCTTCCAGTTCTGTTGATATTTTGGAAACAGAATTAAATTAGCTGTGCTGAACTTCCCAATGTACAGACCCAAGGGAGAAAAGAGTTTGCATATCCCTGGTGGTGAATAATTAATAAATCTCACCAGTCCTAACCAAACTCAGTTTCATTGCAATGATATATGGTTGTAATACACTTATGGGTTAAAATTATTTCACGTGTGCCTCCACCTGTATTTTATTGCATCAGTACTTCTCTCCAGCCATTTCTACATCACAGTGCCTGCGCCCTGCTGTTTAATTGCAACACTAAATATTAAAGCATGAGCATTTGGAAAAAAATTGCACTTTGGATCATAAGAGATTATAATGGTCCAAATTCAAATCATTTTCTTGAATAAAAAAGGTTTGCTATGGAAAGAAATATACTTCCTGGGGTCCTGGCTACACAGCTCAAATGGAGCCGAAGGAAATTTAGGTACACATCACCCCATCCCGCCCCCAATATCCCACACCCAAGTCCCCAATTAACACTATGGGGTGGATTTTTCCGTTCCACTCACCACGGGAATCGTGGCAGGCAAGGGACGGACCATGGAAAGGTCAGCTGACCTTGGGCGGGATTTTCCAGTTTTGGGGCGAGCACGGCTGGAAAATCCCGCCCAAAGGAAATCAGATACAAATTCCCTGATATAATTGAATACACCCACCCCCAATAGGCCAGGAGACGTCCAATGAATGCACAAACAACAAACTGGCAAGCTGGTTTAATAAAAATGATGAAATGCCACAGGCGTGATCTTTGCGTAACTATTGTCAACCATTAATGTTAATGTTACTGGGGGCGGCACGGTGGCACTGCTTCCTCACAGCGCCAGGAACCTGGTTTCAATTCCAGCTTCAAGTCACTGTCTATGTGGAGTTTACACATTCTCCCCATGTCTGTGTGGGTTTCCTCCACGTGCTCCGGTTTCCTCCCACAGTCCAAAGATGTGTGGGTTAGGTTGATTGGCCATGGTAAGTTAACCATAGTGTCAGGGGATAAATAGGATAAATATGTGGGGTTATGGGAACAGGGCCTGAGTGGGATTATGGTTGGTGTAGACTTGATGGGCCGAATGGCCTCCTTTGGCTATGATTCAGTGAAACTGATATGATGTGTTACATTCCAGAAAGCCAGATGATGAAGGCAAAAATGGAGTCATCTTTACACACTTTCAACCAGCATTTATTTACTGAGATACACATTGCAGACGTGCACCTCCTAACCCAACAGTGACAATTTCAAAGTGTTCCAATTTAAATGGGCTCAAGTGGATGCTTAGTTCATGCCAACTACATGCGTACAATTAAAAATAATTTGTAGACAATTCACACAGTGAGTGGTTTCTAATGTCTTAGTTTTGGGATATGTAACTGACTTTATGTCCTTAATTTTTCTCTGCTCTCCTGAATCATGATTCCACCTGAACTGAGGTAACTTGTAGAAGACCTACCACTGGAACTGCAAACCTAAAAGAAATGCAGAAAATGGCAAGATTTCTGAATTCTGTGACAAAGATGAATGGATCATAGAATCTTGGAGAACATTCAAACATTCAGCCATTGTGCTCATTGATCCACTGGAGCAAGCTGAGAGGGGTGATTGAAAAGCAGCAGTGCTGGTAAGAGATTAATTGGATTAATTGAATTGTTTATTTATTTAATTAGTCAGCTAGTGTGTGTATTTTTTTGGCCTTTACTTTAACAGCAGTTTTTCAAGTTTAAAGTGAAAACTAGAAGTGGGCAGCAAAGGAGTCTGGGAAGGGTTTTTATTTTAACTTTAAAAGTCAGTTACCTGGGTGGTTCCCCCTCAGTAGTAGTTTTTTTTTTCTCTCGGGCCCCTAGCCCTATAAATTGGTGCAGAGGAGATACCCGATCCTCTACACTGGTAGAGGATCCCACCCTTCCATCCTCCTCTAACCTAATTATAAGTGTGGGGAAGTTTTTTGTTTTCTTTTTTTCTTGCTGGTAATGGCTTCAGGGATGGCAGTTCAGGCAGTATGCTGCATCTCCTGTGGGATGTATGTGGTGAGGAAATCCAGTAGTGTTTCAGGAGATTTTAGTTGTAAGAAGTGCATTAGATTGCAGCTTCTGGAGGAGCGTGTAAAGGAGCTGGAGGGGGAGGTAGAGGAACTCCGCATAATTCGGGAGGCGGAGGTGGAAGTTGATAGGAGTTATAGAGAAATAGTAACTCCTAGAAATGAGGCTTGGGTCAATGCCAGGAGGAGGGGTAAGAAGCAATCGGGAAGACAATCCCCTGGGGCGGTTCCCCTCCATAATAGGTTTTCGGTGCTGGAGGCTACAGTTGAGGAGGAATCAACTGAGCATAGAGAGCAGATCTCTGGGGGTGAGCCGAGTGAGAAAGCTCAGGTGGTTAGGGGCTGTAAAAGACTGGGCCTTGTGATTGGGGACTCCACAATTAAGGGGACAGATAGGAGGGTCGGAACTAAAGGTAGGGACTCAGGGTTGGTGTGTTGCCTACCAGGGGCTGGGGTCCGGGATGTGTCTGACAGGGTATTCAGGACTCTTAGGGGGGAGGGAGATAAACCACAAGTTATTGTACATGTGGGGACACACGACATAGGGAGGATAGGGGAAGGGGATATTAGGCAGGGATTTATGGAGTTGGGGTGGAAACTAAAGGCCAAGACTGACAGAGTGGTTATCTCTGGACTCTTGCCTGTACCACGGGATAGTTTAGAGAGGAATAGGGAGAGGGAAGGTTTGAATTCATGGCTGAGGGGATGGTGCAGGAGGGAGGGGTTCAGGTACTTAAGCAATTGGGGCTCGTACTGGGGAAGGTGTGACCTCTATGAGAAGGATGGTCTACACCTTAATCAGAAGGGGACCAATATCCTGGGGGGTAAATTTGCTAAGGCCATGCAGGGAGGTTTAAACTGATTCGGGGGGGGGGAGGGATCCTGAGTAGTGGGGCTGAAAGTGAGGGATGCATGGATGGGGACTGCAATGCACGGCATTGCAGAGGTGGGGTGGAGCAGGGTTTGAAATGTGTATACTTCAATGCCAGGAGTATTCGCAATAAAGTGGGTGAACTTGCAGCGTGGATCAGTACCTGGGACTTCGATGTTGTGGCTATTTCAGAGACATGGATAGAGCAGGGGCAGGAATGGATGCTGCAGGTCCCGGGGTTCAAATGTTTTAGTCGAAGTAGGGAAGGAGGTAGAAGAGGGGGAGGGGTAGCATTATTGGTCAGAGATTGTATCACAGTGTCAGAGAGGAGGTTTGATGAGGACTTATCTGTTGAGGTAGTATGGGCGGAGATTAGAAATAGGAGAGGAGAGGTCACCCTGTTGGGAGTCTTTTATAGACCTCCTAAAAGTTCTAGAGAGGTTGAGGAAAGGATTGCGGAGTCAATCCTGCTTAGGAGTGAAAGTAATAGGGCAATTGTTATGGGGGATTTTAACTTGACTAATATTGACTGGAATTGTTATAGCTCTAGCTCGTTAGAGGGGTCAGTTTTTGTTCAAAGCGTGCAGGAAGGTTTTTTGACTCAGTATGTAGACAGGCCAACTAGAGGTGAGGCTATATTGGATCTGGTGCTGGGAAATGAGCCAGACCAGGTGCTAGACTTGGAAGTTGGTGTGCATTTTGGTGATAGTGACCACAATTCGGTTACGTTCACCTTAGTGATGGAAAGGGATAGGCATGAACCTCGGGCCAGTGGTTTTAGCTGGGGGAAGGGTAATTATGAGGCTATTAGGAGAGAATTAGGAAACATAGGTTGGACTAGGAGATTACAGGGACTGGGAACGTCCGACATGTGGAGTTTTTTCAAGGAGCAGCTACTGCGAGTCTGTGATAGGTATGTCCCTGTCAGGCAAGGAGGAATTGGTAGGGCTAGGGAACCGTGGTGCACCAAAAAAGTTTCTTTGTTGGTTAAAAAGAAAAAGGAGGCTTATGTTCGGATGAGACGTGAGCACTCGGGTAGTGCACTAGAAAGCTTTAGATTGGCTAAGAGGGAGTTGAAGAGCGAGCTTAGAAGGGCTAAAAGGGGACATGAGAAGACTTTGGCGGATAGGGTTAAAGAGAATCCTAAGGCGTTCTATAGGTATGTCAAGAACAGAAGGTTGGTTAGGGCAAGTTTAGGGCCAGTTATAGATGGCAGAGGGAAGTTATGTGTGGAACCGGAGGAGATTGGTGAAGCATTGAACCAATATTTCTCTTCGGTGTTCACGCAAGGGGACATGAATATAGCTGAGGAGGACACTGGGTTGCAAGGGAGTAGAATAGACAGTATTACAGTTGATAAGGAGGATGTGCAGGATATTCTGGAGGGTCTGAAAATAGATAAATCCCCTGGTCCGGATGGGATTTATCCAAGGATTCTCTGGGAGGCAAGAGAAGTGATTGCAGAGCCTCTGGCTCTGATCTTCAGGTCGTCGTTGGCCTCTGGTATAGTACCAGAAGATTGGAGGTTAGCGAATGTTGTCCCATTGTTTAAGAAGGGGAACAGAGACTTCCCCGGGAATTATAGACCGGTGAGTCTCACTTCTGTTGTCGGCAAGATGTTGGAAAAAATTATAAGGGATAGGATTTATAGTTATTTGGAGAGTAATGAATTGATAGGTGATAGTCAGCATGGTTTTGTGGCAGGTAGGTCGTGCCTTACTAACCTTATTGAGTTTTTTGAGAAAGTGACCAAGGAGGTGGATGGGGGCAAGGCAGTGGACGTGGTATATATGGATTTTAGTAAGGCGTTTGATAAGGTTCACCATGGTAGGCTTCTGCAGAAAATGCAGATGTATGGGATTGGGGGTGATCTAGGAAATTGGATCAGGAATTGGCTAGCGGATAGGAAACAGAGGGTGGTGGTTGATAGTAAATATTCATCATGGAGTGCGGTTACAAGTGGTGTACCTCAGGGATCTGTTTTGGGGCCACTGCTGTTTGTAATATTTATTAATGATCTGGATGAGGGTATAGTTGGGTGGATTAGCAAATTTGCTGATGACACCAAAGTCGGTGGTGTGGTAGACAGTGAGGAAGGGTGTCGTAGTCTGCAGGAAGACTTAGACAGGTTGCAAAGTTGGGCCGAGAGGTGGCGGATGGAGTTTAATGCGGAGAAGTGTGAGGTAATTCACTTTGGTAGGAATAACAGTTGTGTTGAGTATAGGGCTAACGGGAGGACTTTGAATAGTGTGGAGGAGCAGAGGGATCTAGGTGTATGTGTGCATAGATCCCTGAAAGTTGGGAATCAAGTAGATAAGGTTGTTAAGAAGGCATATGGTGTCTTGGCGTTTATTGGTAGGGGGATTGAATTTAGGAGTCGTAGCGTTATGTTGCAACTGTACACAACTCTGGTGCGGCCGCACTTGGAGTACTGTGTGCAGTTCTGGTCCCCACATTACAGGAAGGATGTGGAGGCTTTGGAGAGGGTGCAGAGGAGGTTTACCAGGATGTTGCCTGGTATGGAGGGGAGATCCTATGAGGAGAGGCTGAGGGATTTGGGATTGTTTTCGCTGGAAAGGCGGCGGCTAAGAGGGGATCTTATTGAAACATATAAGATGATTAGAGGTTTAGATAGGGTGGATAGTGATAGCCTTTTTCCTCTGATGGAGAAATCCAGCACGAGGGGGCATGGCTTTAAATTGAGGGGGGGTAGTTATAGAACCGATGTCAGGGGTAGGTTCTTTACCCAGAGGGTGGTGAGGGATTGGAATGCCCTGCCAGCATCAGTAGTAAATGCGCCTAGTTTGGGGGCGTTTAAGAGATCCGTAGATAGGTTCATGGACGAAAAGAAATTGGTTTAGGTTGGAGGGTCACAGTTTTTTTTTTAACTGGTCGGTGCAACATCGTGGGCCGAAGGGCCTGTTCTGCGCTGTAATGTTCTATGTTCTATGTTCTATGTGCCTGTGCAGGATTTTTGAAAGAAATAACTCATTAATTAGTTCCTTGCTCTTTTTCCATAACCCTGCTTTTGTCCCCTTTCAAGGACTTGCCAATTTATTTTTGAAAGTTATCACTGAACCTGTCTCAACCATCCTTTCAAGCACTGCATTCCAGATCATAACAACTCACGATGCTGAAAGAAAACGCTCTTCTTTTCTTCAATCGCTCTTTTGCCAATTACTTTAAATCTGTGTCTTTTAGTTACTGGCCCTCCTGTCTTTGGGGACAGCTTCTCTCTTTGTAAGCCACATCGTAAGGGTTTTTACAGCACTGCTTGTGGGTCAGGAGGAGCAGCAATGCATCCTCAGACTCAACAAGTAACCCTGTAAACCCCTAACCACACCCCCACAACTCTCTGCCTCCAACCCCATCCCCCCCCAAGTCTCCACAATCTGTCTGATTCCTTCAAAGTAGCATCAGACACTCCTAACTACTATCAGACCCATGATTACCAATGAAGGTGCTGTAACCATTGCAAACAGAACTCCAGGAACACCATGGATTCCATCCCCTCCCCTTCCTCCCCTCAACACCCTTGATGATGTGAATCCCTTCCCTGTGTGATCCAGGCACTGCACCATGATCTCTCTCACTTTGCCAATACACTTACCTGCACGGTGGCACAGTGGTTAGCATTGCTGCCTCACAGTGCCAGCTACCCGGGTTCAATTCCTGGCTTGGGTCACTATCTGTGTGGAGTTTGCACATTCTCCCCGTGTCTGCGTGGGTTTCCTCCGGGTTCTCCAATTTCCTCCCACAGTCGGAAAGACGAGTTGGTTAGGTGCATTGGCCATGCTAAATTCTCCCTCAGTGTACCCGAACAGGCGCCAGAGTGTGGCGACTAGTGGATTTTCACAGTAACTTCATTGCACTGTTAATGTTAGCCTACTTGTGACAGGAATAAATAGACTTTAAGAACTTTAAAAATGCTTTGGCCCTGTGAAATAGGCTTCCCCCCGAAAGGCCTCAACCTGTCAATCAGTTGGCCTGTGGATGGAATCCTGCCCAAATCTATTTAATGCAGCCTGACTTCACATCCAACCCTAAACCCCTGGGAAGAAGTTGTCTCCAAGCTAAAATCTCAAGCCAAAGTTGCAGATCCGAATAGCCTACTGGGTGCATGCTGCGCGATTCAACTTCATTCCCAGCTCTGCTGACTTACAAAGGGATTTGTAACTAATCCTTCAACAGGAACTCTGTGATGTTCCCATTTCAAATGAATCAAATTCATTTCATCCCATTTGGAGGGAGACTAAAGGGAATTTTATTTGGTTGGATGTTGATGCATTTGATACGTATAGTTTAGAAGTGTGATAAAACTGGGCTTTTATATCAAAAGAGTCCAAAGTTCAATAATCCATTTCAGATTTCTGAAAGGCAACTGGTTTTCTAAAGACTACTTTGGATCAACATTTTTTATGGGCCTTCTCATATCACATGACTTCTGCAGTTTGCTCAGGACTCTGAAACCGATCCTTGGAATTAAAATGGGTGATTCTTTCTCCAGTTTCCCTTCCTCCTTCTGAAAAGTCAAGCCCCTACAGAGTGATGCCTCATAGAAGCTTGTCTGAAATCTGACACTTGGACTTCACTGAATGAACAAAACTAGCTGCCTGCAGTCAAATCTAAGAGGTCAATCGGCAATGGTGGAGGCAGGGGATAGGGGGGTGGGGACGTGGGGGGGTAGATGTCCAGGGGAGTGGCAATCTCCCAATGCACTATGTACTATTGTATGCGGTGCTTTGGGAGATCAGGTACATGTGCAATAGTGCCCTCTAGCAGCCAGCGGCCGGCTTCCCAGCATGAATAGACTCCTTCCACTCCCCCTACTGGCGAGAATCACATTTTGCCTCATTTTTGTTCCAAATGTCATAAGATTTTTATTTTTCTCTTGCCGAAAAATTGGGTCTGAAACTCTCCCATTTTCATGCTTGTTCGGCACTTAGAATTAACTTGGTAAGATCGCCCCTTTGGGTTTACAACTTGTCCAAATTTTATTCCCCACAGCAGAGGACAATATTGGGCATGGCATAGAATTGATGATCTGGCTAATACTGTGGGTCGTCACCTAGTTCATTGGGTTAAAAATGATCCTCTTTGCCTCTCAGGATAAGCACAGTACAGCTCATTTATGAACCTAAATTGCATCATTCCATGGCACCTTTGTTTAAAAGATTGTTGATGTTTCAAGCACTATTCCATAAATATTGTGCTAATGTTATGACATTCTGCAGAGATTTTCTTAGCTTTCATTGTGTTGCCCGATGCCTAATTAATTTTCCCACTGAAGCTGTCAAAATAGAGGTAGATAGATTGTTGTTGAGTAAATGTATCAGGAATATTAATCAAAGAGGGCAGCATGGAGTTGACGTATGGATGAAGCATGACCTTACTGAAAGGCAAAGGTTGTCCAGGAGGCTGAAGGGCTTCCTCTTCTTCATAATGTTCTCAAGTTCATAGAATTTGTGATATCCTGTTCAGCGCTTGTCATTGCCACATTAACCAGTGCAGGGAGAAAATCAAAAGTATTTGCAATCTATTAAAATGAAAAGGGTTTATAAAATAAATAATTCCAAAATTCAGGCCAGAATTCTCCAGCCGTTCACGCCCCAACACTGCTGCCAATGAGGATGGGGAATTTGGCACTCAGCCAAATCTTCATTCCCTGCGGCAGGAACGATGAATCCCAGCCGCGGTGAGCTCGGAGAATCTGGCCCTCATTTCCTACTTTTCAAAAACAGCATACGAAGATCTTATTTAGCCATGATCATGTCATTAAATTGTAATCCGTATCAAAGAATTACAATAATTTAAACTCATCTTGTGTGATTACTTTTCCATGGGCAAGATTTTCCGGTTCTTCCTGCTGGTGGGATTTTCCGATCCTGATGAAGTCAAACACCCGTGATGGGTCCCCTGGCGGCTGGGGGAGCGAGTCATGGAGAATGCTGTGGAGTATGGTGGGAACAGAAGATACTGCTGGTGGCTAATGGTGAGCCACATCTGCTGCAGGTAGATCCACCAGGAGGGCAAGGGCTAGGGGGAGGGGGTGATCCCCAACCTATGTTTTTCTCTATGTGTTGCTGTTTGTCACAATGTATGACTTATTCTATGATTTTATTTATTAGTGTCACAGGTAGGCTTACATTAACACTGCAATCAAGTTACTGTGAAAATCCCCGAGTCGCCAAACTCCAGCACCTGTTCGGGTACACTGAGGGAGAATTTAGCATGGCCAATGCACCTGACCAGCACATCTTTCAGATTGTGGTAGGAAACCCACGCAGACATGGGAAGAACATGCAGACTCCGCACAAACAGTGACCCAAGCCAGGAATCGAACCCGGGCCCCTGGCGCTGTGAGGCAGCAGTGCTAATCACTGTGCTACTGCGCCGATTAATGTTCCTCTTTCTCTCCTTTCACCTCCTTGGTTTCTGTTTCCCAAATTTTTCTTTTTGCTTCTCTACCAATCCTCTTCAGGTGGGGATGATACATGGCATACTATATGAGGACAGGAAAGTGGGCACTAATGGTTGCAGGTCACCTTTAGGGTGGGTTCACAGGAAAATGGTGGCCCTGAATGATTCCCTTTCTATTTGCCCTTTTCTTCACCACACTCCCCCTTTCCTTCCACATCCCTCCACTTTTCCATTGCTTCATCATGTTCCCACAACTCCCCTACTATCCCCATCGCTTGCCTTTTGAAAACCCAATCAACCTGACATCCTCTATCCTTCATTCTTTGCTCTCCTCTCATCTTACCCTTACTTGTCCCTTCCCCACACCACATGCTTGTCTCCTGGACAGGAAGCACAGTGGCACAGTGGTTAGCACTGCTGCCTCACAGTGCCAGGGATCCGTGTTCGATTCCCGGCTTGGGTCACCGTCTGTGCGGAGCCTGCACATTCTCCTCGTGTCTGTGTGGGTTTCCTCCGGGTGCTCCGGTTTCATAGAAATCATAGAAACCCTACAGTGCAGAAACAGGCCATTCGGCCCATCGAGTCTGCACCGACCACAATCCCACCCAGGCCCTACTCCCATATCCCTACTCATTTACTCGCTAATCCCTCTAACCTACGCATCTCAGGACACTAAGGGCAATTTTTAGCATGGCCAATCAACCTAACCCCGCACATCTTTGGACTGTAGGAGGAAACCGGAGCACCCGGAGGAAATCCACGCAGACACGAGGAGAATGTGCAAACTCCACACAGACAGTGACCCAAGCCGGGAATCGAACCCAGGTCCCTGGAGCTGTGAAGCAGCAGTGCTAACCACTGTGCTACCATGCCATCCCACAGTCTGAAAGACGAGCTGGTTAGGTGCATTGGTGATACTAAATTCTTCCTCAGTGTACCCGAACAGGCGCCAGATTGCGGCGACTAGGGGATTTTCACACTAACTTCATTGCAGTGTCAATGTAAGCCTACTTGTGACATTAATAAACTCTAAACTTTAAAAAAAGATGCTAAAGAGCTCTTCAATCTTCCTCCCTGTCTTTACATCTGCTGCTCTCTTTTCCTTGTACCTCACTCTTTCTCACAAATGCACAAAAATATACTCTCACACACAGCCTTTAGAATCAAAGAATCCCTACAGTGCAGAAGGAGGCCATTCGGCCCATCAAGTCTGCACCGACCACAATCCCATCCAGGCCCTATTCCCCCAACCCCGTTTACCCTGCTAATCCCCCTGACAGTCAGGTTAATTTAGCATGGCCAATCAACCTAACCCGCACATCTTTGGACTGTGGGAGGAAACCGGAGCACCTGGAGGAAACCCACGCAGACACAGGGAGAATGTGCAGACTCCACACAGACAGTGGCCCGAGGCTGGAATCGAACCCGAGTCCCTGGCGCTGTGAGGCATCAGTGCTAACCATTGTGCCACCGTGCCGTGGTTTTAATATTTTTATAATATCAATAATGCTTGCCCTGTGTAGAATGTGTTAAAATCTGAAAGAAAATATTCCATTAGAACATCAGACTGACAAGTCCTGGGAAATTAGGCATGCTACACATGCTCAGACCACACAATGTTTCAAGCAAAAGTATCAAATAGAACGGTAAGCTTTTAAAACACAATGAAGGTTTCAGCCATAAATTTCAGTGAAAGCGTTGAAATACAAAATGCAATTCAGTAGATAAAGTAGATTAAGTCTATATTTTGTACAATTGAAATTTCAGTTGCTGCGATAAAGACTTGCGGATGAAAAAGCATTTCAGAATGCATTTTGAGCACTTTATACCAAGTCAGTGGTCATATTGCACAGTGCACTATATTGCAAGCTCTGAGCACTCTCTGCTGTCCCCTCTGTTGCGGACATGCAAATGAAGTCAGTCCAATCATGCAGTTGAGCATGCGTTCATCCTACTCAATGGAATATGCAATGCACAGTGATCACATGTACCTCTGGTAAAATAATCGCTTTTGCTCCAAACATTAGTGCTTTCATTTTAAACACCTCGCACAGTGTCAGAATAATTAGGTACTTGTAATGAGTTTTCATCGAAATGTTTAAAGTTTTAAAGTTTATTTATTAGCGTCACACGTAGGCTTACATTAACACTGCAATGAAGTTACTAGGAAAATCCCTTCGTTGCCACACTCCGGCGCCTGTTCGGGTACACTGAGGAAGGATTTAGCACGACCAATGCACCTAGCCAGCATGCCTTTCGGACTGTGGGAGGGAACCGGAGCACTCGGAGGGAACCCACGCAGACACAGGGAGAAATGTGTCCCCCAGGTACTGAATCTAATGAGCGAAGTCTTCCTTATAAAAAAGATGACATCTTAAAAATCACTCACCAACAAATTGGCCAGCTGTTCAGCTGTTTCAGGAGTTTGAGATATGCCAACGGCCTGAATTTTACGCTCACCCACTGTGGGTTTTGAGGAGGAAGTGTGAAATCAGATGAACGGTATTCCCTCTGAGTTCCCATCCACCCTGTACCAGGCGTGATTTTGCAGTGGGCCGGACATGGCTTTTAACCGGAAGCCCGGCTTTGGCCCAATAAAGGCTCTTCAGTGGTCATGTTTCTCACCCAGCCTCAGCTTTAAGGCAGGCACCCGATGACTGAGGGTGGGAAATAGAGAAAGTTCTCATCCTCGATCTTGGGCAGGGATTGTTGGAGGGGCGCCTTCATCGGTAGGATCCTTCTGACTGGGGGCACCCTCCCCTCACGGACCATAGACTTCCAGAACTCTCACCCCAGCCGGCCTATCCCCTGACACAGTGACTGTTTGGAGTTTGCACATTCTCCCCATGTCTGTGTGGCTTTCCTCCGGGGTGTTCTTGTTTTCTCCAAAGATGTGCAGGTTAGGTAGATTGGCCATGCTAAATTGCCCCAAGAGGTGTCCCAAGATGTGTCAGTTAGGGGGATTAGCCATGGGAAATGTAGGTTATGGGGATAGGGCAGGAGAGAAGGCCTGGGTAAGATACTCTGTCAGAGAATCAGTGCAGACTCAAAGGGCAGAATGGCCCCTTTCTGCACTGTAAGGATTCTTTGATTTGATCTGATTTGATATATTATTGTCACATGCATTAACATACAGTGAAAAGTATCATTTTTTGCATGCTACACAGACAAAGCATACCGTTCATAGAGAAGGAAACTAGAAAGTGCAGAATGTAGTGTTACAATCATGGCTAGGGTGTAGAGAAAGATCAACTTAATGCAAGGTAAGTCCATTCAAAAGTCTGACAGCAGCAGGGAAGAAGCTGTTCTTGAATCGGTTGGTACGCGACCTCGAGACTTTTGTATCATTTTCCCGACAGGAGAAGGCGGAAGAGAGAATGTCCGGGGTGTGTGGGGTCCTTAATTATGCTGGCTGTTTTGCTGAGGCAGCGGATAGCGTAGGCAGAGTCAATGGATAGGAGGCTGGTTTGCGTGATAGATTGGGCTACATTCACAACCTTTTGTAGTTCCTTGCATCTTGGACAGAGCAGGAGGCATACCAAGCTGTGATGCAACCAGAAAGAATGCTTTTTACGGTGCATCTGTAAACGTTGGTGAGAGTCGTAGCTAACATGCCAAATTTCCTTAGTCTTCTGAGAAAGTAGAGGCATTGGTGGGCTTTCTTAACTATAGTGTCGGCATGGGGGACCAGGACAAGCTGCTGGTGATCTGGACACCTAAAAACTTGAATCTCTCGACCCTTTCTACTTCGTCCCCATTGATGTAGACAGGGGCATATTCTCTTTTATGCTTCCTGAAGTCGATGATAATCTCCTTCGTTTTGTTTTGTTGACATTGAGGGAGAGATTATTCTATGAATTCTTTAAATACCCTCCCCTTTCCAGGAGCCCCGCTATTCACCTTGACATTGGCTCCATGCACTTTAAGCACCATGCTGCAATACCACTGCAGCGCTGTCCCTGGATCGGCTGGAGAGCTGTTGCACAATCTGATTCGCCAACCTCGAAGGCGGGACTTCCTTCCAACTGAGGACAGAAGCCCTATCTGCTGCCAATCAATGCTCATCATGGGGTGAACAGCAGCGGGCCTGTCAGGGTCAGCAGGTATACGATTCCCACCCCTTCTGGCACCCGCCATCTTGAAAATCCAAGGCCAGAATCTCCAGAACTTGTTCATTGATTTATTCCACCTATTCGTTTCAGACAAATGGCGACTCGACCTCCCTCACTGCCAGTAAGAATTTGGAGCTCAGCCAAAACCCCATTCTCTGCAGTGGCACCAGAGAATCCCAGCCACAAACGAGGTCAGAAGTTTCCTGTGGTAATCTCTAAGATATCTGCGCTTGTCTAATTCTGGGCTCTTGCACATCGCTGATTCTAATCAGCCCGTTATGAGAGGCCGTGAATTCACCGTGTGTCTGGCATTTTCTCCCTAAATCTTTCCGTTCCCCCGTTTCTCTTTTTCTCTTTTAAAATGCTCCTTAAAATCTACCTCTTTGTCCGACCTTTTGACCACAGGTCACAATATTTCTTCAAGAGGCTTGGGGCAGGATTTTTTAGTTGCGACCACTCCAAGATTGGAAATTCCCACCCGAGGCTAATGGACCTTTTAATGGCCCCTCAAATTTTCTGCCCCATCTGCAATGGTTCCCACGATGGGCAGGACCGGAAAATTTACCCCTTGGTGTCAATTGTTTGTTTGATTACACTCTTGTGAAGTGGCTTGGAACATTTCCCCTGAATTTAGGAAGTGAAATATAGAAGCAAGGGCCGGGATTCTCCAGCCGTTCACGCCAGCGGGATTTTCTGGTCCTGCCGGCAGCGCACCCCCACCCGCGGGTTTCCCGCCAGCGTGGGGTGACTTCAATGGGAATTCCCATTGACAGCCGCTAGCAAACAACGCGCCCACCTCCCGCCGGCAGGAAACAAGCGGCTGGGAGGCCGGAGAATCTTGCCCAAGTTGTTGTCAGGGTTGTTGTTGAGTGTGCTCGTTGTGCGAAAGTGGACCCCTCCTTCCTGCTCTCACTTTCACAGCTCACGGCCTCTCCATTGCACCCCATACATTGGTGGAGGGGGAGGGCTGCAGGGGTGGGGGTAGGAGGGTGCAGCGGGATGGGGGTTTGCGGGGGGGGGGGGGAGGAGGGCTGCATGCAGCATGTTCTCAGCTTCAGTTTGGCTACTGCCCTCAAGAACTGTGGTGGGTGACTCAACCGAATGTGCACTCGATAGGATAACTCCAAAAAACAGTACATTAGCTTCAACTCCTGAACTCACTGCCCTGCCTCAATTCAGAAATTTTACCGGCATAAGTTTATTTTGTGCGATACTTGACAGGATATCAAACGGCGCTGCTAAAATGCTTATTAAAAAAACTCCCAGATCACCTTTTAAATCTGCATTTTTTTTTTGTTGAACAAGGCTATTTGTTGATAAACCTCATGACTTTATGAGTTAGCGTAGCTTTAATTATATAATAAACCATCGCAGTAACCCTCAGTGAATTGGTCCCTCCAGACATGTTTATCTGCCAGCTGCATTATTACAACACATAAACCATACTCTGCAAGAAGACTGACAAAAAAAAATCATGGACCATTGTTGAAAGTGTGCTCCTTAAGTCATTAACTTTTATATCACTGTTAATAATTTCAAGCACTAGGTCTGATGAAAAAATGAATGCGTAAGAGATGCTTCACTCAAAATTACACTTTTTTAAAAATTCTTTTTTTTCAATCTGTTTTCTCAGGTGTACATAATAGATTCTGTGGCACCATGTCAAACTAACTTTTTTTGTTTATTTGTTCAGGGGATGTAGGCATCGCTGACTGGGCCAGCATTTGTTGCCCATTCCTAATTACCCTTGAACTGAGTGCTTGCTCAGCCATTTCAGAGGGCATTTAAGAATCAGCCACGTTGCTGTTTGTCTGGAGTAACAAGTAGGTCAGACCAGGTAAGGACAGCAGATTTCTTTCCCTAAAGGACATTAGTGAACCAGATGGGTTTTTACGACAATCGACAATGGCTTCACGGTCATCAGTAGATTCTTAATTCTAGATTTTTTATTGAATTCAAATTTCTCCATCTGCCGTGGCGGGATTCGAATCTGGCTCCCCAGAGCATTACCCTGGGTCCCTGGATTACTGGTCCAGTGACAATGCCACTATGCCATTGCTGAAGCAGATCACATAGGTGTTTGTGGTTCAGTAAAGGGACGAGGGCAGCAGATACTTGGGAATACCACCACCTAGACACTCCCCTCCAAGCCACCTCACCATCCTGACTTGGAAATATGTCGTCGTTCCTTCACTGACAGAGTTCAGATCTTGGAACTCCCTCCCTAATAGCACTGTGGGTGTACTGACAACACACGGACCGCAACGGTTCAAGAAGGTTCAAGGGATGAGCAATAAATACTGGCTTAGTCAGCGACACCCACATCCCAACAATTAATTTTTTTTAAAATAAATAAAAATTGCAGTTGGCATTTCTGAAATGACTGCATGTCAGGATGAACATGTTGACTACAAAACCTTTAGATGGTCCCAGAAAGACTCTATTCTTTCTTCAGTGCAAATTCATTTTGCCATTTTTTTTTCTCATTGATACCATGGGCAGGATCTTCCTGTCCATGGAATTTTCCAGCCCCGTCGAAGGCAACTTCCTGTGGCTGGCTCCTCGGCAGCAGGGCTGTTGAGCAATGCTAATTGCCATTGACTTTGGCGGGACCGGAAGATCCTACTGGTGGCCAATGGAAAGCTATCTCTGCCATGGGAAACATGCCGCAGGGGTGGGGCCAGAAAATCCTGACCCATATTTAATATATATGTACCCAGTACCACATTAGCACCTAAATAAGGTGACCCACCAACATATTGCCAGGCTATGATAACATTCTTCTTTCTGTTTGCCAATGAAACTCTTGTCGTCTTTTCTTCAACAATTTCCATCCCCCCTCTCCTCAAGATAATGTTTTAATTTCATGGTTTATCTGTTATCTAAAAGTATGGAGTTGGTAAAACTAAGTCCACACTAATTTCTGTGTTGCTACAGAGCAAATAACCCACAAAAATATCTGCATTACATACTGAGAGCAAAGCTAACAATGTCCCAAAAGCAATACAATTTATTACTTTGGGTGGACAAGCCATAAAAAAATAGAAATGATGTATTTTAATGATAGGGATTTAGAGGGTGTCTTCCTTGGTGAATTTCTGCAGTCGTAATGTTGCAACTTTTTTGTATAATGATGGGTGATCGCGCAGTAAATGACATTCAGAGAAAGTTCATCTCAAGAACTGACGGTTGGAATTCTCCCATCTCGCTCGCCCCAATACAACTGCCAACAAGAACCGATAATTTGGCGCTCAGCCAAATCTTCATTCACTGCAGTGGGACTGGAGAATCCCAGCTGCGGGCAAGGTCATCTCTACTTTCTCAAGAGGCTAAGGGAATTCAGCATGTCTGCTACGACTCTCCCAATTTTTACAGATGCACCATAGAAAGCATCCTTTCTGGATGTATCACAGCTTGGTACGGCTCCTGCTCTGACCAAGACTGTAAGAAACCGCAAAGGGTTGCGAACATAGCCCAGTCCATCACGCAAACCAACCTCCCATCCATTGACTCCGTCTACACTTCCCGCTGCCTCAGAAAATCAGCCAGCATAATCAAGAAACCCATGCACCCCAGGCGTTCTCTCTTCCACCTTCTTCCATTGGGAAAAAGATACAAAAGTCTGAGGACACGTACCAACAAACTCAAGAACAGCTTCTTCCCCGCTGCTGTCAGACTTTTGAATAGGCCTACCATATATTAAGTTGATCCTTCTCTAGACCCTAGCTGTAACTGCAACACTGTACTCTGCACCCTCTCCTTTCCTTCTCCCCTATGCAGTCTATGAACGGTATGTTTGTGTAGCGCGCATATAAAAAAAAATTGATCCATCTCCTGCTAAAATGTTGAATGGACTGACCTCCCAGCATCCACCAGCAGTCATTCCACCGCCCCCCGCCCCCCGAACCGCCCCCTCCCCCCCCCCCCCCCCAACACCCTCCCCCCTCCCCAACTTCACACATGAGAATTACTCAATGGGAGTTCTGTATTTGGGTCACATCTCTAAATTCCTCCTTTGGAAACATCCACTTGAACCTCTGACTCCAGAACAAATGTGTGATAAATGCTTAAAGGGTTTAAAAATTGACAAGTCATATTGCAGCTTCATAGAACCTTAGTTAGGCTGCACTTGGAATATAGTGTTCAATTTTGGTCGCCACACTACCAGAAGGATGTGGGGCTTTGGAGAGGATACAGAAAAGATTTACCAGGATGTTGCCTGGTATGGAGGCCATTAGCTATGAGGAGCGGTTGGAGAAACTTGGTTTGTTCTCACTGGAACAACAGAGGTTGAGGGGCGACCTGATAGAAGTCTACAAGTTTATGAGGGGCAAGGACAGAGTGGATAGTCAGAAGCTTTTTCCCAGGGTGGAAGAGTCAATTACTAGGGGGCATAGGTTTAAGGTGCAAGGGGCAAGGTTTAAAGGACATGTACGAGGCAGATTTTTTATACAGAGGGTAGTGAGTGCCTGGAACTCGCTGCCGGGGGAGGTAGTGGAAGCGGATACGATGGTGACTTTTAAGGGGTGTCTTGACAAATACATGAATAGGATGGGAATAGAGAGATATGGTCCCCAGAAGGGGAGGGGGTTTTAGTTCAGTCGGGCAGCATGGTTGGTGCAGGCTTGAAGGGCCGAGGGGCCTGTACCTGTGCTGTAATTTTCTTTGTTCTTTGACTGCAAAAGCTTGCAGACACAGAGCATCTGCACAGCATTACTGAATAAAAAGGGAAGTGGACCTTATATTTTCAGTAAGAGATTGTGCCATGAAACACATTTTGAAATGATACCTGTCCTACTGAGAGCAGAACACTGGTTCCAATCTAAAAATAAAAATGTCTTCAGCTTATAGAGCGAGGTGAAGGCATGATGACGTAAACTCTGAAATGGAATTAAATAACAAAATTCTAAGAGGCAGATTTGAACCAAAGAGCTCTGAGACTCCCTAAGAACAAGAACCACAAAACATTGCATGCATATAGCACTTAAGGGTGTTCCAGAAAGTTGCACAATACTTTGAAATGTTTTTGATGGATAATCATTCATTTTGCAGGCAAGCTGAGCCTGCATTGATATAGCAAAAGGCCTTACAAACATCGAAGAGGTGAAGTTCATAAGTTCATAAGATTCAGCAGCAGAATTAGGCCATTTGGCCCATCGAGCCTGCTCTGCCATTCGATCATGGCTGATATGCTCCTCATCCCCATTTTCCTGCCTTCTCCCCATAATCCTTCAACCCATTACCTGTTAAAAATCTGTCTAACTCCTCCTTAAATTTACTCACTGTCCCAGCATCCACCGCGCTTTGGGGTAGCGAATTCCACAGATCCACAACCCTTTGGGAGAAGTAGTTTCTCCTCAACTCTGTTTTAAATTTGCTACCCCTTATCCTAAGACTATCACCTCTCGTCCTAGAATGCCCCACAAGAGGAAGCATCTGCTCCACATCTACTTTATCCATACCTTTTATCATCTTGTATACCTCAATTTGATCTTCCCTCATTCTTCTAAATTCCAGAGAGTATAGGCCTAAACTGTTCAATCTCCCATTTGATACGTTTTGGCGATGTTGGTTGAGGGATGAATGGTGGCCAGGCTTAACTGGCCTCGTATTAATGTCAGGCCCCCACGCCCACAGAAAGAGGCAGAAGGGGTTCATAGAGAGGGATGGGCGTTAACTTGCAATAAAACTTGACCTCAATCCGCTGTGATCATACGTTTTGCTCGTTGAACTGCGGCAGGTTGCAATTATCTGACTGACCCACTCGAGAAAGATGGGTCAGTGATTGCTATATGTTTTTGAAGATCTGTTCCTCAGATTGTCGCAGCCAATTGGATTTAACAGTCATGTAGGAAACCCAGCAGCTAAAGAAAAGGAGGAGCTGCCAGATTCAGCAACTACGTACTTTTTGCTAGCACTGCTTGTGGGCAGGAAGGAGCAGGAGTACATTTTCAGCCCCAAAGCAAACACCTCAACCACACCCCCAGCATTGACCCCCCTCCCCCCCCACCAAATTAAATCTCCAGAGATCTCTCAAGGTCCCCTCTGATTGGCCAACCCTCCCTGTGATCTCTAAATCACACTTCATGATCTCTAGACACCTCTCCCTTAATCTCTGGCACAATGTTCAGACACCCTTGTAACCTGCTGACTCTTTTCACGAGCTCCAGATCACTACCCACCCCACGCACACTCAACTTCTCCACCTTGGGGATCTCCTTCATCATCTCCCTGCTCTCAGACACCACCACAGCCACCTAACAGTGAACCTTCACGATGGTGAGGCAGCATCTTCAATGATCCCCAGCCTGCCTTACGCCACAGACTATCCCGTAGAATCCCTCCAGGACAGAAGGAGGCTATTCAGCCCAGTAAGTCTGCACCCACTCTCTGAAAGTGCATCTTACCCAGGCCTTCTCCTCTGCCCTAGCCCCATAACCCCACTCATTTCCAATGGCCAATCCACCTAACCTACACATTTATGGACACAAAGGGTCAATTTAGCATGGCCAATTCACCCAACCTACACATCTTTGGACACTAAGGTTCAATTTATTAAGGCCGATCTATCTAACCTACACATCTTTAGACGCTGAGGGTCAATTTATCATGGCCAATCCATCTAACCTACACATCTTTGGACACTAAGGGGCAATTTACCATGGCCTATCCATCTAACCTACACATCTTGGGATGCTAAGGGGCAATTTATCATGGCCAATCCACCCAACCCACACATCTTTGGACACTAAGGGGCAATTTATCATGGCCGATCCACCCAACCCACACATCTTGGGATGCTAAGGGGCAATTTAACATGGCCGATCCACCCAACCTACACATCTTTGGACTGTGGGAAGAAATCCATGCAGACACGGAGAGAACGTACAAAATCCGTACAGTCACCCAAAGGCAGAATCGAACTCGGGTCCCTGGTGCTGTGAGGCAGCAGTGCTAACTGTGTCACCATGCTCACCAAGGAGATAGCCAGCCTCTCAATCTAATTGGCTGCTGATATAAAGGAAATTCTAGTTAATTCATTGAAATTCATTCCATTCAGCTGGATCTCTGCCTTCATGGAATTCCTGGATTTCTCAGCATTAGAAAATGTGGTCCCCACTGTCCCCTCCAACTTCCCAAAAATATCAGCACTATTATCTCGACAGCGCTCTTAACTCAAAATTAATAATGACAGAGAAGCTCTTGAAGTGAGTGTCATTAACTGGAATACTCTTCCATATGTGCAGAACTTCAGGCGCAGATTTAACAATCTTGAGTATTTGACATAGAGTCATAGGAGTTTACAGCATGGAAACAGACCCTTCGGCCCAACTTGTCCATGCCGCTCTTTCTTTTTAAACCCCTAAGCTAGTCCCAATTGCCTGCAATTGGCCCATGTCCCTCTATACCCATCTTACCCATGTAACTGTCTAAATGCTTTTTAAAGGACAAAATTGTACCCGACTCTACTACTACCTCTGGCAGCTTGTTCCAGACACTCACCACCCTCTGTGTGAAAAAATTGCCCCTCTGGACACTTTTGTATCTCTCCCCTCTCACTTTAAACCTATGCCCTCTAGTTTTAGACTCCCCTAGCTTTGGGAAAAGATATTGACTATCTAGCTGATCTGTGCCCCTCATTATTTCATAGGCCTCTACAAGATCACCCCTCAGCCTTCTATGCTCCAGGGAAAAAAGTCCCAGTCTATCCAGCTTCTCCTTATAACTCAAACCATCAAGTCCTGGCAGCATCTTTTCTGCACTCTTTCTAGTTTAATAATATCCTTTCTATAATAGGGTGAACTGTACACAGTATTCCAAGTGTGGCCTTACCAATGTCTTGTACAACTTCAACAAGATGTTCCAACTCCTGTATTCAATGTTCTGACCAATGAAACCAATGAGAAACACAATCTAAATTAGAGCCGCCTGCTTGATTAACACCCCATTCATTCCCTTCAGCACTGACTGCGCAGTGGCAGCAGTGTTGTCACATGCACAATGCAATCCAACAATTGACCAAGATTCTTTTGACAGCACCTTCCAAATAGCGTCCACCACCTATAAGAATAAGGACTGCAGATACATGGGAACATCACTACCTACAAAATCCCCTTCAATCCACACACCAACCTGATTTGGAACCATCCGCTGCACCTTCGTTGTCACTGGGTCTAAAGCTTGGAACCTTGCGGTACTCTGGGTGTACCTACACCACATAGTCTGCAGCGGCTCGAGAAGGTGGCTCACCACCACCTTCTCAAGAGCAATTAGGGATGGACAACAAATGCTGACCTAAGCAGCAATGCTCAAATCAAGCAAAAGAATGAAAAAAACTAATGTGCCTTCAAGTCTTTCTATGCATCCCTCAATTTCCAGAATCAGGTTCATAGGACTCCTGTTCTTATTACAGTCGCCCTTGGCTGCAGTATATTTTTATAATCTAAGAGGCACAAGTAATATTAAAAGAACTCACCTTCATCATGATACTCGTGCGCTCAAGCTGTAAGATGTCCGCTCTCCTGGCCGATGCTTTTCACTCTTTTCCAACCTTTACACCGGTGTTCAGAAGCATGGTTAAGCCCCAACCCCCATAATGCAATTTTGACTTGGTCTTACCTAGGGAGAGAACAGAAATAGAAAGAGGATGCTGGTGAGAAGCTGGAAAGAGGTTAGATTTATAGAAGAGCTTGCGCTTTTCACAATATCAAAATGGCCCAACTCTCTTTAGAGTCAATTAAGTATCTGTTGAAGTGCAGTCACTGTTGTAATGAAGGGGAAAAAAACATTCCAGCCAATTTGCACACAAACTCCCACAAACAATAACGTGATAATAGTCAGAGGGCTTGTTTCAGTGATGTTGGTTGAGGGGTAAAATATATCAGGCCAGCAGCAGGAACAATGTTGCTTTTCTTCGACATAGTGCCATGGGGCCTTCCACCTGAGGAGACAGACGGGGTTTTGAGTTAACACGCTATCCTGGATTTCTGTGTACAAATCCTTGGAGGGAGACTTGAGCTGAAATGCCTCGAACTTAGTGGAGTGAATGTTAGCAACTGAGTCATGGCTGACATGGCTAATTGGCGGAATCGGCAAGGTGGAAGTGTGAGATTTAAACTTGGAAGACAGTCATGCTTGTGCGCTCAGAGCTGCTGAGGTGAGTGTGTTGCAACATCACAAAAATGGCAATTACGGTATGAAGGTAACGATGATTTAAGGGGTGAGATATCGGATGATGTCCTTGCAAAAATGTCACATTTGAACATACAAATCACAACTAAGACAGGGTAATAATCATTCCCTGAAAATAACAGAGGGAGAACAATGGAAATTGCCCTTCAGCATGACAATGGAGGGCCAGGTTAAAGCTGGTAAATATGCATTCGGTGTGTCACCACAAAGAGAAGCTCCAAATCAAATTGAAGCATGATGTTAGTCACAATGTTTGAAAATTCAAGGATAGATTCGTGTTGGGCAAAAGGGATCAAACGTTATCGGTGGCGGGGGGGTGGGGGATGGTAAGTGGGAACATGGTACTTAATACAAACAGATCAGGCAAGACCTTAGTGAATGGCGAGACCAGCGTTGAGGTGTTGAATGGCAGACTTCTACTCCTATTTCATATGTTTGTATAAAATGAAAAATAAGAGAGGTAATAAAGGATGACACAGGGACAGTAGTGAGAAATAATCTTGGTTTAGGGGAGCACCAAGTATAATCATTAATGATGTGGGTAAGGAATAACAGAGGGAAGAAAACATTCATGGGAGTAGTTTATAGGCCTCAGCGTTGCTATAATTTTGGACAAAAATGAAAAGGAGCTTGTAACAAGACAATTCAGTAATTAGGAAAGATTTTAATCTTCATATTGACAAGACAAATCAAATTGACTAAAGTGGTTTGGAGGACAAGTTCCTGGAATGGACTTGAGACAGTTTCCTAGAATAATATGTCGTGGAACTGGCCAAGGGACAAGTTATTTTAGACCTTGTCTTCTGTAATCAGAGAGGGTTAACGAGTAATCTCAAAGTTTGGGTTCTTCTGGGGAAGTATAATCATGATCTGGAAGCATTTAGATGAAAAGAAGAAGCAGATAATGTTGCCATGAAGAGTAGTCAGCTTGAGGGCTGGGTGGGAATTAGAAACCAGAAAAAGATGACTGAAAAACGGATAACGTGGGCAAACAGAATCTAAGAGTTAACTAACAAGACGCATAAAAACAAGATGTGGGAACTTCTATAAGTAAATGAAAGAGAGCAGAGGGCCTCTTAAAAGCTCAGACAGATGAAGTTATAGAATCCCTACAGTGCAGAAGGAGCCAATCAGCCCATCGAACCTGCACCGTCAACAATCCAACCCAGGCCCTATCCCCGTAATCCCACATATTTACCCTCCTAATCCCCCTGACACTAAGGGGCAATTTATCATGGCCAATCAACCTAACCTGCACATCTTTGGAGTGTGGGAGGAAACCAGAGCACCCAGAGGAAACCCACGCTGACATGGGGAGAGCATGGAGTCTCTACACAGAGAGGTACCTGAGGCCGGAATCGAATCCGGGTCCCTGGTACTGTGAGGCAGCAGTGCTAACCACTGTGCCACCGTGCTGCCCTATAATGGGGAAGGAGGAAATGCTGGAGATGTTAAATGAATATCTTGCGTCTGTATAACGAAGACACAAAAACCCCCCAGAAATCATAGCAAATCAACGGTGTAATGAGAATGAGGAACTTAAGTTAATTAACATTAGTATATAAAAGAATTGCAAGAATTAATGGAACCACAAGCTGATGAATCCTCAGGAGGTGATGACCTACATGTTAGAGTTTCAAAAGACTGCAGACATGGTGGATGCTTCGTGATCTTCCAAAATTCTCCAGATTCTGGAATAATCCCAGTGAACTGGAAGGTAGCAAAGGCAATGGCACTATTCATGAAAGGAGGGAGATCAAAAACAGGGAACTACAGGCTGGTTAGCTTTACACCAATCATCGGAAAAATGCTGGAATCCATTATCAAGGAAATGGTAACAGGGCATTTAGAGAATTGAAATATAATTAGGCAAGGACAACAGGTTTTATGAGTAGAAACAGACAATACTGGAGAGTCTCAGCAGGTCTGACAGCATCAGTGGAGAAAGAACAGAGGTAATGTTTTGATTGCATGCCAAGGTGGCAGAGTGATTAAGGAGACGGACTGCTAATCCATTGTGCTCTGCACCCACGCAGACACAGGGGGAATGTGCAAACTCCACACAGGCAGCAACCCGAGGCTGGAATTGAACCCGGGTCCCTGGCACTGTGAGGCAGCAGTGCTAACCACTGTGCCGCCTCATGTGCCCAAAGATCTGTGGGTTGAGAATCAGCCTGTTCAGTCACGCAAAGACCCACGGTGGAAACCTGTGACCCTAAATAGACGTCATCCTCAAAACGAGGAACAGCTGTCAATGATGACAATGATGTGATTGCTCACAATTGAAAGCTCAGTCTATCAACACTTCCTGTCACTGTCTCTGGTTTACCACTTTCTGCATTGGGATCTCATTCACAATGTTCCTTTGCAACTCCGCTGTGTCCATCCTGATCAGGTCTCTTTATAAACTGTTTCAGTGAGAGTGTGCTACTCTCGTATGATGTAGCAAATGACTGACCATTGGGAGCTGTTTACAAGATTTTAACCTTATCAAGAATCCAAAATGAAATCGGGGAGCAAAAGTCAAAGTTGATAATAGTCACTTGAACTCCCAAATTTAATGAAATCTCATAGTAACTCTTTGGCAACCATTATGTGATGAGTATTCTTTAACCGCACCTCCCAAACCCATGACCTCCACTGCCTACAGGACACCATCATCTCCAAGTTCTCCTCTAAATCATACACAATCTTGAGTTAGAAGTCCCCTTATCATCACTGGGATGAAGTCCTCGAACCACCCTTTCCCACCCACCTTGCAGCATTGTGGGAGTGTCCTCAATACATTGGGTGGGATTTCCCATGCACCCCTGCCATGTGTTTCGTGGCGGTGGCAGTGGAGATAGCCCGCCATTGGCCGGTGATGGGATTTTCTGGTCCCACCATTGTCAACGGGGTTTTCCATTGAATGTACCCCCTCCGCTGGGAAATACGTGGCAGAGTTGCGCAGTCGGCAGGATGGAATCATAGAATCATAGTAGCCATTTGGCCCATCGAGCCTGCACTGACAACAATCCCACCCAGGCCCTGTCCCCGTAACCTCGTGTAGTTACCCTGTCAATCCCACTGACACTGAGGGGCAATTTAGTACGGCCAATCCACCTATGCTGCACGTCTTTCGGACTGTGGGAGGAAGCTGGAGCACCCGGAGGAAACCCACGCAGACACGGGGAGAACGTGCAAACTCCACACAGACAGTGACCCAAGCCGGGAATCGAACCCAGTCCCCGGTGCTGTGAGGTGGCAATGCTAACCACTCTGCCACCATGCCACCCATAAAGAAGACCCCCACCAGCGTGAAGTCGGAAAATTCCAGCCATTATCTTCAGCGATTCAAGAAGGGCTTGCCTCTTGAACAGTGGGAAGCTTTTTCCCAGGTCGGAGGTGACGATCACGAGGGGTCACGGGCTCAAGCTGAGAGGGGCGAAGTATAACTCAGACATCAGAGGGACGTTTTTGTCAATATTGCAAGAATATAATTTTTTAAAAATTACTGTTTACATAAAGGTGAGCTATTATTAAACTTCATAAGAGCTTTAGTTATTTTATGTTTCCTCTATTTAGGCAGCATGATGGCACAGTGGTTAGCACTGCTGCCTCACAGCGCCAGGGACCCAGGTTCAATTCCTGGCTTGGGTCACTGTATGTGTGGAGTTTGCACATTCTCCCTGTGTCTGCGTGGGTTTCCTCCGGGTGCTCTGGTTTCCTCCCACAGTCCAAAAGACTTGATTTTGATTTGATTTATTATTGTCACATGTATTAACATACAATGAAAAGTATTGTTTCTTGCGCGCTATACAGACAAAACATACCATTCATAGAGAAGGAAACAAGAGAGTGCAGGATGTAGTGTTACAGTCATACTTAGATCAACACTGCAGTGAAGTTACTGTGAAAATGCCCCAGTCGCCACACTCCGGAGCCTATTCAGGTACACTGAGGGAGAATTTAACACGGCCAATGCACCTAACCAGCACGCAAGGAACTACAAAAGGTCATGAGTGTAGCCCAGTCCATCACGCAAACCAGCCTCCCATCCATTGGCTCTGTCTACACTTGCCGCTACCTCGGCAAAGCAGCCAGCATAATTAAGGAGGTATACAAGATTATGAAGGGTATAGATAGGGTGAACAGTGGGAAGCTTTTTCCCAGGTCGGAGGTGACGATCACGAGGGGTCACGGGCTCAAGCTGAGAGGGGCGAAGTATAACTCAGACATCAGAGGGACGTTTTTTACACAGAGGGTGGTGGGGGCCTGGAATGCGCTGCCAAGTAGGGTGGTGGAGGCAGGCACGCTGACATCGTTTAAGACTTACCTGGATAGTCACATGAGCAGCCTGGGAATGGAGGGATACAAACGATTGGTCTAGTTGGACCAAGGAGCGGCACAGGCTTGGAGGGCCGAAGGGCCTGTTTCCTGTGCTGTACTGTTCTTTGTTCTTTGTTCATAGCTAGGGTGCAGAGAAAGATCAACTTAATGCAAGATAAGTCCATTCAAAATCTGACAGCAGCAGGGAAGAAGCTGTTCTTGAGTCGGTTGGTACGTGAACTCAGACTTTTGATTCGTTTTCCTGACGGAAGAAGGTGGAAGAGAGAATGTCTGGGGTGCGTGGGTCCTTAATTATGCTGGCTGCTTTGCCGAGGTAGCGGCAAGTGTAGACAGAGTCAATGGATGGGAGGCTGGTTTGCGTGATGGACTGGGCTACACTCATGACCTTTTGTAGTTCCTTGCGTGCTGGTTAGGTGCATTGGCCGTGTTAAATTCTCCCTCAGTGTACCTGAATAGGCTCCGGAGTGTGGCGACTGGGGCATTTTCACAGTAACTTCACTGCAGTGTTGATCTAAGCCTACTTGTGACTAATAAATAAACTTTTTATTTTAGCTTTTGATGTAAATGTCTCCTGAAAATGTTCTAACCAACTCTACGAGCAGAATTTGCCCGTCCCATCCGACACGGAATCATAGAGGACGGGAAAGGAACCATGAGAAGTTCCGTTGACCTCGGGCGGGGTTTTCCGGTCTTGAGCCGAGTGTGGCCAGAAAATCCTGCCCTTCATCTTAATGTGTTAAAAATGTGGGAGCAACATGGTCATCTCCTCACCCAGGCTTATGAACAAATAATCATTGTGAAATTCTGCAGCAAATATGAAGGCATCGTTGAGGTAAATCAAATCAGGAAATGACAGATGAATTCATTCACTTGTCTGAGAGATTTCAGTGCAGATTCACCTCAGTGACATCCTGTTTACTGAATGAGTTTTCAAAGGCCGCTTGGGAATTTTCAGTACCTGAGGTGGAGAGGAGCTTACACTTGTGGGTGCTGATGGATGTTTATTTTTGGTTGCTATATCAGAGAGAGGTCAGGAAAATACCAGGGGTTAGCTGTCGCTCCAATAGCGTGAAGGAAGAAACAAATTAACAACCTGCCTGGGATCGTTCTGTCTTAACCTTACTCAGCTTGGCACGAAAGCAAACTAATTGGCTTGTTCCAGTACAATATTTATCTTCCTCTTTGCAAATAACTTCTGTGTCATTATTACCTACCCACAAAACGCACATTACACATAATGGAAGTTACAAGGTAATTGCAAGAAGCAGTTTTTTTCCTCCAATTTTCACTTCTAAATGGCCTGACTTATCCTGAGTAGTGTTGAATGAGGCCTTGCTGTACGTGTCCCAGTGGATATTCTGTACTTGTATTGACACTGAAGTTGAGGGGTGGTAATTGGTGTGAATTTGTGTTCAGGTTCATCCTCTCTACACCCAGAGTATTTCAGCTGCTTTAATCTTCTTCTTCCTAGCTCCAGGGGGTAAATTAAGCCAGCATTGACCATCCCACTTCAAGCCATATTGCAATCAGCCTTAGTGGCTCAGTCCAGACCAAGAATTAAATGAAGGACCTTTCTGATGTGTACACATAGGGGAGGCGATGGCCTACTGGTATTATCGTTGGACTATTAATCCAGAAACTCAGCTAATGTTCTGGGAACGCAGGTTCGAATCTAAAACTGTAGATAGGGAAATTTGAATTCAGTGAAAAAAATATCTGGCATTAAGAATCTACTAATGACCATGCAATCATTGTTGATTGTGGGAAAAACCCATCTGGTTCGCTAATGTCCTTTAGAGAAGGAAATCTGCTGTCTTTACTTGGTCTGGCCGACATGTGAGTCCAGAGCTGCAGCAACGTGGTTGATTCTCAACTGAGCTCTGAAATGGCCTCGCAAAACACTGAAGTTGTTTCAAAAGGCAGCTCACCACCGCCTTCTCAAGAGCAACTAGGGATAGGCAATAAATGCTGGCCAGCCAGCGACGCCCATGTCCCGCGAATGAATAAAAAAGAGCTTGTAAGAACATTCTAATTCAATCATAGAATCCTACAGTGCAGAAGGAGGCCATTCAGCCCATCGAGGTTGCACCCTTCCCCCATAACCCCATGCATTTACACTAGCTAGTTCCCCTGACACTAAGGGGCAATTTGGCATGGCCAATCCACCTAACCTGCACATCTTTGGACTGTGGGAGGAAACTGGAGCACCCGGAGGAAACCCATGCAGACACGGGGAGAATGTGCAGACTCCACGCAGACAATGACCCAAGCCTGGAATTGAACCCGGGTCCCTGGCGCTGTGAGGCAGCAGTGCTAACCACTGTGCTACCATGCATTCTCTGGTGTAAGTATCCATTGAACCACTGAGAAGAGCGTTTTTGCTTTTGAATTTGTTGCCAGGTTTCATGTGTTATCTAGCTTTACTCTAATTAGTGGCGTGAGACATTAGACAGGTTGACCCGACATTCGAACGAAGGCAACAACCCATAGGGGGCAATCTCCTGGCAGTGGCAAAGATCGTCAGTTTGCCATTGTCATTGGAAATTCCCCCAACTCGATGATGCTGTGCATTCCTACGTCTTCTGAGCCCGGCTTTCAAGGAATGTGCTGTGTCAAGTCCATCAGGGAACTCTGTTGGGGCAGAGTCGATGAAAGACACGACACGCACCTTCTGGCAGCACTCGTTGCCATATAGTAAGTTCAAAGATTCAATCTGAATGTCAATGAATGGGTAAGTGGATGGATTAGTGAATGAATTGGTGAATGAATTGGTGAATGGGTGGATGATTGGGTGAGTGAGTGAATGGGGGAAGTGGGTATAAGGAAGTGGGTGAGGTGCAAAATTGGCAGGTGGGTGAGGTGGATCGGGAGTAGGTTGGTAAAGTGGGTAAATGGATGAGATAAGTGGGTGAGTTGGGTAAGTGGGTGAGTAGGTATGAGGCTAGGGGGGTAGCTGGGTGAATGGATAAGTGGGTGATGTGGATTAGTGGGTGAGGTGGAGAGTATAAGTTTATTTACTGGTGTGACGAGTCGGCTTACCTTAACACTACAATGAAGTTACTGTGAAAATACCCTAGTTGCCACACTCCGGTGCCTGTTCAGGGACACTGAAGGAGAATTTATCATGGCCAATGCACTTAACCAGCACTTCTTTCAGATTGTGGGAGGAAACCGGAACACCCGGAGGAAACCCATGCAAACACGGGGAGAACATGCAGACTCCACACAGACAGTAACCCATGCCAGGAATCGAACCCGGGTCCCTGGTGCTGTGAGGCAACAGTGCTAACCGCTGTGCCACTGTGCCGGATGGTGTTAAGTGGGTGAGATACCAAATGGGTGAGGTGGGTAAATGAGCTAGTTGGGTGGATATGGTAGCTAGGTAGTAAGTGGATGGGATTTTCAGGTCAGGTCGGGGGTGTAGTAAGATGGTTGGGGGGGGGGGGATGTTGTTCAGTTTTGTCAGGGGTTGTCAGGTGGTTGAGAGGGCATAGTCATCAGTACCACATATCTGTCGGAAGTGTCCAACTCTGCCTCTGAGCAGAGACATATGCAGAGGATCCCAGGGAACAGGAGAATTGCCCATCAGAGATTGAAATTATTTTAAGAATTTTTTTTGTTGATCGCTTGCCAAATTTCAACTGATGCCATTATCTCTTGCACGCTGCTGTAGGAGCGTAGGGATTTCCAGGATTTTGAGCCAGTGACAATGAAGGAGTATGGTAATGGATCTCCAAGTCAGGATAGTGTGTGACTTGGAGGGTGTTCCCATACGTTTCACAAAATCATAGAATTACAGAATACTACAGTGCAGAAGAGGCCCTTCAGCCCATCGAGTCTGCACCGATGCACGAAATGCCCTGACCTGCCCACCTAATCCCACTTGCCAGCACTTGGCCCATAGCCTTGAATGTTATGGCGTGCCAAGTACTCATCCAGGTACTTTTTAAAGGATGTGAGACACCCTGCCTCCACCACCCTCCCAGGCAGCGCATTCCAGACCGTCACCACCCTCTGGGTAAAAAGGCTTTTCCTCAAATCCCCCCGAAGCCTTCCAGGTTTGCTCCCAAGAGCGTTTGCTGCTCTTGCGCTGCTGGGCTGGCAGAGGGTTTGGAAGGTGCTGTAGAAGAAGATTTGGTGTGAGCTGCTGCAATGAATTTTGCAGATGGTACACACTGATGCCAGTGTTCACTTTGGTGGGAGGGCATGGTGGCACAGTGGTTAGTATTGCTGCCTCACAGTGCCAGGGACCTGGGTTCGATTCCAGGCTTGGGTCACTGTCTGCGTGGAGTTTGCACATTCTCCCCATGTCTGCGTGGGCTTCCTCCGGGTGCTCCAGTTTCCTCCCACAGTCCAAAAGACTGGTTAGGTGGATTGGCTAAGCTTAATTCGCCCTCATTGTACCGGAACAGGTGCTGGCATGTGGCAACTAGGGGATTTTCACAGTAACTTCATTGCAGCATTAATGTAAGCCTACTTGTGACTCTAATAAATAAACTTTACTCTGCTGTGTGTTTGGGTTGCTCACCAAGTCGGCCCCTTTTTTCTTGGATGCCAAGCTTCTTGTGCGTTGTTGGATTTGCACTCATTCAGGCAAGTGGAGAGTCACACGGGGGAATTCCTGACTGTTCATGCCAGTGGAATTCTCTGATTCCCTTCCGCAGGTTTTGGGATGGTATGGGGTGACATCGATGGAAAATTCCATTGACAGCAGCAGGACCAGAAAATCCCGCTGCCACCAACAGCACACCACCTCCCACCACCGAGAAACATGCAGGCCGGAGAATTATTTTCTTATTTGTTCGTGGGATATGGGCATCACTGACAAGGCCAGCATTTATTGCTCACCCCTAATTGCCCTTGAACTTGGCTTGCGAGGCCATTTCCCACCATAGAGTTTTACAGCATAGAAAGGGGCCCTTTGGCCCATTGCGTCTGTACTGGGTATCAAGCACCTACCTATTCTAATCCCATTTTCCACCATTTTGTCTGTCACCTTTTAAGCTATGGGGTGGGGGGATTCTCCCATCCCACCCACCACGGGATTCGTAGCAGATGGGGGGATAGACCACGTCAAAGTCCATTGACCTTGGGTGGGTTTCTCCGGTTTTAGGGTGAGCACGGCTGGTGAATCCCGCCCAATGGTGTTTCAAGTGTTCATCCAAATGCTTTTTAAATGTTGTGAGGATTCTCACCCACCTTTTCATGCAGTGAGTTTCAGATTCCTACCACCCCCTAGGTAAAAAAAACTTTTCCTCAAATCCCCTCTAAATCAGCCACCCCTTATGTTAAATCTATGCCCCCTGGTTACCACATAACACTCCTGAGTTGTGCCGCATAGCTGATGGACAGGCTTTTGGAAATCAAGAGATCAGTGACTCAGTGCAGGATTCCCAGTCTCTGACCTGCTCTTGCAGCCAGACTATTTATGTGGTTGGCCCAGTTAAGTTTAAGTTGCTGTATTCCTGTGTAGTAATCTCAAGAACCAACCTAATCACCCTTTCACACTGCTTCCAATCCACATCCATGCGCCGTGGGTCTGCTTTACTAAGGTAAGAAACAAACTTTATAAGGGAAACATTTCGTGTGATAACAAATGGGTGATCAGGGATGGGAAGCTGTAGTTTGTCATAAACTCCTCAAGTTAGGGTGTCACGGCGGTTAGCACTGCTGCCTTACAGCGCCAGGGACCCGGGTTCAATTCCGGCCTCAGGTGACTATCTGTATGGAGCTTGCATATTCTCCCCTTGTCTACGTGGGTTTCCTCCAGCTGCTCCGGTTTCCTCCCACACTCCAAAGATGTGCGGGTTAGGTTGATTGGCCATGATAAGTTGCCCTTCAGTGTCAGGGAGAGTAGCAGGGTAAATACATGTGGTTAAGGGGATAGGGCCTGGGTGGGATTGTTGAGGTGCACACTCGATGGGCTGAATGGTCTCTCTCTGCACTGTAGGGATTCTATGATTCTAAGTTTCACTCTTACATGAATGAGTTCCTTTTGAATAGGAAGGAAGCAAAATAACTAATTTGCATTTATTTCATCCTTCATCTCCTCAAGATATTCCAAATTATTTCATAGCAATTAATTAACTTTGAAGTGTCATTGCTGTTACCAGCTAATAAACATTTTCCCACCTAATCCGAGAGTTTGACACCTTCCTAATGTGGGATACCCAGAATAGTACACAGTATTCTAGCTGAGGCCTGAACAGTAAGTTATGAATATTTCGCGCAACCTCCTTGCTTTTGAACACTATGTTTATAGAGCCCAGGGTCCCACATGATGTTTTTTACAACCCATGAATGAATGTGAACATTCTGCAGGGATAACAGGTGAGTAATGGTAAAGTCTCCACTGTCCCATTTGGCCATAGGCTGTTCTTCCTTTTGAAGGGAGAGAGCTGACTGGTGGTGATTTTACCCAAGGGTCACCACGCCTCAGGCAAGGGACAAGGCTGAGAAGGCGGAGCCTTCATGAATAACCTCAGCCAGTACGGGAATTGAACCCGCGCTGTTGGCATCATTCTACATCACGAACCAGCCATCCAGCCAACTGAGCTAACTGACTCCAATAGGCTAGTAATAAGGAGTGGGAACCCTTGATGATCATAGAATCCTACAGTGCAGAAGGAGGCCACTCGCCCATCGAGTCTGCACTGACAAAAATCCCACGCCCCGGCCCTATCCCCAAAACCCCACATATTTAACCCACTAATCCCTCTAACCTACACATCCCGGGACACTAAGGGTCAATTTAGCATGGCCAATCAACCTAACCTGCACATCTTTGGACTGTGGGAGGAGACCGGAGCCCTTGGAGGAAACCCATGCAGACATGGAGAGAATGCGCAAACACTACACAAGGTCGAAATTGAACCTGGGACCCTGGAGCTGTGAGGCAGCAGAACTAATCACTGTGCCACCGTGCCACCCTTAATGATTTTTCTTTTCCTTTAAGAGGAAGAGTGATACCAAATATAATATTATCATGGATGCTGTAGCTTAGCTGGGCGGCACGGTGGCACAGTGGTTAGCACTGCTGCGTCATAGCACCAGGGATCCGAGTTCAATTCCCAGCTTGGGTCACTGTGTGTGCGGAATCTGCACATTCTCCCCGTGTTTGCGTGGGTTTCCTCCAAGTGCTCCGGTTTCCTCCCACAGGCCGAAGGATATGCTGTCAAGGTGCATTGGCCATGCTGTATTCTCCCTCAGTGTATCTGAACAGGCGCCGAATGTGGCAACTAGGGAATCTTCACAGTAACATCATTGCAGTGTTAATGTAAGCCTACTTGTGACTAATAAATAAACTTTAAACTTAACTTCAAAACTAATTTAGCAGAAACAAAGAATCAAAGATGGAATCTTGCACAACGAAATAGCCCAGCTTTTCATAACTGATCATCGCAAGAAGCCCTTGCCTCATCTTACGATGCTTGGAGATGCTCAACTAAATGCCAATGGACCTTTTGTAACAATCGCCCACCCTTTTCTTTAGGCTCGAGTCAGCCACAGATTCACTGAAGAAAAAGGCATTTTGTTTCCAAGACATGAATTGCCAGTGCGAGCATCAACCCATTACTCTAACTTGATGCTATCTATTCAGTGGGCAGGAGTTAAATTAGTGGAAACTCTGTACAATTAGGTCAGGTGATTTGTCATGGTGCAGTATCTCATGACGAATTCTGCCACTGTTTGCACATAGCCCGATTAGCTGCCTGGGTGCTGAATTCTCGTAAAACAAGTCCGAGAGGTAGAGAATGCCAGTGCCTGAGAAATAACGTATTACTCCTCCTAATTATAAAATAAGGGCCATCTTCAAAATGGCCTATGCAAACAATAGACTCTGACCAGTATTGCTTGTTTAAAATCTTAAATTCGCCCGTGTGCAGTTAGGATTGTCATTTCTTTAGCTGGCTGCTACTATTATCCTTGGTGGGTTATTTTTTTTCTCAGCCATATCCAAATCTATATCCAGAAACTTCTTACACAGCTAAAAATATCCTGCAGGACCATTTTGTGATTTATCACAGATTCACTTAATGGTTCCCCAGAGTCATGCGGGAAGATGCAAGTCCTCACAGGCCATTATTTATTAGACATACTTACTCAGAAATATTTATATCTTTCTTTTAATTTTTTTTTCTTCCGGTTGAGAATAGACCATTCATTTGTTCTGCGCCCGAGGACGTACAAACAATATCTAAAAAAAGAACACAGTTGGTCTTGTGCCTGATTTGCATGATTGCTATTTTGACCAGATAATTAATATTCTGTTTTGACGACATGGAGTAAAGCCCTCAATAATGCTGTCAGATCCCTCTTTGAGTACAAGAGGCACCGATAAATCAAACTTGACCACGTGTTTACCAGTAGTTTGGTAACCAATGTTGTAACTGCAAAATTTCAACCAGTTCATTGTTTGGTTAAATTGTAGGGTTCACACGTTCTCTCCATGTCCACATACCTCTGGGTGTTCCGGTTTCCTCCCACAGTCCAGAAATGTGCAGGTCTGGTAAATTGCCCCTTAGTGTCTCAATGTGTATAGGTTAGATGAATTAGCCATGGGAAATATGTAAGGTTACACAGATAGGGTTGGGGAGAAGGCCCGGGTAAGATGCTCTCGGACAGTCGGAGCAGACTCGATGGGCCAAATGGCCTCTTCCGTACTGTAGGAATTCAATGACAGCATTTATGAGTAGTTTCCATGGCAAACTCTATGACCTGAATTTTTACAATGGTGGGGGGACAATGGGTGGCACGGTGGCACTGTGGTTAGCACTGCTGCCTCATAGCGTCAGGGACCCGGGTTCGATTCCCAGCTTGGATCACTGCCTGTATGGAGTCTGCATGTTCTCCCCGCGTCTGCGTGGGTTTCCTCGAGGTGCTCCGGTTTCCTCCCACAGTCCGAAAGACATGCTGGTTAGGTGCATTGGTCATGCTAAATTCTCCCTCAGTGTACCCGAACAGGTGCCAGAGTGTGGCGACTCGGGGATTTCCGCAATAATTTCATTGCAGTATTAATGTAAGCCTACTTGTGACACCAATAAATAAACTAAACTTTAAAACATCCCTGCTGATTCCAGCAGTCCCCATGCTATATTACACTCCAACGAACTTTAACTGACATAAGTTGAAACTTCTGTCCTCACTCCAGACGTAGTCCCATCTTCAAGAGCTGCCAGCCAATTAGGTTGGCCAGCAGATCTACAGTCCCGCCAGGCACAGCGCTGCAGTCGCTGGAAGAGGCATTGCAAGGAGCTACCTGGAAAAAAGTCCCAGCACCTGGAGGACAGGTAAGTGGCAGGCATCCCAGAGTTTTTTTAATTCATTCGCGGGACTTGGGCGTCACTGGTTGCCCAGTATTTATTGCCCATCCCTAGTTTCCCTTGTTCAGAGGGCAGTTGAGAGTCAACCAGATTGCCGTGGCTCTGGAGTTACACGCAGGCCAGACCAGGTAAGGATGGCAGATTTCCTTCCCTAAAACACATTAGCGAACGAGATGGGTTTTTCCAACAATCGGCAATGGTTTCATGGTCATCATTAAATTCCTAATTCCAGATTTTTTTAAAGTTGAATTCAAACTCCATCATTTGCCATGGCAAGATTCAAAACTCAGTCCCCAGAACATTAGCTGAGTTTCTGGATTAATAGTCTAGCAACAATAAGACTTGGGCATCACCTCTGAAAGATTAATTAGGAGCAGACTTAGGCCACTCAGCCCCTCGAGCCTGGCCTACTATTGTTGTGTCATCAGCAAATTTAGCAACCATATGTTTGGTCTCTTTATCCAAGTAATTTACATAAATTGTAAAGAGTTGAGGCCCCAGCACTGATCCTGGTGGCATTCCACTTGTCGCATCCTGCCAACCAAAAAAAACCCATTTATGTCAACTCTGTTTCCTGTGAGGTAACCAATCTTCTACCCATGTTAACATATTACTCCTACACCATGAGCTTTAATTTTCCACAACAACCCTTGACATGGCGTCTTATCAAGTGCCTTCTGGAAATCTAATTACAGTACATCCACTGGTTCCCCTTTATTCCCAGCACATGCTTCCTTCAAAGGATTCCATTAAGTTGGTAAAGCATGATTCGCCTTTCACCAAACCATGTTGACTCTGCCTGATTACCTTATTTTTTTATAAGTGCCCTGCTATAACTTCTTTAACAATAGCTTCTGACATTTTCCCTATAACAGATATTAGACAAACTGGTATAACACTTCACAAAACTAAGTAATTGGGTGTAATTTATGCCAAGATCTTTGATTATGCCCAAAGCTGAAACTCTACCCTAGTATGTCAATCTGCTAACTTTACACGTCTGGATTCTATGTTTGGACTCATCCTAATCTAATCAGTTCAAGTTCATGGGCAGTCCCTCAGAGTCAAGGATGACTCGCTTCCACACTAAAAGTGAGTTCTGTGGTGACCAAGGCGTCTACTGCGCGACCTACAGTCTCTGCCGCAAGTGGGCCAGGCAGTGGTTGGAGGAGTGGGTGGGTGGGATGCCCAGGTTGTCACGCGTGTCTTTCACCATTGATGCTTGGCTTCAGCTGGCTCTTGGCAATGAAACTCAAGGGGATTCACAGGTGTGGGTGGGGATGCCACACATTTGCAAGGAGGCTCTGAGGGTGTCCGTAAAGCTTTTCCTCTGCTCTCCTGGGGCTCACTTCCCCTGCGTTTGCAGGGGGTGGGGGAGGGGGGGGGAAGAGGAGGGAGGTCAGAAAAAAAAACTTTCACCTTGGGTGGAAATGGAAATTGGAGGGGTGGCAATAGAAGGCTCTTTGTGACTAGGGTCACCTTCCCCCTAATACCCTTGGACCTCCCTCCTTCTGCCCACCCCTCACCACACTCTATGTAGAGGGAGCTTTACTCAGTATCTAACCCCATGCTGTAGCTGTCCTGGGAATGTTTGATGGGGACAGTGTAGAGAACTTTACTCTGTATCTAACCTCGTGCTGCGCCTGTCCTGAGAGTGTTTGATGAGCACAGTAAGAAGTCTCACAACACCAGGTTAAAGTCCAACAGGTTTATTTGGTAGCACAAGTTTTTGGAGTCTCGCTCCTTCTTCAGGTGAGTGAGGAGTTGTGTTCACAAACAGGGCGTATACAGACACAAACTCAATTTACAAGAGAATGGGTGGAATGTGAGTCTTTACAGGTAATCAAGTCTTAAAGGTACAGACAACGTGAGTGGAGAGAGGGCCAAGCACAGGTTGAAGAGGTGTGTATTGTCTCCAGCCAGGACAGTTTAGTGAGATTTTGCAAGCCCAGGCAAGTCGTGGGGGTTACAGATAGTGTGACATGAACCCAAGATCTCGGTTGAGGCTGTCCTCATGTGTGCGGAACTTGGCTACCAGTCTCTGCTCAGCGATTTTGCTTTGTTGTGTGTCGTGAAGGCCGCCTTGGAGAACGCTTACAAGAAGATTTCAGCCTCTGATCTTTGGGTAAGCGTTCTCCAAGGTGGCCTTCACCACCTTATAAGTTATAAGGGGAAAATATTTATAAATTGAGATTAGTTCTATTTGTGCCATTATTCCCTCAAATTCCAGTCAGATTTTCATGAGAATTGTATATCCTTCAATATGTACATTTATACATAACAAACTCGTCAATCAAAACTGTGGTGTTCCATTGACCAAATAAACGTCTATCCTTCCAATTGTGTGGGTGGGAAAGTATTCAAGGTAAAAGAAAACACATCAATGGTCTTATTAAATGTCTCGAGGGATCAAATGGCCTATTTCTTTCCTATTTCTAATGTTGTTATGTGCCAGCTCAAACATCTCTGACATCATCTTTATTCAAATTATATTAGAGGGAGTTAATTATAGCAGAAGGAGGTATACCACTGTCATTATTGCTCTTAATTTCTCTCCAGATAATCCACCATGTATTTTCAGACACCTTGTCTGCGGAGGACAAGAGTTTATCAGGAAAGATTGCTATTTTGCAGTCGAAGTTCTAAAGCTATTTATCAACTGTAAACAAGCTAATTCTTCATTACTAATGCTAGATGTGGAAGTCTTTAGGCAAGATTGTTTGATAATTTTCAAGAAGATTTCAAAAAATTTTAATTCTCTCATGGGGATGTGGTTGTCGCTGGCAAGGCCAGCATTTGTTGCCCATTCCAAATTGCCCTTGAGCCGAGTGGCTTGCCACACCACTTCAGAGGGCAGTTAAAAGTCAATCACATTGCTGTGTCCCTGGAGTCACATGTAGGCCAGACCAGATAAGGATGGAAGATTTCCTTCTCTAAAGGTCATTAAGTGAACCAGATGGATTTTTATGATACAAAAGCAGAAAATGCTGGATCACCTCTGCAGATCTGACAGCATTTGTGAAGAGAGAATAGAGCTAATATATCCGAGTCTGGATGACCCTTCATCAAAGCTAAAGACAAAGAAAATAGGATGAGATTTATATGGTCCGGGTAGGGTAGAGGATTGTGTGTAATTGACAAAGGTGTTATAGAGAAAATGACAAAGGGGATGTAAATAATGGTAGTAAAGGCTGAGAACGGTGCTAACAGCAGCCCATAAAGAGATTGGAATGTGTAAATGGTAGAATGAAGAGGCAGAGTGTCAAAGGATAACCTGAGACATATAACAGACGGTTCTGATGGGTTGAAAAGAACGGGGAGGCGGCTGGGGAGACAAGATGAGAAGTGAGATTTTTAAGAAGTGGACAAGTGAAACGATGGAAGAAATGGAAGTTAAAAATAATAAGAATAAAAAGTAATAAAAATTGATTAATATGATAAAAAGAAATAGAATAAGTGGAAATAGAGTGGAGTTGGAGGAGAAAGTTCATGCTCTGAAGTTGTTGAACTCATTGTTCAGTCTGGAAGTGTCTTTTATGATAACCTACAATGGATTTGTGGTCATCCTCAATGAGCTGGCTTCTCTGAAGCTTTATTTTCATTTATTCATTCATCTATTCTTTTTACAGAATGTGGGCATGGTTGGCTGGGCCAGCATTCATTGCCCATCCCTAACTGCTCTCTATTTCTCTATTTCAGAGGGTATTTGAGAGTCAATCACATTGATGTGGGTCTGGAGTCAGGTGAGGATAACAGATTTCCTTTCCTAAAGGACATTAGTGAACCAGACGGGTTTTGACAGCAATTAACAATGGTTCCATGGTCATCATTAGACTCTTAATTCCAATTGCTTATTGAATTTGGCACGGTGGCACAGTGGGTAGCACTGCTGCCTCACAGCGCCAGGGACCCGTGATTGATTCCTGGCTTGGGTCATTGTCTGTGTGGAGTTTGCACATTCTCCCTGTGTCTGCGTGGGTTTCCTCCGAGTGCTCCAGTTTCCTCCCACAGTCAAAGATGACTCTGTCTACACTTCCTGCTGCCTTGGAAAAGCAGCCAGCATAATTCATGACCCCATGCACACTGGACATACTCGTTCTTCCACCTTCTTCCATCGGGAAAAAGATACAAAAGTCTGAGGTCACATACCAACCGATTCAAGAACAACTTCTTCCCTGCTGCTGTCAGACTTTTGACTGGACCTACCTCGCACTAAGTTGATCTTTCTCTGCATTCTAGCTCTGTGACTGTAACACCACATTCTGCATTCTCTCCTTTCCTTCTCTATGAAGGGTATGCATTGTATAACATGCAAGAAACAATACTTTTCACTGTATACTAATACATGTGACAATAATGAATCAAATCAAATCAAATCAAATCGAAACAAAAGCTGGTACATGATATCCGAGCAATGAATGAGAGAGATCAGAGTAGGGTGATAGATTTCTGCATCATTGGAGAGGGATCTAGATCATGGCAGTTAGAACATAGAACATAGAAAGCCACAGCACAAACAGGCCCTTCGGCCCACAAGTTGCGCCGATCACATCCCCACCTCTAGGCCTATCTATAGCCCTCAATCCCATTAAATCCCATGTACTCATCCAGAAGTCTCTTAAAAGACCCCAACGAGTTTGCCTCCACCACCACCGACGTCAGCCGATTCCACTCACCCACCACCCTCTGAGTGAAAAACTTACCCCTGACATCTCCTCTGTACCTACCCCCCAGCACCTTAAACCTGTGTCCTCTCGTAGCAACCATTTCAGCCCTTGGAAATAGCCTCTGAGAGTCTACCCTATCCAGACCTCTCAACATCTTGTAAACCTCTATCAGGTCACCTCTCATCCTTCGTCTCTCCAGGGAGAAGAGACCAAGCTCCCTCAACCTATCCTCATAAGGCATGCCCCCCAATCCAGGCAACATCCTTGTAAATCTCCTCTGCACCCTTTCAATGGCTTCAACATCTTTCCTGTAATGAGGTGACCAGAACTGCGCGCAGTACTCCAAGTGGGGTCTAACCAGGGTCCTATAAAGCTGCAGCATTATCTCCCGACTCCTAAACTCAATCCCTCGATTAATGAAGGCCAGTACGCCGTACGCCTTCTTGACCGCATCCTCCACCTGCGAGGCCGATTTAAGAGTCCTATGGACCCGGACCCCAAGGTCCTTCTGATCCTCTACACTGCTAAGAATGGTACCCTTCATATTATACTGCTGCTTCATCCCATTGGATCTGCCAAAATGGATCACTACACACTTATCCAGGTTGAAGTCCATCTGCCACTTCTCCGCCCAGTCTTGCATTCTATCTATGTCTCGCTGCAACTTCTGACATCCCTCCAAACTATCCACAACACCACCTACCTTGGTGTCGTCAGCAAACTTACCAACCCATCCCTCCACTTCCTCATCCAGGTCATTTATGAAAATGACAAACAGCAAGGGTCCCAGAACAGATCCCTGGGGCACTCCACTGGTCACTGACCTCCATGCAGAGAAAGACCCCTCCACAGCCACTCTCTGCCTTCTGCAGGCAAGCCAGTTGAGCCTGCTACTCCAGGGGGGTCCTGATCTCAGGTGGTTGGGGATTCCCGACTATGCTCAGGGGAAGGGTGGGGTTTGGGGGAGGGGGTGGGAGTTGTTGGATGCTAGGGGGATTCTCCGATTGTGCTCAAGGCGGTGGGAGCAACAAGGTGGTGGGAGTGGTGATGGGGTACATTTTACTGGAGAGCTTCTTGAGCCTGCGAGGAGCAGTTCAGCTACTGCTAGCATACAAGCAGTTTACACAAAGGTAATTAACCTTACCCATTTGGCCCTCACCAATTCTCAAGCTCCTTTTGATTTGATTTGATTTATTATTGTCACATGTATTGGTATACAGTGAAAAGTATATTTTCTTGCTGCTATACAGACAAAGCATACTGTTCATAGAGATGGAAAGGAGGGAGTGTAGAATGTAGTGTTACAGTCATAGCTAGGGTGTAGAGAAAGATCAACTGAGGTGGTTAAAAACACAATCATTGTTAAAAAGTATACATCCAGCCTCATTGTAATATTGAAATGTCCAACATACTTTCTGAAAATGGGATTGCTTTCCTAACCCCTCTTCCCATCTCAATTAAAACCAGTCGTATTCATAGAATCATAGAATCCCTACAGTGCAGAATGAGGCCAATCAGCCCATTGAGTCTGCACCGACCACAATCCCAGCCAGGCCCGACCCCTGTAACCCCAAATTTACCCTGCTTATTCCCCTGACACTTATCATGGCCAATCCACCTAATTCGCACATCATTAGTGTGTGGGAGGAAACTGGAGTACCTGGAGGAAACCCACGTAGGCATGGGGAGAACGTGCAGACTGCATATAGACAATGACCCAAGGCCGGAATCGAACCTGGGTCCCTGGCGTTGTGAGGCAGCAGTGCTAACCACTGTGCCACTCTCGCACCCATTGTATTAAAGACGAGCTAGATACTGAAAACAGATTATTTTGCATTTTAGCCGGCATGATAGGCACCGCCACCTGCTTTTGGAGCTAAGATTCAGTCTCATTATTTTCCTTCAATGATACAAACAGCTGGACCATCCTTTTGCGGTAGATCGTCGTCCTCCCATTGGGAGAATTGAGAGAATTATTACAAAAAAAAGGACCCTCCTTGAGAAGCAAGAAAGATTTGTATTTACACAGCACCTTTCACCATCAGAAGCCCATCCCCCAACACACTGCGCAGCCAATGAAGTCATCCTGAAGGGTAGTTGCTGTTGTAATGTGGGAAGTGGAATGTGCAAGCTCCCGCAAACACCACCGCAAGAATGACCAGGTAGTCTGTTTTCCATAGTGATGTTGATTGAGAGATAAATACAGGCCCAGATATATAGTAATGTTCAATAACTCTGCAATTTTCTACTACACAATGGGCAGAATTTTACGGTTCCCCCTGCCAGTAGCTCTTTAGACAGGGGCCCATAAAATTCCGTGGATGACCTTCCTACTGCACTCTACAATTTTCCAGTGGGATAGGCCAGGTGTAGGCTGGGCCACCCACCTTACCTCAAGTGTTGCCCTTAAGTAGCTAATTAATGACCACTTATGGACCATTTCCCACCTAGGCTCAATTATCTGGCTGTCAAGAGGGGTTGAAACCAAGCAAGTGACCATGTCCAGACACCAGATGGGAAGGGGAGGTAAACATCTCCGTCAACAGCCTCCTTTCAACATTGGGTACACCCCACATGGTCTAGCCCCTGTGGGTACTCCTTTCCCATTCCTTGGTCTCTTCACCAACATCGTTGACCCCCCTCCTCCCCCACACCCCCCAACACTCTGCCCATCCCCCAGGCCTCATCTCCATTCCCCGCCCTGAGACTCTCAGCCAGTATCCACAAGGGTGCATTCGCCACTGATTCTTTGGGCGTGGTGAGGGAAACCCCCGCCACCAGAAAACTCCTGGACCAAAGCTCTGCTGATCTGCAAATAGATCACTAGGAGATCGACAATATACTTTCCCACATCTGTCCGATGGCATTGTTTACCTGTGATCATTCACCACAGAGTATATATTGTGTAAATATGGCTTTCCATTTGGGGTGGCACAGTGGTTAGCACTGCTGCCTCACAGCGCCAAGGAGCCAGGTTCGATTCCCAGCTTGGGTCACTGTCCATGTGGAGTTTGCACGTTCTCCCCGTGTCTGCGCGGGTTTCCTCCGGGTGCTCTGGTTTCCTCCCACAGTCTGAAAGACATGCTGGTTAGGTGAATTAGTCATGCTAAATTGCCCCAGGGAGATTAGCAAGGTAAAGGACCTGGGTGGGATTGTTGTGGTGCAGGCTCGATGGGCCGAATGGCCTCCTTCTGCACTGCAGGGATTCTAGAGATTCTATGAAAAGCATATTTTTGAGGGATATATACTTTTTATTGGTCTGTGCAATGATACAGCCTAACATAATTTGCTTTGTAATTCCAATGGACGTCCCTCTGGCGGAGAAAGTTTGAGATAGTAATAAGCATTGTAATTTGTAAAATTCATAACCTCTCTGCATGATGTTTGGCTGATTACATGCTGAAGTTCCCTGGAGCCAGTTTGGTAAATTGGTAAAGCTGAAAGTTATATGAGCAGATATGTCTGATTGCCACTGGAAACATAAATTGTCTTTGTATAATGATAACATAAAAATAGTGGTTAAAGCTATCTTCGTGCTTGCAACAGATAGATCAAGGGAATTAGGGAATCTCCAAATGATTTCAATTCTCTTGCCTGTAAATGAGATTGAGAAGTTGGAAGAAAACAGCACATCATTCACAGTGTCGTTCTCACACCAATGGATTAACTAACAAGGATGCAGCCCATTCTCCCAGTGAACCTCTTGCTCCAAGTCTGACAGATAAATCTGTTGAAACTTTTCATCTTACACTTGTTCACGTGAGTGTACCTTTAAATCATGCAGCTTACAGCTTCAGTGATGTCACTTGGGGTGGAGCTAAGCTGTGGTGGTCAGGTAATAGGGCTTTCAGTTTCATTTGTGGCAGTCAGGTGATAGGGTTTTTTTCCCTTTGGGCTTTCAGTTTCATTTTGGGCAGTATGTTGGGAGCAGTTTAGCAGCAAGCTAAGAAGCAGTCTCTTTCTCTCCCTGATCTTCTCTTTGTTTGGTTCTGAAACTATTATCAGTCAGCTGAGGGAGAGGCTTGTTGCCACCCTGCCTTCAAGAAGCTGTGTTTTGGGAAACAGATTTGACTACAACCTCTTCTGAGTTTCTTCACAAGGGATTTTCAGCATTTAACCCAGGAGGCTGGATACCTGTAACAAGAGGGCATTAACCTATGCTGTATTGTGCTTATTTGGTGGTTTGTTTTGTATTGGATGTTGGCTTTGTTTGGAACACACTGGAGATATTTCCTTACGAGTTATACATTACCGTGGTTGTTGTGTTTCTTGTTTGTAATTGTTAAAAGTTCTTGCTAATTGTCTGACACTACATATCAACAATATTCTTAATTAAACTTTATTTTTGATAAAAGATCTTCGTGGGTCAGTTGAATCACATCTGGAGTGAAACCTCTCATGCTCATGCTAGCCAAATTCAATGTAAAACGTTACAGGTCAGGTGAACTTCATAGAACACCTTGAAGTATCCAACCTGACTTGTAACACACTCATCAGGACAGAATTAAGAATACAAATGTGATAACCCCCAGGACTTGCATGGGGAATCACTGATTGACCTCCCTGTAGGACTCATCGAATACGAGCTCCCTGTGGATTAGTAATTAACTCACTAGGTGGAGCTCGTATACCGAGCCGTGTATAAAGCAGGCCCCTGAGTGGGTCCATTGCTGCATTGTTCCAGTTGGGACCTGATGGTGTTCACCACAGGCCTATGGTGTTTGCTTTACTTTATTTTGTGCAATAAAGCACCATTCCTTTACAGGCGAATCCTGGAGTTAGTATACCAAATTTCAAAGGGACAACAATTTATAATGTGTGAGCAAAAGAGTGCTGACTGGTTGGCAAGTAGACTCTTATTGGTCCAGACATTCCCCATGGAGAATGCTCCAAGGAACAGTTGTCCACCAGGTTTCTCTTTAATTAAAAAAGGCGCAATGTCTCAACGTGGCCTTTCTGTTTCCAGAGGAAAGGACCCTGCATATAAATACATGTAGCTTTGAGCAAGAGTAGGTGAGCCACACTGTGAGTCTGATTGACAATCTTAAATTGGATGTTAGTGCAATTCTTAGTGCACTCAGAATTGTTCAGTAAGTATTGTCCGATCACTGAATCAAATGTAAAAGTTATGATGACGTTTTTCACCTCTCAAGAGTGAGATTTAGACACACAACATAACCTGTGGCATTAACATCATGGCAGGTGCATACACAGTGGGTTGTGCTGTAGAGCTTAAAATTCGCCCAATCCTCTCCCACTTATTGTTGTGGGGCTGGAGGGTGGGTGCGGGATTGGTGTGGTGATGTGTTACAGTTCGCTCAGGACATCTGAGTTGCTGTGGCAACATACACTGTTGGGTGGCACGGTGGCACAGTGGTTAGCATTGCTGCCTCACCGCCAGGGACCCGGGTTCGATTCCGGGCTTGGGTCACTGTCTGTGTGGAGTTTGCACATTCTCCCCATATCTGCGTGGTTTCCTCCCACAGTCTAAAAGACATACTGGTTAGGTACATTGGCTGTGCTAAATTCTCCCTCAGTGTACCCGAACAGGCGTCAGAGTGTGGCGACTAGGGAAATTTCACAGTAATTTAATTGCAGTGCTAATGTAAGCTTACTTGTGGCACTAATAAATTAATTTTACTTTTATTACCTGCATCTTACAGTCTGGAGCTTTGGGTAGTGATGGCAGAGCCTTTAACTTGCTTTCCATCACATGGCTGACCAGGAATTCCTCTGATAGCATCTGCCATTGGCCAATGTTGGAAGGATTTGCAAGTTGATCCTCAACCTGTTTGGCCACAATATGGACTTTGGCCGTCAAGTCCTGGGGTGGAATTCAAACCTGAAGTTTCTGTTTCAGAGGCAGGAACGTTACCTACGGCACTACAAGACTTCCAGGGTGGAGGGAGGGGTGGTAGCATTGATTGCTTTGGGGACTTCGGAAAATTAATAACAATGTTGTTCAGGATCATGAGTGACCTTCCCTGTCCCCCACATCTCTCCCCCAGCTCCTAAAACATGTTTGTATGTGGGTATTAGGTGAGAATGGGGTTGGAATTAGTTGTAATTTACCCCAACGTATGAAAAATATGCACTGATAAACTAATAATCCAAACTACAGGCTATTGGACAAGTATAAAGAATAACTTATGTTGGCTGTTATCTCAGGGACTATAGAAGTTATGCTAGAATTATATAAAGCTTTGGTTAGATTTCATTTAGAGTACAGCATTCAGTTCTGGGTATGGCTATGGAGAGTGTGCAGTGCAGGTTCATCACAATCCCAAGCCTTAAAGGGTTAAATGATGAGGGCTGGTTTCACAGGACTGCACTGTATGATTCTATGACTTGCATTCCCTTGTGTACAGAAGATTAAGAGGTGAGTTAATTAAGGTTTGAGATGATTAAAGGAATTGGTATAGTCAAACTACTTCCTCTGATGGGACTATCCTGAATAAGAAAGCATTACTAGGATGCTACTGGGACTTGATGGTTTGAGTTATAAGGAAAGGCTGGATAGACTGGGACTTTTTTCCCTGGAGTGCAGGAGGCCTTGGGGTGATCTTATACATGTCCATAAAATAATGAGGGGCACAGATAAGGTAGATAGTCAACATCTTTTTCCGAAGGTAGGGGAATCTAAAAATTGAGGGCATAGGTTTAAGGTGAGAGGGGAGAGATACAAAAGGGTCCTGAGGAGCAATTGTTTCACACAGAGGGTGTTGAGTGTCTGAAATGAGCTGCCAGAGTCGTAGAGGCAGGTACAGTTTTGTCTTTTAAGAAACATTTAGACAGTTACACAGGGAAGATGGGTATAAAGGGATATGGGGCAAATGCAGACAATTGGGACTTGCTTTGTGATTTTTAAAAAAAGGGCAGCATGGACAAGTTGGGCCGAAGGGACTGTCTCCATGCTGTAAACCTCTATGACTCTATTACATAAAATTAGAGTTCTTGACATGAAGGAAGTCCTTGACATAAAGGGTGGTGAAAATCTGGAGTCTATTTCCCCTGAAAAACTGGCAAGACTCAGAGTATATTGAACACTTGAACACAGGGGCAGTGATGGCCTAGTGGTATTAACGCTCGACTATTAATCCACAAACTGCGGCAAAGTGTCCATATAAGGTGGGGAGGTCAATATCTGGCGAGGGGACAGGTGAATAACATTTAAATCTATTAAAATTCATATAATGCATATGAACCTGATGATGTTCCCTGTGCGGGGTGGGGTGGCATCGTAGCACAGTGGTTAGCACATTCTCCCCGTGTCTGTGTGGGTTTCCTCCGGGTGCTCCAGTTTCCTCCCACATTCTGAAAGACGTGCTAGTTAGGTGCATTGAACCGAACAGGCGCCTGAGTATGGCGACGATTGGAATTTCACAGTAACTTCATTGCAGTGTTAATGTAAGCCTTAGTTGTGACTAATAAATAAAATAAATAAAACCCGGGTCTAGCGCTGTGAGGCAGCAGTGCTAATTAATGAGCCACTGTGCTGCCCTGTTCTCCACCCTATCATCGGTTTTTCCCTTCAGTTCCTTTCTTTCCCAGGACCCCACCCGTGCCCCTGCCTTTTGCGCGCGTATGTTTGTTCCCATGCCCACAATTTTCCATATCTGATCAAAGATCATCAACCTGAAATGTTAACCCTTCCCACAGAGGCTGCCTATGCTTGTCCGGCATTTTCTACTCTGCTACCAAATCGCAGATGAGCTGGTTGCCTAGCTCATGCGCTGTTTGTGGGATCTTGCTGTGTGCTGAATAGCTGCCATGTTAGCCCTGCAAAGTGAGGCACTTTAATTGTGTAATTCCTCGGAGAGGTTTCTGAAGGATGCGATAAGACGGGCGCCATATAAACACAAGTTTGCTTTCTTCTCAGTTATTAAGACGATGCGGCGGCATGGTGGCAGAGTGGTTAGCACTGCTGCCTCACAGCGCCAGGGACCCAGGTTCAATTCTGGCCTCGGGTGACTGTGTGGAATTTGCACATTCTCCCCGTGCCTGCGTAGGTTTCCTCCCATGGTCCAAAGATGTTCAGAATAGGTTGATTGGCCATGATAAATTGTCCGTGTCGGGGGATTAGCCACCCATAGAATCCCTACAGTGCAGAAGGAGGCCATTCAGCCCATCAAGTCTGCACCAACCACAATCCTACCCAAGCCCTATCCCCGTAACCTCATGTATTTATCCTACTAATCCCCCTGACACTAAGGGTCAATTTAGCATGGCCAATCTCCCTAACCCGCACATCTTTGGACTGTGGGAGGAAACCGGAGCACCTGGAGGAAACCCACGCAGACACAGGGAGAATGTGCAAACTCCACACAGACAGTGACCCAAGACGGGAATCGGACCCGGGTCCCTGGCGCTGTAAGGCAGGAGTGCTAACCACTGTGCCACCGTGCCATCCCTTAGGACTGAAAATATGTGGGATTACGGGGATAGGGGCTGAGTGGGATTGTTGTCGGTGCAGGTTCGATGGGCCAAATAGCCTCCTCCTACACTAAATTCCATGATTTTGTGATTATCATCTCTGATGAACGGCTCAACGTAGCAAATAAAAGACTGCAATCAGTGTACATATGAAATCTGGAAACCTCCTAGGCATTTTTTCCTCAGGGCTGATGATGGCACTCAATCCCCCAAATGCAGGATATTTATTTCCTTCCCCCCAAGCATTTTCAATTGTTTGATGCTCCTGCAGTCCTTGAGGGGTTAAAGAATTTATTTGTGAAAATCTCAAGGTTGGACGTGTGGCAATGTTGAACACACTACCGAGGCTTTTCAATGTTGCGTTGAGATAAAGCTGATTCTCTTGCTTCATACTTCTTTTAAAGTTTATTTATTAGTGTCACAAGTCGGCTTACATTAACACTGCAATGAAGTTGCTGTGAAAATCCCCTAGTTGCTACACTCCAACACCTGTTCGGGTACACTGAGGGAGAATTTAGCATGGCCAATGCGCCTAACCAGCACGTCTTTTGGACTGCAGGAGGAAACCAGAGCACCCGGAGGAAACCCACGCCCAGACACGGGGGGAATGTGCAGACTCCGCACAGACAGTAACCCGAGGCCAGAGTTGAACCCAGTTTCCCGGTGCTGTGAGGCAGCAGTGCTAACCACTGTGCCACCGTGCCCTCAAGTGGCACAATGTGAAGTAATGGAATAGGATCAAATGAGGGCAACAGACAAAAATAACTGGCTGAAGGGAAATCTTTTTCGTTTTGTTCTTTCGTCAGAACACACTTGTGGAAAAGCTTCTTATCTCAAGCCCTTGACACAGTGGTGAGGTGTAGAAAGGACCGTCCTCCATTGTGTCCGATAGATGCCTGAAGCCAGTATTGGTCACATCCTCTTTTATTAAAGGGCAGCACGGTGGCACAGTGGTTAGCACTGCTGCCTCACAGCGCCAGGGACCCGGGTTCGATTCCCGACGTGTATCACTGTCTGTGCGGAGTCTGAACATTCCCCCCATGTCTGCGTGGATTTCTTCCGGGTGCTCCGGATTCCTCCCATAGTCCGAAAGACGTGCTGGTTAGGTGCATTGGCCGTGCTAAACTCTCCCTCAGTGTACCCGAACAGGTGCCAGAGTGTGGTGACTAGGGAATTTTCATTGCAGTGTTAGTGTAAGCCTACTTGTGACTAATAAAGAAACTTTATTAGCCACCACCAATCACAATAGACCACAGAGGGAAAAATAAACCATGATTCTTATTTAAGCAACAGCTAACCCTTGCTCCCCAATGGCTCAGTTGTTAACCATCAGATCTGAAGGTTCCCGGTTTGGTTAGTGACTCTGAGCGGGATTTTCTAGCCCAAGGCTGGAAATTCCTACCCAAGGTCAATGCACCTTAGCATGGTCCGCAAAACTTTCTACCCCTGCCCGCTGCAATTCCCGTGGTGGGCAGGACAGGAAAACTCCGCCCTCTGTATTGGGTTAGCTGAGTCCAACAATTCTCTTTGCCATCCCTGACATTGGGATTGTCCCACTGCCCTTTTAGATTGCACTCCAATTTGCTCTTGGTTACATAGGGAGAAACTCTTCCACTAATAGGAGGGTCCGTAACCAAAGGACAAATATTTAAGGTTATTGTCAAAAAAGCCAGCGAGGAGTTGACAGGGAATAGTTTCTCTCAATGAGTTGTTATGAGCTGGAATTTATTGGCAGAAAGGGTGGTGGAAGTAGATTCAATAATAACTTGCAGAAGGGAAATACTTTATTTTAAAGGAAAAAAAAAGTATTTTGGGGAAAGTACAAGATGGTGGGATTAATTACTAGCTCTCTTTGAGAGCCAACAGAGGCAAGATTGGCTGAATGGCCTACATCTGTGCTGCATGGTCCTACGATTCTATTCAACTGAATAACTGCATTAAGGAAAAGTCTGTGATCAAGAATAGAATGTCAAGGCAACTAAATAATGGGTGGCACGGTGGCACAGTGGTTAGCACTGCAGCCTCACAGTGCTTGGGTCACTGTCTGTGTGGAGTTTGCACGTTCTCCCCTGTCTGCGTGGGTTTCCTCTGGGTGCTCCGGTTTCCTCACACAGTCTGAAAGACGTGCTGGTTAGATGGATTGGCCACGCTAAATTCTCCCTCAATGTAGCCGAACAGGCGCCGGAGTGTGGTGACTCAGGGATTTTCACAGTAACTTCATTGCAGTGTTAATGTAAATCTACTTGTGACACTAATAAATAAACTTAAACTTAAAAGTTAAAGAATTTCATGTGCCATTGGATTTCAGAATTTTTAGGATCATTTTTCACAACTCAGGTCACTTTTCGGTAAATTCTGAAACCTTTTGGCAGCTTTCCATCTCATGGTTTGTGCCGTGGTGATCAACTCCGGGTTAAACATCACCTGGTGTGGCTCAGCAACCCCTCCCCCTCTGACATGACAGCCTCTGTCACATGTACTGCAGAAGAACACCGTGAGCTGAGAAGCTTCAGGATTCACTGGCCTCTGTTTTCTCTGGGCCCTCTCTCTGGCCTCTTCAAATGCCCTCCCATCAGTCAGCCTGCAGAGGTCAGGAAACATCTGTGATTACCTCCCAGCTGTCAGTGTCAACGTCCGCCATCACTGTGCAGGTGTCCTTGTAGCAAAGGTATGGACGTCCAGCAGCTCATGAACCAGATGTCAGTCCATCATTAAGGAGGTCTTTGGGTATACGGTCATTACCCATCCGAAGCAGCTGACTGAGCCAGCGCAGCCATTGTTGGATTAGCAATGAGTGTATGCTAATGGAATTAGCACACTCCAGGGCCACCAGGTTGATGACCTGGTTCTGCCCAGAGCTGCTGAGGTTACAGCTGAGATGGAAACTGTTTTCCCAGGGTGGAAGAGTCAATTACTGGGGGGCATAGGTTTAAGGTGCAAGGGGCAAGGTTTAAAGGAGATGTACGAGGCAGATATTTTACACAGAGTGTAGTGGGTGCCTGGAACTCGTTGCCGGGGGAGGTAGTGGAAGCGGACATGGTAGTGACTTTTAAGGGGTGTCTTGACAAGTACATGAATAGGATGGGAATAGAGGGATATGGTCCCCGGAAGGGTAGGGGGTTTTAGTTAAGTCGGGCAGCATGGTCGGTGCAGGCTTGGAGGGCTGAAGGGCCTGTTCCTGTGCTGTAATTTTCTTTGTTCTTTTGTTCTTTGTTCTGCCTTTCCTCCCGCATAGCATGTGTTGTTCAAGTTTCACTACTGTAGTGGAATACGCTGAAGATACAGGTGCGGTAGACTCCTAGTTTGATGTTCTGAGTCAGGTCTCTATTATTCCACACGCTCTTACTCAGCTTGCACATAATAACTGCAGCTTAGAAATGCATGTGTTGATCATAGCATCAAGTGGCAGATTGCTGGGGATTATGGAGCCTAGATATGTGAAGCTATCCAGCCTCATATTGACGATATAAACATTTTTTAAAAATTCATTCATGCGACATGGGCATTGCTGGCTGGCCAGCATTTATTGCCCATCCCTAGTTGCCCTTGGAGGGCAGTTGAGAGTCAACCACATTGCTGTGGATCTGGAGACACACGTAGGCCAGACCGGGTAAGGACAGCAGATTTCCTTCCCTAAAAGGCATTAGCTAACCAGATGAATTGGCCATGCTAAATTGCCCCTTGGTGTCAGAGGGATTGGATATGTGAGGTTATGGAATTGTTGTCAGTGCAGACTCAATGGGCTGAGTGGCCTCCTTCTGCGCTGTAGGGATTATATGATTCTATGAGGCAGCATTGAAATCCTATGAGATTGACAATCGACAATGGTCATCAGTAGATTCTTAATTCCAGATATTTTTTATTGAGTTTAAATTTCACCAACTGCCGTGGTGGGAATCGAACCCGGGACGCCAGAGCATTAGCTGAGTTTCTGGATTAATAGTCCAGCAATAATACCACTAGGCCATCGCCACCCCATGATGATAGTATGGCAAATTCCTGGACCGTGACATTTGTCTCCCTGATGCTGATGGTCAAACCAAGCTCTTTACAGCTGTAGAGAGTCTGTCCATTTGCTGCTGAAGCTATTTATCGGTATAGAATACTCATGTGTCATCGACAGCAGAGAGGAATTCTCTGATGCAGACAGGCTAAACCTTCGCCATGCGGTGGGTAAGGCTGGAAAGCATTTGGTCCAGCTTGGCATGTAAGTAAATGCCCTCTGTAGATGAACTGACAGCATGCGACACCAGCAAAGCAAAGAATGTGCCAAAGAGCATCGGCTCCCATAATGCCACTGTGTTTGAACCCATCGTAAATCCCATAGGATTTCAGTGCTGCGTCATAGAATCCCTACAGTGCAGAAGGAGGCCACTCGGCCCATCAAGTCTGCACTGACAGCAAAGCCACTCCTCCCCCATAACCCCACATATCCACCCTGCCAATCCCTCTGACACCAAGGGGCAATTTAGCATGGCCAATCCATCTGGTTCGCTAATGCCTTTTAGGGAAGGAAATCTGCTGTCCTTACCTGGTCTGCCTGCGTGTCTTTGGACTGTGCGAGGAAACCGGAGCCACCCGGAGGAAACCCACACAGACGCGGGGAGAATGTGCAAACTCCAGACAGTCACCGGGGGCTGGAATTGAACCCAGGTCCCTGGCGCTGTGGGGCAGCAGTGCTAACCACTGCACCACCGTGCCACCCAAAGATGTGCAGGTCATTGATGGCCTTAACCTTAAACTACCGTGCATTATCAACGATATACCCTGTCATTCTGACAGAGCTGATAAACCATTTATCTTAGATGGTTAACACCTTTATATAATTAGCAAACAGATGAATTTCAGATGAAAGGATTTTTGGGATTTGTCATTAGTGTCAACTGTCAGAGCTTCAACTCAAGCACTTATTTTCCTTCTCTCCTTCTTCATCCCATGTCAGAAAAGAATATAAAAGATGCATTACCTGTGAGAGGTTGTGGCAGAAAAATACAATGCTTTCGAGTACAAGTAAGTGCTAGTAATCCATCGAGTGGGATGGCTTTCAAAGACATCTTGCATGTCATATCTTCAGGACACCATGAACCAATTAGTGCACATTCCTTTAGGAGGAACATTGAAGAAGCAAAGTCCGCGTAAAAATAGATTTAATTATAAAATCATTTGACGTAATCTTGTAAGATCTCTTTATCAGAACGTTCTGTTTATATTCCCATTCATATTAATGGCAACAACTCTATAGGAGGGAATCTTTTCTAAAAGGGAGGGAACATGATCTGCATAATTGCTCAGCAACTGTGGTACTGACTTTAGAATGTTTCCGAACTGCGGTGTCAGTTAATGAAAGCTTTATCATCAGAATCAATTCAAAAAGCGGCAATATTTTAATCTTCACACCTCATTAAAACACTGCAGTCCCTCAGCATACTCTTCACAAAGGAAGAGCAGGCCAACAACATCAACTTGCTTTTGTGTGGTACCTTTAAATTAGTAAAATAGAAGAATCATAAAATCCCTACAGTGCAGAAAGAGGCCACTGGGCCCGTCAAGTCTGCACCGACTACAAACCCACCCGGGCCCTATCCCTGTAACCCCAGGTATTTAACCTGTTAATGCCCCTGACACTAAGGGGCAATCGGGACACTAATAAATAAACGTTAACTTTAAACTTTGTGTGTTTCCATGTTTATCCCACAGAAACCGGGATTAACACAGAATTATTGCTGTGTCATCGATTGCTAACCCACACTTCGTCAGAATTGAATAATGCCTTAGAGGTTTTGTTTCTAATTGGTTTATTATTGTCACATGTAAAAAGTACAGTGAAAAGTATTGTTTCTTGCTGGCTACACAGACAAAGCATGCTGTTCATAGAGAAGGAAAGGAGAGTTTTTAAAAGTTTACTCATTAGTGTCATAAGTAGGCTTACATTAACACTGCAATGAAGCTATTGTGAAAATCTCCTAGTCGCTGCACTCCGGCACCTGTTCGGGTACACTGAGGGAGAATTTAGCATGGCCAATGCACCTAATCAGCACGTCTTTCAGACTGTGGGAGGAAACCGGAGCACCTGGAGGAAGACCACGCAGACATGGAGAGAACGTGCAGACTCCACATAGACCTAAGCCGGGAATTGAACCCGGGTCCCTGGTGCTGTGAGGCAGTACTGATAACCACTGTGCCATTATGCCACCGTGCAAAATATAGTGTTACAGTCATAGCTAGGGTGTAGAGAAAGATCAACTTCATATATGGTAGGTCCCTTCAAAACTCTGATGGCAGCAGGGAAGAAGCTGTTCTTGAGTCAGTTGGTGCATGTTCTCAGACTTTCGTATCTTTATCCCGATGGAAGAAGGTGGAAGAGAGTATGTCCGGGTTGCATGGGATCCATGATTACGCTGGCTGTTTTTCCAAGGCAGCGGGAAGTGTAGACGGAGTCACTGGATGGGAGGCTGGTTTGCGTGATGGACTGGGCTTCGTTCACGACCCTTTGTAGTTTCTTGCGGTCTTGGTCAGAGCAGGAGCCATATCAAGCTGTGATACATCCAGAAAGAATGCTTTCTCTGGTGCATCTGTAAAAGTTGTAAGAGTTGTTGTGGAGATGCCAAATTTCTCTTGCCTCCTGAGAAAGTTATTTGTCCTCTCTCCGCCATGGCCCACAAATGATCAAGGGGAGCCAGCAATGAAACAGTTGTGATCCTCACACCATCCAAAGAGCTCTGACCTCCATGGCTGCATGTCCAAATAACTCCAAGTCATCTACAACCATTTGACACAATTTGTTAACTGCCTCTAAGTGAGTGGGCGAGGGTCTGCCAGATGGAGTACAATGTTGCCAAATGTGAAGTCATCCAATTTGGTAGAAGTGACAGCAAAATGGACTATTATTTAAATGGTAAAAAATTGGAGCCTGCTGTTGTGCAGAGGGACCTGGGTGTCCTTGTGCATGAATCACAAAAAGCTGGTTTGCAATTGCAGCAGGTAATTAAGAAGGCAAATGGAATTGCGTCCTTCATTGCTAGAGAGATGGAGTTTAAAAACAGGGAGGTTATGTTGCAGTTGCATAAGGTGCTGGTGAGGCCACACCTGGAGTACTGTGTACAGTTTTGGTCTTCTTACTTGAGAAAAGATATACTGGCACTGGAGTGGGTGCAGCGGAGATTCACTAAATTGATTCCGGAGTTGAGAGGGTTGGCTTATGAGGAGAGACTGAGTAGACTGGGGCTATACTCATTGGAATTCAGAAAAATGAGGGGAGATCTTATAGAAACATGTAAGATTATGAAGGGAATAGATAAGATAGAAGCAGGGACGTTGTTTCCACTGGCAAGTGAAACTAGAACTGGGTGGCATGGTCTTAAAATAAGGGGGAGCAGATTTAGGACTGAGTTGAGGAGGAACTTCTTCACACAAAGGGTTGTGAATCTGTGGAATTCCCTGCCCAGTGAAGCAGTTGAGGCACCTCATTGAATGTTTTTAAGACGAGGATAGATAAATTTTTGAACAGTAAAGGAATTAAGGGTTACAGTGAGCGGGCGGGTAAGTGGAGCTCAATCCACGAAAAGATCAGGCATGATCTTACTGAATGGCGGAGCAGGCTCGAGGGGCCAGTTGGCCTACTCCTGACATCACACCAGAGCGGGTTGGAGGAGTTGGTGTGGGCGAATGTTACGACATGAAATCTAGTAAATGTATTAAAAATGCTGGAAACTATGGAAATCAGATTCACATCATCTCTGAGTGTGAACCTGATCACATCACCGGTACGGGGGGCTGGCAAGATCTCAAACTGGGATTGCGCAAGCACAAATCTCGTCCTGGCCCTCTTGTGAGATTTAGCTGCCATAACGGGATTTTCACCCACGGTGAACGAGCCCGATAAATCCCACCCATGATCTTTATCCTCTAGTCTGTGACCTTCCTCCTCCATCATAGAATCCCTACAGTGCAGAAGGAGGCCATTTGGCCCATCGAGTCATCACTGACTAGAATCCCTTCCAGCCCCTGTCCTCTTGGCCCCACTTATTTACCCTACTAAACCCCTGACACTAAGTGGCATTTTAGCATGGCCAATCAACCTAACCCGCACATCTTTGGACTGTGGAAGGGAACCAGAACACATGGAGGAAACCTACGCAGACACGGGGAGAACGTGCAGACTCCACACAGACAGTGATCCAAGCTGGGAATGGAACCCGGGCCCCGGGCGCTATGAGGCAGTAGTGCTAACCATTGTGCCACCATGCCACCCTTAACCCGCTTTTTTTATATCCCATACTTTTATTGTCTCAATGCAGAAATACTCCTTCCCCCTCCGCACCTGGTCAATCTCTTGCTCTTAAATTTGCTCCACTCTGTTGTAATCACTTCCCACTGCAATATGGTATCTGACAGATTTTCCCTCACAGTTCTACTGAAGACTCGAAGGGCGGAATTTTGCTGGCACGTTCGCCTGAGGTTCGTACGATCCCACCCGAGGCCAATGGAGAATCCGGTTCTCCGAGCCTTGCCCACTCCCGGAATCAGGACGGGCATGCCGGTAAAGTTCCGGCCGAAACGTTAACTCTCTTTTCTCTCTCTGCAGATGCTGCCAGACGTGCTGCATTTTTCCAGCCCCTATTTGTTTGTAGATGCACACAGTGCAGAAGAGCCCTTCGGCCCATCAAGTCTGCACTGACATCTGAGAAACACCTGACCTCCCACATAATCGGCATGGTGGCACAGTGGTTAGCACTGCTGCCTCACAGCGGCAGGGACACAGGTTCGATTCCCAGCTTGGGTCACTGCCTGTGCGGAGTTTGCACCTTCTCCCTGTGTCTGCGTGGGTTTCCTCCGGGTGCTCCGGTTTCCTCCGGTCTGAAAAATGTGCTGGTTAAGTGCATTGACCCGAACAGGTGCTGGAGTGTGGCGAGTCGGTGAATTTCACAGTAACTTCATTGCAGTGTTAATGTAAACCTTACTTGTGACGAATAAATAAACATTTTACTTTAGGAAGTTTGCAATCCTTACTACAAGCTGGTTAAATTCCAGCTACATCACTCCACATAAACGCTCCAGATTTAGTCCAATGATGCGTTTCTGTACACGGTGAGAGTGTTCACTCCACATTTTGGCAAACAAAAAGCCAACAGATACATGCAGATTTCTCAGCATCCTAATTTGGAGATGACTCCATGGTGACGGATCTGTCTCTGAGTCAGACACCCCCATCTGACTGAACAAAATGTGCAATCACTTCAGAGCAGCTCTCATGAAAAGGCAGGGAATGCTCAGCATACAGTCAAATCAGCAGGGCCTAACTCACGGTAATTCATGTCAAACCACCTAACGTTCTCATCCACACACCTCAAATGTTTTGAGTTTCGCTCATCAAGATGTAACAGCTTTTCAAATCTGGGGGTGGGGGAGGTGGTGAGACGAGGGAAAGGCACAAGATTAATCCTGGCATCGGAGAACAGAATTACAGAGAAAGACTAACAAAACCAGACTCGTTCAGCTTTGAAAGAAAGTGATTGAGAGGAGATTTCATAGGGTAATGTACGATAGTAAATGGTACAAAGGCAGCATTTATTCAAATAACACAAGTCTTTTATGACATCCCAAAGCAAGTCCAATGAAATACTACTGAAGTGTTGTCACTTTTGTAGGAAGCACAGCAGTTAATTTACAGGCAGCACACTGAAATAATGGCCAGAGCATCCCTTTATTTCAGTGATATTGTTGGAGAGAGGGTGCCGTGGGCTCTTTTACATCATCCAGGAGGGCAGGTGGACTTTAGTTTTATGTCTCAGCTGTGAGATGGCACCTCTGACAAGGCAGCACTCTTTCAATAGTGCACTGGAGTGTCAGTGTACTCAGTAAGAAGTCTCACAACACCAGGTTAAAGTCCAATAGTCCAAATACACCTGTTGGACTTTAACCGTTTATTTGGACTGAACACCAGGTTAAAGTCCAACAGGTGTATTTGGACTATTGGACTTTAACCTGGTGTTGTGAGACTTCTTACTGTGCCCACCCCTGTACGAGGCTGGCATCTCCACATTAGTGCACTCAAGTCTAGAGTGGGGACTTCAACACACTCACCTTCTAAATCATAGAGGAGTGTGCCAAACACTGAAACACAGGACAATGATACTGGTAGTGGAGGAAACATGTATGTCAGTTCAAGAATAAAAGGGGAGGCTGGCTCATTGGCCTTTCAGGTTTTATCTCCAGATGGTTAAACAGTATCTTGTGCACACAATTTTCAGCTGCAGTAAGTAAATCCCTCAAGATGTTGGGAAGTGCAACGTGGCTCGATTTAATTGGAATCTACCTACTTATTATGGTCTTAATTGGCGTGTTTTTTTTCACACTGCTTTGCCAACTTGTCACGACTTGGGAATCATTATCACAACAAACAGCTGTGTCAGAATGCAACGTGATGCCGTTTCTGCGTAACAAAACTCAGGAATATTCGCTGCATAATTCATCCCCAGTACCTTTACAGATGTTGCAGCAGAGGTCAGGACGACCTAACCCAATTTTTACTTTTCTACCCTTGGAAATCCTGGGTGGAATTCTCCCGTCATAGTGGGTGGGACAGAAATTTTGACGGGCCGTGTAAAGGACCATTATCATCGGGCGGGAATTTCCGTTTTTGGCGCATGGCTGGGAAATCATAGAATCCATAGGATCCCTACAGTGCAGAAGGAGGCTGTTTGGCCCATCGAATCTGCACCAACACTCCGAAAGAGCATCCCACCCAGGCCCTATCCCTGTAACCCCACGTATTTACTCTGCTAATCTCCCAAACTCACACTAAGGCCCAATTTAGCATGGCCAGTTCACCTAAACTGCACAACTTTGGAGTGTGGGAGGAAACTGGAGCACCCAGAGGAAACCCACACAGACACGGGAAGAACGTGCAAACTCCACACAGACCGTTACCTGAGGCCGGAATTGAACCTGGGTCCCTGGCACTGTGAGGCATCAGTGCTAACCACTGTGTCACTGTGCCACCCTGATGTCCACCCCCATGGCAATGTAAAGACTCTGCTACTCCCTGTTTGGGACAGAACAGAGCTGGCATATGGATCTTTTTAGCATACATGTCACAGAATTACAGTACAGGGCACAGTTAACCATCGAACATCTGTCTATGAATTGTGTGTTAAAGTTTAGGCTTGTGAATTTTAGTGCTGGATGACTTTTGGCACTGCCTAAAGAACTGGCCCACTCAAAATGTCGACAGTGCTATAACTTGGGCTAGCTGGTGGGATACAAAATGGTGCCATCATTTTGTTTTCAAAATGCAAATAAATATTGAAAACAATTGGTTCGTAAACTGGGATGTAAGTTGTCCAAACGTGATACAACCAGTATAAAAAAACAGCTCAGATTTGGTTATTTTTAAGCAAGAAAATTTGAAGAAAGTGGAAAGTTGCTTTAGTTAGGACACAGAGTACTGCCCTCAGGTAGATGCTATGAGGTGATATGTAGAGAATTCGAATCTTGGAATCATTCCAGAAAATATACCACTAAACCTACATGATATACGCAAGTGACAGCCTGCGCAGGATTTTCCTGGTTCCAAGGTGGTGGACTTGGAGATAGGGAAGATGAGCAAGGAAAGTAGCAGGGGAGTATTGTTTGGATGATTCTCGAATGCAGTCCCACTACAGGGGAGGTTTCCCAGTAGTGGGAGTGTATGCAGATCGACTGCCTACCAAATAGAGGTGGGCAGCCAAATTAAATATTTACGTCGCTATTAGGATGGATTCTTTGGACCTGCTGGCATTTTTGCCGTTGGTACATTGCTGGGGAGTCTGTTGGCTTTATAGAGATGGCCTTGAACTGAATACTGTCCACACAACCCTGCACCTCCATTCCCCCTCAAGTTTTCTGTCCATGTATATCTGTTAACATGGACCTAGCAATAAATGAACCGAAAGCATGTTTGCACAACCCTTTAAATTTAATATTTTTATTGTTGTCCTTTGCAGGCTTACATTAACACTGCAATGAAGTTACTGTGAAAATCCCCTAGTCACCACACTCCAGTGCCTGTTCGGGTACACTGAGGGAGAATTTAGCATGGCCAATGCACCTAACCAGTCTTTCGGACTGTGGGAGGAAACCGGAGCACCCGGAGGAAATCCACGCAGACACAGGGAGAATGTGCAGATTCCGCACAGTGACCCAAGGCCGGAATTGAACCTGGGTCCCTGGCGCTGCGAGGCAGCAGTGCTGAACCACTGTGCCACCATGCCGCCCTGTGCCACTGTGCTATCTTGAGTACAGGAGCAAGAACCATAGAAAGAAACCATAGGACCATAGAAACCCTACAGTGCAGAAAGAGGCCATTTGGCCCATCGCGTCGGCACCGACCACAATCCCACCCAGGCCCTACCCCCATATCCACCCACTAATCCCTCTAACCTACGCATCTCAGGACACTAAGGGGCAATTTTAGCACGGCCAATCAACCTAACCTGCACCTCTTTGGACTGTCTTACTGCAGCTGTACAGGGCCTTTGTGAGACCAGAGTATTGTGTGCAGTTTTGGTCTCCTTATCTAAGAAAGGATATCCTTGCCATAGAGAAATTGCAGTGAAGGTTCACCAAACTGTTTCCTGGGATGGCAGGATTAGCATATGAGGAGCGACAGGGTTGACTGGGCCTGTATTCACTGGAATTTAGAAGAATAAGATGGGATCTAATTGAAACATATGCGCTTCTGAGAGAGCTGGACAGGTTGGATGCAGGGATGTTGTTTCCTCCGGCCGAACGGTCAAGAACAAGGGGTCACAGACTCAGGATACAGGGCGGACCATTTAGGGTTGAGAGGAGGAGGAAACTCTTCACTCAGAGGCTGGTGAACCTGTGGAATTCTCGACCACAGAAGACTGTGAAGGCCAAGTCACTGAATATATTTAAGAAGGAAATAGATATATTTCTAGATTCTAAATGTGTGAAGGAGTAGGGAGAGAGTGCGGGAATATGGTGTTGAGATAGAGGACCAGCCAGAATCATATTGAATGGTGGAGCAGGCTCGATGGGCTGAATGGCCTACTCATGCTTCTTTTCTCTATTTCTCTCTGTTTCATCTCAGGCATGATGGGAGATGGGAGGTCAAAAGTTTAATTTATGTCACCTCTCCGAGGCCACCTCCATTTTGAGGCACCCTGCTCTGACCAAGACCACAAGAAACTACAAAGGGTTGTGACAGTAGCCCAGTCCATCACTCAAACAGCCTCCCATCCATTGACTCTGTCTACACTTCCTGCTGCCTCGGAAAATCAAGGACCCCACGCACCCCGGACATTCCCTCTTCCACCTTCTTCCTTCGGGAAAAAGTTACAAAAGTCTGAGGTCACGTACCTACCGACTCAAGAACAGCTTCTTCCAGGCTGCTATCAGACTTTTGAATGGACTTACCTTGCATTAAGTCAATCTTTCTCTACACCCTAACTATGACTGTGACACTGCATCCTGCACTCTCTCGTTTCCTTCTCTATGAACGGTATACTTTGTATAGCGCGCAAGAAACAATACTTTTCACTGTATATTAATACATGTAACAATAATAAATAAAATTAAACCCTCCTATTCTCTTACCTACCTTAAGTAGTGTACAATGAGGTTTCTAAGGCTCAGGAGCTGCTGACGCTGTATTGGGCGGGCAGCACCAGCAGACTGCCTGTCATGCTTAATTGGACAGTGAGCCTCGAGGCGGCGAGAATTATTGAGCCAGACCTGCATCTGTCCAGTGGGGCGACTAACCACTGAGCACCTTCACTGACCACCAGACATCTCCCCATTTACCACCTGACTCTCACCTCCCCACTGGTTAACCGACCCTGTAGAAACTCCTCGGGGTAGTGTCCTACACTTAACCATCTTCAGCTGTTTCATCAATGACCTCGAGTTCATCATAAGATCAGAAGTGGGGATGTTTGCTATAATTGCACAATGTTCAGCACCATTCGCAACTCCTCAGATATTGAAGCAGTCCATCTCCAAATGCAGCAAGACATGGGCTTGGGCTGACATGTGACATGTAACATTCGCGCCACACAAGTCCTGGTAATGACCATCTCCAGCAAGAGAAAATCCAACCATGGATCCTTAACGTACAATGACATTATCATTACTGAATCCTCCACTATCAACATCCTAGTGGTCACCATTGATCAGAAACTGAACTGGACTAGCCATATAATTACTGTAGCTACATGGCTAGGCCTCATGCAGCAAGTAACTTATCACCTGACTCCCCAAAGCCTGTCCACCATTTACAAGGTACAAGTCAGGAGTGTGATGGAATACTGTCCAGTTGCCTGGATGAGTGCAGCTCCAACAACACTCAAGAAGCTTGAAACCATCCAGGACAAAGCAGCCCGCGTGATTGGCACCCCATCCACCACCTACATACAGTAGCAGCAGTGTGTACCATCTGCAAGATGCACGACAGGAACTCAACAAGGCTTCTTGGACAGTATCTTCCAAACCCCCAACCTCTACCATTTAGGAGGGCAAGGGCAGCATCTGGAAGTTGCCACTATTTCTGACACCCTTACAAGCTACTTCCTTTGACCTAATACAATCTTTAACTGATTTTCTTAGTCAGGATTGATTAATCTTTCCTGTTGGGTTGTTGTGCCTTAGAGGAATGTATATATCTCTAATGCTATGAAATACTTTGAAACGTGTTTGTCAAATGTGGAAATGAATGTGGAAAATCTACAATAACAAAAACAGAAAAAGCTGGAAAATCTCAGTAGGTCTGACAGCATCTGTGGGGAGAGAATAGAGCCAACGTTTCGAGTCTGGGTGACCCTTCGTCAGAGCCAAAATCTAGAAAATCGACAAACTCTTCAAGCTCAAAGAATCTTTACTGGTCCAATCACCTCAGGCATCTCAGTCTCAGTTGCCTAATGCACATTGAAAATGGAAATCCAGGACACAGTCATAGAGTCACAGAGGTTTACAGCATTGAAACAGGTCCTTCAGCCCAACTTGTCCATGCCGCCCTTTTTTTTAAACCCCTAAGATAATCCCAATTGCCTGCATTTGGCCCATATCCCTCTATACCCATCAAACCCATTTAACTGTCTAAACCCTTTTTAAAAGACAAAATTGTACCCGCCTCTACTACTACTTCTGGCAGCTTGTTCCAGACACTCACCACCCTCTGTGAAAAAATTGCTCCTCTGGACACTTCTGTGTCTCTCCCCTCTCACCTGAAACCTATGCCCTCTAGTTTTAGACTCCCCTACCTTTGGGAAAAGATAATGACTTTCTAGCTGATCTTCTAATGCCCCTCATTATTTTATAGACCTCTATAAGATCACCCCTCAGCCTTCTACGCTCCAGAGAAAGAAGTCCCAGTCTATCCAGCCTCTCCTTATAACTCAAACCATCAAGTCCCGGTAGCATCCTAGTAAATCTCTTCTGCACTCTTTCTAGTTTAATAATATCCCTTCTCTAATAGGGTGACCAGAACTGTACACAGTATTCCAAGTGTGGCCTTACCAATGTCTTATACAACTTCAACAAGATGTCCCAACTCCTGTATTCAATGTTCTGACCAATGAAACCAAGCATGCTGAATGCCTTCTTCACCTCTGTGTCCATCTGTGACTCCACTTTCAAGGAGCTATGTCCCTGGCCGCATACTGATGAATGCAAATGGGGTCAATAGAAACTTGTCAAGCCAATCGCAGGACAACTCAAAAGGCCTGATGGATGGTGGAATCATTTTTAATGGCGGAAATTGGTTGGCTGGAGAGGAGGGATAGTTTCCACCAAATGCTCCTGTCTATAAAGATTTCCTGTGTTGTTTTCTGCAGTGTTAATGTACCGATAATGGTAAGAAAATTGCACCTCTGTGTGGAAAAAAATTACTTCATCAAAGTGGAAAGTGGGTCGGGGGTGGGCAATTAAAAAATGGCTGTGATCACTTAGAATCCCCACAGTCCAGAAGGAGGCCATTCGACCCATTGTACCTGCATTGACAACAATCCCATCCAGGCCTTATCCCTGTAACCCCATGTATTTACCCTACTAATCCCCCGACACCAAGGATCAATTTAGCATGGCCAATCAACCTAACCCGCACATCTTTGATCCACCTAGCTTCCCTGATATTTGCTTCAGGCAAAAGAATGCCACAATGCATCAGAGTCCTTCTTTAAATACACAGATCAGGCAGTGACAATCTCATTGCGGGGCCTGGCTACAATCTTCTGCCTGGGGCCTACCCGTGGAAGATGCCACGGTCTTATCATCAGGCCAACCAAGCAGAAATAGGAACCAAGCCCTCCGGTTGGCAATTAATTTTGTTTTTGCTTGTTTCTTGAGGCTAGCAGGAGCATGAGTTCTCACACAGAAACCTTGGACACATCTCCTCCCCAACTGAAGATCAGAGCATTGTTTAGCATTGCCCTCTCTGCTGCACTCACTGTTGGGGAAATACAAATAAAGTTTGTTCAATAATGCCTGCCTACGTTGAGCATTGTGAAGTGGAAAGGAATGAGTACTTTGCTTTGATTGATAACCATATGGTGGAGATAAATGTGGGGTCGATGTCCAGTAACAATGTGCCAATACTATTGAGGTTATGAGAAGCTGGTTTGGAGTTTATGGCTTGCCAGAAGAGTTGGTGTCAGATAATGGTCCACAATTTATGTCTGAAGAGTTTGAAGTATTTCTGAATAAGAACAGAGTCAAACACACTCTAATATCAGAATATAACCCAGCATCGAATGGTGCCGCTGAAATAAGTGTACAGATTATGAAGAGATCTTTGCTGCAGCATTTGCTTGGGGTAATAATTTAGCCAAACACCAGTTTGCCATCACCAAGAATCCTTCGCTGTTTACCAAGAAGGAAACCGCTACCATGGCTTACAACCAGATAATGCAATACGGCAGGTCCTACAACAATGGTTCGGGTGAAGTAACAGGTTTAAAAGTCCTCGCTGAATGCTTCTAATTGGACAAGCCTCCACCTGCTCAATAAGGAAGCTGAAACTCCACAAAGCCCATGGGAGATCTATTGTCATGACATCCCTCCCCCATTAGGTCTGAGTTTCTCCCAGCACGCCATTGCGAGGCAGTCCTTTGCTTCGATGAACAATCAGCCGGAGGTCTGTCCTGTGGCATGGTGGCCCAGTGGTTAGCACTGCTGCCTCACAGCGCCAGGGACCCAGGTTCAATTGCTGGCTTGGGTCACTGTCTGTGTGGAGTCTGCACGTTCTCCCCACATCTGCGTGGGTTTCCTCCGAGTGCTCTGGTTTCCTCCCACAGTCCGAAAGATGTGCTGGTTAGGTGCAGTGGCCATGCTAAATTCTCCCTCAGTGTACCCGAACAGGCGCCGGAGTGTGGCAACTAGGGGATTTTCACAGAAACTTCATTGCAGTCTTAATATAAATCTACTTGTGACTAATAAATAAATTTAAACTTTAAACCTTAAACATTAAGAAGGTGATGCGCTATCAATAAGGCGAAAGACTACCGGTGTGCCAATACAAGTGTAGGCTTTTATTCACAACAGAATCAGAAGCAGATCACAACAAATAACCAACCTGGACTGAACAAGGGGGAGGAGACAGCCACCTTTATACTAGGTGCCGAGGGGAGGAACCAAACTGGAAGGGGGTGTGTCCAGGTATGACAAGCACACACAACGGTGGTCCATATAGGACAAAGGCACAACTGAGGTCCACCACAGAAGGAAGGGTTGGGTTCGGTGGCATTAGCTGGACAGAGGACCCAGCCTTACGGTGAGAGGACTGGCTTCAGCAGATCCGACTGAACTGGCTGGAGACCTTCAGGCTAGGAGTTGGCGGGGGGGGGGGGTTTCCAAGAAGGCTTGGGCAAAATAAAAGGAGCTAAGGACAAGATGTTGCACCTAGGTACTTCAGAGCAAGACCACTCCCACATTCCCTGCTGGAAAAGGTGGAAACTGAACCAGGACACCTTGAGAGTTTAGGTATAATAAACCTAAGCAATTTGCGGAATGGGCTGCCTCCATAGTCTCTTTTCTGAAGCCCAACAAATCAGTTTGTTTCTGTGGGGACTATAAACTAATGCTCAATCAGATCTCCAAACTGGATAGGTACCCCCATTCCCCAGATTGAAGATTTGGTGCTAGATAGTTCAACGCCTCAGGACCAACAACAGTCTGGGTGAAGTAACAGGTTTGGTAGCACGGTGGAACAGTGGTTAGCACTGCTGCCTCACAGCGCCAGGACCCAGGTTCGATTCCCGGCTTGGGTCTGTGTGGAATCTGCACGTTCTCCCTGTGTCTATGTGGGTTTCCTCCGGGTGCTCTGGTTTCATCCCACAGTCCAAAAATGTGCGGGTTAGGTGGATTGGCCATGCTAAATTGCCTTTTAGTGTCGGAGGACTAGCTAGGCTAAATGCTAGTTATGGGGTTATGGGAATAGGGCCTGGGTGGGATTGCGGTCATTGCATACTTGATGGGCCAAATGGCCTCCTTCTGCACTGTAGGATTCTATGATTCTGTGAAAAGCCAATTCTTCCAACTGAGCAAGCTTCTGATTGCTCCATAAGGGAGCTCATAGTATATGAAGATCATGGGGAGATCTATTGACGATCCCCCCATGCCCATTGTGGCTACCATAAGACTTGGTGACAAGCTATGCAGTGATGTCCATGGCCAGGATTTTGTGGCACTGTCATGGAGAAACCCACGCACTCACCGCAGGAGATTCAGAGGTCCAACCAAAAGAGTTTTCAGTGGGACTGGAGGGTTTGGGCAGTGCGTGGGGCTGGAAAATCCTGTCCCATGTTTCTCTTTCACACCGGCTGAACAAATCTCTGTTCTCTTACAGGATAATGCCACAGACTAATAACAGGTTGACCAGCTTGAGAAATAATATTTAAGCAAGGCAAAGGTTTTGTTTGTTTAAGCCTGGGCAAACAAGAGAAAAGCAAGACAAAGTAAGGATGAGTCATGATGCACCAGGTGTGAAACTTAGAGAAATCCAGTCCTGGTCAGAAGCTCTTGGTTAAAAAAAAACATTTCATTTTTTATTAGTGTCACAAGTAGGCTGCAATGACATTACTGTGAAAATCCCCTAGTCGCTACACTCCTGCGCCTGTTCAGGTACACTGAGGGAGGATTTAGCACCTAACCAGCACGTCTTTCAGACTGTGGGAGGAAACCGGAGCACCCAGAGGAAACCCATGCAGTTACGGGGAAAACGTGCAGACTCCACACAGACACTGACCCAAGCCGGGAAGCGAACATGGACCGCTGGCACTGTGAGGCAGCAGTGCTAGGCACTGTGAGGCAGGAGTGCTAACCACTGTGCCACCATCCATTGTGGTGATATGAAGAAGCATGTGGTTAAAGAGACAAGGTGCGTCCACATATCTAGTGAAGATTGGAGAGTGGGCTCCATTTAGAGTATTTGCCTGAAAGAAAAAATGGGGTAAAGGAACAGCAGGGAAACCCTCCTGTGGTCCAGTTCCTCCGACAGCCCAAAGCAAACCTCCAGTCCCTCCTACAGCCCAAAGCAAAGCTTCAGTTCCTCCTGCAGCTCAAAGCAAAAAAAATGAAAGTCAGAAAGAAATTGAATGATTTTGGGGATAGTAGAATCCACCAGTCGGGCAAAGCGAGCCAGGGTCTTTGATTCAGACAAATCAATCATTGTCACAGTGCCGACTACGAAATGGAATTAGTGGTCAAAGCTAAAGCTCAGACTTGACACAGTCAGAGAAGCTGAGGGAGCAGAGGCAAGCTAATGGAAATGAAAGGAGACACCCAGACAGAAAGAGAAAGAAGTCAGATGGGTTAATTAAAAATATGCGGGAAGGAAGAAGAAGAAACTTTGCTCTTTTCATTACTTCTTGTTGAATGATATTTTTGTCAAACACATGCTGGTGTTAAGAAAATACAATTTGCTTTTACATGGAAATCACTCAGGGAGCATTGGTCATATGTGCTTTACTCAAGATTACAATAAAAACAAGAATCCAACGCAAGATGTTGAAGTTTCAGGGACTGTTAATGTTGGTTTAGTTACATGATATTCTGGAAACTTATGTAAATCTACCAATTTACATTTTAATGTATATGTTTTATTAAATGGAGAGAGTCTCGCATGTTGCTAACCTTAGCATTTTGTTTTATTGTGTTCTCTGCTGCCCCCTCTGTGGGGAGGTGTAACTAAAGTTATTTAAATAATTGTTGCCTGAAGTTCAGCATATGTTCATCTTAGTGCAATGGACAACATTGACCTCAATACCTGTTATGTTCTTATGTTCTTAATACCCTTCTAACTCTCCTCCCCCTCAACTGGAAAGAATCTTTAGGTCCCTGATAGGTGTCTCTTGCACCTATCCAATGAATCCTTCTGGATTCAGTCACAAGATCCTGGCCTCACATAAGAATATAAGAACACAAGGAATTTGAACAGAAGTTGGGGTCTCAGCCCTTTCTATGGCTGAAGTATATTTGCAGATAGTCCTTAAAGATTAAAAAGAGAGACCAACAAGGCTGCTATAGCTTCTCACAGTCCACTTTTCCCAATATAATCTTGGGCTTAACCACACCCTTGGCCGCAACCTGGATTATTCACCATTTAAGGAGGGGATGGGAGCATTTAAATTTATTTACAGGATGTGGGCGTCGCTGGCTAGGCCAGCATTTATTGCCCATCCCTTGTTGCCCTTCAGAAGGGGGTGGTGAGCTGTCTTCTTGAACCGCTGCAGTTCCTGAGGTATAGGTGCACCCACAGTGCTGTTAGGGAGGGAATTCCAGGATTTTGATCCAGCAACAGTGAAGGTGCGGTGGTACATTTCCAAGTCAGAATGGTGAGTGACTTGATAGGGAATCTCAGGTGGTGGTGTTCCCAGGTACCTGCTGCCCTTGTCCTTCAGGAGGAAGCTGCTGTCTAAGGAACCTTGCTGAGTTCCTACAGTGCATCTTGTAGATTTTATACACTGCTCCTATTGTTTGTTGGTGGTAGAGGGATTGAATGTTTGTGGATGGAGTGGCATTCAAGCAGGCAGCTTTGTCCTGGATGGTGTCAAGCTTCTTGACCGTTGCTGGAGCTGTACTCATCGAGACAGGTGGAGAGTATTCGTTTACACTCCTGACTTGTGACTTGTAGATGGTGGACAGGCTTAGTGGGGTCAGGAGTTGAGCTTCCCGCCACAGGATTCCTAGCCTCTGACCTGCTCTTAGAACCCCAGTGTGTATATGGCTTGTTCAGTTCAGTTTCTGGTCAATGGTAACCCCCAGGGTGTTGATAGTGGGGAAATTCAGTGATGGTAATGCCATCGAATGTCAAGCGCGATGGTCGGAGAGAGTCATAGCCTGGCACTTGTGTGGCATGAATGTTATTTTGTCACTTGTCAGCCCAAGCCTGGATATTGTCCAGGTCTTGTTGCATTTAGACATGGACTGCTTCAGTATCTGAGGAGTCGTGAATGGTGCTGAACATTGTGCAGTCATCAGCAAACATCCCACTTCTGATCTTATGATGGAAGAAAGGTCATTGATGAAGCAGCTGAAGATGGTTGGGCTTAGAGCACTACCCTGAGGAACGCCTGCAGTGATGTCCTGGAGCTGAGATGATTGACCTCCAACCACCACAACCATCGTTCTTTGTGCCAGGTATGACTCCAACCAGTGGATAGTTTTCTCCCTGATTTCTATGGACATCAATTTTGCTAGGGCCCCTTGATGTCATACAAAATCAAGTGCTGCCTTGATGTCAAGGGCAGTCACTCTCACCTCACCTCGAGTGCAGCTGGAATTGAGACAATCAACATCTTTGGCTGGAACTCTAACACCTCGCCCGCCACGGAATTGGCACGGGTGAGGGTCTGACAAGGAAATCTCCATTGACCTCGGGCGGGAATTTCCGGTCTTGCCCGAGTGAAGCCGTAAAATCCCGCCCTTTGTTTCAGAATGACCCATTCATGTCAGGGAATACATTTTGGATGATCTCAGGAAATGGGCGGTGACACTTCTTTGTCTGGAGTGAGTCCCCTTTGTTCTTTCGAGACAATGTGGCCATTTTGAATCCACAGACCATGTCAGATCAATCTCTGCAGTCGCCTTTTGCAGCATTTGATTTTCCATTTTTGAAAGAATCCAGATGATTCCACAGAATACGGTTCATGTTTCGAAAATGAAGAAGATTACATGCCTTTACTGACATGGCCACTCAAACCCGATCCACCGATAAATAAAATCACGGGTGATCAGCTCTCTACTTTCCTGCCTGTTCCCCATAACCTTTGACCTCCCATAGTTCAAAGATTTTGTCTAACTCCGGGTTGAATATATTCAATGACCCTGCCTTCAGTGCTCTCTTGGGTAGAGAATTCCAAAGATCCACAACCCCTGAGAGAGGAAATTCCTTCCTATCTCTGTCTTAAAAGAGTGATCTCTTATTCTGAGTCTATGCCCTCTAGTGCTAGAACCTCCCGCCATGAAGGGAAGCATCCTCTCAGTATCCACCCTGTCAAAGCCCCCTCAGAATCTATAAACTAGTGAACCTTCTTTCAGCTGCTTCTAATACAAGAATATTCCTCCCTAAATAAGACCAAAACTGTCCACAATTCTCTACAGTTGTAGCAAGACCACCCTACTTAGATTTTGATTTGATTTATTATTGTCACATGTATTAGTATAGAGTGAAAAGTATTGTGTCTTGCGTGCTATACAGACAAAACATCCCATACATAGAGAAGGAAAGGAGAGAGCGCAGGATGTAGTGTTACAGTCATAGCTAGGGTGTAGAGAAAGATCAACTTAATGCGAGGTAGGTCCATTCAGAAGTCTGATGGCAGCAGGGAAGAAGCTGTTCTTGAGTCAGTTTGTACGTGTCCTCAGACTTTTGTATCTTTTTCCCAACAGAAGAAGCTGGAAGAGGGTATGCCCGGGGTGCGTGGGGTTCTTAGATAATTATGCTGGCTGCTTTTCCGAGGCAGCGGCAAGTGTAGACAGAGTCAATGGATGGGAGGCTGGTTTGAGTGATGGACTGGGCTTCGTTCACCACCCTTTGTAGTCTCTTGCAGTCTTGGACAGAGCAGGAGCCATACCATGCTGTGATACAACTAGAATGAATGCTTTTTATGGCGCTTCTGTAAAAATTAGTGAGAGTCGTAGCGGACATACCAAATTTCTACTCCATTCTCCTCTGAATGAAGGCCAACATTCCACTTGCCTTCCTAATTACACACTGTTCCAGCACACTAACTTTTTTTGTGTTTCATGTATGTGGACACCCAGATCCCTCTCCACCACAACATTCTATAGTCTCGGTCCTTTTAAATAATATTTTTATTTTCCAATCTCTGCCAACGTGGACAACAACACATTTTCCCACATTACACTCACAATCATAAAGGGCCAGTTGTTTGCTTTCCCCACTCACCACAATCTGCATGATTCCCACAGGGAGTTAAAAGCCACCAAATCTATTTGTTTTGGTGTAAATAATGGCAATACACAATATAATTTTCAAAAATCATAACCAAAGGCCTCAAATTCTCCATTAGGTCAATGACCGTGCTCACTTAACCAGCTTTCAGCAAAGTCCAAGGCTCTGGTAAATGCAGATTTACCACAAGTTCTTCCAAACTTGACTCGAGAGTGCAACCAGGAGGTAGGTTGGGAAAGGCAGTGCTGTGTGCTGATAATACAACAAGATCTCTGTGGGGCGGCACAGTGGTCAGCACTGCTGCCTCACAGCGCCAGGGACACGGGCTCAATTCTGGCCTCGGGTGACTGTATGGAGTTTGCACATTCTCCCCGTGTCTGCGTGGGTTTCCTCCGGGTGCTCCGGTTTCCCCCCACATTCCAAAGATGCGCAGGTTAGGTTGATTGGCCATGCTAAATTGACCCTTAGTGTCGGGGATTACCAGGGTAAATATGTGGGGTTATGGAAATAGGGCCTGGGTGGGGATTGTGGTCAGTGCAGCTGAATGGCCTCCTTCTGCACTGTAGGGATTCTATAATGACCTTTGGTGGTTTACTTCTCACTCAAGGCCATTGGACATTGGACCACACAGTTACAGATCCATGCTTGGCACTTACTTATTTTCCCAATATTTACTGGTATGGAATTATTTCAAACTCCCGAACTTTCATACAGAACTCCAGCTCCCTCTTAACCTTTTGAGTAATAGATATGTGCAATCAAAAAACACGTAGAACTCACATATTCAGAAGCAACCCTCAGCAGATAAGGGCATGTATCTAATTAAAACTCATGGCGATATTTCCATTATTACAGGAGTGACGATTGTAAATCTGTTTTCAAATTTTGTTTTCGTTTAATGCATTATTTCATGGGATATGGGTGTCGCTAACAAGGCCAGTATCTATTGCTGGTCCCTGATTGCCCTTGAGAAGATGGCGGTGGGTGGTAAAGGGGTGGTAGAGGTCACAGGTTTGGAAGGTGCTGTTGCAGGAAGCTTGATGAATCGTAGAATTCCTGCAGTGCAGAAGGAAGCCATTCAGCCCATCGAGCCTGCACCAACAACAATCCCACCCAGGCTCTATCCCCATTACCCCACGTATTTACTCTGCTGACACTAAGGGGCAATTTAGCATGGGCAATCCACCTAACCCATACATCTTTGGAGTGTGGGAGGAAACCGGAGCACCCGGAGGAAACCCATACAGACTTGGGAAGAACGTGCAAACGTCCACACAGACAGTCACCCGTGGCCGGATTTGAACCCGGGTCCCTGGTGCTGTGAAGCTGAGTGCAAACCATTGTGTCATCATGTTGCCCCAAATGGCTGCAGTTGCTGCAGTACATCTTCTATATGATGCACACTGCTACTACTGCACATCAGTGGTGGTGCGAATAAATGTTTAATGTGGTGGATAGGGTGCTAATCAAGTGGGGCTACTTTGTCTCGGATGGTGTTGAGCTTCATGAGTGTTGTTGGAGCTGCATCCATCCAGGCAAAAGAGGGAATATTCCGTCACACTCCTGACTTGTGTCTCATAGATGGTGGACAGTGCGGCCAAGAGATCCACGGCCTGAACAGCTAGGCCAGATATGGAATTGGACATTCTAAATTAAAAGCAGCCAATAGCTTCCACAGCCAGGCCGGATTGGAATTCAGATAGGACGCGTTGAAACACAAATAAATGTCAGAGGTGAGCAAGGGCAAGTCCTGAGGTGTTAATCCCTGATCAAATAAGAATGGTGCCTGTGTATTGCCCAGTTTTGGCCAGACTCTGGCACCTTGAATTCCTGCCGTCACCTTATATGGAAAAGGGCTGTGCACATGAGGATGGATACCTCAGAGGCCCTGGCACCTTCCGTATATGGAATCAGCAATCTCATTGGGTGCTGCGACCCCCATGCAGTAACCTCATTAGCTGGAAGCTAGAGAACCTTCCAGAAGGGCGTGAAGAGGGGGATAAGAAGGGACATCTGGAGGCCACCCCCAGTAAAGACTCAGTGTTGACAGCAGAGGCAGCACAGTGAGGATCTGGCAAAGAAGCAGCAAAGACAGCAAGGGCCACATCCCGCCTCCTCCCATAAAGATGGAGATCGCAACTAGGAAGCTCCTGGAGAAGGTCTACATCAACCCAACACAAGAATCTTACCAATCCACTTGCTGCTCATTTCCCATCATGCCAGCCTGTGTGGCGAAGGCCACCGTGCCAAGGAATAATAACAGAGGCAGCAGGAATAGAACCACCATTAAAGAACACTTCCTCATCACTGATCCCACACCCGGCTTCAACCTGCCATGCCAACATTGGGCACACCTCAACTATTTCTTGATGCAACAAATTGGCACAAGTGGGGCCTTGCAGAGAACTTGGACAACAGCTGTGGTGCCCCCCCCCCCCCCGCCACCCCAACCCCCCCCCCCCCCCCCCCACCCCCAATCAATGCCTCACATCATTGAAGACTGACCTCCCGACAAATTGCAGTGGAAGGCTTACAGAGCTCCATTTAGCCACTGTGGAAGCTATTGTCTGGCTTGGCCATGCAAAATTAACCCGAGTGAATTAGCTAGGGGGATTAGCAGGGTAAATATGAAGGGTTATGGGAATAGGGTCTGGGTTGGATTGTGGTCGGTGCAGATTTGATGGGCCGAATGGCCTCCTTCTGCACTGTGGGGATTTAATGATGCATAGCTTGAGAGATTTTAAAATGCTTTTGTCTAGTTTTTTTAATTTTATAAATTAGCCATGCGAATATCTATATCCAGATAATATATTATGAAATATGTAGCATGAGCTCTAAGATTTTCTCGACATCAACTCTGCCAAATCCCTTCCTAATTTTGAAAGAGCTCTATTAGGTCACATTTCAGTCTTCCCTTGCCTGTCGGGAAGAGCCCGGCCTGTTCTGTCTTTTCCTGATCTTTATCACCCTTCAGTTCTGGTTTCATTCCTGAATTGCAAAGAGGATGGCCAATGGATGAAGAAAGTTTGGACATCAGCATTAAGATGGATGAAATGGCAAGCCTTTGGATGGTGGAAAAGGGGAAATTTTAGTTTATGAAGCAGCAAAATCCTCCTGTCAGGATGGTGAAAAAAAAACCATCACCAAGGAGGCATACTGCAGCGAGAATGATACGTGATGATTGACAAAGTAATTAATCATAAATGTTGTGGAGCTGTGCTTTTCCAGTGCACTTTCTTGCCCCAGTGAAACCCCATTGTTCCAATTAGCTCTGAGTGTTTTTGCAAGATGTTAAAATAGAAAGAGAATAAAATAGAACATTTTGCGTCCCATTAGATTCAGCAGCAGTGTGATACATTTACCGCGTTGGTATTCCTCGTTAAATGACAAATCCTGAAGCCACGTTAGCCATGGCTTAATGTGTAGCATTCCCTGACTCAGCAGGTGGTTCCACTCCAGAGATTGGAGAACAAATTTTAGGTTAACACTCCAGATGGCACAGTGGTTAGCTCTGCTGCCTCACAGCCCAGGGACCCAGGTTCGATCCCCGGCTTGGGTCACTGTTGCATGTTCTCCCAGTGTCTGCGTTGGTTTTGTCTGGTTGCCTCCCACAGTCTGAAAGATGTGCTGGTTCGGTGCTAAATTCTCCCTCAGTGTACCCGAACAGGCGCCGGAGTGTGGTGACCAGGGGATTTTCACAGTAACTTCACTGCAGTGTTAATGTAAGCCGACTTGCAACACTAATAAATACACTTTTTAAACTTTTAAACAGTGCATTACTGAGGGAGTGCTGCCTTGTCAGAGGCTGATATTAAAGATCCCACAGCATGATTTTGAAAAAAAAAAACAGGAGGGGAGATCTTTCTATTTTCTTGGCCAATAATTATCCCTCAACCATCTGGTGGCTAAAAGCAAATTACTGCGGATGCTGGAATCTGAAACCAAAAGAGAAGATGCTGGAAAATCTCAGCAGGTCTGGCAGCGTCTGTGAGGAGAGAAAAGAGCTGATGTTTGACCCTTTGTCAAAGCCCTGATGGGCTACCATGGTGCTTATTGTGGTCAAATTATCTGCCACCTTCAAAATTAGTTCATTGGCTGTAAAGTACTTTGGGACATCTTGAAATTATTAAAAGCACTAAATAAACGCAAATCTTTCCTCCTTCCCTTTGTCTTGTATCAGTACAGCCACCAGCAGTCATTTCCACACTATATTGCTCAGACTCTAAGTTGGTTGGTCCATGCTGAATGGGTGTGAGCACCAGAATACATGATTAAGCCATACCTGTAGGGTGGAATGCAGTTAGCATGCTAGTTTTGTGTTGCCCGCTAATTATAATGATTTCTACATTCAACGAACAAATGTCACACTGGTCTTTGGTTGCTCACATCAGCAGGGGCCCCAATATTGTTAATAACTTGCACTTAGAGTCATACAGCGCAGAAAAGGCCCTTTGGCCCATTCAGTCTACACCGACAATAAGTAACACTGAAGGCGCGCTAATGCCATTTTTCTGCACTTGTCCCATATCCATGAATGTTATATTTCAGTTTATTTAGTTTATTATTAGTCACAAGCAAGACTTACATCAACGCTGCAATAAAGTTACTGTGAAATTCCCCTAGTTGCCACACTTCGGCGCCTGTTTGGGTCAATGTACCTAACCAGCAGGTCTTTGAGATTGTGGGAGGAAACCAGAGCACTCAGAGGAAACCCACGCAGACACAGGGAGAACGTGCAGACTCCACACAGGCAGTGACCCAAGCCGGGAATCGAACCCGGGTCACAAAGTCATTGTCATAGAGGTTTACAGCATGGAAACAGGCCCTTCAGCCCAATGTGTCCATGCCACCCTTTTTAAAAAAAAAAACCCTAAACTAATCCCAATTGCCCGCATTTGGCCCATATCCCTTTATACCCATCGCACCCATGTATCTAAATGCTTTTTAAAAGACAAAATTGTACCCGTCTCTACTACTGTCTCTGGCAGCTTGTTCCAGACACTCACCACCCTCTGTGTGAAAAAATTGCCCCTCTGGACACTTTTGTATCTCTCCCCTCTCACCTTAAACCTATGCCCTCTAGTTTTAGACTCCCCTACCTTTGGGAAAAGATAATGGCTATCTATCTGATCTGTGCCCCTCATTATTTTAAAGACCTCTATAAGATCACCTCTCAGCCTCCTACGCTCCAGAGAAAAAAGTCCCAGTCTATCCAACCTCTCTTTATAACTCAATCCATCAAGTCCTGGTAGCATCCTAGTAAATCTTTTCTGCACTCTTTCTAGTTTAATAATATCCTTTCTATAATAGGGTGACCAGAAGTGCACACAGTATTCCAAGTGCGGCCTTACCAATGTCTTGTACAACTTCAACAAGACATTCCAACTCCTGTATTCAATATTCTGACCGATGAAACCAAGCATGCCAAATGCCTTCTTCACCACTCTGTCCACCTGTGACTCCACTTTCAAGGAGCTATGAACATGTACCCCTAGATCTCTTTGTTCTGTAACTCTCCCCAATGCCCTACCATTAAGTGAGTAAGTCCTGCCCTGGTTCAATCTGCCAAAATGCATCACCTCGCATTTGTCTAAATTAAACGCCATCTGCCATTCGTCAGCCCACTGGCCCAATTGATCAAGATCCCGTTGCAATTGGAGATAACTTTCTTCACTGTCCAGAATGCCACCAATCTTAGTGTCATCTGCAAACTTACTAACCATGCCTCCTATATTCTCCTCCAAATCATTAATATAAATGACAAATAACAGTGGAACCAGCACTGATCCCTGAGGCACACCTCAGGGTCCCTGGCGCTGTGAGGCAGCAATACTGTGCCACCGTGCCACCCAAGTGCTCATCCAACTATTGTTTAAAGGATGGAAGGTTTCCAACCTCTACTGTTGTCCCAGGCAGTGCATTCCCACCACCCTCTGAGTGAATTTTATTTTTCTCAAAAATCCTCAGAATCTCTTGCCCCTTACCCTAAAACTATGCCCCCTTGTGATTGACCCCTCAGCCAAGGGGGACAGCTGTTCCCCACTCAGCCTGTCCATATCCCTCATGTCACCTCAATCATGTCCCCCCTTAACCTTCTCTGCTCTAAAGGAAATAATCCAAGCCTATCCAGTCTCTCCTTGTAGCTCAAATACTTCATCCCAGAAACTTCTTAAAGTTTGCCTGGCCTTCTGAAAGGGGAGGTGCATTTTGGCTGAAGCAGGTCACAGGAGTGATCCTGATCCGAGAAAAAGGGAAGAATGGCTGACCGTGAGAGAATACTGGCTGCGAGTGTTCGACCCTGGACTGGATATCCTGATGGAGGAGGTGGAAGGGAGGAGAGAGGTCCTTCAGCCGCTCGATGAGAAGGTGGTGGGAATGGAAATTCATAGCGCCTAGCGACAGGAGAGCAAGCACAAAGACTTGGATACAGTGCCAGAAGAAACTTAGTGATCTCACTCGAGAGTTCAAGGCCAGGGAATTCATCTTAAAATGCTGTACCTTACCAACTGCACCACTGACCTTAGCTACTGCTAAATTCACTACATCCCCACCACTCATCTACCAACAATTTCCATCAATCATACCGGACAATATGGCCGGAATTTTACTGCCTCACAGAACAGAATTCTCAGTTGGCCCCGGGCAGGATTTTAATGAGCCTCACCCGAGTGAGATCATAAAATCCCGCCCGATATACTTTACCTCACCCTCACACATTGCAACCCTCACACTCACAGTGTGCGCAAGCTACGAGTGATTCGACCATGACAGCCTCACACACAACACTTACTGACACACTTCTCTTCATCTCGTAGGAGCATTAGGGCATGCAGGAACATGAAGATGGGTGTTAATAGAATTCAGAATGGTGATTTGTTTGTTGTTGTGCACAATATGGCATGATTTAAGTTATAAATTTGGAATCAGAATTTTATGTTGGCTTTTAGTTTAGCATTCAAGCCAAGTCAGTGACAGAGGTGGGGTAAGGAACTTAGGAATGGTGGTGAATAGGGAGTTGTGCTTGAGGGTATTGGCCTCACTGTTGAACTGGATGTTTACGTAAAGACAGATTAGAAAGTGCCTATCTTGGTTGCAATCTCCCTTCCTCTTCTGCTCAATCCTTTTCCATCTCTTCCTCCACCCCCACCTTTGGGCGGCACGGTGGCACAGTGGTGAGCACTGCTGCCTCACAGCGCCAGGGACCCGGATTCAATTCCAGCCTCGGGTCACTGTCTGTGTGGAGTTTGCACATTCTCCCCGTGTCTGCGTGGGTTTCTCCGGGTGTTCTGGTTTCTTCCCGCAGTCCAAAGATGTGCAAGTAAGGGGAATTGGCCATGCTAAATTGACCCTAGTGTCAGGGGGATTAGCAGGGTAAATATGTGGGGTTTTGGGGATAGGGCCTGGGTGGGATTGTGGTTGGTGCAGACTCGATGGGCTGAATGGCCTCCTTCTGCACAGTAGGGATTGTATGATTCTCATGCTGCTTAACGCACTCCTGCTCCTCTGCCACTTGCATGACAGGTGATGATAAGGGTTATCCGTTCATGATGACCAGGTTGTTCAGTATGCGGCTTCGAGATTCACTGAGCCACGTACGGCAGAGCCAAAGGGTGGTTTGGGCAGTGGGATTGTCACTTCAGGGCAGCAGCATTTCTACTTTGTCAGATCTCTCATGGCAGCACGGCTCTCATTGTATTCCTGCTGCACATGTGTGGGGGCTGCGTACCAGAATCATGAACCATGTCTTCAGGACAGCCACCGAATGGTTTGCTGTGGTTGTCAAAATACAACTGCACAGTGGACTGCCACAGAATTCAGAGAGGTGGACAGGAGAGTCACTTAGAATCATAGAATCCCTGCAGTGCAGAAGGAAGCCATTCGGCCCATTGAGTCTGCACTGAAAACAATCCCACCTAGGCCCTATCCCTGTAACCCTACATACTTACGCAGCTAATCCCCCTGACACTAAGGGGCAATTTTGCATGGTCAATCAACCGAACCCGCACATCTTTGGACTGTGGGAGGAAACCAGAGCACCCGGAGGAAATCCACGCAGACACAGAGAGAACGTGCAAGCTCCACACAGACAGTCAGCCCAGGCCGGAATCGAACCCGAGTCCCTGGCGCTGTGAGGCAGCAGTGCTAACCACCCAGCCACCATGCCGCCCACTGTAAATTGGTACAATCCTTCAGGAGGGCTGTGGAGCTATGGAGGAACATCTGTTCATCTTGGCTCAATAGGAACATTTATTAAAAAATAATCTTCTATTCGTAAGATAAAAACAAAATACTGCGGACACTGGAATCTGAAACTAAAACAGAAAATGCTGGAAAATCTCAGCAGGTCTGTCAGCATCTGTGTGGTGAACCATAGATGGTTACCACTATGGGTACTCAACCATAGATGGTTATCACTATGGGTACTTGTACATATGTTACTCTTGTTACTGTTGGGGTTAGGGTTGGGGTGTTCCACCTGTTAGCATTGTTCTGTGGTACACTCCGGTTGGCTCCGCCTTCCTATAGGAGTATAAAGGTCACTGCACTTCCTAGTGACCCTTTAGTCTGGGATTGTATTGTTAAGCAGTATGCTCTATTCTTGTTGTGAATAAAAGCCTTTATTCCCGGGTACGATCTAGCCTCCCGAGTGGATTAATCGCGCATCAATCTGTGGAGAGAGAATAGAGCCAATGTCATGAGTCTGGATGACCAGTCTCGAAACGTTAGCTCGATTTTTTCACTCCAGCTCTGGCTTTTCAGCTCTGATGAAGGGTCATCCAGACTTGAAACTTTAGCTCTATTCTTTCTGATGCTGACAGATGCTGTCAGATCTGCTGAGATTTTCCGGCATTTTCTGTTTTTCTTCCATTAATAATATGTGTAATCCGGAGTGGGATAGATCTGATGTCTACCCCACCCATTGCAGACTAATTGCAGACTAATAGCCAGGCTTAAAATTTTATTTTGCAAGGAGCCTAACACCGGTATTTAGAAACTGCAAAGATGCCTGTCAAATGGCCCAACCCAATATTTGATTTGATTCGATTTATTATTATCACATGCATTAGTAGACAGTGAAAAGTATAATTTCTTGCGCGCTATACAGACAAAGCATACCGTTCATAGAGAAGGAAAGGAGAGAGTGCAGAATGTAGTGTTACAGTCATAGCTAGGGTGTAGAGAAAGAACCACTGAGTGCAAGGTAGGTCCATTCAAAAGTCTGACGGCAGCAGGGAAGAAGCTGTTCTTGAGTCGGTTAGTACGTCACCTCAGTATCTTTTTCCCAACGGAAGAAGGTGGAAGAGAGAATGTCTGGGGTGCATGGGGGTCCTTAATTATGCTGGCTGCTTTTTCGAGGCAGCGGGAAGTGTAGACAGAGTCAATGGATGGGAGGCTGGTTTGCGTGATGGATTGGGCTACATTCATGACCTATTGTAGTTTCTTGGGCAGAGCAGGAGCCATACCAAGCTGTGATACAACTAGAAAGAATGCTTTCTATGGTGCACATTGAATATTGAATCATACCTTTCCCAGACATTCTAAAGGTGCAGTACATTGTTCCCTGAAACTGGGGCTCCTTCCACATCCTTTAACTTCTAATATCCAGTTCAGACCTTGAGGATTTTATACTGTGAGACCTCTGGACCAGGTTGCTTTATAATTAAACATTGTGGACTCTCGTGAATATAGGACACATGGACAACTTACAGAAATGGCAAACTACCATTGTACCACCAAAATGATGAAGGAAGCTCAAAACAGGTAAGAAGCACAGATCTGCCAGTGCTGGAAACCTTACAAGGAAGAATTTGCCACACTGAGGCCACTTCCACTGACAGAGGAAAGGGCAAGACAAGACGTTATAGTGTTTCTTTAAAAAAGGCATATGAAAGGTTGATGCAGTGAATAGGAATGATTATTTCCTCTGGTGAAGCAGTCAGTGAGAAGAGGTCATCAATTTGAGTGTATGGAGAGAGAGATTAGGAGTAACTTCTTTATGCAAGAGGTTGTTGGAGCATGAAATTCTTTCTCAAAGTGAATAGTTAAAACAGAGACCCTTGCATCTATTAAGGGACAATTGGATAAATATTTGGAGCAGTGGATGATATTGGCTGTGGGGCAGGAATGTGAGAATGTGTTTAGCTTTGGCCTTTACAAAAAGCTGGCAAAGGCACAACGGTCTGTTTTGTGCTACACACCTCTTGGGCTCAAGGTATCCTATGCATATATATTTTTTAACCAAGCAGTAAGGTTCCAGATGACATTATGAAGCTTGTTATGCTTGTTAACACACGATACAGCCTTTTGCTATTCATTCCTTCCAATCCCATTGTACACACCGAGATGGGAATAAGCAGCAAAATTATTCTCTTTTATTGGTCATTTGGTCTGTAGCACTATTAGATCATCGAATCATAGAATCACTACTGTGCAGAAGGAAGCCATTCGGCCCATTGAGTTTGCACCAACCTCAATGCCACCCAGGCCCTATTCCCGTAATCCCACATGTTTATCCCGCTGATAACTCTAACCTATGCATCCTGGGATACTAAGGGGCAATTTAACATGGCCAATCAACCTAACCCGCTCATCTTTGGACTGTGGGAGGATACAGGAGCACCCGGAGGAAACCCATGCCGACACGGGGAGAACATGCAAACTCCACATGGACAGTGACCCAAGCTGGGAATCAAACCCAGATCCCTGGCACTGCGAGGCAGCAGTGGTAATCACTGTGCTGCCCCAACTGTGCAACTGTGCCGTGTAGATGCCAACAAGATGGCCGGAATTCTCCGACTATTCACGCTGGCAGGATTCCCCGGTCCCCCCAACAGAGCACCCCTGCCCACCGGTTTCCCGCCGGCATAGAGTGACGTCAATGGGAATTCCCATTGACAGCGGCAGAACCAGAGAATCCCGCCACCAGCAAACAACACGGTGCCTTCTGTCAGCAGGAACCATGGGGCTAGGAGGCCAGAGAATCTCGCCCAATACGTGTCACACAAAATAGCGTAAATGTAACATATTCAAATAAAGATACAAGTGGCATATATTATCTAAAAATTGAAGATTTGCAATTATATATTGCCTTTCATGACCTCCGCATGTCCCAAAATACTTTATGTAGAAACATAGAAACACAGAAAATAGAAGCAGGAGTAGGCCATTCGGCCCATCAAGCCTGCTCTGCCATTCGTTTTGATCATGGCTGTTCATCATTATGGCTGATCATCAGAGGATTACATCCAACGAGATACTGTGAAGTGCAGTCACTGTTGTACTGTAGGAAAAGTTTCAGCCAATTTGCACACAGCAAACTCCCACAAACAGAAATCTGATAATGACCAGATAATCTGATGTTCAATGAGGGCTCAATATTGACCAGGACACTGGGAGAAACTGTTCTTCTTCAATATACTGCCTTGGTTATCTTCTATATTCACCTTGGAGAGCAGACAGAGCTTCAATTTATCGCGTCTAAAAATGACAGAGCGAGCGTTTCAGCACAAGCTCGAGCACTGCACTGGAATATCAGCCAGGTTTTGTGCTCAGACCTTGTAGTGGGACTTGAACCAATGATCTTCTGAACAAAGAAAATTATAGCACAGGGACAGGCCCTTCGGCCCTCCAAGCCTGCACCGACCATACGGCCAGATTGAACTAAAACCCCCGACCCTTCCAGGGACCATATCCCTCTATTCCCATCCTATTCATGTATTTATCCAGATGCCCCTTAAAAGTCATGTTCTAATTCAAAGGCAAGAATGCAACCCATTGAACCATGGCTGACACAATGTAGGATTGGCATTGATGCACAATAGGAGGCCATTTGATCCATCAAGCCTGGTTCAGCGCTTCAATTCAATTTAACACCACATCTCCAGTCCAATTTTTTCGGGAATCTGACTCTGCCATCCTTTCAGGTATTGCGTTTGTGGTCTTAGCAAAACTGTGTAAAAAGCTCCTAATATCCCCTCTAGCACTTTTGTCAATTGTTTTAAATCTATGACCCAGTTACTTACTTCCAAAGGAAAGATTCTGCTTATCGACTCTTGTCAAAACCCCTCATACATTTGAATACATCAGTTAAACCTCCTCATTAGTTTTACAAGATCTAACAAGGACAAACCCAGCTTCCCAATCTCTATGTAACTGAAGTCCCTTATCTCTGATAGCGTATTGGTAAATCCCCACTGTAGTTTCTTTGACAAATTTCCTAAAGTGTGGTCCCCAGAATTGTATGCAATAATCCAGTTCAGGCTTAACCATTGCTTTGTGTAGCATAACTTTAATGTCTTTATATTCAATGTCCCTGTTTACAATGTCAAGTGTCCCATAAACTATCTTGGCATGGTGGCACAGTGGTTAGCACTGCTGCTTCACAGCGCCAGGGACTTGGGTTCAATTCCCGGTTTGAGTCACTGTCTCTGAGGAGTCTGCACAATCTCCCCGTGTCTGCATGGGTTTCCTCCGGGTGCTCCAGTTTCCTCCCACAGTCCAAAGACGTGCTGGTTAGGTACATTGGCCATGCTAAATTCTCCCGCAGTGTACCCAAACAGGCGCTGGAGCCTGGCGACTAGGAGATTTTCACAGTAACTTCATTGCAGTGTTAATGTAAGCCTACTTGTGACACTAATAAGTAAACTTTATCAACTTGTCATGCCACTTTCAAAGATGCCTGAATGTGTTACCCCAGCTCCCTCTGCTCTGTATCCCATCAAAATTATACCATGACATCATACTCTTTCTACCTTGTCTGTCCAGATATGCATCACTTCATGTTTATCCAAATTAAATTGTATGCAACATCTTTTTGCCCATTTCACCAGCCTAAGTCCTCCTGAAGTCTGCTACTTTCCTCCAAACTAAACGCCACATTGTTGAGATTTGTGTCACATGCAGACCTCCAAATTCTATTCATTGTCCCCATGCACAACAAGAAATACAATTGGTCCCGAAAACTGTCCCCAGGAGGAATCCATGTCAGAAGGTATATTTTTCCAGTCAGGTAACTGTCCATTCACCACCACTCTCTGCATCCAGTTCCTTAGCCAGTTACATGTCCAAATTGCCACCATCTCTTTAATCCCATTTACTTTTATTTTCCATATAAATGGAATTGCATTGAATGTTGTTCAAAAATCCATAAGTACGGCATCTACGCAACTACCTTCATCAACTCTCTTTGTTACGTCACTAAAGAAATTAGCAGACAAAAATTGTCATTAACAGACCTGTGTTGGCCTTCTCTTATTAAACTAGGCTTTTCCCAATGTGAATTACAGAGTCATACAGGTGTACAACACAGAAAAAGGCCCTTCAGCCCATCGCGTATGCACTGGTCAAAGGCAAACCACCTAACTGTTCTCATCCCATTTTCCAGCATTTGGTCCATAACCTTGTATGCTATGGCATTGCAAGTGCACGCACATCTAAATACTTCTTAATTAATTTTGTCTTGAACAATAGTCCCTAATAGTTTTCCCACAGCTGATGTTAGACTAACTGGCCTGCCATTACCAGGGGCAGGAATTTGTAAAATAGGTGGATTAGCCATGGTGAATGCGTGGGAATAGGGTGGGGGGAGGTGGGCCTGATTAGGATGGTCTTTCGGAGAGTCGATGCAGACTTGATGGGCCAAATTGGCTCCTTCTGCACTGCAGGGGATTCTATGGATTCTTCTATGGAAATAGCAGATGGAAAAGGCCGAGATTTAAAAAACCTGTGAACATGTATTGTGTCAACTGAGCTGTGCAAGATTTGGCAGAGCATGATGCTTCAAAGTGGGGGGATATAAAATTGGTGTAATAATGACAAGCATCAGTAATACATCAGATCATTTAAAACAGAACTTTGTCTTGAAACCTTCATTCACTCATGTGAATTGACAGACTTAACCATTCTACCAGATCTGACACTGTTACTTCATCAAAGAACTTAATCAGGCTGGTCAGGCAAAATTTACCTTGAACAAACCTTTATTGGCCATCCATTATTAACCCGCAATGAAAATGAATTGTGACTTTGACAACAGCCTCCCGATAGTTTTCCTGTTCGAGCCATGGGAAGGAAATGTTGAGGGAAGTGAATGAGGGTTGTCCCACACAGCTTCTACCTGTCAGCTCAGACCCAGCCAGGCACAAAGCAGAACCCAATAGTTAGTAACTGCTTTTCATCCTGACTGGATCACTTCACAAGAAAGGAGAAGTGAGCGAGGAAAAGAATTAAACAAAGTATTTCCAATAAATCTCACTTCGGCATCAACTGCAGTGTGTTAAGAGGATAAGCTAATGGCTTGAAGTGCTGTATTATTTCTGCCACTGTTCCATGAGCTCATATTTTAATTCTGGTGTGACTGCGCCACTGATATTTTCAGTGCATCATTAATTATTGCAGCAGCTTCGAATTAGCAAGGCACTCCAAAGATGTGCAGGTTAAGTGCATTGGCCATGCTAAATTGCCCCTTGGTTTCCCAGGATGCGTAAGCCAGAGGGATTAGTGGGGTAAATAAGTGGGGTGACGGCGATAGGACCTGGGTGGGATTGTTGTCAGTGCGGGCTTGATGGGCCAAATGGCCTCCTTCTACACTGTAGGGTTTCTATGATTCTCCGGGCATCACAATTCTTCAAGTTTAAGTTTATTTATTAGTGTCACAAGTAGCACTATGTCACATTAGCACTATAATCAAGTTACTGTGAAATTCTCCGAGTCACCACACTCCAGCGCCTGTTCGGGTACACTGAGGGGGAATTTAGCATGGCCAATGCACCTAACCTCCATGTCCTTTGGACTGTGGGAAGAAACTGGAGCACCCTGAGGAAACCCACGCAGACAGGGGGAGGACGTGCAGACACTGTACAGTGAACCAAGTCAGGAATCAAACCCGGGTCTCTGGCAATGTGAGACAGCAGTACTAGCCACTGTGCCACTCCTCATTTGTTCAAAATCAAAATTGTAAGAAAGAAGTGGAGTTAAAGGGTGGGATAGCCTACAGGGAAAATATTGATCAAATGCTGCCTTCTCTTGCAGCCACGTACATGTGTTCAAAATGACATCTAGACACCTCCTTTGCAAGTAATGCTACAATGAACAGAATGAGACACAAATAAGGCAGAATGTATTCGACACAAGGGGCAGAGGGCTGGCAGAGTCTGAGTACACCGATGAAGCAGGCTTCAGCGTGCTTGGGCACAATTTCGCAGAGCGCCTCGATCTTCCGGTGACCTGGGAGACATCCTGTCTCCAACTTCCCCACAAACATCGGACCCCACCCTCCCTTCATCAGCAGCATTGTTACCTCCCACATCGACACGACTTTCCGGCATTGAGGCATCAGGGCCTTCCCGATGAGTCCCCTGACATGCCCTCCCATCATATCCCTTCCGTCATAGCCCAACCCCCCTTACAGTGCCCAACCGAGCACTGCCAGGGTGCCAGCTGGGCACTGCCCAGCTACCCCTCTGACCCGGAGGCTTCAATGGCCTTCGATGCCCCCGGCATGGCCATGGCGCCTGGTCGTTCACCAGTAACGCGGGGCTGGGAGGATATTAATTGTGGCCTCTTACGTTGTCTTCCTGGCTCGCTGCACTGAACGACAGTCGTGGCAAGCTGGTAAGATCGCGCCCGCTGTCTTGAAGCAATTTGCTTTAATAGCCCTGCTGAATTTCAGTTTGTGGATTAAATGTTTCATCAAATTGTGAAATGTGCTTGTTGATGACATAACCCAGGCTTGGCGATTGTGTGCAGAGTTTGTGCTGGAAGTCGACAGACTGAAGAGGCTGCTGAGCACGACAGTAAAATGATCAATATTGTAAAGGTGCAGAGTGAACTGGTTCTGCCAAAGGTGACTCTGACTGCACAACCTTGTGGCACAAGGCCGTGGAAGCCGTAAACCAATTATTGAATAGGCCCTGCGACGGGAGAAGGGAGAAGGTGATTAACTTTAATTGATTCAAGCATTTGAATTTGAAAAGGACAATTACAGGAGTCTCGCCTTTGGCTTGAATCATGATTTTGTCCACTCCTGTGTCAAGATAAAGGTGCAAAAGAACCACAGCAGATACACAAGACAGTGGTAACTATGTTCGCAGTATTAATTACGTCAACTCAGTAATGACATCTTGAAGAAAACATGTCCTCGTTGGCGAGATCCAAGGCAAAACTGTATAAAAGTGTGGATTTGGAGGCAGCAGACACTGCTGTCATAAAAAGAGTGGCTTTGTCAGTCACGGAAGATGAGGAGAGAATTTGTTTGACAGACTGACCACCTGGGGACTAATTCTTACCCGCGAGGTTCCCAACTACCAGTATAGTGAGCATATTAGTAACTTGGGAACTGGGTAAATAAACCAGATCGTGGGAATCTTAGAATCCTACAGTGCAGAAGGAGGCCATCCAGCCCATCAAGTCTGCACCGACAACAATCCCACCCAGGCCCTAGCCCCCTATGTATTTATCTTGTCTAGTTCCCCTTACACTAAGGGGCAATTTAGCATTACCAACCCACCTAACCCGCACTTTTCGGACTGTGAGAGGAAACCGTAGCACCCGGAGGAAACCCACGCAGACACGAGGAGAACGTGCAGACTCCACACAGACAGTGACCCAAGCCGGGAATCGAACCCGGGTCCCTGGCATTGTGAGGCAGCAGTGCTAACCACTGTGCCACCATGCAGCCCAAATTTCTTGATATGCCATTGATATTAAAAATAAGCCAAGATCCTGCAGTATTTGGGAAGTTACCTTGAGTAAAGGGGTGACGGATCCACACATGGCATTTTTGGTTTATGTGTAAAAAACATTTGCAACAGTGACTTTTCCTGAAGTCAATATCCCTTTAAGTTGAACATAGAAGAAATACAGTCATACAAGTTGCCAAATGTAATAGAGGGAGGGTAATTGTTGAATGGAGCTGTGCTACAAGGTTGTAATTCAGTCACGGAATCCTAATAATCTCATAAATCACAACAGCGGAGCCTGGGCAGTTTTTGAATGCCTGTAGAGCAAGGTTGAATTGTAATTTTGAGATCACTGTGTTTTAATGTACCTGTAAGAAAGGGAAAAAAAATCTTCATTTTGTTTAATCATTCTGCACTCTTTCAGCACAATGCAGATGGCATTGTGTACATGAAACAGGAATGAACGTAACAGCGAAGAAGGCACTTTGGGTTGAGTTCCACTTGGGCCGCAATCAAGAAAATGCGCTTAAATTTGCACCAGTTAGTTTACTGCTAAAAATTCATTTGCATAATCACAAGATTAAATCATATAGAATCATAGAATCCTACAGTGCAGAAGGATGCCATTTGACCCATCGAGTCTGCACCGACCACGATCCCACCCAGGCCCTATCCCCATAACCCCATGCATTTACCCTAGCTAGTCCTCCTGACACTAAGGGGCAATTTAGCATGGCCAATCCACCTAACCTGCAAATCCTCCAACAACCAATGCACTGAAGCAGCATTAAAAATGTAAACATTTGTTTTCTTAAAAATTAAGAGCAAAATTTGATGGAGAAGGGGCAGCACGGTGGCAGAGTGGTTAGCACTGCTGCCTCACAGGGTCCAATGCACCTAACCAGCAGGTCTTTTGGACTGTGGGAGGAAAACCGGAGCACCCGGAGGAAACTCACGCAGACACGGGGAGAACGTGCAGACCCCCCACAGACTGCGACCCAAGCCGGAACCAGAGTTCAATTCCGGCCTTGGGTGACAGTCTGTGTTCTCCCCGTGTGTGTGAGTTTCTTCCGGGTGCTCCGGTTTCCTCCCACACTCCAAAACTGTGCAGGTTAGGCGGATTGGCCATGATAAATTGATCCTAATGCCAGGGAAATTAGCAGGGTAAATACATGGGTTACGGAGGTAAGGCCTGGGTGGGATTGTGGTCAGTGCAGACTTGATGGGCCAAATGACCTCCTTCTGCACTGTAGGCATTCTCTGATTCTATGAACTTGGCGAAGCTTGATTCATACAGCTAAATACGTGTTCTTCACCAAAAATGTGCTTGGGTAATAAAGTTGTCCAGTTCTCCAGCTGCGTGTGAACTAATACCACTAGGGCGGCACGATGGCACAGTGATTAGCACTGCTGCCTCACAGTGCCATGGACCCAGGTTCAATTCCTGGCTTGGGTCACAGTCTGTGCAGAGTCTGCACGTTCTCCCCGTTTCTGCATGGGATTGCTCCAGGTGCTCTGGTTTCCTCCCACAAGTCCGAAAGAAATGCTAGTTAGGGTGCATTGGCCATGCTAAATTCTCCCTCAGTGTACCCAAACAGGCGCTGGAGTGTGGCGACTGGGGGATTTCCACAGTAACTTAATTGCAGTGTTAATGTAAGCCTACTTGTGACTAATGAAATAAACTTTAAATGACTAACAAAAAGGCTACACTGAACCAGTTAATAGTTCCACTGGTGCACACTGGTCAGCTTTGGGCCTCCATATATATTGATGTGAATAAATGTTTGAAACATGCCAACTAGCATCTGTGCAGCTAAGAAAATGGACACCATTTGAAGAGCCTTCCATATGAGCACAATCTGGGAAATTTGACCTGGAGAGTGTGGCCAGTTCTGTGGATGGACCTTATTTCATGAACTGAATCTTGAAGCAACACAAAAGACCAAGGGAATAATACATTGATAGGTTTTGGAAGAAACTTGTGTGAGAGATAGGGAACTTTAAGGAATCATTTTTTTTCGTATTATGTGGAATTCTGATGGGATTTACTGTTTTAGTATTAATTCTCTCTCTCCCTGAAAAGAAAAATTAAACAACTCGAAGGATTCAGGGGTAAAACAAGGTAGAGATAAAATTCACAAAGTCTGCGCTCCCCGCATTGGGGGGGTCAATACATTCCTAAACCAATAAGTAGGAAGCCTTCTAGCACCCGGATTACACCTGTGTTTAGCAAGCTCTCCAGCATGAGGTGAATAATAAAGTGACCTTGTCAAAATGATGGACAGGAGGAGGGAGCTAACCATTCTGACATCAGTTTCCTAAGCCTAACCATCTTCAGCTGCTTCATCAATTCCCTTCCTTTCATCATAAGTTCAAAAGCCTGGATGTTCGCTGATGATTGCACAATGTCCAGCACCACTCACGACTCCTCAGATTCTGAAGCAGTCCCAAGTCCAAATGTAGCAAAACCTGGCCAAACCAGACTTGGGCTGACAAGTTACAAGTAACATTCACACTACACAAGTGGCATCACCAGCAAGAGAGAATGTAACCATTGCCCCTTAACATTCAATGGCATTACCATCGCTGGATCCCCATAATGATAATGGGTTACCATTGACCAAAAACATAACTGGACTAGCCATATAAATGCTGTGGCTACAAGTGTAGTTCGGTTGCTAGAATTCCTGCAGCGAGTAACTCACCTCCTGGCTCCCCAAAACCTGTCCACTACCTACAAGGCACAAGTCAGGTGTGTGATGGAAAACTCGCCACTTGCCTGGATGGGTGCAGCTCCAACAACACGCAAGAAGTTCGACACCATCCAGGACAAAGCAGCTGCTTGATTGGCACCCACCCGCAAACATCCACTCTCTCCACCACTGACGCACAAGATGCACTACAGGAATTCACCAAGCCTCCTTAGACACAAAACCACTACCAGTTAGAAGGACAAGGTCGGCAAACACATGGGAATAGCAACACTTGGAAGTTCCTCTCCAAGTCACACACCGTTCTTATTTACAAATAAATAGCACTGTTCTTTCACTGTCGCTGGGTCAAAATCCTGAAACTCCCTCCCTAACAGCATAGTGGGTGTACCTACACCACTTGGACACAATAGTCCAGGCAGACAGCTCATCATTACCTCCTCATGGACAATTATGGATGGGCAATAAATGCTGGCCGAACCAGTGAAGGCTACATCCCCTGAAAGAATAAAACCAATCTTGGGTACCTGCCTGTATTCACTGGTCAGAAAGGTTTGGAACCAGTGATTGACAGAGGATAAACTACCCCCTTGAAATGAAGTATATTAATGAGTGCTTGGAGACAGGGGGCCATCCTTGTCAGGCAACCACGGTCTTCAGATGGAAAGTGGGCCAGGGAAGTTGGAGGAAGACCAAGGGAAGAGTTGCATAACTTCAGCTCAACAGCAGAATGCTGCCATGACAATCTTCTGGGAATAACACACACTGTACCAACTATCTGTTCATCCTCCGAGATCCGTGGATTGGTCTTATCTGTCATGGCTCATACGCATATCCTGTATATTTAGCTAATCCATCATATCAGGGTGGCATGGTGATACGGTGGTTAGCACTGCTGCCTCAACACCAGGGACCTGGTTCCGATTCCCAGCTTGGGTCACTCAGTGCGGAGTCTGCACGTTCTCCCCGTGTCTGCGTAGGTTTCCTCCCACAGTCAGAAAGACGTGTTGGTTAGGTGCATTGGCCATGCTAAATTCTCCCTCAGTGCACCAGAGTGTGGCGACTGGGGGATTTTCACAGTAACTTCATTGCAGTGTTAATGTAAGCCTACTTATGATACTAATAAATAAATCTAAGCTATTGCTTCTTAATAAACTATCTTTAAAATTACTTACAATACTCGACTGACTATCTTAGGCACCTGTGACTCCCAAATTCAAAATCTTACACTTATTTATTTTTAAAATTCCCTGACATTTGTGTTGGGGTTTGGAGGATTATAGGCATACAATTAGTCGAAGATGGTGGAATGACAGCTCTTCAGTCTCTACGGTATCAGTGCAGTGCACCCATGTCTCTCACAGCACAACATAGGTGTTCAAGGCTTTTCTTTATTAGCAGCTGCCACCAGAATAACACCAGCATTGGAGATCAGAGCAACAGACATTGCTGAAAATGCAATGAAGGTTAATATTGACACGTTGATTAATATTCCCTCTCCAGTGGGGAACTGAACGACTGTGCATTTCCAGCAGTTGCTCTTTCTGGATAAGATCTGATCTCTAATATACTGTGGATTGCGCAGTATATACTGCCCAGTAATCATCTCCTATTTAGCATTCAGTGAAGATACAGTGATTATGTACAATCGCTAGTCTTTATGCGTATGTATCATTGCACATCAGAAACACAGCAAGTATCTAATCAATGGCGCTCCTGAAGTTTCCAAGATTATTTGAGCCCCCTGGCTATTAACTCCTTTTTTAAATTTAGTCATTCGTGGGACATGGGTGTCGCAGGCTGGGCCAGCATTTATTGCCCATCCCTAGTTGCCCTTGGAGGGCAGTTGAGAGTCAACCACATTGCCGTTGCTCTGGAGTCACATGTAGGCCAGACTGGGTCAGGACAGCAGATTTCCTTCCTTGAAGGACTTTTGGGTACTTTCCCTTGTTAACTCGGTGACATTGACTATATTTTTTTCGATGGAGAATATTTATAGTGAGGGACTTGAATACTCAACATAACATTTCAGTGTTCAACGGAAATCATGTTCATCATTGAATGCGAGATCCTCCAATGAGCCTTTGTGGAAAAATGGAGGAACTTAATTTCTGCATCGACGGAAGGCAGAAAGCTACATATAAGCTAGCCTGGTCACTGGGAAAAAAGCTGGAATCCATTATTGAAGGAGAAATAACAGGGCATTTAGAAAATCATAACACAATTAGGCAGAGTCAAAATGGCTTTGTGAAAGGGAAACAGTGTTTGACTAATTTATTACATTTCTTTGAAGATGTAACAAGTAGGATAGATAAAGGGGGAACAGTGGATCTAATGTATTTGGATTTCCAAAAGGCATTCAATAAGGTGCCACATAAAACATTATCACACAAGATAAGAGGAGGTGATGGCCTAGTGGTATTATCACTGGACTATTAATCCAGAAACTTAGCTAATGTTCTGGGGACCTGAGTTCAAATCCCGCCATGACAGATGGTGGAAATTGAATTCAATAAAAAATGTCTGGAATTAAGAATCTACTGACGACCATTGTCGATTGTTGGAAAAACCCATCTGGTTCACTAATGTCCTTTAGGGAAGGAAATCTGCCATCCTTACTTGGTCTGGCCTACATGTGACTCCAGACCCACAGCAATGTGGTTGACTCTCAACTGCTCTCAGGCAACTAGGGATGGGCAATAAATACTGGCCAGCCAGTGACGCCCCTGTCCCATGAATGAATAAAAAATAAGTTGAGTGTGATATACTTGCATGGATGGAGGATTGGTTAACGAACAGGAAAGTCAGGAAAAATGGGTCATTTTCAAATGGTCAACTTGTACTCAGACTCAAGAAGTGGCTCAGGGATCAGTGCTGGGACCTCAACTATTTTAATCTACATGAGTGACTTGGATGAAGGGTCTGGTCATATTGTGGTCAAATTTGCTGACAATATGGAAGGTAGGTAGGAAAGCAAGTTTTGAGGATGATACAAAGGACAGGATTTTGTGGCCACGCTTGCCCCAAGACAAGAAAATCCTGCCCGAGGTCAATGGACCTTTGCATGGTCCTCTCTCACCCACTACAATTCCCGTGACGACGGGATGGAAAAATTCCACCCTAAGTGTCTGCAAAGGGAGAAAGACAGGTGAAGTGAGTGGACACAAAATTGCCAGATAGAGTATGATGTGATAAGGTTGTTCATCCTGGCAGGAAGAATAAAAGAGCAGAATATTCTTTAAATGGAGAGAGATTGAAGATTGCTGTTGTACAGAGGGACCTGGGAGTCCTTTTATATGAATCACAAGAAGTGAGAAGTTTGGGTGGCACAGTGGTTAGCACCGCTGCCTCACAATGCCAAGGACCTGTAAGGGAAACAGTGTTTGGCAAATTTATTAAATTTCTTTGCAGATGTAACAAGTAGGATAAATAAAGGGGAAACAGTGGATCTCATGTATTTGGATTTCCAAAAGGCACTCAATAAGGTGCCACATAAAACGTCATCACACAAGATAAGAGTCGAGTGTAATATACTTGCATGGATGGAGGATTGGTTAAAGGACAGGAAACAGTCAGGAAAAATGATTCCGGCCTTGGGTGACTGTCCGTGGTGGAGTTTGCACATTCTCCTCATGTCTGCATGAGTTTCCTCCGACATTCTAAAGTTAGATTAGGTGAATTAGCCATGATAAATGCGTGGAGATATGGGGATAGGTTGGGGAAGGGGGGTTGTGTGGGCCTGTGTAAGATGTTCTTTCAGAGAGTCGGTACAGACTTGATGAGTTGAATGGCCTCCTTCTGCACTGAAGGGATTCCATGGCTCAGCACGCAGATACAATAAGTAATTCGGAAAGCAAATAGAAAGTTGGACTTCATTGTAAGGGGGATCGCATATAAAAGTCTTGCCACAACTGTACAAGATATTGATGAGACCACGTCTAGAATATTGTGTACAGTTTATGTCACCTTATTTAGGGAGGGCCATTCTTGCATTGGAAATGGTTCAGAGAAAGTTCAGTGGGCTGATTCCTGAATAAGGGGGTTGTCATATAAGGAAAAGTTGAGCAGGTTGGCCCTATACAGGCTGGAGTTCAGAAGAATAAGAGGTGAGCTTCTCAGGGCAGATACTGGGAGGATGTTTCCTCTCATGGGGTGGGGGGAGGGGGTTGTGAAGTAGAATCCAGAACGAGAGAAGATCGTTTAAAAATAAGGAATCTCCCATCTAAGATGGAAGTGAAAAGTCGTCTCGTCTCTCAAAAAGTCTATAGTGTTTGGACTTCTGTTCCATACAGTGCATTGCAGGATGGATCATTGAATATATTCAAAGATAATCTTTGATTCATCAAAGCAGTCGCGGATTTGGGGGGACAGACAAGAAAGTGGAGTTAAGGCCACAGCAGATCAGCTACGATCTTATTGAATCATAGAATTCCTACAGTGCAGAAGGAGGCCATTCGGCCCATTGAGTCTGCACAGACTACAATCCCACCCAGGCCCTATTTCCATAACCCCACATATTTACCCTGCTAATCTCCCTGACGCTAGGGTCAATTTAGCTTGGACAGTCAACCTAACCCACACATCTTTGGACTGTGGGAGGAAACTGGAGCACCCACGCAGACACAGGGAGAATATGCAAATTCCACACAGACAGTGACCCGAGGCCAGAATTGAACCCGGGTCCCTGGCGTTGTGAGGCAGCAGTGCTAACCATTGTGCCAATAGTGGAACCGGCTTGAGGGGTCCTAATTCCTGCTCCTAATTCAGATGTTCTTATGTTTTGGAAATGAACATTTTGTAATAGAAATGCTACAAGTCCTGTTTAAGATTTAAGATTGCAGAGGATTTTTTTCAGCTCCGCTTTGCTCATTTTTGGGGGAAGGTTGGGAATTAATGGCTGATTTTTAACTTTGGGGGCAGAGAACAGAACTGGGACTGTTTCTTGTTCCCGAGCCTGCCTCCCAGGGAGGGGGGGGGGGGCAATAATCACTCATTAGATTTTTAACCAGGGTGTCCGTCCCCTTAGGAACATGAGGAGAGCCTCCCTCTCCAATTAAGGGCAAAAAGCTGGCTCTCAAAAGGGGGCCAATCAGTGGTCTTCCAGCTTCAGAGAAGAAGCTGACTGCAGGAAATGGTAAGTAACTAAGAGAGCACCTCACCATAAAGGTGGCCTTTAAGCAGCCCCTTTTTTTCTAGAAATTTACTTCAAAAATGTGGCAGGCTACCACTGTGGGGGGAGGGGGGGGGGGGGGAGGAGGGGGGGGGGGGGGAATGGGCCACGTTGGAGATAGTGGAAAGTCACCTTTGGCTGCACTCAAAGCCAGGGAGGGAGGGAGGGCCCGGAAGCTTCTACAGAGGACTGACCCCTTAGTCTGTCACAGGATGCTCCACCTCCAGGTTCCTGGTGTATTGAGAAACTGGAGGCCGACGAGAGCAGCACTGTGGCACAACGGGGTGCTGCGGTGACACTGTGGTTAGCACTGCTGCCTCACAGCGCGAGAGGCCCAGGTTCAATTCCAACCTTAGGTGACCGTCCCTGTGGACTTTGCATGTTCTCTCTGTGCCTGTGTGAGTTTCCTCCGGGGGCTCCAGTTTCTTCCCTCACTCCAAAGATATGCAGGTGAGGTGGGTTGACGCTACTAAATTGCCCCTTAGTGTTCCAAGATGTGATGGTTGGGGGGGATTAGTGGGGGTAAATAGGTGGGGTTACAGGTATACGGCCTGGGTAAAATGCTTGGTTGGAGAGTCAGTGCAGACTTGATGGGCTGAATGGCCTCCTTCTGCACTTTAGGGATTCTATGACTGGAAAATCCTGCCCTCAGAATTGAGAGTGATGCTCAAGAAAAATAATGTTGAAGAATAAGATGGACTTGATCATTGAGTCTGTTATGTAAAGGCAAGCATTTCCATTACTTTTGGGAGTGGCCAACATTTCCTGTTTGCAATTACCATCAGAATGCTCAGGAGTGCCAACTGATGATCTCTTTGATGTGTGTCACTCCACTATTTCCACAAACAGTTTACTTAAAAGCTCATTCACATGGGTACTTCTTCGTCAAAATATGTCAGGGTTTCAACAGCTGCGACATGGGATTATGAGGCAGTTTCATAATGCTCTGTGTCCCTGCTATCCAGTTTGAACCAGGCCATTATGGGGATGCATCACACAACTACTGGCCACAGAGAGGAAGGAAACGGAGGTAATCCAATCTATATTTTATTGCTTTTCTTTTTGAGGTCTCTCATGCAATTTTGTTTGCAGAGCTCATGAGAAAAGATCATCCGATCTTGACTCTTGCAAAGCCCAAGAAAGGTAGAATCCCAACATGACCTAAATAGATATGTCATAATAAAGAAAACACCATTCAACTTTTATCGTCTAGGATTGTAACCTGAGCACCATCTCTCCCCTGGTGTTGGTGTAATTAGTCTTTGTAATGTCAGTGAGTGAGGTGGACAAGTGAATTTTGCTTAGGTTGCATTGTGCTTCTAATTACTCAGGCTGAAAATATTTCAGAAATGCTAAAGGCCGGCAGAAGATTCCCACGTGTATAATTTTCCATGCATCAGTCTTTGCCCTCTCACTCCAACTAATTATTGTTCCAACATATTAAATGAATCCTAATACATTGTGAAGTGTACTCTGACACAATGGAACCGATGGTGCTATTTTCAGGACAGGTATTGAGGGGACATGTTTCACAGAAATGGATCAAAATATTCTTTTGCACGTAAAAGTTCAAGAATATTTTGTGTCACCTTGCCTCTGAGTTCGGAGATTGTGGGTTTGATACCCATTCTAGGAATTGAGATGCAAAATTTTGGCCGGCGCTCAAAGTGCAGAACTGAGGGAGTGCTGCACTGCCGGAGGTGGCCGTCATTCAGATGGGGCATTAAACCGAGGTCCTCTCAGGTAAATGCAAAACACCTCATGGCACTACTTCGAAGAAGAACAGGCACGGCAGGTGTCACAGTGGTTAGCACTGCTGCCTCACAGCGCCAGGGACCTGGGTTCAATTCCCCACTTGGGTCACTGTATGTGCGGAGTCTGCACGTTCTCCCCGTGTCTGCATGGGTTTCCACCAGATGCTCTAGTTTCCTCCCACAGTCTGAAAGACATGCTAGTTAGGTGCATTGGCTGTGCGAAAATTCTCCCTCAGTGTACCCGAACAGGCCCCGGAGTGCGGCAACTGGGGGATTTTCACAGAAGCTTCATTGCAGTATTAATGTAAGCCTACTTGTGACACTAATAAATAAACTTTAAACTTTAAAAAAGGGGAGTTATCCCCAATGCTCTGGCCAATCCATCAATCAAATTTCCAAAGCAGGTTATTACATTATTGTTTGCAAGAACTTGGCATCCGCAAATTGGTTGCCATATTTCCTACATCACACCAGTGATTATACTTCAAAAGTATTTCACTGACTGCAAAGCACAACAGAATTGTAAAAAAATATTTTTCAGTCGGAGAGGTTGTTCTGTAGTATACATCACTTACAACATCACTGAACACTCATTTACTCCTGAATGCATCAGCCCAACTTTTTCAACCCTCTTTACCATAGAATGACAGGGTAAGTTATGCAAGTTCACACCACTGCAACCACTTCAGTGTCCAGTCCACTGGTGAGGATTTTCACAGCACACACTGTGGAGGAGCAGTGTATCACTGACAGCTACTTCTAGATTACCCTGTTTTACTGGACATGTGGATACTCCAGAAGTTGCTGTCAAATTATAACATGAGTGCTGACAGCTTTATGACACTCATTACAATTCCTGGACCCTTGACATAGTACAATAATGTAAAATGGCTGACAGCATCCCACTTGGCATCTCTTAGGAACACAGAAACAGGTGTCAGCCATTTGGTCACTGCAGCCTGCCATTCCATTTAATCATGTTAATCTTTATCATAAATCCATTGACTTGCCTTGGTTGCATATTCTGTAATGCCCTTGACTGGCACAAATGACCTTACATTTCAAATTATCGTTCAAACTTGTATTTACTGCTTTTTATGGCAGAGAGTTCCTCATAATCGTCACGTTTTGTGTGTCGAGGTATCGCCTGAAGGCCTGGCTCTGATTCTAAGACTATGTTTCCTTGTCCGAGACTGCCGCACCAGCAAAACATGTTTCTCTCGATCTCACCTCTTCGTCAATTCCTTTCAAAGTCCTAAATAAAAACTCAATCTCTCCCAAATTTTATTTTGATTGAAGTCCACAGAAATCAGATGGCTGATGGCACAGTGGTACAGTGGTTAGCACTGCTGCCTCACAGTGCCAGGGACCTGGGTTCGATCCCTGACTTGGGTCACTATCTGTGTGGAGTTTGCACGTTCTCCCCGTGTCTGCGTGGGTTTCCTCCGGGGGCTCCGGTTTCCTCTCACAGCCCAAAGATATGCGGGTTAGGTTGATTGGCCATGCTAAATTGACCCTAGTTCCGGGGAGATTAGCAGGGTAAATATGTGGGGTTACGGGGATAGGGTGGGATTGTTGTCGGTGCTGGCTCGATGGGCCAAATAGCCTCCTTCTGCACTGTAGAGATTCTGTGAATTCTATGAATATCTACCACTAAAATATGAGTAAAATGCTGTGGATGCCAGAGGTCCGAAATAAAAACAGGAAGCGCTGGGAATACTCAGCAGGTGTGGCAGCGTCTGAGAATCAGTGTTAATGTTGTGAGTTAAGTATGGCTCTTCTTCAAAATGTTTACCACTATCTTTTCATTCATCGCACTCCTGTTGGTCGGATTTTTGGTGCCAAAGAATGGCTGTATTTGCCGAAACAATAGAAGTCAGTGCAGTTTGAACATAATTCATTCCATAAAACGCTTTGAGCTGGGTACGTTATTTTGATATTTATTCCTAGTCTTTTCCGTAAATTACCTTTGTGTCACACTCCACTCTCAAGCCAAGGAATGGGCGGTTAACTTGCACTAATGTCATTGCCAATGGTAATTTGTAACTGGTTTTTGATTGTACACTCAATAATGATTCCCTTTCTAATCATTTTCCCCTCATTTCTGAAGTGCTTCTGAATGTGGACGAGACATGTTCCCCATGAAGAGACAACCTGTGGCTTGCTGCCCAGAAATCGTACATTCAAAACTGCAACCACGGTATGCTCAATTAAGCATTATTTGTCAGAAAAATCCTTCAGATGAGAAAACTGATAGCATTTTTCACACCAAAGTAATTATCCCAATTATAGCGAAGACATTTAATATTCAATTACTCCCGCTGACTTATCACATCAGATAGTAAGGCCAGAAATATTGCAACAATTCCTCAGCATAAAATTAGCCACCCATGAATGGTGCCTTACTTCAATTCATTAGGGTACTGGTGTGGGTGAGTGCAGTGGGTCAGCAGAGCTCCATCGATATGGGCAGAATCATTGAAATCATAGAAACCCCACAGCACAGAAAGAGGCCACCCGGCCCATCGAGTCTGCACCGACCACAATCCCACCCAGGCCCCACCCCCATATCCCCACACATTTACCCACTAATCCCTCTAACCTACGCATCTCAGGACACTAAGGGCAATTTTTAGCATGGTCAATCAACCTAACCCGCACATCTTTGGACAGTGGGAGGAAAGCGGAGCACCCGGAGGAAACCCACGCAGACACAAGGAGAATGTGCAAACTCCACACAGACAGTGACCCAAGCCGGGAATCGAACCCAGGTTCCTGGAGCTGTGAAGCAGCAGTGCCACTGTGCTACCGTGCCGCCCCTAAAACAATAAAATAAATAAAACAATAAACAAAACAAAAAATAAAACAATAAAAACAAGAAAATAAACAATAAAACAATAAAAGAAACAAAAGAATAAAATAAATATTGCTCAAAGCAATGCTCAGACTAAACCACCATCTGATATCCATTTCTACATTTTGTTGCCACTTGAATGCATTTGTAATCCCTGCCCTTTGGGGAGGTGGTGGCATAGTGGTAATCTCACTTGGCTAGTAACCCAGGGGGCACAGGTTCAAATCCCACCATAGTAGCTGGTGGGAAGCAGTCACTCCAGTGGGAGTGAATCAATGCGGTCCCAAGACTCCCCCTCCCTAGCTTACTCCTGGCAAATGTCCAATCTCTGGAAGACAAGCAAGACGAACCTAAAGCCAGACTCACTTTTCTAACAGAACTGAGGGACTGTTGTGTGCTCTGTTTCATGGAGATGTGGCTCACTCCTGCTTCACCAGACAGTGCCCTACAACCAGAGGGCTTCTCAATCCATCGAATGGACTGTACAGCAGCCTTAGGCAAGGCCAGGGCAGGTGGGGTCTGCCTCCTAATCAATACCTCATGGTGCATTGACATAACAACACTGACAAGTTTCTGCTCCCCAGACCTAGGATACCTGACGCTAAAATGTCGCCCCTTCTACCTTCCATGGGAGTTCACCTCTGTTATCCTGACAGCAGTTTCTAAACCACCCCATGTGGACGTGAAGACTGCTCTGGACGAAACATAAATCACGACAAATAGCCTTGAGATGAAACATCCCGAGGCCTTGTTCACCATGGACGGGGACTTCAATCAGGCCAAGCTCAAGAGCGTACTACCAAGTTACCACCAACATGACCCCTGTTCCACCAGAGGCCCAAACATCCTGGACCACTGCTGCACAAATATCAAACATGCCTACCGCTCTATTGCCCGCCCACACTTTGGTAAATCAGGCCACAAGGCTGTGCTCCTGCTCCCGGCTTGCAAGCAAAAATTGAAGCGGGAGAATCCATCAAAGAAAGTTGTGCAATGTTGGTCGGAGGAATCGGATAATCTCCTACGGGACTGTTTAAAGTCAGTAGATTGGTCAGTATTTAAAACCTTTGCGACCAGCCTGAACGAGTACCCACTACAGGAACTGACTTCATTAGTAAGTGTGTAGAGGACTGTGTGCCAAAGAAGCAAATCCGCGTGTTTCCCAACCGGATGAAACAGGGATATCCACTGCTTGCTGAAGTCCAGGTCTGAGGCGTTCAAGTCAAGCGACACTGACCTATACAAAATTCTGTTTGTGAACAGAATTCCCACTCACCTGAAGAAGGGGCTTAGAGCTCCGAAAGCTTGTGTGGCTTTTGCTACCAAATAAACCTGTTGGACTTTAACCTGGTGTTGTTAAACTTCTTACTATACAAAAAAGCCAGATACGACCTACAGAGATCCATCAAAGATGCCAAAAGATAGTACTGAACCAAGCTAGAATCCCATGTTAGTCACACGGTCTTCCATCGACTATGGCAAGATCCGCAAAACATAACAGGCTACAAGATGAAGGCATGTAAAATCGCCAGCTCCAACACACCTCTCCCTGATGAGCTCGATGCATTCCATGTCCGTTTTGAGCAAGAGGTCAGGGAGAGTATGCCCTCCACCCTGGAAGCCTCAGACGAACCTGTATCTAAGGTCACCATTGCAGATGTCAGAGCAACCTTCTCGAAGGTCAACCTATGGAAAGTGACTGGTCTGTATGGGGAGCATGTTGGTACGTGTCCTCAGACTTTTGTTTCTTTTTTCCGATGGAAGAAGTTGGAAGAGAGTTTGTCCGGGGTGTGTGGGATTCTTGATTATGCTGGCTGCTTTCCCGAGACAGTGGGAAATTTAGACAGTGTCAATGGATGGGAGGCTGGTTTGCATGATGGACTGGGCTTCTTTCATGACCCTTTGTAGTTTCTTGCAGTCTTAGTCAGAGCAGGAGCCATACCAAGCTGTGATACAACTGGAATGAATGCTATCTATGGTGCATCTGTAAAACTTGGAGAGAGTCATAGCAGAACTGGCCCAGCTGGGGTACCTGGATGAGCACTCATATCTTGCGTGGATCAGCCGACGGGGGTATTCTCAGACATCTTTAACCTCTCTTTACAACAATCTGAGGTCTCTAGCTTCTTCAAGAAGACCACCATCATCCCGGTACCAAAGAAAAGCCAGGCAGCATGCTTAATGACTATCGTCCGATGGCACTGGCATTCATCATTATGAAGTGCTTCAAAAGGTTAGTCATGGCATATCAAATCTGGCCTCCCAGATTGCCAGGGTGCATTACAGTTCACCAACTGCCGCAACAGATCCACAGCAGACGCCATCTCCCTGGCCCTGCACTCAACCCTGGAACCCCTAGACAACAAAGACTCCGATGTCAGACTCCTATTTCTCGACTACAGCTCAGCCTTCAACACCATTATTCCTACGAAACTCATCTCCAAGCTCCATGACCTGGGGATTGGCTCCTCCCTCTGTGACTGGATCCTGAACTTCCTAACCCACAGACCACAATCAGTAAGGATAGGCAACAATACCTCCTCCACGATCATCCTCAACCCCGGTGCTCCACAAGGCTGTCTTCTCAGCCTCCTACTATACTCCTTGTATACCTATGACTGTGTGGCCAAATCCTCCCTCCAATACGATTTTCAAGTTTGCTGACGACATCACCGTAGTGGGTCGGATCTCAAACAATGATGAGACAGAATACAGGAAAGAGATAAAGAATCTGGTGAACTGGTGCGATGACAATAATCTCTCCCCCAATGTCAACAAAACAAAGGAGATTGTCAGCGACTTCAGGAAGCGCAAAGGAGAACATGCCCCTGCCCACATCATTGGGGAAAACACAGTAAGAAGTTTAACAACACCAGGTTAAAGTCCAACAGGTTTATTTGGTAGCAAAAGCCGCACAAGCTTTCGGAGCTCCAAGCCCCTTCTTCAGGTGAGTGGGAATTCTGTTCACAAAACTGAATGTCAGTCTCTGTCTTACTGTACTCAGTCAGGCCCTGTCAACTACAAAAGGTTTTGTGAACAGAATTCCCATTCACCTGAAGAAGGGGCTTGGAGCTCCGAAAGCTTGTGTGGCTTTTGCTACCAAATAAACCTGTTGGACTTTAACCTGGTGTTGTTACACTTCTTACTGTGTTTACCCCAGTCCAACGCCGGCATCTCCACACCACATCATTGGGGACAAAGTAGAAATAGTCAAAAGCTTCAAGCTTTTAGGTGTCCAATCACCAACTTTTCCATTGTAGTTCCATTCACGACCTTTTGTAGAGCATCTTAACCAGGCCCTATCCCTGTAACCTCACATATTTACCCCGCTAATCCCTCTAATTTACACATCTTGGGATATAAGGGTCAATTTAGCATGGTCAATTCACCTAACCCACACATCATTTGATTTAATTTGATTTATTATTGTCACATGTATTACCATACAATGAAAAGTCTGCTCCGACTCTCACCAACTTTTACAGGTGCACCAGGGAAAGCATTCTTTCTGGTTGTATCACAGCTTGGTATGGCTCCTGCTCTGCCCAAGACCGCAAGGAACTACAAAGGAATGGAAAGGAACTACAAAAAGGTCATGAATGTAGCCCAATCCCCGCAAACCAGCCTCCCATCCACTGACTCTGTCTACACTTCCCGCTGCCTCGGGAAAGCAGCCAGCATAATTAAGGACCCCATGCACCCCGGACATTCTCTCTTCCACCTTCTTCCTTCGGGAAAAAGATACAAAAGTCTGAGGTCACATACCAACCGACTCAAGAACAGCTTCTTCCCTGCTGCTGTCAGTCTTTTGAATGGACCTACCTTGCATTAAGTTAATCTTCCTCTACACCCTAGCTATGACAGTAACACTACATTCTGCACTCTCTCGTTTCCTTCTCTATGAATGGTATATTTTGTCTGTATAGTGCGCAAGGAACAATACTTTTCACTGTATGGTAATACATGTGACAATAATAAATTAAATCAAATCAACAACCTATCCTGGTCCCCCCATGCCGACACTATAGTTAAGAAAGCCCACCAATGCCTCTTCTTTCTCAGAAGACTAAGGAAATTTGGCCTGCCTGCTACGACTGTCACCAACGTTTACAGATGCATCATGGAAAGCATTCTTTCTTGTTGTATCACAGCTTAATATGGCTCCTGCTCTTTTCAAGACCACTAGGAACTACAAAAGGTCGTGAACAAAGCCCAATCGATTCCTCAAACCATCCATTGATTCTGTCTACACTTCCCGCTGCCTTGGAAAAGCAGCCAGCATAATCAAGGACCCCACGCACCCCGGACATACTCTCTTTCACCTTCTTCCGCTGGGAAAATGATATAAAAGAATGAGGTCACGTACCAACCGACTCAAAAGCAACTTCTTCCCTGCTGCCATCAGACTTTTGAATGGACCTACTTTCCATTAAGTTGATCTTTCTCTACACCCCAGCTATGACTGTAACACTACATTCTGCACTCTCTCGTTTCCTTCTCTATGTATGGTATGTTTGTCTGTATAGTGTGCAAGAAACAATACTTTTCACTGTATACTAATACATGTGAAAATAATAAATCAAATCAAATCAAATCAAATGATGTGTCGGTTAGGTGGATTGACCATGCTAAATTGCCCCCTATATCCCAAGATGTGTAAGTTAGGGGGATTAGCGGGGTAAATATGTGGGGTTACAGGAATAGGGCCCAGGTAAGATGCTCTGTCGAATGTCAGTGTGGACCTGATGGGCTGAATGGCCTCCTGCACTGTAGCTATTCTATCACTGGAAACAAAATGCTGACAGAGGTGACTTCCTGTCATCAAGGGCATTGATTGAAGAATGAGGGTCAACAGTCATCTCACCCCACATCCATTTGGTTCATTGGTAGGGCTTCAGTAATGAACCTCAATAGAGTAGCAGCAGACAAGCACTTTGTGGAGACTCAGTACAACCCATGCCACAACCGAACAGCAGGTGTACCATGCTTCAGTGATGAAAAATATATCTCGGACAACTTGTTTTTAAATGTGTTCCCCATTGCAGTCCATTAAAAAAAAGATTAAATCATAACTTCATTTTTAAATAAAAATTGTTACCTCATTACAGGTATATGATCCTAGGTCTTCTTGTCACCAGGCAACGCAGGGGGCCCCATGAATCCTGGATTATCTATCTGAATTGCAGTAAGGTTGTGCATTCAGAGTGGCCTGAGGGCTACCAGGTAAAACTACCTGATACCTGAACGATCTTTTCTCCTTAAGAACCAGAAAGAGTCGAAAATGTAGGCTGTGGTGTTTTGAAAAAACTATGCTGAAGGACTATGCTTAAACCAGTCTCCTCTTTAACTGCTAAAGACAAGCAATCGTGTGTATATTAATGAAATGTTTGCACAGGAACAGCACTGCTTGAAAGCTATACCCCACAATACCAACTTCATTGTTCTCTTGAACAAAAAAAGGCCTTCAATAGAGTGCATACTTATACTCGGGTAAACTTGACACTGCGCAAAGCCAACAGGAACAGATTAACATCATTAAGGAATGAAGAAATTCTAGAATGGAATGCTGTGTTAAAGGAGGACAAAGAGGTTTGAAATAAAGACTTGAACCTGGCAGGAACGTTTCCTTCTCCTGTTACTTGAGCAGGACATAAGCAAAGTCAAGGCCGACAACAATGGACCCCGATGGCAGTGACAACCAGAACTTGGCAATCTTGATTTTGTGGATAATGTAGCAGAATTGGGGCAAGGAGAAGAAGAAATGGAAATGAGAATCAGCTCCTCACGCCTCAGAACTAACATCTTGGGTGACAGGTCTCTCTGCATATCTGCACTGCCAGGTGTCTGAATTCATTTCAGTGGAATCATTGCACTTGAACTGAAGGAATAAGGGTATGCTCTGAGTATTCTTGTGGTAGGCATTTAGTAAAAAAAGTAAAGTTTATTTATTAGTCAGGAGTAGGCTTACATTCACACTGCAATGAAGTCAGTGTAAAAATCCCCTAGTCGCCACATTCCGGTGCCTGTTCAGGTACACTGAGGGAGAATTTAGTATTGGCCAATGCACCTAACTAGCACGTCTTTTGGACTGTGGGAGGAAACCGGAGCACCCAGAGGAAACCCACGCAGACATGGGGAGAATGTGCAAACTCCACACTGACAGTGGCCCAAGCCAGGAATCGAACCCAGGTCCCTGGCACTGAGAGGCAGCAGTGCTAAGCATCGTGCCGACCCCGTAAAAGTAAAAACCTAAAGCAGCTAATGAGTCTAAAGGACTGCAACTGCACAGCTGACAGATGGTGAGCAGGTCTGATATGAAATAGAAACATCATCTACTTTTGTGCGTATGTGTGTATATAAATATATGTGTAATTGAAGACACAGTCATCATTCTGTTCCTATTAGCATCTTTTCCAAGGAAGTTTGAGTTATAAGGAGAGACTGGATAGACTGGGACTTTTTTCCCTGGAGCGTAGGAGGCTGAGGGGTGATCTTATTGAGGTCTATAAAATAATGAGGGACATAGATCAGCTAGACAGTCAATATCTTTTCCCAAAGGTAGGGGAGTCTAAAACTAGAGGGCATCGGTTTAAGGTGAGAGGGGAGAGATACAAAAGTGTCCAGAGGGGCAATTTTTTCACTCAGAGGGTGGTGAGGGTCTGGAACAAGCTGCCAGAGGCAGTAGTAGAGGTGGGTACGATTTTGTCTTTTAAAAAGCGTTTAGACAGTTACATGGGCCAAATGCAGACAATTGGGATTAGCTTAGTGGTAAAAACTGGGCAGCATGGACAAGTAGGGCCGAAGGGCCTGTTTCCATGCTGTAAATCTCTGTGACTCCACTTTTTCCAAGTTGATTTTCCAAGTTGACTATAACCATAAAATTCAGTCCATGGATTCTCAGAGGAAAAAAAAAACAATTCGGACCAGTGTTCTTATTTCCCTGTTTTACTCTTTTTTTCCTTTTGCTTCTGGGAAGAGGCATTTGAGAAAGTTCCATATGAAAGGATTAAGCAAATAGTACCACATCATGGGCTATTTAGCTCAAAAATGTAACAACAAAGGAACTAGAAACTGCAGCAAACACATTCCACCATTCAACGAGATCATCACTGATCAGATCTTGGCCTCAACTCCACTTTCCTGCCTGTTCATAGAATGCCTGCAGTGCAGGAAGCCATTTGGCCCATCGAACCTGCACCGACAACTATCCCACCCAGGCCCTATCCCTGTAACCTCATGTATTTACCCTGTTAATCCCCCTGAGGCTAAGGGGCAATTTTTTCGCATGGCCTAATCCACCTAACCCGCACATCTTTGGACTGTATGAGGAAACCAGAGCACACAGAGGAAACCCACGCAGACACGGGTGAACGTACAAACTCCACACATTCTGTCACCCAAATTGAACCTGTTTTCCCTGGCACTGTGAGGCAGCAGTGCTAACCACTGTGCCACTGTGCCACCCATAACTCTTGACCAACCTATAGCTCAAGAATCTAACTACGTCTGCCTTTGAACATTATCAATGATCAGAGCAGGATTTTATGCCCACCGTATCCCCCCTCACCCACCTTTCCCACTCCCCCCCACCTCCCCCCCCAACCCTAACTTGTTTTCAGGCAGCCGAGGCAGCTTTCCATTGGCTGCCATCAAGATTTTCCAGTCCCACTGATGTCTCCGGCATTTTGCATGGCCGGCCTGTCCTGCTGCCAGGCACCCACTACAGCGGGTCACCATTTGGAGGGGATGGAAGATCCCGCTGGCCGGAAGGCTGGAAAATGCCACGCTCAATCTCTCCAGCTCTCTGGGTTAGAGAATTCAAATGATTCGCAATGTCCTAAGAGAAGAAATTCCTCCACATCTCTATCTTAAAGGGATGACACTTCTAGAAAAAAAATCACCTTGTTCTAGATTTCCAATGACGGAGAAAGTAGCAAAATTAAAGCCCAATGGATGAAAGGAACAGTGGCACCATGGATAACAAAGTGGTTAAGAGAAAGAAGGGGGTAGGAGAGTAAGAGTCTTTCATGATGTAGGGAACTAGACAGTGGTGCCCCCCAGAGATATATGTTAGGACTCCTGCTTCTTTTGATCTCTAGTAATGACCTGGATTCAGGCATGCAGAATATAATTTAAAAGCTTAAAGAAGACACAAAGTCGGAATTGTAAGGAAAAAAAAAGAGAAGGATAATAAAAGGCTTCAGGAAAACATAAGCTGATAAAATGGGCAGATATATGGCGGACAGAGTTTAATGCAGAGCAGTGTGAAGAGAGAGTTGAGAAGAATGAGGTGAGGCAATATAAACTCAATGATACAATATTTAAATTAATAGGATGCAGGTGTTGAGACCTGGGGTTATATTTTGTACAAATGTTGAAGGCAGCAGTAAAAGTTGAGATGGCTATTTACCACAAAAAAGGATTTTTGGCCGTAATAATAAAGAAATAGAATGTAAAAGCGAAAAAAGTACTGCTACATTTTTATTAAAATAATAGATTAAACCTCACTGAAGCATTGAGTGGAGTTTACCACTCAACCCATCACGTGTTTCGCGGTGGCAGGAGGTGACCCACCATTAGCCAGTGGCGGGACCTTCAGGTCCCACCGTTGTCAACGGGGTTTCCCATTGAACGTACCCCTCGCCAACTTGAAACCCGCGGCGGGGGTGCGCCATCAGCGGGACAAGTTGATCACGCTGGTGTGAATGGCCGTACATTCTGGCCATTGTGTTGCCTTCAGGATACTGCACTTTAGGAAGGATGTCAAGACATTGGGTGGAATTTTCCCACCTTTCAGGCTCTGACTGAAAACCGACATATCCCTCTCTAGCTGCACAGCCCAGTTTTTACTCCAGATCTTGAGCCTCTCAAGAGAGAAAAAAAATCAGTGGGCGGGATTTATGCTGTCACTCTGATGGGGCAGGGCCTGAGTGGCCAGCAAGGACAGTTTCACGGAGATCAGGGAACCATCTTTAAAGGGTGCCCCGAACAGCACAGGCGGTGAATGGCTCCTAATCGCTGCCCCCATGAATACGTTCGAATCCCCCTCTCCTCTTCCACACCACCACAGCACAAACAATGGGTCTTTTCTACAACACCCCAACCACCAACACCCCCCACCCCCACACCACCCCCCACCACTCCACTCCCCTCCCCCGACCACCCACCACCAATGCAATAACCCCAACATCGGGGCATGCACACCTCACTTAGCAGCCATCGGGATGACCCCTTCCCAAACCCAGCCCCCCTTTTCAATCATCAAGACAACTGTCACCTCCCCACCATATCAGCCCTGGGGGCACGCTCCCCTTTCATAGCCCTCCCCAACCCACATAAGGAGCAACCCTTCCATGGGGCTGCCCAGTGGGCCCACCCCTGACAGTGCCGATCTGTGCCAGGGGCATGTTCCTCTCCACACCCCCACCCCCCTGGGCTATACTTACCTTTGCCCCCAGGGGAATCCTCTTGACTGATTCTCGTTATTAAATTAGTGTTATAAACCTCGCTGATATGAGGGAGGATCATGTGGCGTGTGGAGGAGGGGGTTGGCTAATTACATTTAAAATTTTTTAATGAGGTTCTTGCCATTTGTGGGAGTGAACCTTGTGATGTCACTGGGGAGGTAAGTGGAAAATCGAGAAACATGATCTTGCTGCCGAGAATTGCGTTTCCGGATTCTTGCCCTATTTTACGCCAATGGACTGCTAACATGGGCTCAAAATTGCCCTGGTTAGAGAGGATGAATGGATTGACTGGCATTCTACAGAGCTGAGGCTCTTGAGGACTGGAGATGCTCAGGTCATTTGTCTTAGAGCTTCGAACGTTAAGAGGAGATTTGATATTGGTGTTCAAAATGATGAATGGTTTTGATAGACTAAATGAGGAAAACCTGTTTCCAGTTACAGACAGGCGAGTAACCAAAAGACACAAATTAACTTGATTGGCAGAAGACATGGGAAAACATTTTCTATACAGTGAGTTGGTCTGATCTGAAATGCACTGCCTGAGAGAATAGGCACTTAAACAAAATTTGGATAAATACTAGGCGGAAAAAAACACAAGGTTATGGGCAGAGAGCAGGATGAGTTCATAGAATCATAGAATCCCTACAGTGCAGAAGGAGGCCATTCGGCCCATCGAGTCTGCACCATCCACAATCCCACCCAGGCCCTATTCCCATAACTCCACATATTTACCTTGCTAATCCCCTGACACTAGGGTCAATTTAACACGGCCAGTCAACCTAACCCGCACATCTTTGGACTGATTTAAATAGCTTCACTAAAGAAATAGCATTTACAATGGGCCAAATAACTTCCTTCCAAGCTGTATCATTCTGTGATTCTATGAAAGTGGTTGTGAATCAAGTAAATAGAAAGTAAATTGGCTAATGGATACTTACAAAAGGAATTACGATCAGGAGGAAGGAATATTAAGTTAGATATCTCAAGGCTCAGTATTTGGCCACTATTGTAGCTAATGCATGTCAGTGATTTGGGTTCAAAGCCAATGACTGCTTAAACATTTATTCATGGGATGTGGGTATCGTTGACTAGACCACCATTTATATACCCATTCCTAATTGTCCTTGAGAAGGTGGTGGTGAACTGACTGACTGAACTGCCACTGTCCCTGTGGTGTGGGTACAACCTCAATGCTGTTTGGGAGGGAGTTCCAGGATTTTGACCTGGCGACAGTGAAGGAACACTGATATATTTCCAAGTCAGGATGGCGAGTGGCTTGGAGGGGAACTTGCAGGTGGTGACGTTCCCATGCATCTGCTGCCTTTGTCCTTCCAGATGGTTGAAGTTGTGGGTTTGGAAGGTCCTGTTGAAAGAGCCTTAGTGAGCAATATGCTCAACAAGCAACTTCGACAGTCTCCAATTTGAAACTGCCTATTTGAGCCTCTCTGTCTTTCACCCCACATTTCAGTTTCCCCTCCCAATCTCTGTCCTCATTTTCTGTTCGAACATTCCTCATGCTTAACACCCATTTTGACACTGAAGTCTCAGTTGTTGTTCTTGGAAGCAGCTCAGAAAATGCAAAGTAAATAAATTAATAAACACATTCATGTCAGCACAGCAGCGGGGCCAATCAAAATGAATAAGTGTTAAGTGTTGCAAATAGGAAGAAAAATTGAAAACATGTGTGTGCTCCAGAAACTGTGCCCAAGCAGTCAAGGGTGAAATTGAGAGAGTCCAGGAAGTCTTAACAAATTCAATGTTCAACATGTCCAGCGGCTGCAGAGGAATAATCAGCAAAACAAATAGAACGCTGAGCCAAAAGACAAAAGACTCGGCTTCTGATCAGATCATGCCTTTATTGAGTATGGTACCCATTTCTGTCCACTTTTTAAATTCATTTATGGGACATCGCTGGCTGCCAGCAATTATTGCCCATCCCTAGTTGCCCTTGGTGGATAGTTGAGAGTCAACCACATTGCTGTTGCTCTGTAGGCCAGACCAGGTAAGGACGGCAGATTTCCTTCCCTAAAGGACATTAGTGAACCAGATGGGTTTTTCTGACAATCCACAATGGTCTCATGGTCACCAGAAGAGTCTTAATTCCAGATATTTTTTATTGAATTCAAATTTCACCATCTGCCGTGGCGGGATTCGAACCTGAGTGCCCAGAACATTTGCTTAGTTTCTGTATTAATATTCGAGTGATAATCCTACTAGGCCATCAGCTCCACTAAGCAAGACATTTAAGCACAGGAGGAGATTCATGAGGCCATTGACTAGTTTTTGAAATCTAGAGAAATCTAAACTTTTCTGCCTTAGCATTGGAACAAGAGTAAGTCATTCAACTCCTCAGATCTGTTCCATCATTCACTTGGATCCTGACCATTTGTCATGCAATGCCATTTACCCTTGAAAGGAAGGTTCTGAGAGATAGACTCATACAAGAATCCAAGATAATCTTGCATCAACAAAGAAATAAATACAAAGCCCAAAGGAAGAGCTAATAGATGGCATGACCAAGCTTGGGCAAAGAGGTAAGCTTCTGAGGTGGGTCTAAAAAAAGGAAATGGAGATGCAGCAGTGAGAGGTTTGAGGAGAAAATTTCAGATAGCTGACTAAAGATTGTTGTGGAATGGTGGGGAAAGCGGGGCAGCACGATGGCACAGTGGTTAGCACTGCTGCCTCACAGCGCCAGGGACCCAGGTTCAATTCCCACCTTGGATCACTGTGTGAAGTTTGCAGATTCCCCCATGTCTTCACGGGTTTCCTCCCACAGTCCAAAGGTGTGCATGTTAGATGGATTGGCCAGGCTAAATTGACCATCAGTGTCAGGGGGACTAGCTAGGGTAAATGCATAGGAATGGGGATAGGGCCTGGGTGGGATTGTGGTCTGTGCAGACTCGATGGGCTGAATGACCTCCTTCTATGATTCTATAACCATAAGATGTCAAGATTGAAGGAAGGAACATTTCTCGGGGAATTTCAGTGCTTGAGGAAGTTACAGAGATAGGGAGGGCTGAGGCCATTGAATGGTTTCGCTCCAGAACATGAAAGTCTAAATCGAAATTCTAGAGGGTGTAGGTTTAAGTGAGAGGGAAAAGCTTCAAAAGGGACCTGAGGGGCAACCTTTTTATACAGAGGGTAGTAGAGGAGCTGCCAGAGGAGGAGGTCGAAGCAAGTACAATTACAACATTTAAAAGACATTTGGACATGGATAAAAGTTTAAAGTTTATTTATTAGTGCCACAAGTAGGCTAACATTAACACTGCAATTAAGTTACTGTGAAAATCCCCTAGTCGCCACACTCTGGATTTACAAAGGGGAAATCATGCTTGATGAATTTATTGGAATAAATTCTTTGAGTTGACCGAGGAGAACCTGTGGATGTGGTTTATTTAGACTCTCAGAAGGCTTTCAATAAGGTTTATCATAACAAATTACTATGTAAAGTTAAAGCGCATGGGATTACAGGTAATGTCTTGATGTGGATAGAAAGCTGGTTAGCAGATAGGAAGCAATGAGTTGGCATGAATGGATCTTTTTCTGACTGGCAGATAGTGACAAGCGGGGTACCGCAGGGATCTGTGCTAGGACCCAAAGTGTTCACATTATATGTTAATGATTTAGAAGAGGGAACTGAATGTATTATCTCCAAATTCTCAGATGATACAAAGTTGGGTAGGAGGGTGAGCTGTGAGGAAGATGCAGAGATGCTTCAGCGTGACTTGGATAGGCTTATTGTGTGGACATATGCATGGCAGATGCAGTATAATGTGGATAAAAGGAAGACAGATCATTACTTGAGTGGGCGTAAATTGAGTGAGGTGGTTTCCTCCGGGTGCTCCGGTTTCCTCCCACAGTCCAAAGATATGCAGGTTAGGTTGATTGGCCATGCTAAAATTGCCCCTTAGTGTCCTGAGATGTGTAGGTTAGAGGGATTAGTGGGTAAATATGTAGGGATATGGGAGTAGGGCCTGGGTGGGATTGTGGTGGGTGCAGACTCGATGGGCCAAATGGCCTCTTTCTGCACTGTAGGGTTTCTGTGATTTCTGTGATCTGTGGTTACTCAGCGACACATTGGTTGCTGAAAGCTAGCGCGCAGGTACAGCAAGCAGTAAAGAAGGCAAATGGTATGTTTGCTTTCATAGCAAGAGGATTTGAGTATAGGAATAGGAATTTGTTACTGTAATTGTATAGGGCATTGGTGAGGCCATACCTGGAGTGTTGTGTGTATTTTGGTGTCCTTATCTGAGGAAGGATGTCCTTGCTGTAGAGGGAATGCAGCGAAGGTTTAACAGGCTGATTCCTGGGATGGCAGGTCTGCCATATGAGGAGAGACTAAGTTGGTTAGAATTGCATTCATTGGAGTTTAGAAGAGTGAGAGGGGATCTCATTGAAACTTAAAGTCTAACAGGATTAGACAGGGTATATACAGAAAGAATGTTCCCGATGGTGGGGGAGACCAGAACTAGGGATCATAGTTTGAGGATAAGGGGTAAGGCTTTTAGAATTGAGGTGAGGAGAAATTTCTTCACCCAGAGAGTGATGGATCTGTGGAATGCACTGCTGCAGAAAGTAGTTGAGGCCAAAACATTGTGTGATTTCAAGAAGAAATTAGATATAACTCTTGGGGCTAAGGGATCAAGGGATATGGGGCAGAGGGGGGAATCAGGAAATTGAATTTGAAGATCGGCCATGATCACAATGAATGGCGGAGCAGGCTCAAAGGGCCGAATGGCCTCCTCCTGTTTCTAGTTTCTATGTTTCTACGGAATGAATAATGATGTAACTGAGGAGCAGCTGATGTCTGCTTATTTTGAGCGAAAATTGATTTTCGAAAGGAGCACCAAAGAAACTTTGTTGGATTTATTTAGGTAACAATCGGATAGTGTAATGGAGAATCTTTCTGGACAATTATACTCATTTTATTTTTTAACCCACACACCCGCTTCTAAGAATAGTAAGGCTCATTGTTGGGTAGTTTATGGTAAACTTTACTGTACATTAGTCCGTGCTCTCCTTGAAATGTGGAAATGTGTAAAAGGCAATACAAAGTTGCACATTCTTATTTTACCCATTATTGACATTTCTCATTTTGGCAAGGCTATAATGTCAGTATTTTAGTGATATTAGCCATTCTGACACAAATCATAAACATAGCAAAAAATGCTCTCTTTTTCTATATATGAAGGATACGTGAATGAAGCCCAATCCATCACTCAAACCAGCCTCCCATCCATTGGCATTGTCTACACTTCCTGCTGCCTCGGAAAAGCAGTCAGCATAATCAAGGACCCCAAGCACACTCTTCCACCTTCTTCCTTCGGGCAAAAGATACAAAAGTCTGAGATCACGTACCAACCGACTCAAGGACAGCATCTTCCCTGCTGCCATCAGAATTTTGAATGGATATACTTCACATTAAGTTGATCTTTCTTGACACCCTAGCTACGACTGTAACACTACATTCTGCACTCTCTCCTTTCCTTCTCTATGCATGGTATGCTTTGTCTGTATAGCGCGCAAGAAACAGCACTTTTCACTGGATACTAATACATGTGACAGTAATAAATAAAATCAAAGATACCAATGAAACCTATAATACATTAATACTACTCTTTAAACATTTGCTGTCAGTGGGCACAATGCAATTCCTAACCAAAATCATCTCTGTAACTGCCAAAGAGAAGCCAATGATTCCTGAGTCACTTGAACACATTTCAGTCACTGGTTTAGAGCAATGGGGTATAGGAGAAGCTCATAGATCTATCTGCCAATCCTATCAGTTATTGATTCTGCATGGCTTGAGAAAGGGGAAAAACAAAGGGATAATGAACAGCTATGTACTCAAGGAGAAAAGAAATCAAGCATGCTTCACAGAGTTACAATTTGCTCTTATGCCACCAATAGGTAACCTCCCAGTGCCATCATTTGGAAACAAGATAGAACTGGAAGCCTGATAAAGTGTGCTGGTACAATCCATAGCAGATAGAAAATAGCGTGACTTCTAACAGTAGCACTAATCAATTTTAAAGTTTGTTTATTAGTGTCACAAGTAAGCTTACATTAACACTACAATGAAGTTACTGTGAAAACCCCCAAGTTGCTACACTCCGCTGCCTTTTCGGGTACACTAGGGGAGAATTTAGCATGGCCAATGCACCTTACTAGCATATCTTTCGGAGTTGTGGGGGGAAACTGGAGCACCCAGAGGAAGCCCACGCAGACATAGGGAGAACGTGCAGACTCTGCACAGACAGTGACCCAAGCCGGGAATTGAACCCAGGTTCCTGGTGCTGTGAGGCAGCTGTGCTAACCACTGTGCCACCGTGCCATCCCTCATTGACCTCTTTCCATTTATTGTTCTTGCATTATGCTACAAACAAGCACAGGCCAGCTGAGTGTACAGAATAGACTTTATTTGTGCATTAAAAATGATGAGTCCATGCCATGGAAGGGTAGCTCTTCGTGTTTCTTTCTCCCTGCAACTACCTGACTTAGTTCCATATCCTTTGCCCTCTTTGTACACTGGCCGCTTATCAGAAAGGATGCAAGGAGAGGAAATCCAAAATCAGCAACTCATCCAGAGCTCACTCATCTGCGTTATCCTGTCCTATATGCAGAAGAACTATCCAGGCAGTCACCTAAGTGCCCGCCGGAACCATATCAAACACACCAAATGATGAACATGGTCATCTTCACCTCAAAGGACAAACAAGCCCAAGACAAACAAGAGATATTGGACGGGATTTATGGCCTCGCTCATCCAGAACCCATAAAATCCCGCCCCAGGTCAACAGCACAGTGGTTAGCACTGCTGCCTCACAGCTCCAGGAACCCGGGTTCAATTCCCGGGCTTGGCTCACTGTCTGTGTGGAGTTTGCACATTCTCCCCGTGTCTGCATGGGTTTCCTCCGGGTGCTCCGGTTTCCTCCCACACTCCAAAGATGTGTGGGTTAGGTTGATTGGCCATGCAAAATTGACCCTGGTGTCAGGGGATTAGCAGGGTAAATATGTGGGGTTACAGCAATGGGGCCTGGTGGGATTGTGGTTGGTGCAGTCTCCTTCTGCACTGTAGGGTTTCTATGATGGATTCTATGACCTTTCCATGGTCCACCCCTTGCCCGCACTGATTCCCATGGTGGGTGGGGTGGTAAGATGCCAGTATGTCATGCATACACAGAGCTTCACACTATTAGATCCTTTATGAGGTTACACTTCTTGATTATTTCAATAGTATTGTGGTGATATAAACAGGGGCTAGTTTTAAGGCTGATAAAATTGGATATCCTAAATTAAAGAATTGGGCATATTTAAATCAAATACAGTCAAACCTCAGGCAGGCCAATTATACAAATACACAGACGTGTCTGTGCCTGACCCATCAACCACCCATCAAAGGTCGTTTGAACTCTACTGAGACTTAGCAGGAGATCATGGCACCTCATTGAAATGCATCGGCCTATTGTTAGAAGCCCAGATTGGGCCAGACTTTCTGTCACCAAGAGTTCCTGTAGATACCTTATCTGATAACAAGTTCAACAACATGGAGATGGGACACCTGGGGGGCGGACCCTGGTGTCCTGTCAGGCAGACATCAAGAAACCCACTGGGTATTGGAACCCCCTCCTGGAACCTCATTGGCCGGAAGCCAGAGACATTTCTGGAAAGGCAAGCAGGCAGGGGGATAAAGGGACACATTTTCAGACACACTGCAGAGAAGACTCGACAAGGGAGGCGGCTGTGACCATTCAGAAGACTGACCAGAGAAGGAAGGAAGGAAGAAGCTGCCATCGAGACTCACTTTCGTGACGACGGACCAGAGGGACTCAAAATCGAGCCTGCAGTTGAACCAAACCATCTTTACGGGTAGTATACTTGAATCTGGGGTATCCTCTTGTTTTATGTGGGTAATTTAAGGGTTAATAGTGTTATTATTAATAAACTTGCTGAACCTTTACTTGTGTTTGTCCTTTGTCCATCTTGCAAATAAGGACACCGGGGTAAAACCTTGGAGTAAGTAAACTGGTTGAAAGTATCTGAGAATTAACAGGTACAACAGTATGGATTACAGAGCTCCATTAAGCACTCATGGCTGATGTCCATTAGAGATAGTAGCTCTCTTGCATATCAATTGATGAGCAGGCATTTGGCTTGCAATGGAACCAACCAATTCATGTTTGCTCTTTGTGTTTCCCAGGCAACAAACTGCTCCATTGACCAACGTGGTTGCTATAGGGCATGCTCGTGATTATACTTCAGTTTGATCACTAATTTACAACTTGCCATCTTGCCCCAGATGAAGCCTCTAATCCTTGTTATTTTCAGACTAAAATAATCATTGCCCTCTGTATCACACACACACACGCAAAAAGTAAAACCACACAAATAATGATTGGATTTGCAGGGAGGCTGGGCGCTGGAATGATGAACAAGTTTTCCCAAGTTTTACCTTATTCAGTCATGGGATGTGGGCATCGCTGGCTGAGCCAGCATTTATTATCCATTCCTAAATCGCTCTTGAATTAAGTGGCTTGCTCAGCAACTTAGGCGGCATTTAAGAGTCAACCACATTGCTGTGGATCTGGAGTCACATGTAGGCCTAACCGGGTAACGACAGCAGATTTCCATCCCTAAAGGACATTAGTGAACCAGATGGGTTTTTACGACAAATATAAAAGTGAAATACCGTGGATGCTGGAACCTGAAACAAAAACAGAAAATGCTGGAAAATCTCAGCAGATCTGACATCTTCTGCGGGGAGAGAATAGAGCCAAAGGCCAGAACTTCACTGCCTCGCCCGTCCTGGAATCGGGGCGGGCAAGGCTTGCAAAACGGAATTCTCTGTTGGCCTCAGGCGGGATTTTAAGCCTTGCCCGAGCGAGACCATAAAATCCTGGCCAACATTTCGAGTCGAGATGACCCTTTGTCATAGCTGGCTTTTACGACAATTGACAATGGTTTCATTACAAGTTTTAATTCCAGGCTTCTGTTGGATTCAAAATTCCAACATCTGCTGTGGTGGGATTCAAACCCAGGTCCCCAGAGCATCACCCTGGGTCTCTGGATTGCTAGTGCAGTGACAATACCACTATACCATTGCATCCCCAAAGGGAGGCAACCATTTGTTTGTCAGAACATCAGTTATCAATTTGCTGTCGAACAAAGTTCAAAGAATAAAGTTGCTTCTGTGAACAATTATAACAACACTTTACTTTAACTTGTGAAGTAATTTTGCCTACACAGTTTATTTTCCAGGACACCTTATGCTTACACTTGTGATACATTTTCAATGCATAAAATGTTGTATGTGATCCTTCCATGGAGATCTCTTGCGTGTGTCAGCTTTAGCAGACAGCAGAGTGTATGACAGCCTGAACACAGAGACTATTCGATATAACTCTCGCAAACAGCATTTCAGAAGGGATTTTATTTATAGCACAGAGTAAGGAATCTTCTAGATGATTGATGGGATCTCCAAATTTTTACGATGCTTCCATTTTATTTCTGATATATTTGCAACAGCAGGATATTCGTGCCCAGTTAAAATGGGAGGAGGTGATACCCTCAGATAAAGAGCCTGATGTAACGGAAGCTCTCTAAGCACAGTGCTGATTCTGTTAAATCCTTCACAGGGCAATTAGACCCATCCCATGTTACAAGCTTCCTGATGGTGGTGAAAGAACCTGCCTATCATTCAGACCAGAAAGACAAGTCATTCTCCTCAGTGTTAGAAATTGTCTCCACTACAACACACATGTGTTACTGGCTTGTGGAAGGTAGAAGCTAAAATTGGCTGCTCATCAGGAGCTGTCATTCCGAATGGCATTCTTGGCATCGCTAACAATGTAAAGTTGACATATTTAGGTTGCTCAGAGGTTTCATAACCCGCTAACGGTCATCGCATAGTAGAAGCTATTTTCTCTTCAACTGCTTTACCTTTGAACCCTGGTGCTGAAGTGACAGATCAATACTCTCTTTTAATGAACTAAGTCCTGTAGCCCGCAGAACAATTCAGCATCTGCCATTGCCTGAGCAGCAGATAGCCAACATTAACTCACTTCGAAGTTTTGAACATTCTGTGTAAGGTCCCAGGCGGGAGGGTGTGCAGAGCTAGGATATTGTACAATGATGGGGTGCACTGCTGCACATTGTGCAGTTTCTCAATTTGTGCAGGAAATTTAGCCTTGTGTACCTCTATTATCCCTTACTGAATTTTTACTGATTGACTATCATTCCACGGTATGTTCCTCAATCTGTTCCTCTTGTTTCATGCCTCATTCTTGCCTCTTATGCATTTGTCTTTCCATCTTCTCTCACATAATTAGTAATACGAAACTGTCACGCAAATGGAAACTGCACCAATACTCGCTTGTGGGAGAGAGAAGTTATAATAGGTTCACGGAGGCAGAAGTCCCTTCACCAGAATCCCTTTATTTACAATTCCAACAACAGCACACAGAGTGCTATCAGTCAGCAGTCTATCTTCGGGAGTGCCAGAGGAACTGACACTCCCAGTTACATACAAAGTAAAGTCTCCCTGATTGGCCCATCAATCAGGGAGTTTGGATTCCAATAGGCCAACTTTAATGGCTTGGTTAAAGCCATTATAGAAGTAGAGGAAATTTTTTAAGTAGCTGTAATAATTGCGCTGAGGCCAATCTTCCGTCACCAACACCCTTTATTTAGGTAGTGAATAAAGCGCCGCTTCTGCGGCTACTGTACACAGGTGAAGCCCAGGAACCCTTTTGACTGCCGCCCGAGTAGACAGCTGCTTTTAAACCTCCAAAGCTCCTTTCCCATTGGGCAAGCCACCGCTCGCTTAATAGGGGAGCTCATACTCCACAAGGCCCATGGGGAGATCTATTGACGATCCCCTGTGACCGTCATAACAGTAACTTAAATGGAAGAAGCCACTTTGAAGTAGACCATCAAATGTAACAGGGAAAAACTTTATTTGGTGAACTCATCAATCACCAGAAACAGAAATGAGGAGATACAAAATGGAGCCTTCCAATAAGTGATGGGCCAGTCCAATGTCTAAACCATGCCACCTCCCCCCCCCAATTTTTTTTATTCATTCGTGGGACATGGATGTCGCTGGCTGGCCAGCATTTATTGCCCATCCCTAGTTGCCCGAGGGCAGTTGAGAGTCAACCACATTGCTTTGGATCTGGAGTCACATGTAGGCCAGACCGGGTAAGGATGACAGATTTCCTTCCCTAAAGGACATTAATGAACCAGGTGGGTTTTCACGACAATCGACAATGGTTTCCTACTGACAACTGCTACTTAAGTTGTCAGTAGATACTTAATTCCAGATACTTTTTATTGAATTCAGATTCCACCATCTGCCGTGGCACGATTCAAACCCAGGTCCCCAGAACAATAACTGAGTTTCCAGATTAATAGTCCAGCAATAATACCACAAGGCCATCACCCAATGTCCAAAGGAAAAAGACAGTGCTGCTGCATACAATGCAGCAAATGCCTCATTTGGTATTTAGTGGGAGGGCAAGATGTGTGCAGGTAGGTGATGGCAGCCAGGATCAGAGTTATGTGTGACAGATGTTGAAAAAGGTGGCCACCCTACTGAATTCAACAAAGCAAGTCTACCCAAAAGAGGCATATACTGAGTACTGGGCTTAGACCTTCAGTACAAACATGAGTGCTCCCTTGCAACTTGCTACACATGGTACCGATTCACACCAGATATTCATCTTGCTTTTTAATTGCTTAATTCCCTCCACCCACATTATCTGTACCTTTAAGACCTGGCTGGCTGTAGAGATTTGCATTCTAATTAGTATTCTGTAACTTGATGTTGTGTCTCTGTGCACTATTGGAGAACAGAATTTCACTCTATCTGACGAAGGGGCAGCGCTCCGAAAGCTTATGGTATTTGCTACCAAATAAACTTGTTGGACTTTAACCTGGTGTTGTGAGACTTCTTACAATAGTAAGCCCCCAGGATGATGATAATGGGGGATTCAGTGATGGTAATGTTATTGAAGGTCAAGGGGCAATGATTAGGTTCTCACTTGCTTTCTGCCATGTTATTATGATCATATAATACCTTGGATCTGTTTACTGTAGATGACACAATATAACAATTCTTCCTAAAGGATTGAGTAAAACCTTTGTGGGTTCATTTAGTAAGACCAGGCACAGGAGAACCGTTGTACGTCGATATAAAGCTTGAAGACATCAGAGATGTGTGTGTGTGCTCTGCAGAAAGTGAAAGTGAAACTAAAACTGAAACACATGACACACTTCCCTTCCAGTGATATCATGCTGATATCCCTTAAAGGCACATTACAACACTCCTGCTGCGAGAGATGCTCTTGTCCTTTATTCTCAGGTGTTAAACCTGGTGTGTGGATTTCAGCAGAACTTGATCATGGCCTCCTGCCTCTACAGTTATCAAGCTACACAGGCTTGTTTTTGGACAGAACTAATAGGAGATGACATGCCCCCTTTTCATGTGGAATTAAAACAGCAGTTAAAACAGTAATCTTATACAACCATGCATTCATGACACACTTAATTCTTCCACTAACCATGTAGTTTATAGTCTGACAATTTACACCAGCTTTCTGCTATTTCCCACAAGGCGGCAGCTCTGAAATTCTTTCCTTGTACCACTCTGCCTTTCACCTTCTCTTTTTGCCTATCAGATACTCTTTAAGACCTACCTCTTTGGCCAAACATTTGGTCACCTGACCTATTATCGCTTTATGTGGCTCATTGCCGTATTTTGTTTAGAAATGCCCCTTTTATTACATTAAAAATATGATATAAATGGAAGCTGTTGTTGTAAGATTGAGAAGAGATTGTTTATGAATATTCAAAATCATGAGGGGTCCAGGCAGAATATAAAGAGAGAAACTGTTCCGATTTGATTTGATTTATTATTGTCACGTATTGGGATACAGTGAAAAGTATCGTTTCTTGTGCTATACAGCCAAAGCGTATCATTCATATTATACATATAGGGAAAAGGAAAGTACAAGGTGCAGAATGTGGTGTTACAGTCATAGCTAGAGTGTAGAGAAAGATCAGCTTAATATTTGATAGGTCCATTCAAACGTCTGATGGCAGCAGGGAAGAAGCTGTCCTTGAGTTGGTTGGTACGTGATCTCAGACTTTTATATCTTTTTCCCAACGGAAGAAAGTGGAAGAAAGTATTTCTGGGGTGCGTGAGGTCCTTAATTATGCTGGCTGCTTTGCCGAGGCAGCGGGAAGTGTAGACAGAGTCAATGGATGGGAGGCTGGTTTGTGTGATGGACTGGGCTTCATTCACAACCCTTTGTAGTTCCTTGCGGTCTTGGTCAGAGCAGGAGCCATACCAAGCTGCGATACAATTGGCAAAATTGTCAGGAATCAGAGAAAACTGATTTAAGCTGATTAGTAAAAGGACCAATGGTGACATGGGGAAAAACTTTATGCAGCCAATGGTTAGAATCTTGAACGCAGGGCCGGATATTCCGCCCTCCCCCCCATGATGTGTTTTCCAGCAGCAGAGGCGATTCACCATTGACCAGATGTGGGATCTTCCAGTCTCGGCAATACCTGTAGCCTTTTGCATTGCTTTCCAGCCGCACTGCTGGGGAACCTGCCAGCCTATGTCGACCCAGCTTCACCTCCGGAAAACCTCTGGGGGGCCGGGGAGAGATGCGACAACGGGTAGGCGGTGGGGGGCAGCCACAGAAAGGCCCAGCCGCCATTCGGTTGATTCAATCATGGATTTCAAAAGGGAACTAGGTGAACACCCAAAGAGAAAAACATTTTCAGAGGAATGGCGGGGTGTGAGATTGATTGATTTTCCGCACACACCCACCACCCACCCCGCCCGCTGGGTGTTTTGCGGTGGAGGGGGTGGCCTGTCATTGGCTGGCAGCAGGTTCTTCTGGTCCCGCCGCTGAGAATAGAGTTTGCCGTTGGTTGTACCCTCTGCTGTCAGGGAACCCACAGCTGGGGGAAGATCCCGCCAGAGGGAGCAGCCAGAGTTCCCCCCGCAGAGAGTTGGCATGGACAGATGGCCTTCTGTGCTCTAACCATTCTATGATTCTGTAAGAGATGGTGATGTGTTATATTAACTCAAGCACTTAGGAGTGGTGGCAAGAGGCAATAGTTGGTGGGAAGATTGGGGGCATGTTGAGGGAGTTGGAACCTCACGCAATGAAATTGTGAGCAATAAAATAATAGCTTCCCAACCCTTTGTTGGGGAAACTCTGTAACTTCACACAAAACAAGTAATTTCAGCAGCAGATTTCCATTCAAATAGATATGCTATTGGTTTCCGGATAGAATTGCAGAATGATAGCCTCTCTGGCATTAGGGTTCAATTGCGGGAGATGGAACACAAATACATTGCTGAAGCTCCAACTGAGAGTGTGATGCACAGTTAGAGGGTATGCGATATTTCATTCCGAGGAAAAGTTTCTTCTCTAAGCTCTATGCAAGTAAAATCATAAGTAAATCTTCTTAAATACATCTTTAAAACTTTTACATTGGATAACATTACATTGCATCACGTGGCATGGTGGCACAGTGGTTAGCACTGCTGCCTCAGAGCACCAGGGACCCGAGTTCGATTCCAATCTTGGGTGACTGACTGTGTGGAGTTTGCACATTCTCCCCGTGTCTATGTGGGTTTCCCCCGGATGCTCCGGTTTCCTCCCATTATACAAAGTTGTGCGGGTTAGGTTGATTGGCCATGCTAGATTGACTCTTGGTGACGGGGGGATTAGCAGGGTTGCATGGATGGGGCCTGGGTAGGATTGTTGCTGGTGCAGACTCGAAGGGCCAAATGGCCTCCTTCACTGTCGAGATGCTATGATTCTGTGACAGAAGGATAATCTGTTCCCATTGCTTCTTAAAGAGTAACCTTTTCTCATTTAGTAGAGGGGTCAGGATTGGGGTGTGGGAGGGGAGGGATAAGTTACTCTCTATGCAATATTGTGGAATAGGTGATACTGTATCAGCAGCTCATTTTAAAACTCACTTGATTTTTATTCCCATAGCTTCAATCAGGAGAAATGGGTTACTTGCTCATTTCACTTATTGCATGCAGTTAAAATTACCCTTGTGTTTTAAATTTTTACATTTTTTTACGCTTGCTAATTTTCATTTTATAATTTCAGTGTTGAGAGCTATTCTTCAATGCTATCCAGTTCTGTTGGGAGAGAGATTTACAACCACATTAGAAACTGTCTAATGTGTTAGTTGGGTGAACTGAATATTCAGAATAAAATTAAATGTTAGCAAAAGTGGAGAAAAGATAAAGAGAAAGTCCAACACCTTCCCCTTACTGTCGAAATCAGTATGACTTTGGAGAGGGAGATAGGTTTCTTCTTGCTCTCCAGAGTGAGAATTTAGAAATAACAGCAGCAAGCTTTTGTGGATTCAAATAAAGAGTGCTATTTATTCACACCTTTAACCTGAAAATCATCAACCACTCCACCAAACACAATAAATGAACAGTCAAAGCAAATGTTATACTTCTACAAGTTGCAAACAAAATGATCATTCACTTCTTTGGTTCATTGTAGGTAAATAGTCAGAAACTTTTTCCCAGGGTGGAAGAGTCAATTACTGGGGGGCATAGGTTTAAGGTGCAAGGGGCAAGGTTTAAAGGAGATGTACAAGGCAGAGTTTTTACACAGAGTAGTGGGTGCCTGGAACTCGTTGCCGGGGGAGGTAGTGGAAGCGGATACGGTAGTGACTTTTAAGGGGCGTCTTGACAAATACATGAATAGGATGGGAATAGAGGGATGTGGTCCCCGGAAGGGTAGGAGGTTTTAGTTAAGTCGAGCATCATGGTCGGTGCAGGCTTGGAGGGCCGAATGGCCTGTTCCTGTGCTGTAATTTTATTTGTTCTTTGTTCTTTAAATTACCTTTGCAGGTCTTGTAAAAAGGAAGTGTCACTGATTAACCATTTTTTATCCATTCTGAAAACAAGGGGTAAAATCTACCGATCCTAGGAGCATAGAGTTCCAGTAACACTTTTGGGATTTTAAAAATTAAAAGATTTCTTGACAAAAAGGAAAGATTAACATTACACAGTAAAAACAGTCATACAAAATATCCCTTGAAAAACTTCAGAAAACACAAGTAAACACCTTCTTGGCAACATTCACTTTTAAATTTTTAATTATAAAAAATTCTGTAATATTATAAGACAAAAATTGCTGTTACTTCACTAAAGGTTTATCACATGCCTTCTCACTTGCTTCCACTCTGCTGTGGAAATTCAAGAGAATTCAGAAATGAGACTGCATTTGAAAACCAAATACTTTTCAGGTTTCTGGATGGCTGCTTTAGATTCCGCACCTTCTCTTAGCACAGAGATGTTCCCAGGATATTTTCCCCACATATCCAACACAACTCAGTTTAGCATATTGCCTTAAATATCTGTCTTCCCTTTCATCTGAGATTCCATTGCCTTCAGCACCCCTTTAAATCAGCTTTTCCAAAACTATAAACATCTTTCATGTGTCCCTATTGTCTCCCTTTCTGGGTTTTAATTTAATAACCTTCCCTTGCTTACTCATGAAACCTTTGTATGTCATAAAAGTTCCTTACTCCTCTTTGAAATTTAACTGGAAAGCCAAGTCTCTAACTATCCCCTAATGCAAATTTCTAAACGTAACCCACTTCACCCTGGCCTCTCATTACAAATGTGTGCATTTAGCACTTTTACTCCTTTTATCTCTCAACTCACCCAGAGAAGTTGTCCCTATTAACCTTTCTCCAGCTCTCCAGGGCAACACGGTGGCACAGTGGTCCGCACTGCTGTCTCACAGTGCCTGGGTTCAATTCCAGCCTCGGGTCACTGTGTGGAGTTTGTATATTCTGCGTGGATTTCCTCCAGGTGCTCCAGTTTCCTCCCACAGTCCAAAGATATGGGGGTTAGGTTGATTGGCCATGATAAATTACCCCCTTAGTGTCAGGGGGATTAGGATTGTAAATATGTGGGTTATGGGGGATGGTAGCTGGGTGGGATTGTTGTCGGTGCAGACTCAATGGGCCAAATGGTCTCCTCCAGAACAATGGAATCTAGGATTCTTTCACATGTGCGCACGCATGCACAGCATCCATCCTCACACTTGAACAGCTAAATGCTTACAAGTCATGAAGTTAGGCACTGTGGTTTTTGAAAAAGGTTTTGTATCTTAAAAAGCAAGAATGACGCTGCCTTTTTTGCAGCTGCTGCCTCTTCAATGTTTTTTATTCAACAGAGAGGCCCAGTCTTTTTCTGGCTCTGTAGATCAAAACTTGCAAATTCCAGCTGGTTTTGGCTGGATTACCATCCTGGTCCATGTTTGAAGTTATGAATAAGATTTACCTTCACCGGGCATAACATAAAAAGTAGCCTATGGGACTAGCTCGCATGGCGTAGTGATTCAGTGCTGTTTGCCCAACCTTTGTCAAATAAATCTGAATCTTGAGTGGACTATGGGGAGATAAATCAAGCTCATGAATCACTCTCTCAAGATTCACACTACTGGTCAAAGACTAAATTAATACCACAGTGTTGAAATCAAAACTTGGCTGCGCAAACTCTTACTCTCACATATCCATCAAAGGGCCCTCGCATGTCTAGAACTTGACACTTTCTTCTGACCTCCTTTGGTTCATAAGATTTACAGTCTAATATTGTCATGGTCAAACCATCAAAGCTCATTCTGTCTTGTCTCCGATTCTTTGATGATCTTGGAGCTGCGCTGCATTGTGGGCCTTAAGGTTTGACCTAGATTTCTCAAGTTAAATTATGCTCAGGGTAAAATTCAACGACAATGGTGGGGTGGGAGGGGGAATGGCGCACAATGGGCAGCAGAAGATTGGCAGTCTGTGACCCACCAGCAACAATATTCCTTTCTGTGACTTGAATAGAAAGGAACATAACACCAGCTAAAGTTGAACTTCACGCCCATGGTTGTTACTAATCTGCAAAACGACTTCTAAATGACTCAGTTTTGCAACCACTGGACTTTACAGCAGGGAATAAGGCCATTCATCCCATCGGGCCTGAGCAAGCCATCTGAACAAACTACCCCCTTCCCAGATCCCCTTTCGACATTCTTTTAATGCCTTTTTTTTCCAAATAATTATCCACTTCCTTTTTAAATGTTATTATTATGGATTTTTCTCACACCAGAGGAAGCAGTTCACAACTAAATTCAACCCGCTGGGCTCCTGAATTTCTCCTGCGCTGTATCACTCCAGAACATGCAAATGTGTTCTCCAATGAACTATTGCCCAAACAAACCTCTTCAAAAGTGACACAGAAGCGGGAAGGACTGAGAAATTCATGTAACTGATGTGAGAGCAATGTGAAGGAGTTTGGACACTCAATGTCAATGTCCAATATTCGTTCTTTGAAGAAGATTAAATGTATGGACTTAAAAACGTTTGATTTGATTTGACTTATCATTGTCACATGTATTGGGATGCAGTGAAAAGAATTGTTTTTTGCGCCTACAAAGACAAAGCATGCTATTCATAGAGAACAGAAGGGAGTAGGAAAGGAGAGAGTGCAGAATATAGTGTTCGAGTCACAGCTAGAGTGTAGAGAAAGATCAGCTTAATACATGGTAGGGCCATTCAAAGGCAGCAGGGAAGAAGCTATTCATGAGTCGGGTTGGTGAGTGATCTCAGACGTTTGCATATTTTTCCCCGATGGAAGAAGGTGGAAGAGGGAATGTCTGGGGTGCGTGATTATGCTGGCTGCTTTTCTGAGGCAGCTGGAAGTGTAGATGGAGTCAATGGATGGGAGGCTGGTTTGCGTGATGGATTGGGCTTCATTCACAATCCTTTATAGTTTCTTGCAATCTTGGTCAGAGCAGGAGCCACACCAGGCTGTGATACATCTGATGCTGGGCTAGTGTACGCCATCCCAATTGCCTGCTCAGGATCATGGACGTATTCACCACAGTATGAACAAGAATGCAGTTTCGCTGAGACAGTAGTCAGGCTGTATCAGAAAATCTGACCATGAGAAGAAGCAACACTGCTAACAGTTGCCAAAACAGGAAACAAGACCTGGAACTTATAAGAGATTATTTAGAATTAGAGTTAGAATTGGAAATCAAATTAAATGTGGTGTGGTGGCCAGTGACAGACCTTAATGGGAAACCGGAGTTTCCACGAGTATCATAGGCAACCTCAGGACAAGACAACATAGAAGAGGAACATTCCTTTCTCCCAAGAAGAAAGACCTTGATTAATCCTTTAGTCTGAGTTGTAGTTGTTGGAGAAGGGTTGCATGAGAAGCTACAGGTAAAGAGCAGTAGGCCAGAATTCTCCCATTCCGCCCGCCACTGGAATTTTAGCGGGCGGGCTGCAGAGAATGTGAAATACCATTGACGATCGGGCGGGAATTTCCGGCTTTTAGACCAGCGCGGCTGGAGAATTCCGCCAGTAATGTCTATGTGTTATCTAAATTCTTTACATTCAGGAACTAACTGAAAGTCTAGCTTGATGCATGGCCATTTTGTATTCTGAGCTGGAGAGGAGAGAAATACTACAGCTGTAAGGATGCTGAAAGGCCGCCTTTTGAAAATTGACGACTTACTGTCGAGATTTTGAAGATTATTTTGAAATTATTTACGATGTAAGGAAGCCGATGGTACATTTTTAATCTGGGATCACCAACGTGAGAAGTTTATTTTGCGAGTGGTGATGGCTGAGTAACGGAAATCTGCCTCTCCTGTCCATTCCTCCCAGTGACAACCCCCGAAGGTCTCCTGGGCAACTCTCAAGCTGCTCAACAACTACAATCAGCCCTCTCCAACATTGGCATCAATGGTCTGTGGTTGTACTTGGCAATGATGCAGTATGATGACAACCCACTGAAACTTTCACCAGAGTTTGGTACTTTCTTCAACATGTCATTGTCCTCCAGGTTCGGAGGCCACAGCCGGAGTTTTACCAGCATGCTCTCCCCGGAATTGGGGTGGGCAAGACTTGCACAACAGAATTCTCCGTTGACCTCCGGCGGGATTTTATTGCCTCACCTGGGCGGGGTCGTAACATCCCGGCCAATGTATTGAGCTCAATGTGCAAAGCGATAGTTCAAATTGGCACCGGTTCCCAACCGACTGGAAAGAACTCAAGGGCCATTGGCAACGGAACTGGAGGAATTTTCATGGAGCAAATAGCTCACAGAATCATGGAATCCCTACAGTGCAGACGGAGGCCATTCGGCCAATCGAGTCTGCACTGACCTCCCACCCAGGCCCTATTCCCGCAATCCCACATATTTACCCTGCTAATCCCCTGACATGGCCAATCAACATAACCTGCACATCTTTGGGCTGTGGGAGGAAACTGGAGCACCCGGAGGAAACCCGCGCAGACACGGGGAGAATGTGAAAACTCATCACCCGAGGCCGGAATTGAACCCAGGTCCCTGGCACTGTGAGGCAGCAGTGCTAACCACTGTGCCACTGTCCTGCATTACTTGATACATTTTCTTGACAAATACCAGCTCATAAACAGACTCTGAAAAGAGTCAGCTATGACTTAAGCAACAGTGAGTGTAATCTGGAAGTTCAGCTAAACAGATTTATAGCAAATAACTGATATTAAAGTTTAAAGTTTATTTAGCAGTGTCACAAGTTGGCTTACATTAACACTGCAGTGTAAATATTATGAAAATCCCCTAGTCGTCACACTCCAGCTCCTGTTCAGGAGAATTTAATATGGCCAATGCACTTAACCAGTACATCTTTCAGACTGTGGGAGGAAACGAGAGTACCCGGAGGAAACCCATGCAGACATGGGGAGAACATGCAGACTTCGCACAGACAGTCACCCAAGCTGGGAATCGAACCCTTGTCCCGTGAGGCAGGAGTGCTAATGCTAAGCAGACATCAGTTGCAACTAAAAATTGCCGATATATGTTCTTCACTGAATTGATGTGGAGATGCTGGCATTGGACTGAGGTGGGCACAGTAAGAAGTCTCACTCACCTGATGAAGGAGCAGCGCTAATCGTGATACCAATTAAGACTGTTGGACTTTAACCTGGTGTTGTGAGACTTCTTACTGCACTGAATTGATGTAGGAGTAGTTGTTCTCTAATCCCACTGATCACCAGCCCACCCACTGGTGCAGACATGTCAGCACCCGGCTTTTATAACGTTACCCCCCATTCCAAAAACGATGGTTCAGCTGAAGATGATCGACCAGCATTGTGGCGACCCCTCATGTAACATGTGAAAAGCTGTAAGAGGAAGAATCTCAGTGGTTACCATTAGAGGATGGTACCTTTCAGCTGTCTGTTGCATGTGGAAGCTTTACACTTTATCGACCGTGAAAGACTTTTCATCCACATACAAACAAAGTACAACTTTGATTTCTCTTTACTGTCAAGTGAAAGATAATTGCAAAACATTTGCTAAAAATAGTCGGGTGAATTGTGCAGTATTACAGTATACAGCAATATTTAACCTCAATCTTCACGGTGTTAGAGATCACCAATGGTATTACAAATGTGACACTGTTTGTTATTTTATTTTCACTGGTGCACAACAACCTTCTCAGGGAACAGTAACACCATAGTGCTCAGTAAAAACTAATAGAGAGCTCGCACATCGAGAATCCTCAATTTAGTAAGGCCAATCCACCTAACCACACGTCTTTCTGACTGTGGGAGGAAGCCAACGCAGGTATGGGAGAACGTGCAGACTCCGCACAGTCACACAAGCTGGGAAACGAACCCGGGTCCCTGGCACTGTGAGGCAGCAGTGCATGTGCACCATATGAGGGGAGAAGATGGCCTAGTGGTATTATCACAAGACTATTAATCCAGAAACCCAGCTAATGGTCTGGTGACCCGTATTCGAATCCCATCATGGCAGATGGTGAAATTTGAATTCAGTAAGAAATATCTGGAATTAAGAATCTACTGATGATCATGAAACCATTGTCGATTGTTGGAAAAACCCATCTGATTCACTAATGTCCTTTAGGGAAGGAAATCTTCAGATCTACAGTGGTTAACTCTCAATTGCCCTTTAAGGGCAACTAGGGATGGGCAATAAATGCTGGCCAACCAGCAACACCCATGTCCCATGAATGAATTTAAAAAATAACATATACTGTTACAAAAGCAATTCAAGCTATTTTGAGAGTACATGGTGAAGGATTTACTATTAATAAGTTTGAACTGAAGCTTGAATCATACTGAATTAAAGTTTGATGAATATTCAGAGGGAGAAGCAGGTGTTGGAAGGTAAGACACATCACATGACAGGCAGGAAGTGAGTAGTTCGCTGTGGTTTGTTGCTGCACGATGTGTGTCTCTTGATGGAAGGATCCCGTGAGCTGTGAGAGAGCAAGACTAAAGGATTTTCCCCCTCTGACAGGGATGTAACAGCATTTAACAATGCATTTGGCAGAGTATTGTTGTTTGAGATTAAGCACTGAATTGGCATAAATTCACATTTTTACACAACATGGTTACGACAGCCTGTAATGATTACCACCACAGCGTTGCCTCACTACTGCCTCACAACGCCAGGGACCCAGGTTCACTTCCAGCCTCGGATGACTGTCAGTGTGGAGTTATCACATTCTCCCCGTGTCTGCGGATGTTTCCTCCGAGTGCTCCGATTTTCTCCCAGAGATGTGCATCTTAGGTGGATTGGCCAGGCTAAATTGCCCTTTAGTATCAGAGGGATTAGCAGGGTAAATGGGGTCACTGGGATGGGCGGGATTGCTGCCAGTGCAGACTGAATGGGCCGAATGTCCTCCTTCTGCACTGCAGAGATTCTATGTTAATATCAAGCAAAATTGAAAAGCTGTAAATATTGTTCGAATTATGTTATATTTTGAAGGGTAAGAGATAAGTAAGTACCCCTTATTATAACCATTCTAATTTAGGGTTAACAACAGAAACAAGCTCGCATTTATATAGTGTCAATGAAAGATCAGTGGTTTAAACCCCACTCCAGCTAGCTGAGCATGAAATCTAGGCTGGCACTTGAGGGAGTGCTACACTATTGGAAAGCCACTTTGTAGGTGAAATATTAAAGTGAATCCCTAGTCTTCCTCATGTAAAAGATCCCGTGGCACTATTCGAAGAAGTGTTGGCCTGTCCAATATTTTCTTCTCACCCAGCATCAGAGCAGAAAATCTAGGCTGATACTTCAGTCCTTGCTATGGAGGGACTGCTGCAAAGGTTTACCAGGCTGATTCCTAGGATGGCAGGTCTGTCATATGAGGAGAGACTAAGTTGGCTAGGATTATATTCATTGGCGTTGAGAAGAATGAGAGTGGATCTCATGTTAACAGGATAAGATAGGATAGATTCAGAAGGAATGTTCGCGATGGTGGGGAGTCCAGAACTAGGGGTCATAGTTTGAGGACCCGAGTTCTGGACTCCCCCACCATCGTGAACCTTTTAGGACTGAGGTGAGAAGAAAGGTATTCACCCAGAGGGTGGTGAATGTGTGGAATTCACTACCACAGAAAGTAGCTGAGGCCAAAACTTCGTGTGATTTCAAGAAGAAATTAGACATAGATCTTAGGGCTAAATTGATCAAGGGATATGAGGGAAGGCGGGATCAGGATATTGAATTTGATGATCAGCCATGATCAAAAAGACTGGCGGAGCAGGCTTGAAGTGCTGAATGGCCTACTCCTGCTTCTATTTTCTGTGTTTCTCTATAACTCTTTAACCTGGTGTTGTTAGACTCCTTACTGTTTCTATGTAACTGACAGAGTGCTCAATGTGGAAGGCATCATCTTACAGATAAACAACTGCAGCTGAAGGCCTCTCTGCCTCTCAGATGGACATAAAACATGTCATCAGTTGCTTTCAAAACAGACTTGCAATACGGCCAATATTTAACCATTATCCAGCATCAATGATTTTCTAGTCATTTACTTCATTGCTGTTTTCTCGATCCTGCTGCATGCTAATTGGATGCTATGTTTCCCTGCATTGCAATACTGCCGACACTTTGAATTGAATTTGGCCTGGGAGTGCTTTAGAACATCCTGAATGTTGTGGTTTATGCCTCGGAGATATGCAGAGATGATACACTCCACGTGTGTGACAGGAGTTTAATTCAACTCTCCAAAATGTCTGCTCTCATGGTTACAGCAGTTTGCTTCAGTTTAGATTTTTTCCCCTACCAACCACACACAGGCTTATCTAATCACATAAAGCAAACAAGGGGACAGATACCAGGCACACACAGTCAATCAATGAACAATTGAACACTACACTGAGGATCCATAAGAAAAACATTTTTCTTCCTAAGAACCTATATCTGGTTATATAGTAATTGCCTAATGCAATAAAACATAAGTAGTTGAAGAAATAGGAGGAAGATTAGGCCATACAGTCTCTCAATTCTGTGCTGCAACTCAATATGGTTGATCAACACTTCCATTGTTATGGTTCAGGTTAGAAACTCCAAAGTGTTTCATGAAGCCCGCCTATACATAAGTCTTGCATCTTGACTTTGGCTAGAATAAGCATGAGATGTTTCACCTCAGGTGTGATTGAAAAGACCCACTAAGGAGCTTTTATCAAACAAAATTTATTTAAGAGTATAGTTGACATGTATAGTAAGAAAATTAGCAAGAACTTCTATCAATTACAAACAACAAACAAAATAACCACCATAATGTATAACCCTTCACCAATATATATATCAGATGTTCCACTCAAAACCAATATCCAATAAGCAAAACCCTTTAAACGGATTCATCACTGCACAGGCTGAAGCTCACATGAGACTGGAATCCAGTTCCCTGGGTTGAATGCTGATTTCAAATGATCTTGAAAACTCAGAGCAGTGGTATGAGCTCCCTAAAAACACCAAAACACGGATTATTTACTGCAAGATGGCAATAAGCTGTGCCTTCAGCTAACTGGTATTTTTTTCAAAATAATAACAGAGAGAGAAAGAGACTTCTTTTCCAGCTTGTTTCCAAGACTGCCTCCAACACTGCAGCCAAAACAAAACTAAAGATGGAACTCCCTGTCACCTAAGCTGCACAGTTTGTTCCTCCTCCCAACAATGACATCACCCAAGGCTGTGAACATGAATTTTTAAAAAACTCTTAAAGTTACATTAACATCACACCTCTCAATTCCTCTACCACTACATTTGCTCTCACTACTCCTTCCTGTAGTGCAGTCCTGGTCACAACAGCTCACTGTTTAAAAAAACACAACCTCCTGGTCTTTCCTTTGGTTGTTTTGCCAGTAATCGTAAATCTGTCCCATGGTTACTGACCTTCTATTCCAATCGAAACATTTTCTCTCTATCTTCTTAGTCAACACCCTTCATTATTTTTAGAACTTCTATTATTGCATGGTAGATGAAGTCTTTTGGCATTTCTGAGAGCTGTGATGAAACAGCTGGTTATGTGAAATATTGGGCAGGATTTTTCACCCTGGCAAGCTTTCCACGGCGATACGGTGGCACGATGGTTACCCATTGCTGCCTCACAGCATCAGGGACCCGGGTTTGATTCCCGACTCGGGTGACTGTGTGGAGTTTGCATGTTCTCCCCGTGTCTGCGTGGGTTTCCTCCGGGTGCTCCAGTTTCCTCCCACGGAGCGAAAGACTTGCAGTTTAGGTGCATTGACCATGTTAAATTCTCCCTCTGTAAACCCGAACAGGCGCCGGAATGTGGCGACTCGGGGATTTTCACAGTAACTTCATTGTAGTGTTAACATAAACCTACTTGTGACACTAATAAATAAACTTAAACTTTTACTTTGGAGGAATATAGAAACAGAGAAATTAAAAGCAGCAGTAGGCCATTTGGCCCTTCGAGCCTGCTTCGCCATTCATTTTGATCATAGCTGATCATCAAATTCAATATCCTGATCCCACCTTCCATCCATAGCCCTTGATTACTTTAGCCCCAAGAGCTTTATCTAATTCCTTCTTGAAAGCACACAAGGTTTTCGCTCCAACTACTTTCTGTGGTAGTGAATTCCACACACTCACCATCCTCTGGGTGAAGAAATTTCTCGTCACCTCAATCCAAAAATGTTTACCTCCTATCCTCAAACTTTGACCCCTAGTTCTGGACTCATCCACCATCGGGAACATTGGGCGGTGGAAGCGGCCTGCCATTAGCCAGCAGTGGAATCTTCCAGTCCTGCTGTTGTCATTAGGGTACCCATTGTTCATACCTTCCGCCGCTAAGGAACCTGCCGCTATGGAGGTGGGTCGCCATCAGCAGGACTGGAAGATCCAGTACAGCTGGAGAATTTCTATCAATGTACTTGCGTGTTCGGATTTCCATGTATTTCCAGCGCCTTCTCCCTCGCTCTTTCATATTTCTTTGCTTTTAAACCATTTTTGCTGATTAAATGCAATAATTTCTGAATTTAAATATTGTCCGGGTGCAATACAACTGGATGCACATTTTCAGGCTGCCATTTTGAGGCCTTGAGAGGCCATGTCAACCCTGAAAAATGTTTGTTACTTGACCTGGTTTCGAGGCCAAAGAGTTTAGTGATCAATCCAGCTTCTTGGAACTTCCATTACTTTATTGTTCATCTGTCAGTGCCAGAACAAAACATTCAATTCTGGCCAAGAGAAATGAGGCAGAAGATCAAGAAACTGTAGCCACAGGCTAAATAACAATGGACTAACTTTTGTTTGCCCCTTTTTTATTTGGCCTTTTGTTCTGGCTGCTGTGACAGTCACAATATTAGTCACAATAGTTAATATATAACTTACACAGGCAAATAAAAAAAACAGACTGATTATTTGACACTTGATAGTTCTTGCTGAGTGGGTGGGAGTTGCAATGGTCTCAGGGGCTCAGAAGTTAATCTGTACAATGAAAGCCATACACCTAAGCCTGAGATTTGATCACATACTTTATCTGTCAGCCATGACTCAGTTCTTGTTGCTGACTCTTAAGGTTGTGGGTCCAAATCCCAGTCCAGGATTTAAGCACAAAAATCAAAGTTGATACTTTTGTGCAGCATTGGGTGCTGAGTCTCTCATATTTGCCCACAGTAATTTTTTTGGAGATTGATAAGATCTGCACGACCAGATTCCATGCAGAAGTACGGTCATGCTACTGTCTCCCCTGACCAAATCATTACCCAGAGTAAAATCTACCCTATTCAATTGGTAACCTGGGAATAGTTCCCATCATAACAATTCAACTTACTAAGTCACTTCAGAGGTTGACTTCACACAAAGGAAGAGGTTTATAAATTCCACGAATATTTCCTTTTCCTGTCGGGTCCTGCTTACCATTTGTAAAGGTCTCCAGGGCAAGCCTGACTTTGCAAAAATACAGCACTCAGTGTCGACACCCACACTTAAATGAGGGCCATAGAAACCCTACAGTACAGAAAGAGGCCATTCGGCCCATCGCGTCTGCACCGACCACAATCCCACCCAGGCCCTATCCCTATATCCCTACATATTTTACCCACTAATCCCTCTACCCTCTGCATCTCAGGACACTAAGGGGCAATTGTTTTTTTAGCATGGCCAATCAACCTAACCCGCACATCTTTGGACTATGGGAGGAAACCGGAGCACCTGGAGGAAACCGGAGCAGACACGAGGAGAATGTGCAAACTCCACACAGACAGTGACCCAAGCCGGGAATCGAACCCAGGTCCCTGGAGCTGTGAAGCAGCAGTGCTAACCACTGTGCTACCGTGCCGCCCAACTCCACACAGACAGTGACCCAAGCCGGGAATCGAACCCAGGTCCCTGGAGCTGTGAAGCAGCAATGCTAACCACTGTGCTACCGTGCCGCCATTTGGGAGAGGTGCTAGAAATTGATGCATGCCTGTGGAATGGGATACTAAATATGGGTCAAAAGATTTCAAGGACCAAAGAGGATTAATTGGATAGCTCTTTCAAGAAACCATCACAGATACAATGGCCAAATGACCTCCATCTGCACTGTTAACTATGAATGATTCTATGAATACTAGATACTTGATACCAGTGTAGGAAATGTAAATGATACAGGCCTATCAAATAGAAACTATTGGTTGGGCAAACATTAGCTTCTGCATCATAAAACAATGCTCATTAATTAAATGGCTATCCTTAACATTGTTATAAACTGACCTGATTTCATTTCATAGAATCATAGAATACCAAAGTGCAGAAGGATGCCATTTGGCCCATCGAGTTTGCACCACAATGCCACCCAGACCCTATTCCCGTAACCCCACATGTTCACCCTGCTAATCCCCCTCACACTAGGGTCAATTTAGCATGGCCAATCAACCTAACCCGAACATCTTTGGACTGTGGAAGGAAACCGGAGCAGCAGAAGAAAACCCAGACACGGGGAGAATGTGCAAACTCCACACAGACAGTGACCCCAGGCCAGAATTGAACCCGGGTCCCTGGCGCTGTGAGGCAGCAGTGCTAACCACTGTGCCACCCATTCATGTTCAGCTGAGAATGTCAATTTATACACAGTGTACACTGTAATAAGGGGTGGCATGGTGGCACAGTAGTTAGCACTGCTGCCTCACAGCACCAGGGATCTGGGTTCGGGTCACTATTTTGGGAAGAGTGCACATTCTCCCCCTGTCTGTGTGGGTTTCCTCCAGATGCTCAGGTTTCCTCCCACAGTCTGAAAGACGTGTTGGTTAGGTGCATTGGCTGTGCTAAATTCTCCCTCAGTGTACCTGAACAGGCGCTGTAGTCTGGCGACTAGGGGATTTTCACAGTAACTTCATTGCAGTGTTAATATAAGCCTACTTGTGACGCTAATAAATAAACTTTCTAAATGTTTTTTTTAATGATACTCAGAGTAAACACAGAAACTGCACATAATAAATTAATTTTAAGAACAGAAGGGTAGGTCTTATGAGGAAAGGTTGAGGGAGCTAGGGCTGTTCTCTCTGGAGCGGAGGAGGCTGAGGGGAGACTTAATAGAGGTTTATAAAATGATGAAGGGGATAGATAGAGTGAACGTTCAAACACTATTTCCTCGGGTGGATGGAGGTATTACAAGGGGGCATAACTGTAGGGTTCGTGGTGGGAGATATAGGAAGGATATCAGAGGTAGGTTCTTTACGCAGAGAGTGGTTGGGGTGTGGAATGGACTGCCTGCAGTGATAGTGGAGTCAGACATTTCAGGAACATTTAAGCGGTTATTGGATAGGCACATGGAGCACACCAGGATGATAGGGAGTGGGATAGCTTGATCTTGGTTTCAGATAAAGCTCGGCACAACATCGTGGGCCGAAGGGCCTGTTCTGTGCTGTACTGTTCTATGTTCTAACATCATATATTACCAATCATACCCTGTGTAAATTCAACTGTACAAGATTCTGATCCATCAACGCCCACAGCTTTTATTATAGATTCCCCCTCACAACAATTCCATGTCCCCTGTCTCACTTACAACCTTCCTAATTAAAACAAAACCAATGTAGCTGTTAACATTTCCAAAACCCTCAACCTCCTTACTGAAGAGACGTTATCCAGTTCCCAAAACTGCACCGGGCGGCCTGTATGCCTTTAAACTTGGTTGAGGCTCTTTTCTCCTTTACTTCAAAGCTCCTTTGTCAAGTTAAATTCTTTTTTACTCAATATACTTCTTTTATTATTTTACAAATCTATTGAGTACTGGAATAATATTTAGTTCCATTAATCATCACATTATCGAATAATTCAACAGTCGTTCTACAACCTCAGTGCCCTCTGACCCTCTCATTTGGTAAGAAGTCTCACAACACCAGGTTGAAGTCCAACAGGTTTATCTGGTAGCAAAATCCACTAGCTTTCGGAGCGCTGCTCCTTCGTCAGGTAAGTGGGAGTTCTGTTCACAAACAGGTCATATAAAGACACAAACTCAATTTACAAAATAATGGTTGGAATGCGAATCTTTATAGGTAATTAAGTCTTAAAGGTACAGGCAATGTGAGTGTCTTTATATGCCCTGTTTGTGAACAGAACTCCCACTTACCTGACGAAGGAGCAGCGCTCTGAAAGCTAGTGGCTTGTGCTACCAAATAAACCTGTTGTACTTTAACCTGGTGTTGTGAGACTTCTTACTGTGTTTACCCCAGTCCAACGCCGGCATCTCCACATCATGCCTCTCATTTGGACCAGAAAAGGCAAGTTCTACCTTTAATGTACGATTTTCAAAAATACCAAACTCTCAAATCTACAGAAAAGAAGTTTTGCATACATTAAAAGATTGCCAATGGCTCAGAGCACTAATTCCTTAGGAAATTCCAGCATGCAGGGAGGACAGTAGTTCGCTGCTTAAGGAGGGATGTTATCACAAGTGTAGTTTGGGCAGAGTAAGGGTTAATGTGGGGAGGCAGTACTGCCCATGGTATGATGTAAGAATTTACACAGTGGTAGACTGTGGGCAGGATTTTTCACCCCCTGCCCCATGGGGTTTTCTGGCAGTAGAGGTGGCTGAGCATTAATCATTGGCAGGATCTTCCAGCCCTGCCAAAGTCAATGGCCGTTTGTGTTGCTCACCGGTGAGGGTCACCTTTGGCAGGACCTGAAAAGTGGGCGGGGCTGAAAAATCCCGACCTGTGTGTAGTAGCGTCTGGAACCTAGAAGCCAGCATGGAGCCAGCACCCATGCATGGCAGTACCTTGGAAATGCACACAGTTATGAGTTGCTAACAAACACTTAATGTCCAACCGTACAAGCCTCCAGACCTCCGACACCAAACGACCTTACAACAATGGGCTGTGCAAATGCTGAACTTTGACCTCAGGATCACAGTGGCTCAGAATTTGCCGGAACAGTCCATCTCACAATGTAACCCGTCAAAAGACACTTTCCCTCAATCCTCAGCCTGGAAGCCATTTACGTTGCACGTTTTAAGTTTCCAGCCCTAACCTGAGGCAACATCGCTTGATTGGCAATTATCGTGTGAATGCTGCAATTGATTGGGAAGCACAACAAGAGTAGAGTAGACAGGGGACATCAGTATTCACAAAAGTCCATCCAGAATGCTGCACATGTAACATCATTATAAAGTATCAGCTTTCGCAATGCATAATAAAGCTGCAACGAGGTATGTTGAACTCATGTCTACTGTTGGAAGTTATTAAGTGAGGACCAAAGAATGTGCAAACCCTTCATGAGAGACTTTATCATTTTGAAGAAACATCGCAACTCGTTGTCAGGTATGAGAACTAAAGGATGCTTTCAGAGGAAAACTGAGGGATTATTAAGTATTCCTCACAGGCCAAATGATATTGTGGCTCATATTTAAATGACATACAGAACTGAAATTTCAAACATGTTTTGAAATGGTTTTTTTCTGATAAATATCTAACATACTTATCACCTGTAAGTTAATAGCTTCAAAATTATAACTGACTAAGTAAGGAACTGCACTTAATTCAATAGGTCTAATGCAGATATCCTTACTCATCATTGCTTGGTATTATGTTGTGTATTGTTTGCAATTTTTACATGTACTACGATTGATAGAGTTACATGGAGAAGGGTGGAAGGGTGCTACTGTGGAGGCTCGCCTGTTTCTGTGCTGTAAACATTAAAAACTCCATGTACTATGTAAATAGAGTGAAATGTCAAACTAATAGGCATTTGAAAAGCTTTATGCATCCAAACTGTTTTTATCCGGAAGTATTAAAGCATAAGGCACAGCAGGGAAGAGAGGCCAATTCAATAAAATGGTAAATTTGGCCATGCCGAACTGGATCTGAGATTGAGAGAAGATTATTAAACTGTTCTCTGACTAGCAATTACATCCAACAAGACTTCCTGCTGGGAGTACAGGAACTGTGAATGAAGCCTAGAGTTCCTTGCAAATTCTTTCTTTCTCTCTCTTGTGCACACACACATGGTCTATAGCAGATTTCCAATATGCAATTTGCCCAGAGGGATGGTATTTATAAACTGGATGACCCTTTTTAGCCCTGATGAAGGGACATCCAGATTCAAAATGTTGGCTCTGTTCTCTCTCCACAGATACTGTCAGACCTGCTGAGTTTCTCCAGTATTTTCTGTTTTTGATTCAAATTCCAGTATCCACAGAATTTTGCTTTTACCCAGATATACCTTGCCTATTTCTCTTTCACACACTTCTGATTTTACTTGCATGCTCAAAATGACACATCCCAATTCTGGGAAAGGTCAAGAGAATAGAAGCCCTATAGCCCTATAGTGCAGAAGGAGGCCACTTGGCCCATTAAGTCTGCACAGGCCACAATCCCACCCAGACCCTATCTCCATAATCCCACTTATCAACCATGCTAGTCCCCTGACACTAAGCGACAATTTAGTATGGCCAATCAACCTAACCCACACATCTTTGGACTGTGAGAGGAAACCAGAGCACCCAGAGGAAATCCACGCAGACAGGGGGAGAATGTGCAAACTCCACACAGACAGTCACCCGAGGTCGGATTTGAACCCAGGTCCCTGGCACTGTGAGGCAGCAGTGCTAATCACTGTGCCACCGTGCCACCCAATAGTTTCTTTGCAATCATCATCTGATTTTTGGGAAAAGGGTTAATAAACTTCTCTGTCTTTCTCTGGTATGACCATTAATTAACCATAGGATTTTTGAGTTTGGGATGGCGTTAGGGTCAGTCCATCCATCAAGAGGGGTTCTGTACGCCTCCCACTGATGTGATTATTCTATGGCATTCTAGTTCACGCCTTCAACAATGGACATCAGCCCATTAAATGTTTATTAGAGAAGCTCCTGACCTTGCCAATAACTTGTAAAGATTTCAAACCCTGGCAAATTGTTTGAGCTGTGCGAGTGAGATTTCTCTGTGGCCATCAAAGTTGCAATTTCAGCTTCCTTGATTTGCTTTTTTTTCCCCAAGTCGAGCAATCTATTTGGCCAAACCAGATGAAAAGCAAGCAGCTGAAATCAAGACAAATGAACAACGTCTCAGGTGGATTCAGTTAGTCAAATTGAAGGATGTTCCACTTGAAAACGATTGCTGCATCTTCATCTATTACCATCGCAACAAAATAATACACTGACGACCTTTTGTGATTGAATCATCCTTCTTAAACTGGCTCTATGCCGTGGCTTGTTTACATTGAATTCCAGGAGAATGGCATCCATGCCCCCAATGTTTCCACACTACTAATATCAACTTTTTGCTAAAAAGAGAGACCTGTTGCTGAAACTCTCCGCCCCTCGCACTCATCCGGACAAATGCAAGAACGCCAACTTTCAAACGATCACAACAATTTATACAACTGGAGAAAAGGGTTCTGATTGGCTAGCAAGTCAACTCTGATTGGTTGAGGTGTTGCCATGGAGAAGGCGCACGAAACATAGGCTCCCCTAGCTTTGGACAATTCAAAACAGGAGCAAGGTTTAAACATGTTCCTTTTGTTATTTCTTTGTCTGTCCAAGGCTTGGGGAGCCTATGTCCCTTGTGCTTTTGCCATGACAATGACTTAGACAAATGGAGCCAATTTGCCAATCAATCAGCACCTCTTTCTCCTGTCGTAGTCATTTAAAATTTGGCATTCTTGTGTTTGTCCTGATGAGTACAAGATCAAAAGCTTTGACAAAATGTCCCTCCTTTTAACAATATTCAATCAGTTAACGGGCCACCATTTGGTGATTAGATCGTCTTCAGTAACAGCTTCCAGAGTGACGCACGGAGTTGAAAGCAGACAAGTATTTGTCTTCCTGTCGCAATGGTGTCTAATCCATAACCTCCCTGAATTTTGAGTTTATCTGTATCTGTTGCTCTTTGTTGGAAGCCTCTTTTCACAATCTCAACTTCCCCTTATTCTTGCTGGAAGAATTGCAGATTCATTAAAAGAAAGAATATCGCACTTTTCACAACATCAGAGCATACGAAAGGACTTCACAATCATTGAAGTACTTTTGAAATGGAGCAACTGTTGTCATGTAGGAAGCACAGCAGCCAATATATGCACAGAAAGCTCCTATAAAGAGCCATGAAATGATAGCTAGGTGACGTGTTTTTGTAATAGTTACTGAGGGGCGAATATTGGCCAGGAAACCAGGGATAACTCTCATGCCCTTCTTTCGAAATGGTGCCACCCGAGAGGGCAGATAGGACCTTCATTTAACATCTTATCCAAAAGACAGCTCCTCCAACAAGTGCGGTATTCCCTCAGTCCTGCACTGAAGCACCAGCAAGGCTTTTGTGCCAACCTTCTGAATCAAACATAAGGATGTTGCCCACTGAACCATAGCAAACACCATAATAAAGAGTCTCCCAAGAGATAAGGGTGCTGGATTTAGCAGTGTGAATGTCCCAAGCTGGTTCAGGATGCTGGTGTCTCAATATGCCATGTGTAAAAGCACTGATGTGAAATAGCTTAGAGCGAGAGTTGCCAATTGTTGTAGCATGTGAGATGGGACAGGACAGGCTATGAAGGCAGTTATGTAACATTTGATAGCTAGGATAGGAAAGGGACATACAGCCCTGAAAGCAAGCTGGAGGTGGATCCATACACAGGTAGTCAGAGTTGAGACGTGTTGACTATACTCAAAATGTGGCACAGTGGTTAGCAGAGCTGCCTCACAGCGCCAGGGACCTGGGTTCAATTCTGAGCCTTGGGAGGCTGTATGGAGTTTATCTGTTCACCCCCTGCTGCACGGGTTTCCTCTGGATACTCTGGTTTCCTCCCACAGTCCAAAGATGTGCAGATTAGGTGGATTAGCCATGCTAAATTGCTCCTCATTGTCCAAAGATGTGTAGGTTAGGGGGATCAGCCATGCTAAATACCCAGGGTTATGGGAATGGGGTAGGGGGTGGGGGGAAGAGGGGATGCCTAGATAAGATGCTATCGCAACAGTTGGCATGATAAGGGGCCAATGGTTAAAAATTAAATGATGGAAGGAGGGGCCAGGTGCCATTAAAGCGAAGCAATTTCAGACATTGGGCATAATGCTTATAACGGAATGATGGGGCTCTGATAGTTTGCAAGTGATTGTTTTTCTTTTGGGTTTGGTAGCTTTTGATCCACACAGTTATTGAGGGAATATGTGTATGTGATCCAGCAGTCGCCCTCATCTGCATTGCCTACCCTTGAGAAATGATGGCACGGTGGCACAGTGGTTAGCACTGCTGCTTCACAGTAAGAAGTTTAACAACACCAGGTTAAAGTCCAACAGGTTTATTTGGTAGCAAAAGCCACACAAGCTTTCGAGGCTCTGAGCCCCTTCTTCAGGTGAGTGGGAATTCTGTTCACAAACAGAACTTATAAGACACAGACTCAATTTACATGAATAATGGTTGGAATGCGAATACTTACAACTAATCCAGTCTTTAAGAAACAAAACAATGGGAGTGGAGAGAGCATCAAGACAGGCTAAAAAGATGTGTATTGTCTCCAGACAAGACAGCCAGTGAAACTCTGCAGGTCCACGCAACTGTGGGAGTTACAAATAGTGTGACATAAATTCTGATTCTAGGATCGCATGATAAAGACTCAGGAGGAAAAAAGCAGAAATATTTATGTGAAATAGTGTGACATAAACCCAATATCCCGGTTGAGGCCGTCCTTGTGTGTGCGGAACCTGGCTATCAGTTTCTGCTCCGCGACTCTGCGCTGTCGTGTGTCGCGAAGGCCGCCTTGGAGAACGCTTACCCGAATATCAGAGGCCGAATGCCCGTGACCGCTGAAGTGCTCCCCAACAGGAAGAGAACAGTCTTGCCTGGTGATTGTCGAGCGGTGTTCATTCATCCGTTGTCGCAGCGTCTGCATAGTTTCCCCAATGTACCATGCCTCGGGACATCCTTTCTTGCAGCGTATCAGGTAGACAACGTTGGCCGAGTTGCAAGAGTATGTACCGTGTACCTGGTGGATGGTGTTCTCACGTGAGATGATGGCATCTGTGTCGATGATCCGGCACGTCTTGCAGAGGTTGCTGTGGCAGGGTTGTGTGGTGAGAACACCATCCACCAGGTACACGGTACATACTCTTGCAACTCGGCCAACGTTGTCTACCTGATACGCTGCAAGAAAGGATGTCCCGAGGCATGGTACATTGGGGAAACTATGCAGACGCTGCGACAACGGATGAATGAACACCGCTCGACAATCACCAGGCAAGACTGTTCTCTTCCTGTTGGGGAGCACTTCAGCGGTCACGGGCATTCGGCCTCTGATATTCGGGTAAGCGTTCTCCAAGGCGGCCTTCGCGACACACGACAGCGCAGAGTCGCGGAGCAGAAACTGATAGCCAGGTTCCGCACACACAAGGACGGCCTCAACCGGGATATTGGGTTTATGTCACACTATTTCACATAAATATTTCTGCTTTTTTCCTCCTGAGTCTTTATCATGCGATCCTAGAATCAGAATTTATGTCACACTATTTGTAACTCCCACAGTTGCGTGGACCTGCAGAGTTTCACTGACTGTCTTGTCTGGAGACAATACACATCTTTTTAGCCTGTCTTGATGCTCTCTCCACTCCCATTGTTTTGTTTCTTAAAGACTGGATTAGTTGTAAGTATTCGCATTCCAACCATTATTCATGTAAATTGAGTCTGTGTCTTATAAGTTCTGTTTGTGAACAGAATTCCCACTCACCTGAAGAAGGGGCTCAGAGCCTCGAAAGCTTGTGTGGCTTTTGCTACCAAATAAACCTGTTGGACTTTAACCTGGTGTTGTTAAACTTCTTACTGTGTTTACCCCAGTCCAACGCCGGCATCTCCACATCATGACTACCATAGGCTTCACAGTGCCAGGGAACTGGGTTCAATTCCAGCCTCGGGTCACTGTCTGAGTAGAGTTTGCACATTCTCCCCATATCTGCGTGGGTTCCTCCAGGTGCTCCGGTTTCCTCCCACAATCTGAAGATGTGCGTTTAGGTTGATTGGCCATGCTAAATTGACCCCTGTGTCAGGGGATTAGCAGGGTAAATGCATGGGTTAAGGAAATAGGGCCTGGGTGGGATTGTGGTCGGTGCAGACTCAATGGGCCGAATGGCCTCCTTCTGCACTGTAGGATTCTATGATTCTGTAAATAAAGACCTTTGCTTGAATATGTCAGGCAAGGCATATTCAGCATTTAAAGTATGGATCTTATTCAGTGTGAATACTGAACAGAGAAACTGTCCAAAATATTGGGTTAAAAAGGTCGTTTATATGCCTGACAGGAGACTAGCACTCTACTCAGAGCTTCGACATGGCAAGTGAACCTCAGAAGGGCTGAGGATACACGTCAAGGACACCCTCACAGCCTCCTTGACAAAGTGTAATATTCTCACTGACACCGAGGATTCCCTGGCCCGTGACCACACAAAGTGAGGAAAAGCGGCACGGTGGCACAGTGGTTAGTACTGCTGCCTCACAGTGCCAGGGCCCCAGGTTCGATTCCCGGCTTGGGTCAGTGTCTGTGCGGAGTCTACACGTTCTCCGTGTGTCTGCATGGGTTTCCTCCAGGAGCCCCGGTTTCCTTCCACAGTCCGAAAGACGTGCTGGTTAGGTACATTGGCCATGCTAAATTCTCCCTCAGTGTTACCTGAACAGGCGCCGGAGTGTGGTGACTGAGGGGGTTTTCACAGTAACTTCATTACAGTGTTAATGTAAGCCTACTTGTGACACTAATAAATGAAAGGAAAGCATCCGAGAAGGAGCTGAACACCTTGAGTTTCACCACCGAGAGCAAGCTGAAGTCAAGTGTTGACAACAAAAGGAGTGTGTGGCAACCTGGGCATCCCACCCACCCATTCCTCCAACCACCGTCTGCCTCCCTGTGACAGAGACTGTGGGTCACGTATTGGTATCCCTCCATCACCTGAGAACTCATTTTTAGTGTGGAAGAAGAAGAGGATGTTTAATATATTTGTTTTTCTTCAAATTTTCGATAATCTTAGAATTCCACATCAGGGAAGGTCACCAAGATGGTTATCAAGAAGGAAGCAACTTGCATTTATATAGTACCTTCCATAACCTCAGCGTGTTCCCGATGGTGGGGGAGTCCAGCACCAGGGGTCACGGTCTGAGGATTCAGGGTAGGCTATTTAGGATGGAGATGAGGAGACATTTCTTCACCCACAGAGTGGTGAGCCTGTAGAATTCATTCCCACAGGAAGTAGTTGATGCCAAAACATTGAATGTATTCAAGGGGTAGCTGGATATAGTACTTGGGGCGAATGGGATCAAACGTTATGGGGAGAAAGCAGGATTAGGCTATTAAGTTGGACGATCAGCCATGATCGTGATGAATGGCGGAGCAGGCTTGAAGGGCTAAATGCCCTCCTCCTGCTCCTATCTTCTATGTCTCTATGCTGCTATGTCCCAAAGCACTTCAGACCAAAGTGGCACAGTGGTTAGCACTGATGCCCCACAGCACCAGGGATCTGGGTTCAATTCTGGCCTCGGGTCACTGTTTGTGTGGAATTTGCACGTTCTCCCCGTGTCTGCGTGGGTTTCCTCCCGTTTCCTTCCACAATCCAAAGATGTGTAGGTTAGATTGACTGGCCATGATAAATTAACCCTAGTGTCAGGGGGATTAGGAGGTAAAATATGAGGGGTTATGGGGATAGGGCCTGGGTGGGTGCAGACTCGATGAGTCGAATGGCCTCCTTCTGCACTGTAGGGATTCTATGAAATATCAGCCAAGGCACTAGTGAGAATTCCCCTGCTATTCCTTGAAATAAAGCTATGGGATCAGAGTCAGAGGTTTACAGCATGGAAACGGGCCCTTCGGCCCAACTTGTCCATGCCGTCCTTTTTTAAACCACTAAGCTAGTCAGTCTCAAATTTCTCTATACCCATGTTACCCATGTAATGCTTTTTAAAAGAAAATTGTACCCTTCCTGTCCAGCTGAGAGGAAAGACCTGGTCATGAAAGACGGGACTTCTGACAGTGCAGCACTTCCTCAGTGCTATACAGGCTTAGATTTTTGGACTCAAATCTCTGGAGTGGGATTTAAACCCACAACATTGAGAACCAGCAAATAAAGTGCTCCCAACTGGCTCACAGCTGATACCTAAAGTACAGACAAGATCTGTGCTAAAGCGACAGAGTAAACATGCAGTTAATTAGACACTTCTTTCATGCTGACAATTTTATTTTGAAAGACATGACTGGCAAATACACCAGTCAGGAAACATTTATATTGAGCTCCCTCCCCCGGGGAGCAATGAAACTCCCTTTGTAAAGCTGACAGGAATCTGCATAATTGCTGGGTGACCATTGCACTGCTTGGAAACCGGGATACTCTGGCTTCAGGGAAATCTGGTTCTACAGGACAGTCCCTTTTTAAAGCAAACACGCAAAAAGATGTAGATAATATAATGGATAAAGCTTAGAAAATGTTTTCAAATAAATAGTTACAAAATGTGAATAATAAATAGGGTGTGAATAAGATGAAAAAGTTGGATAAAAACTATAGAATGGGGAATTACAACATTGCAGGGAATGATGTGGCTAGGGCGGCACCTTGGCACAGTGGTTAGCACTGCTACCTCACATGCCAGGGACCTGGGTTCAATTCTGGCCTTGGGTGACATTCTTTTTATTCATTCGTGGGACATGGGCATCACTGGCTGGCCAGCATTTATTGTCCATCCCTAGTTGCCCTTGTTGAGAGGGCGGTTGAGAGTCAACCACATTGCTGTGGTTCTGGAGTCACATGCAGGCCAAACCAGGTAAGGACGGCGGATTTCCTTCCCTAAAGGACATGAGTGAACCAGATGGCTTTTTATTGTCTGTGTGGAGTTCGCATGTTCTCCCCGTGTCTGCATGGGTTTCCTCCGGGTGCTCCGATTCCTCCCACACTCCAAAGATGTGCGGGTTAGGTGGATTGGCCATGCTAAATTGCCCCTTAGTGTCCCAAGATGTGTAGGTTAGGGGAATGAGCGGGGTAAATACATGGGGTTACCGGAAAGGATAATCCCAGTGTGGGATACTCTGTCAGAGAGTCAGTGTAGACTCGATGGGCCAAATGGCGTCCTTTTGCAATGTAGGGATTCTATGATAAGACAAAGATGTTTAGGTAAGGGATCCAAATGCCAATCTAATATTGTCAAAGGTGTAAACAATATATCGGATGTAGAGCATCTACAAGATGTGAGACAGGATATAGGATGTGGATAAATCTCAGGAGGCAGAAAGTGTGCAGGATAAAGAAAATGTACACAACATGGATCACAGTAAGAAATCTCACAACACCAGGTTAAAGTCCAACAGGTTTATTTGGAATCACGAGCTTTTGGAGCGCTGCTCCTTGAAGGAGAAGTGCTCCAAAAGCTCGTGATTCCAAATAAACCTGTTGGACTTTAACCTGGTGTTGTGAGATTTCTTACAGCACCCACCCCAGTCCAACTCTGGCATCTCCACATCATGGCTACCACCAATATGCATCATACACCGGGTATGGAAAATATACAGCATATTAGTAATGTAAAGATGTGGATAATGTATGAACAATAAATAATGTGTAGGGTAAGCAGACAGGCTCTGGATGTGGAAGAGTTGGCAGAATGTGGAAACGTGAAAAGTATAAAGGAAGTGAAACTATACAGAATACAAAGTCTTTATACAGGATGCTGCAAGTGGACATGGGTGGAATCTTACCATAGTTTTTTCAAAGTGTTGTAAATGTGGATTACATGTGGGATGTGAAAAATGTCAGGATTCCACTCCACATTTTCTGCTGATCATTCCAAACCAGATTCCACAATTCTATAGCCATCTCTTGACCAAATCTGAACCTCAGTCTGCACTGCGGTCTCTGGCAGGTGGATGGGTTGGTAATCTGTCTGGATGGTGCAGTGGTTGAGCTGGTGCCAGTAAACATGTTAAGCAGCTCTTTCTTCTGCTTATTTGCCCTCCTCCGTGAAAGCAAATGATGGTGGCGTTAAAAGTAATCCTCATTGTACGCAGTTTCCATCCGCATAAACTGTGTGAAATTGTCCCAGTTCCCTTGTGATTCCAGGCAGGAGATTCTGCCTGATCTCTAACTCCAGCTCAATCAGGCAAGAATTATACATCACAGAAGCACATGATGAGTGATGATGGGGATTTCTGCGATTTCCCTCCCCCCTCAACCCATCCTGCTGAGCATAATTACAAACTTAATAGTGGCATAGCTGTCAGCACTTGAATCATAGAATCCTACAATGTGGAAGGAGGCCATTCAGCCCATCGAGTCTGCACCGACCACAATCCCACCCAAGCCCTATCCCCGTTATCCTATGCATTTATCCTATCTAGTCCCCCTGACACTAAGGGTCAATTTAGCATGGCCAATCTACCTAGGACTGTGGGAGGAAACCGTAGCGCTCGTGGGAAACTCACGCAGACACGGGGAGAGTGTACAAACTCCACACAGACAGTGACCCAAGCCGGGAATCGAACATTGATCCCTGGCACTGTGAGGCAGCATTAATCATTGTGCCACCATTCTGCCCCTCTGAATCAGAGGATTGCTGGTTCTTAGGTTCATTTCAGAGAATACATAATTGAGGCTGACACTTCAGTATTCTACTGCCATCTTTTAATTCAGACATCGAACAAAGTGGGACGTAGAAGACCCTCTGACACTGTATTGAAGACCTGAAGGACAGTGCTCCCCATGTCCTGGTAACTCTCAGTAAGAGTTTTAACAACACCAGGTTAAAGTCCAACAGGTTTATTTGGTAGCAAATGCCTGGTAACTCTCAACCAGGACAGGAAACGGGTGATCTGGTATTTATTTCATTGCTGTTTGTGGGAACACTTCCCACAGTGCCTACAGCTCAAAAGGGCTTCTTCAAAGGTTGTAAAGTCCTTTGGGATGTCCTGAGGTTCTGAAAGACGCAATTGTAATTCAGCTCTTTTTGTTGATGGGTATAGCTATCGTGCAGTATTGGGGCGACAAAACACCTCCAAACATTGCGGCATTTTTATGACAATGCTGGGAATGGTGGGAGTTAAGCCGGACCACAATTTTGTAGGACATTGGTGAGACGAAAACGGAGAGCAGTGCACAGTTTTGGTGCCCATCAAGGATATAGTTCCCTTAAAGGTAGTGTAAGAGAGTTTCACCTGATTGATTTCTGGGATGCGTATTATGAGGTAAGATTAAATAGATTTGGGGCAACTCAGTGGCACGCTCAGTGGGTAGCACTTCTGTCTCACAGTACCAGGGACCTGGATTCAATTCCCAGCTTGGATCATTGTCTGTGTGGAGTCTGCACATTCTCCCCGTGTCTGCATGGGTTTCCTCCGGGTGCTCCGGTTTCATCTCACATGTCCAAAAATGTGCGGGTTAGGTTGATTGGTCATTCTAAATTGCCCCTTACTGTTCCGGGCTGTGTAGGTTAGAGGGGATAGCAGGGTAAATGTGTGGGGTTGTGGGGATCAGGCCTGGATTGGGATTGTTGTCAGTGCAGACTTGAAGGGCTGAATGGCCTCCTTCTGCACTGTAGGGATTCTATGATAGATTTCATGATAGATTCAGCCTATATTCCAAATAGTTTAAAAGAATGGAACACATGGGGCGGGATTCTCCTCCGGGTGTTCTGGTTTCCTCCCACATTCCCAAGATGTGTGGGTTAGGTGGATTGGCCATGCTAAATTGCCCCTTAGTATCAGGGGGACCAGCTAGGGTAAATGCATGGGGTTATGGGGGTAGGGTCTGGTTGGGATTGTGGTCAGTGCAGGCGTAATGGGCCGATGGCCTCCTTTTGCACTGTCGGATTTTATGATTTCTATGATCTGATATTTTCTATCATTTGAATGAAAGGAACATCCAGGTTTAATGAGTAGTTTGCCATTGTATAGTGACCCGGGGGTCACTGGGGGTCCACACTGTGCAAACTGGCTAGGTAAATAGTTCAGAACTCAAACCTCTCCTGCCATACATTCTTGATTTTAGCTTGAAGGTTGGATGAGTTAACCACCTAAATACATGGACATTTTGTGTTCCTATTTTACATCAATAGGAGGATGATTGGGATTTTCACTGGACCCTGTGTGTGGTGGGAAGAATTTTCTCAGCCAGGTTGAAGCAGGTTTGGGGTTAATGTGTGATGAGGCCCTGAAATGTAGACGTGGGATCTTTCCTTTGTGGGCCAGGAGGGGTAGGGATGCCACTGAAACTGCACCAGCCACTCTGCCCCTTGTGAATGAGAAGTGGATCAGACGGCATTCAAAATGAGGCCTGTTCGAGAGTTAAAATATTCAGCCTCAAGACTAACTGAGTGAGTTTCTCTTCAGAGAAAGACTGGCACCAAAAGAGCACCTTTCAAAACCTCAGGAGGTGCAAAAGTATTTTGCTACCAATGAAATACATTTGAATTTTAATCACTGTTGCAATGCAGGAAACGTGGTACCCATTTGCACAATGCAAGCTCCCACAAATGCCATCTCCTCCACACTGGGGAGAATAAATGCAGACCAGGTGACCGCTTTGCAGAACATGACTCCTGTCGCTTGCCATTTGACCTTAGCATCTTACTCTCATGCCCACATGTCCATCCTTGGCCTGCTGCAATGCTCCAGTGATGCAAACTGGAAGAATAACACCTCATCTTCCGATCAAGCACGATACAGCCTCAACATTGACTCAACATTGAGTTCAACAACTTTAGACTTTGAACTTTCCCCTTCATCTTGATTCCCTCTTTTTTTCTGTTATTTGGTTCTTCAGGTTTGCCCCAGCACAACCCCTCATGGCCACTATGCTTTTTTTACAGTTTTGCTTCCACTGGACAATGACCTTTTCCCTCCTATTAAAACATTCTGTTATCTTAACTTCATGCCACTATTAGCACTTATTTAGTCCTTAATGTCACCATTCACACTCCCTTTGAGGGGGGATCTTATTGAAACTTACAGGATACTGCAAGGCCTGGATAGAATGGACGTAGAGAGGATGTTTCCACTAGTAGGAAAGACTAGAACCAGAGGGCGCAACCTCAGGCTGAAGGGATGATCCTTTAAAACAGAGATGAGGAGGAATTTCTTCAGCCAGAGAGTGGTGTATCTGTGGAACTCTTTGCCGCAGAAGGTCGTGGAGGCAATGTCATTGAGTGCCTTTAAGACAGAGATAGATAGGTTCTTGATTATTAAGGGGATCAGGGGTTATGGGGAAAAGACATGAAAATGGGGATGAGAAAAATATCAGCCATGATTGAATGGCGGAGCAGACTTGATGGGCCAAATGGCCTGATTCTGCTCCTATGTCTTATGGTCTTATGTCCACGACATCTTTGTCAATCTCTCCTGAGCTCCAACCTATCCCTGACCTTCCATTCTGCCACAACCCCCCTCTCTCCACCACCTCCCCCGCCCCCGCCATTACATTTCTCTTCCTTTTCATTTCTATAGAAGGATCGTATGGATTTGAAATGTTAACTCTGTTTCTGCCCCCCACAGGTGCTGCCATACCCGCTGAGTTTATCCAGTTTATTTCTGCTTTTACTTCAGATTTCCAGCCTCTGCTATATTTTGCTTTAAGGGAATTAGCGGGGCAAATATGTCAGGTCTTGGGAATAGGGGCTGGGTAAGATGCTCTGTCGGAAAGACGGTGCAGACTCGATGGGCCAAATGGCCTCCTTCTGCACTGCAGGGATTCTGTTCTCTGATGTCTGTACCCTTCCAATTTTGGCCTCTTGAACATTCTTGATATTAGTTGTTCCACCAATGGTGACTATGTCTTCAGTTTGCTCGGAATTCCCTTCCTAAAGCTTTCTACCTCTTTACCTCTCTCTTCCTTTAAGATGCTCATTAGCACCTACCTCTTTGACTAAGCTTTTGGTCATCTTCTCTGATATCTTACTCATAGGTCAGCATCATATTTTGTTTTATAATGCCCCTGTGAAGCGTCTTGAAATTTTATTATGTTAATGCAAGTTGTTGTTGAAGCTGTTCTATTTCTCAATTTGAAAATTGGTAGATTTGCTAATTTGCAATTTCCTTAAATTTTAAATTTTATAATTTCTTCTTAAATATCACAAGACTTGGCTCTGTGTCCCCCTTCTAACTGCACATGGAGGTGACTAGGCGTGGTCTGCACCTGTTTCCTAAAACACTCATGGAAACAAACAACAATGATGCATCAAATGGTGGCCCAGTGGTTAGCATTGCTGCCTCATAATGCCAAGGACCCAGGTTCAATTCCGGTCTTGAGTCACTGTCTGTATGAAGTTTATATGTTCTCCCCACATCTGCATGGGTTGCTTCCGGGTGCTCCCGGTTTCCTCCCACACTCCAAAGATGGGCAGGTTAGGTGACCATGCTAAATTGCCCTTAGTGTCCCAAGATGTGTAGGTTAGATGGATTAGCCACAGTAGATGTGCGGGGTTATGGGGATATGGTGGGCTGCCGAGGGTCTTGGTCAGATACTCATTCAGAGAGTTGGTGCAGGCTCAATGGGTCGAATGGCCTCTTTCTGCACTTTAGGGACTCTATGATCTATGTAACCATTGATTAGTTCAAAGCCATCAGTTCAAGTCTAATGTACATTATAGGGATTAAATACCTATTCATTTAAATGGAAAATGAGCAGTATTAACATTCTGAGTCACCTGCTAGCTGTCATAAAATATTAATCTTCTTAAGTTATTCGAGAGCAGTTTTAGAGCCAGATTTGCGAGTCTTGGGAGCATGCTTGATTTTTGACTGTCAATTTTTCCCATTTCAGTATCAGCATCATATCATTGGGTTCATAGATAGGAAGTTCGCAACAAAAATAACAAGATCTGATAGTTTAAAGGCGTCATGTGCAATCCCAGTTGAGAAGACCCAAAGCATGTACATTGTAAGAGCTGGTCCTCCTGAGACACTGCGCTCTCTGTTGGGAGTGTGAATAAAGTCTGTAGCAACATGGTCGGTGAAGTAGAGTCTCCAAAGGAGTGTTTTCCACTCTAAAGCGCTACAAAGTGACAAGGGTGTCAAACAGTCAAAACCCCAACACTACTTCTTCAGTCGTCGAGAAGAGCAGCTCTGACGAAGGGTCATCCAGACTCCAAATGTTGGCACTATTCTCTCTCCACAGATGCTGTCAGACCTGCCGTAATTTTCCAGCATTTTCTGTTTTTGTTTCAAGCTGTTTGTCAGCACAGTGGAGAGGGAGACCAGGCAGAAAAGCAAGTTTGGGAGCAACTCAAGTATAGCTAACAAGACTGGGCTAATCCAAGATGTGAGATTTTCTGCTATACGTCAACCTTCTATCCCAGATGTCGCCTTATGTTAAACAAATAAAACTCAGTTAAAACAGGCGAACAGCGTCTGTCATTTTGTGTTTGCTGGAGATATTTTGTCTTTGCTTCAATTCCCCGTTCTGCTCCTGCTGGTCTGACCTGAGTGGCTAACTCTCATCATAACTTTTGTCAGAGAGCATTTGACTTCCAGTGCCTCGTAATGCCAAGACGCAGCTTGAGCCGGCGAATTATACACCACAAACCAGCCGGTGAGGATGGCTTGGCGCTGGGAAAGGGGGGGGGGGTGGGGGGAAGGGTGAGGGAGGGGCATTGGGTGGCACATATGTTGCTGCAGGGAAACCCTGCCATAAATAGAAAGACATTTGTAAAGCCAGAAGCAGATTGTTCCTGTCAGACTGGTGTACAAAGCTAGTGAGGCAACCATCATAAAATGCTTCTGAGTGATCTGGGAGTGGAAGAAGATTCTACTGGGAATGAATGGGAATCACACTAGGTATAAAGGGAAATCCTATTGGAAAGTGGACGCAGTGGGAAATGATAGTTGGAATTATATGGCAAGCTTACTTTTCTAATGTGACAATGATTTGAGCATCAGTAAAGATATCTTGCAGTGATTTGAAAACACAAACTAAACCTGCCATATATGTTTGTTTCACATCTCTATTTTTTTCTTCAACTTTTCCTAATTTGGCTAGCCAAGCTATTCTGGGTTCTGGGTTCACTACTCCAATTCTGTCATACACCAGCCTCTGCACCCCTACAGTACACGCACTTCAATGGACTACATAGTCATAGAGGGGATTTTCACAGTAACTTCATTGCAGTGTTAATGTAAGCCTACTTATGACACTAATAAATAAACTTTAAAGGTTTGCAGCATGGAAACAGGCCCTTCAGCTCCACCTGTCCATGCTGCCCATTTTTTAACCCCTAAGCTAATCCCAATTGCCCACGTTTGGCCCATACCCCTCTAACTCATCTTACTCATCTAACTGCCTAAATACTTTTTAAGACAAAATTGTATCCGCCTCTACTACTACCTCTGGCAGCTTGTTCCAGACACTCACCACTGTGTGTGTGAAAGAATTGCCTCTCTGGACCCGTTTGTATCTCTCCCCTCTCACCTTAAATCTATGCCCTCTAATTTTAGACTCCCCTAACCTTTGGGAACAAATGTTGACTATCTGCCTTATCTATGCCCCTCATTATTTTATAAACCTCTATAAGATCACCCCCTAAGCCTCATACGCTCCAGGGAAAAGAGCTCCAGCCTCTCCAGCCTCCCCTTATAACTCAAACCATCAAGTCCGGTGTTTTCCAAAACAATTACAACCCTGAGCTTTGAGGAGTTAAAAACAGAAGTTAACGGGTAATGGTACGGACTTTCAGCCTTAGATCTTCTTCAGTGTTCAAAGAATCTGTCACCTCACCCCACCACTCCGCTGCTCCCCTCTCAGTGGTGCCAGATGTTTGCCTCTTCCTGAATTCCATTTGATTTCCGAATCACTTCCTGCATCTAGTGGTGCACTAAGGCCGTCTTTTATCTGTTTCCATCGCTCAGAATTCCTGGAACAGTTTGCTATGTTCATCCAGCAGTCAGGATACTTCAGTTGCAAGCAATAAAAGAACTAACTTCACAAAGTAAATCAAAGAAAAAGGTTTAATAAAGAAACTTCATTGCACCACACTTGGGGTCACACCTTGAGCCACACATGTTCCCCACAATCCCCGTCTGCTTTCTGTTTATACTAGGTCAGCTGACCACCACATCATTTTGCCATTGGTTACATTATCCAATGGGTCAGCTGACCCTCACAGGACGTAACCATTAGTTACATTATAACAGATTCCAATGTCGTCATTGGTTATAGTATAACATGCTAGTGTGTCACCAGGGGCTTATAGATTGAGGGGCACCACTCTGCATCAAGCATGGCTGACCAGACATTTCTCCAGTTCTTAATGCCTGCCATCGGTGTATTGGAAGGATTTACAGGTTGACTCTCAACCTGATCGACTGGGTTATGAACGCACCTTCCTTGGCCCTCAAGTCCTGGGGTGGGACTCAAACTCAAAACTTCTGGCTTAGAGGCAGGTATGCTACCCACTGTGCCACAAGACCTCCTATCAATTTCTGAATGTTACCCAAGATCGCGCCGTCAGGTTTTCATGGAATTTTGCATTCAAGATCTTACTTCTCTCAGCCGTTGGGATCCACCTCTCCATGTTACTAGATGACAAGATCGTTTGAGGTGACAAGACCACTTCATATTGTACGCCTTCTTAATGCCTCCCATCCCAGTCCCATCTTTCTGTATTAAGATGAGACAAAGAACTTCAACTCCTGTATTTTCACACCTCATGACTCTGCCCCTCTCAATATATGCGCGCCAAGGCTTCTTCCCTTCCCAACCCCCAGTATTCCAAATTCTGTCAACTTAACCCCACCTCTCCCCACCATATCCTCTATCCATGCTTCTGATAGACCCAGAATGCTACAAAAACACTGACTTCTCTTTCATAGAAGTACAGCCATTCAGTATCTTGGTAAAAGAAAATATTGTATTCAATCCCCAAAAGCACAAGTTAATAAAAATACATTGGACCTACTCAGTTTCTGTAAACCAGTGGCCTTGAAAACGTATTGCACACTGTGCGATGTAACAGCCCTATTGTCAGAAAGTCGTGCTTCTCGGAATGTAAGTGCAGCACAAGAGATCTGCCTTTAAATCAAAAATGCTGCAACAGTGAGCACAGATGTCATTCGCTTGACATAATTTAATCTTTCTTAAAAATTGCAAGTCACCTTGCTGCTGGTAGCTGTTGACCTGGACCTAATGTGAACGCTCCACTTTATAATCTACAAAATTGCCTCACTTCAGCCTCTGTTTGTGTCACAATAAGAGTTGTGACCTGAATTTCTCTGTTAAAGCCAAGAAGAACGCAAATTGGAAACAATCTGGAACCCTGACCTCACCGGGAATAATGTAAAGCAATTGCACCCGTTAGTCTTCTGTTCTCACAAAAGCATTCCAACATTCATACATTACAACAGAGACAACACTTTAAAAGTGCTTATCCTCTGCCACACACTTTACGGTGATCCGCGCTTGTGACAGACACTCCGTAAATCCAAGTTTTCATTTCTTAGAGAGAAGTGTCATGAGAGACACTGAGGGACGGCATGGTGGCACAGTGGTTAGCACTGCTCCCTCCCTGCGCCAGGGACCGGGGTTCAATTCCGGCCTCGGATAAAATTCTGAGTGGAGTTTGTTCGTTCTCCCCGTGTCTGCGTGGGATTTCCTCCGGGTGCTCCAATTTCCTCCCATGCTCCAAAGATGTACGGGTTAGGTGGATTGGCCATGCTAAATTGCCTCTTAGTGTCAGGGGGATTAGCAGGATAAATGTGTGGGGTTATGGGGATAGAAGCTGGGTGGGATTGTGGTCGGTGCAGGCTCGATGGGCTGAACGACCTCCTTCTGCACTGTAGGGATTCTATTCTATGATTCTACAATCTGTTAGTAATATGTCCATCACACCTCTCTATATTTAAATTTGTTTTTGGCGTCACATTCAAAACGACTTATTTTTTCAAACATTAAATCAAATGTTTAATTGGCTTCAAAATTATTCCTCAGCAACTCTAAAGGGAATCTACTTATATTTCAGCAACAAAACAACACTGAATGTTGCATTTCATATTTCTCTGACTTAGAAACATAGAAACTAGGAACAGGAGCAGGCCATTCAGCCCTTCGAGCCTGTTCCACCGTTCAATATGATCATGGCTGATCCTCTATCTCAATGCCAATGCTTTCTCACGATACCTCTTGATGCCATTAAAATCTAACAAATTATCCATCTTTTTCTGAATACATTCAACAACTTGGCCTTCACAGCTTTCTGTGGTAGAGAAATTCGCTTGTTCACTACCCTTTGAGCAAAGATATTTTTCCTCACCTCAGTCCTAAATGGTCTACCCCGTATCCTGAGACTGTGACCCTGGTTCTAGAGCCCCCAACCAAGGAAAACATTCCCCCTGCAACAGCCCTGTTCGAATTTTATACATTTCAAAGAACAAGGACAAAGAACAAAGAACAGTACAGCACAGGAACAGGCCATTCGGCCCACTAAGCCTGCGCCGATCATTTTGTCCCACCTAGACCAACCGCCTGTATCCCTCTATACCCCACCTGTTCATGTGCCTATCCCAGATAACTCTTAAATATCGCTAACGTATCTGCCTCAACCTCCTCACTTGGCAGTGCATTCCAGGCCCCACCACCCTCTGTGTAAAAAAACTTCCCCCCAAACATCTCAACAGAACCTTTCCCCCCTTATCTTGAACTTGTGCCCCCTTGTAATTGTCATTTCTGCCCTGGGAAAAAGCTTCCAACTGTTCACCTTATCTATGCCCCTCATAATTTTATAAACTTCTATCTGGTTGCCCCTCAGCCTCCATCTTTTCAGGGAGAACAATCCCAGTTAATTCAATCTCTCCTCGTAACCCGGTGGCACAGTAGTTGCACGGTGGCGCAATGGTAGCACTGCTGCCTCACAGCGCCAGAGACCCTGGTTTGATTCCTGGCTTAGGTCACTGTCTGTGTGGAGTTTGCACATTCTCTCCGTGTCTGCGTGGCTTTCCTCCGGGTGCTCCGGTTTGCTCCCACAGTCTGAAAGATGTGCAGGTTAGGTGCATTGACCCAAACAGGTGCCAGAGTGTGGCGACTAGGGGAATTTGATTGCAGTGTTAATGTAAGCCTTACCTGTGACTAATAAATAAACTTTACTTTTACTTTTCTTTAGCTAATACTCTCCATACCAGGCAATGTCCTGGTAAACCTTTTCTGTGCTCCTCCAAAGCCACAACGTCCTTCTGGTAGTGTGGAGACCAGAATTGGACACGGTATTCCGAATATGGCCTAACCAACATTTTATATAAGTGTTTCAGTCAGATCTTCTCCCACCCTTCTAAACTATAGTGAATCCAGGCCCAGTCGAATCAATCTCTCCTCATAGGACAGTCCCTCCATCCCCGGAGCAGCCTAGTGAACCTCTGCTGCGCTCCCTATATGGCAAGTATGTCCTTTCTTAGGTAGGGGGACCAAAACTGCATGCAATACTCCAGGTGTCTCACCAATGCGCTGTGTAACGGCAGTACAACATCCCGACTTTTGAACTCAAATGCTGACTTACCAAGAGAAACCCATTAGCATTTAAGACTCTGGTGTCATTTTAAAATTTGTGGGCTCTTTATTCTGATTCTGTGCCACTTTTCCTTTACAATGTTAACTGACATGCATTACATATTGAATTCATAAAATTCATGTATCATGTTGTCAAAGGGATATTGATGAGTTTTCAGTATGCCATTTATTATTATAATTCACTGTACAGCACTTCAAAACTACTTCTTTCATGCTAAAGTGCATAAGGACGTGCTGAAGTTGTCAAATATATTCTCAATTGATACGTACACAACGTATAATGGAAAGCCACAAGTGATTACGTGCGAATAATCTCAAAAGACATCCATTGATAATTTAGAAACATAGAAAATAGGTGCAGGAGTAGCCCATTCAGCCCTTCGAGTTCGCACACCATTCTTTTTTCATTATCCATTCATGTCGGTGTCGTTGGCTGGGCCAGCATTTATTTCCCATCCCTCAGGGCAATTAAGAGTCAACCACATTGCTGTGGGTCTGGAATTATATGTAGGCCAGACCAGGTAAGGACGGCAGATTTCCTTCCCTAAAGAACATTTGTGAACCAGATGGTTTTTTATGACAATTGACAATGGTTTTGTGGTCATCGTTAGATTTTTAATTCCAATTTTTTTATTGAATTCAAATTTCACCATGGTGGGATTTGAACCCAGGTCCCCAGAGCATTACCGGGGGTCTCTGGTTTAATAGTCCAGCGACGATACCACTATGCCACTGCCTGCCCTGATCAATATGATCATGGCTGATCATGCACTTTCATTATCCCATTCTCCATACCCCTTGACCCCTTCAGCCGCAAGGGCCATATCCAGCTCCCTCTTGAACATATCTAACAATGGCCCCAAAAGCTTTCTGTGGTAGAGAATTCCACAGGTTCACAACTCTCTAGGTCAGAGGAGTTGTTTACTGATATTTGGAATTTGAAATAGGCTCATCTGAATGTTAATTGATCTATTATTATTGATTAATGTATTGAGGAGATGGTAGGCTATTTTTGTTTCCTGTTTGGTTATTTCCTTGGAGGTTAACATAGTGACAGTAATTCGCTACAGAGTGGATGCACAAAAACAACCTAATTATCAGAATTTAATTTAAAGTCGAATACTGGCAAAGAACTTTCTGGAATATTCCAAGATGTGTTAATAATCCATCTCTAAACAGCAGTCTTCTGTTAGGTGATCAGAGAATGTGAAATTGTCTCATTGAGTTGCGTTGCAGGACATCATGCATATGTGTGGGCAGCACAGTGGCAAGCATTGCTGCCTCACAGCGCCAGGCACCTGGGTTCAATCCCTGGCTTGGGTCACTATCTGTGCGGAGTTTGCACATTCTCCCCATGTCTGCATGGGTTTCCTCCGGGTGCTCTGGTTTCCTCCCACACTCCAAAGATGTGCGGGTTAGGTTGATTGGCCATGCTAAGTTGATCCAAGGGGGATGGACAGGGTAAATATGTGGGTTTACAGGAATAGGGGCTGGATGGGACTGTGGTTGGTGCAGGCTTGATGGGCTGAATAGCCTCCTTCTGCACCATAGGGATTCTATAGTCATACCAGCTGACTGCTTTTGAATGTTAAACATGTTATTAACACCCGTCACAAAAAATCCCAAAAGTTTGTTGATTCTCACTGTTACTTTTATCTAAAGGAATTCACACCTGGTTGTCAATCTAATGAAGACGCAGTTGCAAATATATCCTGAATGTATCAAAACCCCAAGCTAATGAAATTGCATTGCGCAATATTGCTAGAAATGCATTAACAAGTTTGTCAGTAATAGCATACAGCAACTTTTAATTTGCTTCTTTGGCTGCCTTCTATTTGGGGTTAGGAGAATCACAGAATCCTACAGTGCAGAAGGAGGCCATTCAGCCCACTGAGTTTGTACCGACAACAATCTCACCAAGGCCCGATCCCCTTAACTCCACATGGTTAGTTAACTAATCACCCTGACATCAAGGGGCGATCTTACCAAAAATATTCTAAGTGCGGAATGAATGTGAAAATGGGAGGGAATCGTGCCCATTTCTTCGGCGAGAGAATAATTCAAATCTTATGCCACTTAGAGAAAAAAAAGAGTCAAAGTGTGTTTCACGCCAGTAGGGGGAGCAGACAAAGTCTATTCACGTCGGGAAGCTGGCTGTTGACTGCTAGAGGGGGCCATTACGCATTCACATGATCTCCCAATGCACTGTGTAAAATGTACACAGTACATCGGGAATCTGAGACTCCCCCCACCTCCTGATCCCCCCCCATTCAAAAGACGATTCCGAGCCAGGCTCACTAATAATATTAATATCAAATGTTAAAATCAGCCAGCCTCATGCCCAATCATGCCAGCAATCAAGTGCTGGTATCATCGCGAGAAGCGAAAAAACGGGCACGACCCCCAATAATCCACCTCTCTCCGGATCTTGCTGGCTCATCACGTGATTGTCCCCTAAGGGAAAATTTAGCATGGCCAAACCACCTAACCTGCACATCTTTGGACTGCAGGGGAAACCGGAGCGCCCGGAGGAAACCCAAGCAGACACAGGGAGAACCGTGCACGCTCCACACAGACAGTGGGGGCTACTCAGCGAAATGTCACCTTGCATGACTAATACCACAAGAGTTCTTGTGCCGATCTGAGCTTTTACAGATTGAGGCTTATTTGCGAAATGTCAGCGCTGGTGTTTAAAGAAAACGAAACAAAATCCAATTGAAAAAGAATAGGTGAACCTTTGGATTCATCAAGTTGGGAAATGCCAATGTTGGGAAATGTCAGAGATTTCCACTTTAGACATATATTGTCAGTCCTCCCAGAACAAGTACAGTCACATTAGCAAAGCTTCTTCCACTGTGCTTCATCAAGATGAAAGAACCGCAAAGGTACAAAGAAAGGAAATTTAAAAGCCTGAAGTAAAGTCAGAGCTTGCTCGTCATGCTGGAGGTGTTTCTCCAGAATATACTGTTTTAATTCAAGTCCACAAAGCGGCTCCTTAAGTAAAATCCATTTCACACACTAGTCACCCCTATTTGTCTGAGATTGTCAGCCTGATGCCAACTAGCATTGAATTCTAATCAGGTTCGTGGGGCATTGTTGTCTTGTTATAAATTTGGACCTGCAGTAAATACTTCCCCAGTCCTGTGGCATCAGTCTTCCCTGTAAATGGAGTGAGCATGTTACTTTTACAAGAGTCTTTCAAACCACTCTAGGCTTTTTTTTATTCATTTGTGGGACATGGGTGTCGCTGGCTGGCCAGCATTTTTAGCCCATCCCTAGTTGCCTGAGGGCAGTTGAGAGTCAACCACATTGCTGAGACTCTGGAGTCACATGTCGGCCAGACCAGGTAAGGACGGCAGATTTCCTTCCCTAAAGGACATGGGTTTTTCCGACAATCGACAATGGTTTCATGGTCATCAGTAGATCCTTAATTCCAGATTTTATTTTTTGAATTCAAATTCCACCATCTGCCGTGGCGAGATTCGAACCAGGGACCGTAGAACATTAGCTGAGTTTCTGGATTAATAGTCCAACGATAATATCACTAGACCATCGCCTTTTACAATGACAGGAGGCCACTCCTTGTAATCCGAACTGGATCTCCATGTCTTTTGTTCATAGATTTATTCAGTCTTTCTAAAAGGCTCCCAAGCCAACCTTAGCTGTGAAAAAACAGAAGATGCTGGAAAATCTCAGCAGGTCTGGCAGCATCTGCAGAGAGAGAATAGAGCCAACGTTTCGAGTCAAGATGATATGTGGAAAGAAGATAGAGCCTATGTTTCAAGTCAATGTTTCTAAAGATAGCTAAAAAAAACTGAAAAAATCTGACATTAGTGGAAGGTTTTCCAACTGTTACAGTTACCAAGGAGAACTGGCTTCACTTGCTCAGGGCAGGATTTGTATTCGAGTCCCAGGAGTTGAAGCTTAATATTCCAAGTATTGAACTCACTCAGATCAAGATATCCCATGGCGTTGTTTAGTAGTGCAGTTACACAATCATATTTTCAAGCTTTTGTCAAAAACACTGCACAATATTAGGGGGTACAGTCATTTTGCTACGAGATATGGCATGTCCCACTAATGGGAAACCAGTTTGAATATATTATCTTGTTTATTACCCTCTCTTGAAATAAGATTGATGAAATATAAAATTATTTGATTTACTGGATAGCCTTTACTTTCTGTTCATCAGGTTGGCACAGCTGGGGAATGTTTCCATTTCCCAACACAATCAAACCTCTTCCAGTCAGCAGGGTGTACTTTGGCTGCAAACTAATACCTCTTGATGACAGTTCTTTGACAGTATGATGTGATCTCCCCACCTCCCCATAAACCTTAAAGAATCCCAACCTCCTCCTGGCTGTGACAGCGTATCCCTTACTATTTGAAAATCTATCGTTCATAGCCACATCCCTGAGTTGAGCGCCTGTGATTTTATTGGTAGTTGAGTGCTGCAACTAAACTCAGCTCCCTTCTAAGCAAAACCTGCACAGCTGTCAGAGAATAAAGACTTTCATCCCATCTGCTTGCACTGGAATCGAGCCCACTTGTTACACATGAATGAGCAATGTTGTGACAAATGTATACCACCCACTCTGCCGATTATTAATTCATACTTCTTTTCAATGGATATTTGCTGAATCCCTGCGACCGAATAAAATACCGTGTCAGTGCCTGCGGTTACCAGTCAGTCCTGGCAAGAGCTCAGCTAGGCTGTTAGCACTGACACCTCAATGGGATGAAAACGGAAAATGCTGAAAATACTTGGCAGGTCAGGCAGCTCCTGTGGGGAGATAAACAGAGTTATGCACCCTGCTGGTGGGAGTAATAGTGCGCACGGGGATGGGGGAGGGGGGGGGGGGGCGGGTGTCAGGGAGAATCCGGTGGGAGGCCCAAAAAATCAGTTTCATGCGAGCGTGTATTTCCTGCAGGATATTCCGATGGTGCCGCCATGGCAGATTGGGAACCCACTGGAGGTTGGCATGAGACTGATTTTCATCCCACGAATGGGATGAAAGTGAAGGACAAACTGGAATCTTCCTCCCACGCCTGATTCTTCATGACGCCAACAGGAAAACATGTCAGTCCAACACGTTTGGACCAACTTGGCGTGCAAAAGGCGGGACTTACCTGAAGGCGGCTTGGAGCTGCCTTCAAAGGCTGCCAGCAAACCGGGACCTTGGAACACGACAGGAGTGGATGGGCCGGTGGGGGCGGGGGTGGTGGGGGGGGGCGGGGGGGTGGGATCTATCAGGTGGATCTTCCAGCTTTACTGTCTTCGAGGAGTCAACTTCCAGCCTCAAAATGTTCCTGTCCATCCTTTTTTTTCAGGAGGTCCATCTTCTTTCCCCAGGATTTTCACCTTTAGTCTTCAATGCTGGGTCAATGATGTTGGCCGCCTTTTCAACATGGCACCCAGAAAGCCTGTCCTGCCACCCAAGATGGCGCGAAACCCCGGATACATAACTAATTACACCGGGGACAAAAAATATGGCTTGGTTTCCCATCAGCCTCTGCAGAAGGAAACACTCCCTGTCCCCACCTCCGCCACGGGGACTTAGTTCCAGATGGGGGAATTCTGCTCAACATTTCAAGTTGGTGTCATCCACTTTTGACGAAAGATCATTGGGCTGAAACTTCAACTCCACCGACATCGCCAGCCCTGCTGAGGATTTCTTGTCTTCTCCATTTTTATTTCAGTCTTCCAGCAGCCAAAGTATTTTGATTTGATTTTGATTTGATTTATTATTGTCACATGCATTAGCATACAGTGACAAGCATTGTTTCTTGTGCGCTATACAGACAAAGCATAATGTTCATTGAGAAGGAAAGGAGAGAGTGCAGGATGTAGTGTTACAGTCAGTTTGTTTTTACATTTTCCCATAGCATAATTGTTAATACGGCCAGCCCATATAAATCTATTTTCCTGTATTGTCCTTTCTAAACAATACTTGATCTTGACATGAAACTGCAATGGCTTTCAAATTAAGCACAGTAAATATATCCAGGTCACCTACAAAACATCATCGTAAGGTCTTGGGTGAAAGAAATACATTCTTGGACAGAATACAATGTGAGTGATATTGCAATTCTGGCCCCTCCCCATTCCCATTGACATACACAAGAGCCCCCACATTACATTAAATCACATTTTCTTCAATTGAACTGAATATTGGCTGGGACATTACACTAATGGGCAAAATACATTTCTATCCCCAGAATTCTACTTTTGGTGCAAAACATGTGTTTTCTGTGCTTACCGAATTCACATCGCTGTACCAATAATGAAATGGGTCAGTGGCACAGAGATTTTGCACATCTGTAGATGCTGTCAGCGCCTGATCAATGAGAGAGCTTCTTGAGAGAGTCAGACCAAATTCATCATGGCAATTCATCAATGTCGTCTTTGTTTCAGAGATGTGGAGCCATGGTTTTGGTCTTATTCCCATTAGAAAACTTTGTCTCGAATTGCAAAATGTTGTGGTGGTTAGAAGCCAATTATGTCATTCCAAGTAATCACTGCAGGAGTTCCTCAGGCTAGGCCCAACTATCTTCAACTGCTTCATTAATAACTTGCAACCCCCCTCCCAAGATCAGAAGCAGGGATGTTTGCTGATGATTGCACATATAAATACTCTGACTGCAAGAGTAGGTAAGGGACATGGAATTCTCCAAAGACTGTCCACCATCTAGCTAGTCAAATGTCTGATGGAATAGGGCGGCACGGTAGCACAGTGGTTAGCATTGCTGCTTCACAGCTCCAGGGTCCCGGGTTCGATTCCCGGCTCGGGTCACTGTCTGTGTGGAGTTTGCACATTCTCCTCGTGTCTGCGTGGGTTTACTCCGGGTGCTCCGGTTTCCTCCCACAGTCCAAAGATGTGCGGGTTATGTTGATTGGCTAGGTTAAAAATTGCCCCTTAGAGTCCTGGGATGCGTGGATTAGTGGGTAAATATGTGGGGGTAGGGCCTGGGTGGGATTGTGGTCGGTGCAGACTCGATGGGCCGAATGGCCTCCTTCTGCACTGTAGGGTTTCTATGAATACTCTCCAGCTGCCTGGATGTGTGCAGCTCCAACAATACTGAAGAAGCATATTACCATCCAGGGCAAAGTGGCAGCAGTGTGTACCATCTACAAGATGCATGGGTACCAACGTTCGTTCGAGAGCACATTCCAAATCTTTGATCTCTACCATCTAGCACAAGCATGTCAGACGCAAGGGAACATGATCATCTGCATGTTCCTGTCCAAGTTGCACACCCTGCTGCATTGTAAATACATCACTGTTCTTTTACTATCACTGGGTCAAAATCCTGCATCACCCTTCCTAACAGCACAGACTGTGGGCGGCATGGTGGCTCAGTGGTCAGCACTGTTGCCTTACAGTGCCAGGGTCTTGGGTTCAATTCTGGCCTCAGGTCACTGTCTGTGTGGAGTCTGCACATTCTTCCAGGTCTGCGTGGGTTTCCTCCGGGTGCTCCGGTTTCCTTCCACAGTCCAAGGATGTGTGGGTTAGGTGGATTGACCATGATAAATTGATCCTTAGTGTCAGGGAGATTAGCAGGATGGATAAATAGGGTTGAGGAGATAGGGCCTGGGTGGGATTGTGGTCAGTGCAGACTCGATGGGCCGAATGGCCTCCCTCTGCACTGTAGGGATTCTAGAATTCCATATGCTCTGCAGCAGTTCAAAAACGTGGTTCACCACCACCTTCTCAAAGGCAATTAGGGATGGGTTGTAAATAAAGTTTTAAAGTTTATTTATTAGTGTCACAAGTTACATTAATACTGCAATGAAGTTACTGTGAAAATCCCCCAGTCACCACACTCTGGCACCTGTCCGGGTACACTGAGGGAGAATTTAGCATGACCAATGCACCAAACCAACATGTCTCTGTGGGAGAAAACTGGAGCACCTGGAGGAAAATCATGCAGCCATGGGGAGAATGTGCATACTCCGTGTAGACAGTCACCCAAGCCGGGAATTGAACCCAGGTCCCTGGCGCTGTGAGTCAGCAATGCTAACCACTGTGCCACCCTTGCTGGTGATGCCCACATCTCATGAATTACCTTTTTAAAAAAAAATTGAATTGCTCAGTATAGCCATGGGTCTGGGAGTAATGGGTTTCAAAACCCATTGCAGATAATTGAATAGGGAATCTAGGTTGGCACTTCAGTGCGGTATTGAGGGAGCACTGCACTGTCGGAGCTGCTGTTCTTTGGATAAATGAAGACCCCATCATTCCTCTCAGCTGAAGATAAAGAAATGACATTGCACTATTTTGAAGAAGAGCAGGTGAAACGATCCCAAGTGTCTTCGCCAGTATTTATCCATCAACTCACTCCACTGAAACAGATTATCTGATCACTGTCTCACTGTTGACTGCCGAGTTTCCAACATTCCAACAAATTGATACCCTTCAAAGGAACTTCAGTGGCTGAAAGGTGCTTTGAGATATGTTCAGAGTTTGTAAGATGTCATACAAATGCAGGCTTTTTCCTTTCTTTTCTGTCTTCCCTATTCTAGAGGCAGCAATTTATCCTGTGGTGCTCTTCATGGGTGCTGGCAAACAAGAGCAAATGTCACTCCTCATTTAAACAGCTAGGTGATGAGTTTTGGCTGGTTATTGGGACAGGGAGATTGGCATTATGAAGATACATTAGACCTGCAGAAGGAGCTATTGTTTAGTACTTAATAACAGTTATTTTTCTCACCTCCCTAGCCCTAGGTTTTGAAGCCAATTTTGCAGCTGTCACTGCCAGGAATGATTAATTCATCGCAGACCCGGGGTTGAAATCGGGAAATGTTTCAGCACCAGGGCAATGCACCTTAACCTCTTTGAACCACGGGCACATAAAATGTATTGGTCACCAACGGGTTCAATTTGTATGTTAAATGAGAGATCATTGTTTCCTTTCACTTCTGTTAGCTTGTGAGCAGGAACCTCACAGGATTATTTAACACGCACAAGGCCAACAGTTCAACAGAGGGCGGCACGGTGGCACAGCGGTTAGCACTGCTGCCTCACAGCGCCAGGGACCCGGATTTGATTCCTGGCTTGGGTCACTGTGCGGAGTCTGCACATTCTCCCCGTTTCTGTGTGGGTTTCCCCCGGGTGCTCCGGTTTCCTCCCATGGTCCAAAAGATGTGCTGGTTAGGTGCATTGGCCATGCTAAATTCTCCCTCAGTGTACCCAAACAGGTGCCGGAGTATGGCAACTAGGCGATTTTCACAGTAACTTCATTGCAGTGTTAATGTAAGCCTACTTGTGACACTAATAAATAAATTTTAAACTACGGCAGACCAAGTTAAAACTGTGTAGCCAGTCAGATAAAAATACAGTAATGGTGTTGCATTACTCATTAACACATTTAATAGGCAAACAAATGCTACAAATTATGCTTATTGTTAATCTAGTTGTGGAATACGCACATGTAAGTGATGATGGATAATTTTTAAAAATTCATTTGTGGGACATGGGCCCCTTGGAGGGCAGTTGAGAGTCAACCACATTGCTATGGTTCTGGAGTCACATGTAGACCAGACCAGGTAAGGATGGCAGATTTCCTTCTCTAAAGGACATTAGTGAACCAGATGAGTTTTTCCAACAATCGACAATGGTTTCATGGTCAGTAGTAGATTCTTAATTCCAGATATATTTAATTGAATTTAAATTCCATGGTGGGATTCGAACCAGGGTCCCCAGAACATTAGCTGAGTTTCTGGATTAATAGTCTAGCGATAATACCACGAATGGGCAGATTGTCTGGTAGACATGGCATGACATTCTCATAAATGAGGTTAATCCTATCCTCGGACCTTTCCCCTTGATAAGGCATGAATTCCTTTCTGAGGCACAGATCAGTGTCACATCCACTGGATTTCAAATGGTACGGGTTATAAGGTGAAGATGCCGGTGTCGGACTGAGGTGGGCACAGTAAGAAGTTCCAGTCGGAGATCACCTCAGCAGTCAAGGTCATTCAGCCTCCGACCTTCGGCTAAGTGTTCTCCGAGGTGGCCTTCAAGACACGCGACAACGCAGAATCGCATAGCAGAAACTGATAGCCAAGTTCCACACACATGAGGACAGCCTGGACCGAGACCTTGGATTCATGTCATGCTACATGTAATCCCCATCATTTCGTCTCGGCTTGCAAATTCCTACGAACTGTCCTGGCTTGAGACAATCCTCATCTCTTTAACCTGTGATTATCCCTCTCTCCAATCGCACTGTCGGCACCTGTAAAGACTTGATTACCTGTAAAGACTCGCATTCCAACCATTATCTTGCAATTGTGTCTGTGTCTATATATGCCGTGTTTGTGAACCCACCTCTCCACTCAACTGATGAAGGAGCAGCACTCCGAAAGCTCGTGATTCTAAATAAAGCTGTTGGACTTTAACCTGGTGTTGCGAGATTTCTTGGCATGGGCTATAGACAGTCTTGTACAACTCTCTGTCATGTCCTTGAATTTCCACTCCGTCCGACAAAGGAGCAGCGCTCCGAAAGCTAGTGGCGTTTGCGACCAAATAAACCTGTTGGACTTTACCCTGGTGTTGTTAGACTCCTTACTGAGTTTCCTGGACAGTGGTTTCCTCTTGCTAACACACTTTCTTTTGCAAAGCACAGCATTAAGCAGACACCCATCTAACAGATGTGCTGCAGAATTCATTTAAACGTTCTCAATTACTCATATTTCCTGTTCAATTTACCAGTGGAACACTGCTGAATCCCTTTGGTGTTTTAAAGCCAGCTTTAAATGGGAAAATGAATACAATGGGGAATTAAGTAAATAGTGACTAAATTTGCATATGCCATATTAACTGCAGTTTCATAAGGAATGAGCATTCAGAAATATACAGGGTTGATGTGTTAATGTATCTTAGAAATGTTAACGATTTTTCAGCTAAGGCTCAATGCGTAGCGCTCGCAACTCTGAAGCTAAACATGATGGGTTCAAGGCCCATACTAGAATCTTGAGCACCAAGTTCTCGGACTGGTGCTGTGGGGATGCTGCTCTGTCAGTGATGTCCGAGACATTAAGCTGAAGCCCTGGCCACCATTCCAGACGAACCAGAAAGATCCTGTGATACTACTCAAAGAGCAGGGTAGTTCCTTTCATGTCCTGCCCAATATGTATCCCTCTACCCGTATCACTAAAACAGATTATTTGATCATGATCACGTTGCTGTCGATGGGAGATTTAGTGTGTTTAGCAGTGTGGCCCTTTAAGGAGGGAGAGGCGGGGCATTTCTCGAGAGCCACGTGATTGGTGAGGACCCTATGAAGTGTTCCGACGGGAAGCTGAGACAATTGGCAGGAGGGCGCATACCACGGGTCAAGGAGGGACTCGCAGTTGGAGCCAGGGAGTCGAGTAGAGCAGTCACATTGTATTTTAGTCTGACCTTGCGCTATATATATATTATTTTTTACTTGGCAAGAAAGCCGATTGTTGATTCAAGACGCATCTATGTGCCCTCAATCTATTATAGTGTGGAAATTGGCTGTTGTGTTATCATCGAATCCCTACAGTGCAGAAGGAGGGCATTCGGCCCATCGATTTTGCACTGACAGCAATTCCACCCAGGCCCTATCCCCATAAACCCACATATTTACTCCGCTAATCTACGCATCCCGGGACACTAAGGGGCAATTCAGCATGGCCAATTCACCTAACCCGCACATCTTTGGACTGTGGGGAGGAAACAGGAGCACCTGGAGGAAACCCACGGAAACACGGGGAGAACATGCAAACTCCACACAGTCAGTGACCCGAACTGGGAATCGAACCCAGGTCCTTGGAGCTGTGGGGCAGCAGTGCTAACCACTGGGCCACCCCAAGTAGCTATGTTACAGCTATTGACTACATTTCTCATGTACTACATTGGCTGTAAAGCTCTTTGGAATGTTCTGAGGTCGTATATGCAAGTTCATTCTTCCTTTCAGAACTGATGAGCTTTTATTTTGCATGTTCAGGTTGCACCTTCAGTTGTGATTCATTGGTGTTGATTTATACTGAAGCATGGACACAAGAAGCTAAAGGGAATGAAGAGAGGGTGCAAAACCATAATTCCATAAGGTCATGTGTAGAGGGATCAAGCCAAAATAAGGAGCTGGCAGTGGACATATATTTTTAAAGATAGGCTTTCATTTGAACAGCTGCTAAAAATATTAATGTATGGGACCTGAATTTGGCCACCTGCTAGGAATGGGGCAATAGTGTGACCAAAACTGCAAACCAAATTGTGGGCGGCACGGTGGTACAATAGTTAGCACTGCTGCCTCACAGCACCAGGGACTCAGGTTCGATTTCTAGCTTGGGTCACTGTCTTTGTGGAGTCTGCACATTCTCCCCGTGTCTGCGTGGGTTTCCTCCAGGTGCTCTGGTTTCCTCCCACAGTCCAAACGATGTGCGGGTTAGGTGGATTGGCCATGCTAAATTGTACCAGGGAGACTAGCAGGGTAAATGCATGGGGTAATGGGGATAGGGCCTGGTGGGATTGTTGTCGGTGCAGATTCGATGGGCCAAATGTCCTCCTTCTGCACTGTAGGATTCTATGATCCAAACCCCTCCACAGTCCCTCCGCTACCATCCCACATCACATCCCCCACACCTTACACCCACCCGACACTATTTTCAGATGGGCACCGATATCAGCGACCAGTGTTCTCACCAGTAATGAGCAGCAGCTTCCATGCAAGTTAGGGTTCCAGGAAGGTAGCTTGGACCCAGGCGCTATTTTATTCTGCAGGCTTCCAACGTAGCAGCTGCTTAATGGCCTAGAACAGAACATGCCCACAGCCACTGTCCCTCAATGCCATGTTGGGAGACTTACATTAGTTTGACCAGAACTTTATTACCAGTGGTTTAGTCTTGTTCAATTAATGCCAAATATTAAACTTATCTACCAGTGCGAATCGCCATTACACCACACACCCCCCTCTGTAATGATGCTCACAGACTTTGTCAGAAACACAAAGGTTATTTATTAACTCGGAAAGAAGCCAGCAGTCCACCGGCTGTCCCTATATGTCTAGTTCATGTCTTCGAGATGCCTTCTGCCTAAGAGAGGACTCCACCTTGAGGGTGATTACCCACTCTCGGTCCCAATTGTTCCCTGAAGCCAACCTACCCTCTGCTGCTGTGTTGCCCTTAAAGGGACAATCATCACATTCCCCCTATTCCTACCCAGCCCTATTCCTTCAATCAGCCTGGCCTACCCAAGAAGCAATTACTGCTAATGGGCAGCCTCAAATTGGCGAATCGCCACCTCCATGCACAATGAGGCTGTCTATCAACCTGGCTCAAACTCTAACTGACTGCGTCAGTTGGGCATTTCAAGTGGTCCAGCTGCCCGATATACACTGCACTTCAGAACTCACCCCCATTAAGCGTGCCAATACTATTGTCATACGCTGCAATTGTGTTCTAAATATATTTGACAGCAATCCATTCCCTGGCTTGCTTTAATTACACTGTCATTGGTAAATAGGTACTGTTGTAACTCAAGGCAATTTGGTCTGGCAAGCAACAAATTGAAAGATTTCTTGACTTGAGAAGAACTACGTATGGTTTAACAACATAATTATACAGGTCTACTTCTGACAACACCCTGACTCCAGCTGAAGACTTCCAATTCTGGGAATGCAAGCCCTCGCTGCTGATTGGACTCCATTCACACGCTCACACTCATTGGTCCCAACCCAGTCACATGGCCCACAAAGGATTGCCCATTAAAGGGACCACACTAAAACAGGCACCATCAGAAATTCCGAACCTGCTGGTGTCTATTTCCTTTCAGTAAAGATTGGTACACTTGGAGAGTGTATTTAAGAATTTTGTCATTTGCCAATTTTACCACTTTTTATTCTGTCATGGGGTGTGGGCATCACTGGCAAGGCCAGCATTTGTTGCCCACCCCTCATTGCCCTTGAACTGCATGGCTTGTTTGGCCATTTCAGAGTGCAGTTAGGCGTCAAGCATATTGTTGTGGGCCTGGAGTCATACGCAAGTCAGAATCAGGCAAAGATCATAGAATCATTGAATCACAGCATCCTACAGTGCATTCGGCCCATGGAGCCTGCACCGACCACAATCCCACACAGGCCCTTATCCCTATAATCCCATGTGGTAGATTTCCTTCCCTCGAGAAGGCAGATGACATCAAGATTGGTGGCACAGTGAAGAAGGTTATCTAGGATTGCAATGGGATCTTGATCAATTGGGCCAGTGGGCCAATGAATGGCAGATGGAGTTTAATTTAGATAGTTGTGAGGTGATGCATTTTGGTGGATCAAATTGGATCAGGACCTACTCAATTAATGGTAGGGTGTTAGGGAGAGTTATAGAACAAAGAGATCTAGGAGTACAGGTTCATAGCTCTTTGAAAGTGGAGTCACAGGTGGACAGCGTGGTGAAGAAGGTATTCGGCATGCTTGGTTTCATTGGTCAGAACATGGAATACAGGAGTTGTTGAAGTTATACAAGACATTAGTAAGGCCATACTTGGAATGCTGTGTACAGTTCTGGTCACTCTATTATAGAAAGGATATTATTAAACTAGAAAGAGTGCAGAAAAGATTTACTAGGGTGCTGCCGGGACTTGATGGTTTGAGTTAAAAGGAGAGGCTGAATAGACTGGGACTCTTTCCTTGGAGTGCAGGAGGCTTAGGGGTGATTTTATGGAGGTCTATAAAATAATGAGGAGCATAGATAAGGTAGATAATCAACATATTTTCCCAAAGATAGGGGAGTCTAAAACTAGAGGGCATAGGTTTAAGGTGAGAGGGGAGAGATACAAAAGGGTCTAGAGGGGCAATTTTTTTATGCAGAGGATGGTGAATGTCTGGAATGAGCTGCCAGAGGCAGTAGTAGAGGCGGGTACAATTTTGTCTTTTAAGAAGTATTTAGATAGTTACATGGGTAAGATGGGTATAAAGGGATATGGGCCAAATGCGGACAATGGGGATTAGCTTAGTGGTAAAAACTGGATGACATGGACAAGTTGGACCAAAGGGCCTGTTTCTACGCTGTAAACCTCTCTGACTCTATAATCAAGGACACTAGTAAACCAGATGGGTCCTGACAACAATCAACAATGTTTTCATGGTCCCCACTACTGAGACTAGCTTTATATTCCAGTTTTATTAATTGAATTTAAATTCTATGGGATTTGAACCTTTATTTCCAAAGCCTCTGGATTATGAGTTCCATGATATTATTATGAGGTAGCATCTCCCCTAGTTGCTCTTTATCTCTCTCAGGAATCTAAATATTAACTGAAAGTCACTAAAGTATTGGATGATTCATCAAAGGCGGAGTGCATCATGATCTTTGCTCATTGAAATGGCGGATCATGCATCTGCTATTTATTCATAATAAAGTTGTTCTTAAAAGCAAAATTAAATAGGTTTTTCCTTTGAAGCAACCTGTTTAGTGACATCTTTATTATGATTGCAGAACAACAACATACTCATTGTTCATTTTCAATATTCTGAACTGGCAAAGTTTTCACCTGGGAGTATCTACCTGACAAGATAGAAGGCCCCAGTGATACTGCTCCTGAACTGAAAACTGTCCAATTCTGTTGAGTTCATCAACTTTATCAACACACGAGAGATTGTCAACCACTTCCTCTGTTTTTTAAATTTTGGTTATTCACGATTCCTACAATACCTCAACAAGTCACAGAGCTTCTTTGGATGGGATGCTTAACCTCACTGAGGCTGAGAAACATAGAAACTAGAAGTAGGAGTAGGCCATTCGGCCCTTCGAGCCTGCTCCGCCATTCATTTTGATCATGGCTGATCATCGAATTCAATATCCTGATTCCCCCCTTCCTCCCATATCCCTTGATCCCTTCAGCCCCAAGAGCTATATCTAATTTCTTTTTGAAATCAGACAACATTTTGGCCTCAACTACATCCTGTGGTGAATTCCGCACATTCACCACCCTTTGGGTGAAGAAATGTCTCCTCACCTCAGTTCTATTGGATTGTGGTCGGTGCAGACTCGATGGGCCGAATGGCCTCTTTCTGCACTGTAGGGTTTCTTTCTATGATTCTAAAAGGTTCACCCCTTATCCTCAAACTATGTCCCTTAGTTCTGGACTCCCTCACTATTGGGAACATTCTTTCTGAATCTACCCTAACCCTGTTAGAATTTTGTAAGTTTCTAAGAGATACCCTCTCACTCTTCTGAACTCCAGTGAATATAATCCTAATCAACTTAATCCCTCCTCATATGGCAGACCTGCCACCTCAGGAATCACCCTGGTAAACCTTTGCTGTACTCCCTCTAAAGCAAGGACATCCTTCCTCAGATAAGGACACCAAAACTGCACACAATACTCCAGGTGTGGCCTCCCCAATGCCCTATACAATTGCAGCAATTACATGGCAGGTGGCATGAAAGTTCGGGGGAGCGTTCAGAGGCCACAAGATCTTAACATTGAGATCCCCAGGTTAGAAGGAGACTTCTGATGGAGGCGCATGCCTTCCTCCGCTTCCAGTCCACAGCCTAAACCTGATCGTTTTTGGGCTTCTGCCTGGGAAATCCTCTCAACAGCCTAAAACCTGAGGCGTGGTGGGAAATGGTGCTCAAGTGGCCAATTAATTGGCCTATTAAGAGTCTCAACTGAGGCAAAGGCCGGTGGTCATTCCGAGGCATTGCCCATCCCAGCGTAAAGGCATAGAATGCTGACAGTGCAGAAGAGACCATTCGGCCCATCAAGTCTGCAGCGACTCCCTGACAGAATATCTTACCCTGACCCTCTCTCCCGCCTTATCCTCGTAACCCCACACATTTAGCATGGCCAATCCACCTAACCTGTACATCGCAAAATCACTGAGAGGTCAGGCCAGGCTGGAAGCTTCTATTACGTGCCCGCCTCCCCCCCCGCCCCCCGCAGGCCTAAGAATGTAAAAATGCTCCGGCGGGGAAGTGTGAAATTCAGAACTCAGTGTGCAGAAGGGACACTCTTTGGTAATGTGCAGCATTGTTTGTGACAAGGGAATAAGGGGCTTGTACTGAGTCCCTCGGTGTGCAGGCTGGCCACACAAGGACCTCTGTCTGCCCTGAAGCTGTTTAGCAAGGACCATAATCAAGGATGTATGCGCCAATAGGCTGAGATGGAGTGAGTTGGGAGGAGTCACTTGTGCAGCTTAGACACAATGGATTTGTTGGGCCAAATAGCCTGCTCCTGTTATGTAAAATTCTCGGGAGGTCATTCTGACAAATGTTTAAAAGCAGCCGTTAGTTATACGCTGTGCTGCTCAGATCCACTGGTTTGAAAGTATATCTTAAGCACCCAATTTTGGTCCCAGTGCTGATCACCAAAAGTTGAACTTGCCCAGAGGCCATTAGACCACAAGACATAGAAGCAGAATTAGGCCACTCGGCCCATCGAGTCATTCAATCATGGCTGATATTTCTCTCATCCCCATTCTCCTGTCTTTTCCCCAATAACCCCCGATCCTCTTATTAATCAAGAATCTATCTATCTCTGTCTTAAACACACTCAATGATCTGGCCTCCACAGTGGCAAAGATTTCCACAGATTCACCTTTCTGTGGCTGAAGAAATTCCTCCTCATCTCTGGCAGTAACAGACAGCTGCAAATTTTGCTAATTAGCTGCAATTTTATCATAATCTCCTACTGTGCAGAAGCAGACCATTTGACCTATTGAATCTGTACTGACTCTCTGACAGAGCATATTTCCCAGGCCCTATCCCCGTAAACCAATTTATTTACCCCTCTAATCCTCCTAACCTACACATCTTTGGACACTAAGGGGCAATTTATCATGGCCAATCAACCTAACCTGCACAGCTTTGGATTGTGGGAGGAAACCGGAGCACTTGGAGGAAACCCACGCAGACATGAGGAGAACGTGCAGGCTCCACACAGATAGCAACCCGAGGCCGGAATTGAACCTGGGTCCTTGGTGCTGTGAGGCAGCGGTGCTAACCACTGTGCCATTGTGCTGCCAATTTTCATGGAGTAGCTTATTCTAGCTGCATTTCCATTGAAGGTGTGCACACTGCTGGTTGTTACATAGAACATCACATTCCAGTTTGGCTCAGGGACTGAGGCAGAGTGTGCACAGGTTCTCAGGTGCGGCACTGGAGGTCCTGGTGAAGGAGGACGGAAGCCCTCTGCCCACAGGGAGGAAGGAGTCCACCTTGCCAGCCCCACCCTTACAGCAGCTGGTACTGCTCTGCGTGGTCTCATCTCCATTTCCAAACACTCCTCCAGAACAAACAGGGCATCAAGGAAGATACTGACATCTAAGCTTTCCCTTCAAGATGGTGAAGAATTCTTATAAGTTATCCTAATAATATAAGTTAGCATAGCACACACTCTTTTTGGTTGATGTTTTATTTATTCATTCATCACAAGTAGGCTTACATTAACACTGCAGTGAAGTTACTGTGAAAATCCCCCTAGTCGCCACACTCCGGCGCCTGTTCGGGTACACTGAGGGAGAATTTAGCATGACCAATGCACCTAACCAGCACATCTTTCGGACTGTGGGAGGAAACTGGAGCACCCGGAGGAAACCCACGCAGACACGGGGAGAATGTGCAGACTCCGCATAGATAGTGACTCAAGCCGGGAATTGAATCCAGGTCCCTGGCACAATGAGGCAGCAGTGCTAACCGTTGTGCCCTCCTTCTCAGAGACCTTCTGGAATACATGCTGCTCGAGTGTTAGCCAAACGTTATGTGGATGGCACAGTGGCATAGTGATTAGCCCTGCTGCCTCACAATGCCACGAACCTGGGTTCAATTCCCGTCTTGGGTGATTGTCTGTGTGGAGTTTGCACATTCACCCCGTATCTGCATGGGTTTCTTCCGGGTGCCCCAGCTTCCCCCCACAGTCCAGAGATGTGCTGATTAGGTGGATGGCCATGCTAAATTACCCCTTTGTGTCAGGGAGAGATGAGCAGGGTAAATGCGTGGGGTAACAGGGATAGGGCCTGGGTGGGATTGTTGTCAGTGTAGGCTCGATGGGCCGAATGGCCTATTTCTGCACTGTAGGAATGCTACGATCCTCTGATTCTATGTCTTGATAAGTTGCCCTCGAATGTCTCCTGATGTGTTTTAAAAAGCCTCTTCAATCCTACATCATAAGTGCTCCACAACAGGTGATAAACCGATAAGTGGCACTCAGCATCATCTGCAACAATGTGCTTGCTCACACAGATGGTCGTTGTTGGGAAGAGAGCATTAGGTCAAGTGCATGGCATCAAAAATTATGTGCAACCTCTTTAATGAGTAATCAATTGAAGCGGTAATCAGCCTTTCAACGCATCTCCAGGCAGCCATTTATTTCCAGCACAGTCTTCAGCTCCTTCACTGCAACGTGTTAAACAAGAGCTGAACCAATATTTCAGCTTCAGACCCCATCTTTGCCAAAAGTTCTTTAGTGCCCAAGGTGTCCAGGGAACGCCACTGCTTCTGCACATTATTATTCAGATTGGGGGGAATGGGAGGTAAGAACAGATGGCTGAAGGCATGGCAGCAGTTTATGAATATTTTTATTCATATTCAAGATGTGAATGCCACATTTATTGCCCATCCTTAATCGTCCTTGAGAAGGTGATGGTGAGCTGCCTTCTTGAACCGGCAGTCTGTGTAGTGTGCTCCCACAGTGCTCTGAGGTAGGTATCCTGGATTTTGACCCAATGACAATGAAAGTTCTGTGAGGATCTGTGAAGATCTATTCATTTAAGACGGAGATGGAGATAACTTCTTCCTCCCGGAGTGTTGTCAGTCTCTGGAAATTTTAAAGGGTGCCCCAATCACAAAATTGGAATTGAGGACCCTTTCCCTCCCCCATGGACATCTGTGACCCCCTGCCCTTCCCTCATTGAAGGGATGTCTCCCAATCCCACTCCCGAACAAGATTCGCTGGCATTCGGACCCTCCCAATGGGTCCCCTTTCATCACCCCTTTCATGAGCTTCCACTTTGTGAGCACCCCACTTCATTCCCTAGCCCCTTCAGGCCTTACCCCTCTCAGGCTCCACTCCCCATAGGCTCCACCCCACTCATACCCCAGCCTCTTTAGCACTGCCCCCGGCACCCTAGCATTGCCCACCTGGCATTGCCAGGGTGCCAGCTGTCACTGCCAGGCTGGTACTCCAGATGGGCAAAGCCCAGCAATGTCCCTGACAACTGAGGGCTTCAATAGCCTCTGAACACAAGCATCGCCCCCTCCCCCCCCCCCCGCCCCACCCCGCGCACCTACCCGCCAGCCGGGCATGGCCATCATGCCTGGTCTCCGTTTGTGCAGACCAGTAGTCATTCTTGCCACATTCTCACTATACCTGAAGGTCTGGGCGGGAACCAGATTATGTCCAGGAGTAGTGGATGGGAAGATACTGAATGCATTAAACTATTTACTCACGATTCCCTGGCCCCGCTCCGCATTCTGTGCCAGGAGCGATGCATTCGGAAAATCGTGGCCAAATTGAGCATTTTTAACGTAGAGCTAGATACATGTTGAGCTTCCAGGAATTGCTGACGATGCACTCATTCAGGCAAGTGAAGAATATTCCATAACACTTCTTGTGTTCTTGTGCCTTGGAGATTGTGTAATGGCTCTTGGGAATGAGTTGCTCTCTTCAGAATTTCCAATCGCTGCTTTGCTTTTGAAATCACAACTTTTACACGACTGATCTGATCAGGTTTCTAATCAACGGTAACCTCCAGGATGTTGATGATGGGGAATTCAGCAATGGTAATGCTGTTGAATATCAAGAGGAGGTGGTGAGATTCTCTCTTGTTGAAGATGCTCATTGATGTGGTTCAGCAGTTCAGAGGATGCAGGGGAGAGGAGCAGAGAATGGCAAGATGAGATATTTTCATTTGTGGCTTTGTTTCGGACTGTTTCAGTGTCACTGCTGCAATATATTTGGAGGTACTTAATAAAATAAATGTTTAAAATCCTTAAAGAATTATGAAAAATGCACACCTTGAGTATGTTTGAGATTGCCACAAGCCAAAACCAAACCAGAAGCTTCAAGAGTAGAAGTGCCTTGAGAGTTTAAATGTAAATACATTACTCTGAAGTTGGTGATTGTATGCAACAGAATCCCCAGGGATGTAGGTATAAAGGGAAAATCATACTGATATTGAAGAGAGTAGGGGGAATATTCCCGTTCTGCCTGCCACAGGAACTGTTGTTGGGGATGGGGGGAGGGGTCCATTGAATGGTCCATTGGCCTCAGGTGGGATTTTCCAGTTTTGGGGCAAGTGTCCAAGAAGAGGATATGAGGAATTTGTTTTGGGAACAGCTTGATGGGACTGTGTGAGTCCTTTCCTGTTTCTTTTTTTTTAATTTTCCCACCTTCTGAAATGCAGCTTGTCATTCCAAACAACTTATTAGAAATACATCCAGGAAGAAGACGCAGCATGAAGGATATTGTATTCAAAAGAGCAAGGAAAAACCCAAGGTCAATCTATAGGGGCGGCATGGTGGCGCAGTGGTTAGCACTGCTGCCTCGGGGACCTGGGTTCAATTCCCAGCTTGGGTCACTGTCTGTGTGGAGTCTGCACATTCTCCTTGTGTCTGCATGGGTTTCCTCCGGGTGCTCCGATTTCCTCCCACAGTCTGAAAGACGTGCTGGTTAGGTGCATTGGCCATGCTAAATTCTCCCTCAGTGTATCCAAACAGGTGCTAAATTGTGGCAGCTAGGGGATTTTCACTGGTAGAAATCATAGAAATCATAGAAACTCTACAGTACAGAAAGAGGCCATTCGGCCCATCGAGTCTGCACCGACCACAATCCCACCCAGGCCCTACCCCCATATCCCACCCACTAATCCCTCTAACCTACGCATCTCAGGACACTAAGGGGCAATTTTAGCATGGCCAATCAACCTAACCCGCACGTCTTTGGACTGTGGGAGGAAACCGGAGCACCCGGAGGAAACCCACACAGACACGAGGGGAATGTGCAAACTCCACACAGACATTGACAGACAGTAACTTCATTGCAGTGTGAATGTAAGCTTACTTGTGACAATAATAAATAAACTTTAAATCTAAGGGTTAAATGTTGCGAAGCTTGGCTTTTAAAAGCCCAAAGATGGTGCAGAAAAGGAAAGGGTTGCTACCATTTTGATTGTGTACACTACACTTGTGTCTTTTATCCTCGAGAATATATATGGTGATCCTGTCTTAAATTGCCGTGTCTCTTTCAATCTAACCTAATGTTCCACAGTGTAGAGCTTCTTTCACTCACACAAATTGGGCCCGTCTTCAAACTGATTTGTTTTGCTAAGATTTTCGATTCGCAGTTACACATCCCAAATGAATTTATTCACCTCCTGCTAGGTGCAATTTCCTTTATGATAGATAGAGATGAATGTAGGCCTGGGTTTTTTTTCTCTCCTTGGCATATTATAGTCCTATAATTTTGTCTGAATAAAATCTAATCTCTTCAAACAAAATAAAATTGCAGTTTGATTCAGAACTGCAAGGCTTGCGTACCATCTGATCTCGCCAGAATAATAATGCCATCATTAGACATGTGGGCATTTGTAGCTGACAATGCGAGTTTTGAGTGTGCGAGCTCCAAGGGCAGAATTAAATGCAATTTTGGAGTGAGGGGGCATTTAATCTGCCCGATTAAGCCCAGGGTGGGGAAGGGTGAGAAGGCTCATGGATGGCTTTCCCACACTTGAAGCCCTTAGGTGGGCAATTAATGTTCCCACTATGAATTTAAAAGAAAGATGGACTGGAGAGGAACCAGTGATACGAATCCTACCTGCCCAAGGAGCTGGGCCTTGCAGCACCCAGTCAGTGCAGCTACAGTATGCCTTCCTAATCACCTTTATTGGACGGCACGGTGGCACAGTGGTTAGCACTGCTGCCTCACAGTACAAGGGCCCCAGGTTCGATTCCTGGCTTGGGTGACTGTCTGTGTGGAGTTTGCACATTCTCCCCGTGTGTGCATGGGTTTCCTCCGGTTTCCTCTCACAGTCTAAAGATGTGCGGGTTAGGTGGATTGCCCATGCTAAATTGCCCCTCAGGGGGACTAGCTAGGGTAAATGCACGGGGTTATGGGGATAGGGCCCGGGTGGGATTGTGGTCGGTGCAGACTTGATGGGCCAAATGGCCTCCTTCTACACTGTCAGGATTCTATGATTCTATTCTATGAAGGGCCTCATCCTCCCATTCCTGGTATTCAACCAGTGGCAAATATGGGAATCGCATGCGACAAGTCAGATGAGCTTGTGGGTTCCCAGGAACTAAGGGGGGAACCTGATATAGGGAGGAGGGGGTCCACTGAAAACTGCCTCCTTTGTTGCAGGGGCTCTTCAGGGTTAAGCCATCTTCAGCCACTGCCTCAATAGTTTCCCTCTATCATAAGGTCAGGAACGGGCATGTTTGCTGAAGATTGCACAATACTCAGCACCATTCACAACTCTTCAGGTACTGAAGTAATCCATTGAAACTAGAAGCAGGAGAAGGCCATTCGGCCCTTCAAGCCATTCATTTTGATCATGGCTGATCATCAAATTCAATATTCTGATTCCCCCTTCCTCCTCTATCCTTTGATCCCTTTAGCCCCAAGAGCTATATCTAATCTCTTCTTGAAATCAGACAACATTTTGGCTTCAACTGCATCCTGTTGTCGTGAATTCCACACATTCACCACCCTCTGAGTGAAGAAATTTCTCCTCACCTCAGTTCTAAAAGGTTTACCCTTTCTCCTCAAACTATGGCCCCTAGTTCTGGATTCCCCACCATTGGGAACATTCTTTCTGAATCTACTTTGTCTAAACCTGTTAGAATTTTATAAGTCCGTGTCAATATGCAGCAAGACTAGGATAACATTCAGGCCTGGATTGATAAATGGCAAGTAACATTCGTGCCACGCAATTGTCAGACAATGAGCATCCCCAACAAGATAGAAGGTAGATTAACACATTATAAACAGGACTGCCAATGCAGACTGAAGATACTGATTCATTTGCCTGCACTTGGGTATCAGTGGAATTTTGAATGAAATGCAAGGATTCAATTTCCGGTCACTAAAGCAACGTCTGAGCCCTGACGCATTTCCAGGTCGTGCTGTGTCAAAGTGACTCCTGCTGACACAAAAGCAGGCATCATTTAATGTTTTGGAAGGAAATATGTCAAAATCGGTATGCATTGCACCCGAAACCTGACCACGAAAAATCAGCATTCCAGAACCAGTTCCGGGCCAGTGCTAACCTGTGCCCATTTTAGCTTCTCTCTCCACACCCTCTGCTGGGGGCTAGCAACTTCAGAGTGCCAATTGTGGACTTAATGCCCGTTTCAGAAACCATTCCTGACCTGGGCATCGTATGGAACATATTCAAAGAAAGAACAAAGAACAGTACAGCACAGGAGCAGGCCCTTCGGCCCTCCAAGCCTGTAACTTTTCCTGATTTCAGTACCACTTTGTACAATTTGTTTCCTTGAGATTCTTGCTGTACAGCATCAGGAGTAGACCTTTCAGCCCCTTGAGTGTGCCCTGACATTCAATTAGGTCATGAATAATCTGCATCTCAAACCCACTTTATTCCCAAATCCCTTCATATCTTTAGCTTTTCCTAATCGACGATGGAAAAAGGTATCGCTGGAGGTTAAGTTTATAAGTTTTAAGCTTATTTATTAGTGTCACAAGTGGGCTTACATTAACACTGCAATGAAGTTACTATGAAAATCCCCGAGTTGCCACATGCCGACGTTTGTTTGGGTCACACTGAGGGAGAATTTAGAATGGCCAATGCATCTAACCAACATGTCCTTTGGACTGTGGGAGGAAACTAGAGCACCCGGAGGAATCCCATGCAGACACAGGGAGAACATGCAGACTCCACACAGACAGTGACCCAAGCCGGGAATCAAACCCAGGTCCGGGGCATTGTGAGGCAGCAGTGCTAACCACTGTGCTACCATGCCACCCCCAGGTTGCCAAAAAAGAGTTTGCCTTTATTTGGCTAAACAGGAATCCAAGGGAGCAAAATACCTCCTTTTGGCTTCATTTTCAGACGGCACAATGGCACAGTGGTTAGCACTGCTGCCTCACAGCGCCAGGGACCCGCGTTCGATTCCCGGCTTGGGTCACTGTCTGTGCAGATATTGCATGTTCTCCCTGTGTCTGCGTGGGTTTCCTCCCACACTCCAAAGATGTGCTGGTTAGGTGCATTGGCCATGCTAAATTCTCTCTCAGTGTCCCCGAACAGGTGCCGAAGTGTGGCGACTAGGGGATTTTCACAGTAACTTCATTGCATTGTTAATGTAAACCTACTTGTGACTAATAAATAAACTTTAACTTTTACATTGTTCTAAACTGAGTCGACACTTCTAAAGCCAGAATTATCCAGTCACTCATTTGCTTTCTGCAGGATCACGGTATGCACAAAATTGGCCGCATTTAACCTACATAACATTCTGAAGGCACAAACCACTATAACTATAATTCTGTTCTTCCTTTTACTCTGATTTTTCCCCACAATCAATCAGGATAAAATGTAGCACTGACCATACAGGAAGATTTGCAAAGTTTTGGATACCTCTTCTCCCAGAGTGCATGCAGTTCTGATTTGATTTGATTTATTATTGTCACATGTATTGGGATACAGTGAAAAGTATTGTTACTTGCGCGCTATACAGACACCACATACTGGACATAGAGAAGGAAAGGAGACAGTGGAGAATGCAGATTTACAATCATAGCGAGGGCGTAGAGAAATATCAACTTAATACGAGATAGGTCCTTTAAAAAGTCTGATGGTAGCAGGGAAGAAGTTATTCTTGAGTCAGTTGGTACGTGATCTCAGACTTCTGTATCTTTTTCCCAATGGAAGAAAGTGGAAGAGAGAATCTCCGGGGTGCGTAGGGTCCTTAATTATGCTAGCTGCTTTTCTGAAACACTTGGATGCGTAGACAGTGTCAATGTGTGGGAGGCTGGTTTGAGTGATGGACTGGGTTTCGTTCACAAGCCTTAGTAGTTTCTTGCAGTCTTGGACAGAGCAGGAGCCATACCAAGCTTTGATACAACCAGAAAGAATGTTTTCTATAGTGCATCTCTAAAAGTTAGTGACAGTTATAGCAGACATTGCAAATGTTCTTAGTCTTCTGAGAAATTAGAGGCATTGGTGGGCTTTCTTAACTATAGTGTCAGCCTGGGGGGACAGGACAGGTTGTTGTGGACCTGGACACCTAAAAACTTGAAGCTCTCGACCATTTCTACTTCGTCCCCATTGATGTAGACAGGGACATGTCCTCCACTAAGATCCCCGAAGTCAATGACTATCTCCTTCATTTTGTTGACATTGAGGGAGAGATATCACCGTCATACCGGTTCACCAGATTCTCTATCTTGCACTCTGCGGATAGCTCTTGCTAATTCTCAACACCACTTGCTGCGAGGTAAGCTCACTGCCTGCCCAATTTGGATGTTTATATTTGATGAATGCATTGCCCCAAGTGACTCAGGTGGAGCCTGCGGGGCTGGGTACCCAGAGCATTAGGTTATTGACCGTAGACTGAAATTTCAGCCCTAAGTATGACTGACATTTGGAAAAATCCTGAAAGATGTGGTAGAATATTCACTAATATTTCAGTTTGACTTGGTGTATTCGTCAGATTTTCTTCTTGCAGGTTCTAAATGTCAATTGTGAAATCTGTCAGAAGGTGAGCGTTCCCACTTTGAAAATGCACACTAAAAATTACTTCAAAAATCACTGGTTAATGAAATAAATGTTAATAGTAATACACCTATATCCCAGCAGTCTTTGAAGGTCACGAACACTTAGACTCACGTTGATATTTTTATGACACACATAATGAATGCTCCATTGTCGTTTGGAGGGGATAAAATATTAGCATACCGCCCTTGGTATGTGAATGATATTAGCATACAAAAGATTGTGTAAAACTCCTTGATGGTTTAAACTGAAGAGCTATGCCATTTATTCTAATCTGGCAGCCAGAGGAATTTTATATGAACAGAATGATGTGTTTGTACACTGCAAACACATAATGCACTTTCATCTTGCAAGATATAAATCTTATATATTAAATACATACTAAATTATATACAAGATCTCAGAGAAGTAACCAGTTTATAATATTATTACATTAAATCAATAGACTCCACTATTGCTACTTACTTGCAGTAATTTTGTTTTGTGGAATGCACCAATTAGTCAAGTTAGGAACTGAAACTCATTTTTCTGGCATGAATTTAATTGCTACTTGGTAGCTCAGTGGGTAGCACTCTTTCCTCTGAATCAGAAGGCTATAGATTGGAGAAAAGTACAGCACAGGAACAGACTCTTTAGCCCTCCAAGCCCGTGCTGATCTTGATGCCCTAACTAAACTAAAAAAAACCTTCTGCCCTTACTTGGTCCGTATCCTTCAATTCCCTCCCTATTCATGTACCCATCCCGATGCTAATGTGCCCGCTTCCACCACCTCCCTGTTCCAGGCCCCCCCACCACCCACCCCCATCCCCCGTGTAAAAAACCTCCTGCGCACGTTGATGCGCTATCAACAAGGCGAAAGACGACCGGTGTGCCAATACAAGTGTAGGCTTTTATTCACAACAGAATCAGGAGCAGATCCCAACAAGTAACCAACCTGGACTAAACAAGGGGGAGGAGACAGCCACCTAAATACTAGGTGCTGAGGGGAGGAACCAAACTGGAAGGGGGTGTGTCCAGGTATGACAAGCACACACAACGGTGGTCCAAATAGGACAAAGGCACAACTGAGGTCCACCACATTCACCCCTTCCTTTAAAAAAACCACACGGGGGTGAAGCAGAAACAATATTACAAGTCCAGACGAACCGGTGGCTTGATCCGCCGTCGCGATCGTCGTAGTGCAGGTCGCAGAGTCGTCCGAGCAGGGAGCAATGTCGGCCCAGGCTCCGTACAGTGAGCGTCGAGAGAAGACGCCAGATGGTGTGAAGCGGACCGATCCGTCGTCCCGTCCAGTCGTCGGGTACTGCGTGGCGATAGCTCCGGCGACTCAAGCGAGCTGTACACAGGGGCGAGAGGAGTGAGCAGTGGCCCTGGTGGCGTATGGGAAACAGTGGGAACCGGAGCTAGGGGGTGGGGGGCTGCAACAGGCTCTGGGCGCACTACATTGGGGACAGGGACTGAGGGAGGAAGAGGTGCAGCAAACTCCGAGTGGACAACACCAGGGACCGTGGGGCGGAAGGACGTGGTGACCTCAGGGGCACCCGCGGGTGCCAAGTCACGGACAGGAACTGTGTCCTCCCGCCCATCAGGGTACGCTACTTAAGCGTATTGAGGATTAGCGTGGAGCAATTGGACCTCCTCGACCAAGGGATCTGCCTTATGGGGCCGGACATGCTTCCGAAGCAGGACGGGCCCCGGGGAATCAGCCAATCCGGGAGCGAAGTACCCGAGGAGGACTTCCTGGGAAACGAAAACATCCGCTCGTGAGGGGTCGTATTGGTCGCTGTGTACAAAAGTGACGTAATGGAATGTAATGCGTCCGGAAGGATGTCTTGCCAATGGCTGACTGGAAGGCCCCTAGACCGTAACGCTAATAGAACGGCCTTCCAGACGGTTGCGTTCTCCCGCTCTACTTGACCATTGCCCCTGGGGTTATAGCTAGTGGTGCGGCTGGAGGCAACGCCTTTGGCGAGCAGGTACTGCCTCAGCTCGTCACTCATGAAAGAGGACCCACGATCGCTATGAACATAGGCTGGGAAGCCGAACAGGGTGAAGAGCTTGTTCAGGGTCCGAATCACTGTAGCCGTGGTCATGTCCGAGCAGGAGAAGGCAAAAGGGAAACGTGAGTATTCATCAATGATATTCAGGAAATAAACATTGCGGTTAGAGAAGGGGAGGGGGCCTTTAAAATCAATGCTAAGGCGCTCAAACGCGCGAGTGGCCTTTACAAGGTGCGCCCTAGCTGGCCGGTAGAACTGCGGTTTGCACTCAGCGCAGACCCTGCATTGCCTGGTAATTGTCCGGACATCTTCGAGGGAGAAGGGCAGGTTTTGGGACTTGAGAAAATGGAAAAATCTGGTGACACCCGGGTGACAGAGATCGTTATGGAGGGACTGTAGCTGGTCTAGTTGGGCGCTGGCACATGATCCACGGGACAGGGCATCTGGGGGCTCATTGAGCTTCTCGGGCCGGTACATGATGTCATATCTGTAGGTGGAGAGCTCAATCCTCCACCGCAAGATCTTGTCATTCTTAATCTTGCCCTTTTGCCTGGTGTTAAACAGGAAGGCAACAGACCGCTGGTCCGTAATTAAGGTGAATCGTTGGCCCGCAAGATAATGGCGCCAGTGCCGGACGGCTTCCACGATGGCCTGGGCCTCCTTCTTGACCGAGGAGTGTCGAATCTCAGGGCCTTGTAAGGTCCGGGAAAAGAAGGCCACCGGACGGCCCCTCTGGTTAAGGGTGGCGGCTAGGGCAAAGTCAGACGCATCACTTTCCACTTGGAATGGGATGGATTCGTCCACAGCATGCATCGCGATGTCCGCTTTGATGTCGTCGAAGGCCCGACGGGCCTCCTCCGCCAGGGGAAAAGAGGTCGATTTTAGGAGCGGACGGGCTTTATCCGCGTAACGGGGAACCCACTGGGCATAATAGGAGAAGAAGCCCAGGCATCTCCTCAGTGCTTTGAGGGTAGTAGGGAGGGGAAGCTGCATAAGGGGATGCATACGGGCTGGGTCGGGGCCAAGGACACCATTTTCTATCACGTACCCAAGGATGGCGAGGCGGTGTGTCCGGAAAACACACTTCGCCTCATTATATGTGAGGTTCAGGAGAGTGGCCGTACGAAGGAATTTTTGTAGATTGGCATCATGATCCTGCAGGTCATGGCCGCAGATGGTGACGTTATCCAGATACGGGAAAGTGGCCCGTAGCCCGTGCTGGTCTACCATTTGATCCATGGCCTGCTGGAAGACTGAGACCCCATTGGTGACACCAAAGGGGACTCGCAGGAACTGGTAGAGGCGGCCATCCGCCTCAAAGGCAGTATATGGGCGATCCTCCGAGCGGATAGGGAGCTGGTGGTAAGCCGATTTCAAATCGATCGTCGAGAAAACCCTATAGTGCGTGATGCGGTTGACTATGTCCGCGATACGGGGAAGAGGATACGCATCTAGTTGGGTATACCTGTTTATGGTCTGGCTGTAGTCAATCACCATGCGGTGTTTCTCCCCCGATTTAACTACGACCACTTGCGCCCTCCAGGGGCTGGTGCTGGCCTGGATAATCCCTTCCCAGAGCAACCGTTGTACCTCGGACCGAATGAAGGCCCGGTCATCCGCACTGTAGCGCCTACCTTGGTGGCTGTAGGCCTACAATCCGGGGTGAGGTTATCAAATAAGGGGGGGGGGGGGTGATCTTGAGGGTCGAGAGACTGCAGGTGGTGCGCGAGGGGCGCTGCCATGACGGCGCCTTGCAGACGGAGAGCGGGGGATAAGGGCCATCGTACTGCAGGGTGACGCTCCTATGATGGCTGAGGAAATCTAACCCCAGCAGTACAGCTGCGCAGAGTCGCGGCAGCATGAGGAGCCGAAAACGCTCGTAGACTGTGCCCTGTACTGTCAGCTTCACCAAGTAGCACCCGAGGACCTCCACCGAGTGGGAATTCGAGGCCATGGCGATGGTCTGGCTCCAGGGCCGCACAGGAAGGGCATATTGACGCACTGTGCGAGGGTGCATAAAACTTTCTGTGCTCCCACAGTCGAACAGGCAGTTTTCTGCATGGTCATTTACCTTGATCTCCATTATTGACTTGGAGAGTTGATGAGGCTGCGACTGGTCCAGGCAAATCGATGCCACCGTCGAATCAAAGAAGAATACGTCTTCGTCGCCGTCTGATGACGTCACGGATAAAGCTTCCTGCTCAGTGCGCCTTGATGCCAGTCTCAATGATGGCGATTCCCGCGCTTCCGGTGACCGCATCAAAGATGGTGATTCCCGCGCTTCCAGTGACCGCATCAAAGATGGCGATTCCCGCTCTTCCGGTGACCGCATTAAAGATGGCAATTCGCGCGCAGCCGCCGCCTGCATTAAAGATGGCTGCGCCCGCGGAACACACGTGGTGCCACGAGGCTTCGGAAGTGGCTTTGCCCGGCAGACATTAGCGAAGTGGCCTAGCTTACCGCATCCGGAGCAAATCGCGTCCTTCGCCAGGCAGCGACGCCAAGGGTGCTTGGGTAGGCCGCAAAAGTAATATTTGGGCCCCGCCGGAACAGCCGTCGCGGTGGAGCCGTCGGTAGAACGGGATACAAGGTAAGATCCGAGATTGTGAGAGGCCGCTTCTAACGTTTCAGCCATCGTGGCGGTTCTTCGGAGATCTAGGTCATCATGTTCCAGCAGGCGCTGCCGGATGTATGTAGACTCAATGCCCGCAACGTAGGCGTCACGGGTCAGGTCCTCCGTGTTCTGAGCTGCTGTAACAGCCTTACAGTCACAAGCTCGAGCTAGGACCCGCAGGGCGCGCAGAAATTGGTTGCACGATTCTCCTGGCTGCTGCTTGCGGGTAGTTAGGAGATGTCTGGCGTAAACCACGTTAGGGCTCTTTCGGAACTGCCCTTTTAGGAGTTCGATAGCGTCCGCGTATGTAGCAGCGTCCCGGAAGATTCCATAGACAGCTTCGCTTACCCGGGCGCGGAGCACGTGGAGTTTAGCGTCGTCGGTGTCGATGGCTGTAGCGGTGTCGACGAATGCTTCGAAGCAGTCCAACCAATGATCAAATTTATCAGAGGCTCCACCCTCTTGAGGGTCTAATGCTAACTTGTCGGGTTTTAGAAACTGCTCCATTCTGGTCAACTGTTGTGAATAAAATTGATGCGCTATCAATAAGGCGAAAGACTACCGGTGTGCCAATACAAGTGTAGGCTTTTATTCATAACAGAATCAGGAGCAGATCCCAACAAGTAACCGACCTGGACTGAACAAGGGGGAGGAGACAGCCACCTTTATACAAGGTGCCGAGGGGAGGAACCAAACTGGAAGGGGATGTGTCCAGGTATGACAAGCACACACAACGGTGGTCCATATAGGACAAAGGCACAACTGAGGTCCACCACACACGTCTCCCTTAAACTTTCCCCCTCTCACCTTGAACCTGTGCCCCCTTTCTAGTTGAAACTTCCACCCTGGGAAATAGCCTCTGATTAACCACTCTGTCATAATTTTGTAGACCTCTATCAGGTCTCCCCTCTGCCCCTGCCTTTCCAGTGAAAGCAAACTTAATTTATAACCTCTCCTCATAGTGAACGGCCTCGAGACCGGGCAACGTTCCGGTGAACCTTTTTGCGCTCTCTCCAAAGGTTCCACACCTTTCTGGTAGTGTGGCTACCAGAACTGCATGCAATAGTACAAATGCGGCCTAACCAAGGTTTTATGTAGCGACAACATGATTTGCCAGCCAATTTTTAAACCCCATACTAGCAGTTTGAGCACATAATCCAGACAGAAACATCAGCACATATAATATTGTACCATCATCAGTGCCATCTCTCGGATGATGTGTTAAACCAACCCCCCCCCCCCCCCGCCCCCTGACATTGGAGGTGGCATCTTCCAGTCCCGCCAATGCCTGCGGCATCTTGTGTGGCTCGCCCGTCCCACTACCAGGGAACCCACCGCGGGCCACGGAGGCAGGTCACCTTTGGTGGGACTGGAAGAATGTTCTGGCAGGAAAGGCTGGAAAATCCCCATGCACCCTGCCCAACATTTACCCATTACATAGAACATAGAATAGTACAGCACAGTACAGGCCCTTCGGCCCTCGATGTTGTGCCGAGCTTTGTCCGAAACCAAGATCAAGCTATCCCACTCCCCATCATTCTGGTGTGCTCCATGTGCCTACCTAATAACCGCTTGAAATTTCCTAAAGTGTCCGACTCCACTATCACAGCAGGCAGTCCATTCCACACCCCAACCACTCTCTGAGTAAAGAACCTACCTCGGACATCCCTCCTGTATCTTCCACCATGAACCTTATAGTTATGCCCCCTAGTAACAGCTATATTCACCCAAGGAAATAGTCTCTGAACATCCACTCTATCCCCTTCATCATTTTATAAACCTCTAATAAGTCACCTCTCATCCTCCTCCGCTCTAAAGAGAACAGCCCTAGCTCCCTCAACCTTTCCTCATAAGACCTACCCTCCAAACCAGGCAGCATCCTGGTAAATCTCCTTTGCACTCTTTCCAATGCATCCACATCCTTCTTATAGTGAGGTGACCAGAACTGCACACAATATTCCAAATGTGGTCTCACCAAGGTCCTGTACAGTTGCAGCATAACCCAACGGCTCTTAAACTCAAACCCCCTGTTAATAAACGCTAACACACTATAGGCCTTCTTCACGGCTCTATCCACTTGAGTGGCAACCTTCAGAGATCTGTGGATATGAACCCCAAGATCTCTCTGTTCCTCCACATTCCTCAGAATCCTGCCATTGACCCTGTAATTCTCATTCAAATTTGTCCTACCAAAATGAATCACCTCGCACTTATCAGTGTTAAACTCCATCTGCCATTTTTCGGCCCAGCTCTGCATCCTATCAATGTCTCTTTGCAGCCTACAACAGCCCTCCGCCTCATCCACTACTCCACCAATCTTGGTATCATCAGCAAATTTACTGACCCATCCTTCAGTCCCCTCCTCCAAGTCATTGATAAAAATCACAAATAGCAGAGGATGAGAGTGGGATACAGGATTATATAGGATTAATCCTATTACCGAATATGTATCTGTCCGTTCAACTTGTTGCTTTTGTGGGGCACTCACATGCATGAATTGGGCTTTGATAACATAGTGTTCTTCCCACTGGGATGGAAATCCAGAGGATTTGACTGATGAGCCTGTGAGTTTTTAATCCCATCATGGAAGTTGGGAAAGTGAAATTGAGTTAATTAGTTAAATCTGGAATGAAAGGTACCCTCAGTAATCGTGACCATGAAATGGTCAGATTGTCATACTACTCTCATATGTGACCCTTCCATGGCACGACTACAGTGCTAAATGGGATAGATTCATAACAGGCTTGATAGGAAATGTGACACCTGGTTCGCGCCTCTCATTGTTTTGACATGCCATCCAGAAGTATGTGTAGCCTGCAGATAGCTCTGAATGAAAGCTGGCCCTCCCCTTGCTGTGCGAGTTTCACTTAAAGCAGCAAAATCAATGTTGTATCTCTGACGTGGAGATGCCGGCGTTGGACTGGGGTGGGCACAATAAGAAGTCTCACAACACCGGGTTAAAGTCCAACAGGTTTATTTGGAATCACGGGCTTTTGGAGCGCGGCTCCTTCATCAGCTGACTCACCTGAGGAAGAAGCAGCACTCCAAAAGCTCGTGATTCCAAATAAAACTGTTGGACTTTACCTGGTGTTGTGAGACTTCATATTGTATCTCGATAGCTCCCTGCCAACCAGAGCAAGGAGATCAGGAGCTGTTACTTTCATCAAGTCGAATTTGTACATTCCAAGAAGCTAAGTAGAGTTCCATTTCTTTTTATTTTAGTCTTGGCAGCAATAGATTTGTAGGGTGTGGGTAAAGGGGTACATTTTAGGATTTAACGGGATATGTTGGAGGGGGTTTTGGAAAGGCGTGCACAGAAGAAACTCCTCTCTGTGAGTTGATTACAGTGGAGTTGAATTACCCTTTGCCAGCCCCACTCTTCTGGTCTTACACATTTGTCCTCGATGGCTTGATAAGACACGGTGATCGGCAATGTGGTCAACTGCCATGGATGATCTACAGCACCCTATGTGCCTGTGCCAATGAACTTTCCAGCTGTTCTCACAGCTGTGCCAGGCTGCTTTCTGTGTAGATAAAGGAGTATCATTTCCTCTGCTGCAGCTATCAATCAAGAAGTCTCACAACACCAGGTTAAAGTCCAACAGGTTTATTTGGTAGCAAATACCATAAGCTTTCGGAGCACAGCTCCTTCGTCAGATGGAGTACCTTGGGATTAAAAACTGGTGTACCATCTACCAGGTACACGGTACCTACTCTTGCAACTCGGCCAACGTTGTCTACCTGATACGCTGCAGGAAAGGATGTCCCGAGGCATGGTACATTGGGGAAACCGTGCAGACGCTACGACAACGGATGAATGAACACCGCTCGACAATCACCAGGCAAGACTGTTCTCTTCCTGTGGGGGAGCACCTCAGCAGTCACGGGCATTCAGCCTTGGATCTTCAGGTAAGCGTTCTCCAAGGCGGCCTTCACGACACACGACAGCGCAGAGTTGTTGAGCAGAAACTGACAGCCAAGTTCCGCACACATGAGGACGGCCGAAACCGGGATGTTGGATTTATGTCACATTATCAGTAACCCCCACAGCTTTCCCCCTGATCTTGCAGAATCTCACTAGCTGTTCAGTCTGGAGACAATACACATCTCTTTAACCTGTGTTGAATGCTCCCTCCACCCACATTGTACCTTTAAGACCTGGCTGGCTGTAGAGATTTGCATTCTAATTAGTATTCTGTAACTTGATTTCTGTGTCTGTGCACTGTTGGAGAACAGATATCCATTCCATCTGACGAAGGAGCTGTGCTCCGAAAGCTTATGGTATTTGCTACCGAATAAACCTGTTGGACTTTAACCTGGTGTTGTGAGACTTCTTACTGTGCTTACCCCAGTCCAACGCCGGCATCTCCACATCATGGCTATCAATCAAGGCAGATTTGCTTTTTGTTTGCACTGAAAAAAATGTTCGTTGGAGACGGATGTTCTCTCTCGTGTGGACACCAGCCCACATGCTACCCTCACCTGCGAACTAAAGCAGTTTACCAGGTAGTGGCGTCTGCCATGCATAAATCGCTACATGAAGCCACAGGTGAGAGTTGAGTGAGAGTCAAGAACTAGGGGCAGTTATCCATCCAGCTACAAAGTCAAGATGCGGCTGGCTCCTGCAGAAGGGGCTACCACAAACCCTCCCCATCCACCGTGGCAACTTCTGCCACCTAGAAAAACAGTGCTCACGAGCACATGGGAAAACCATCAGCTCCAAGTTCCCCCTGATATCACATGCCATCCTGTAGTGATGTTCTTGTGACGTATCACCATTCTCTCATAATCGTAGGGTCCTCCCCCTTACGAGCAGCACTGTGGATATACCGACACCACACAGACTGTAATGGTTTCAGAAGGTGGCAAGGGCAATGAGGAATGGGTAATAAATGCTGACCTTGCTAGTGCTACCATTATGCCATGAATCAATAAATAATAGAAATAATCTGCTCCATTTTGTACATTACAACCATGTTTATACTTCTGAAATACTTCATTGATGTTGAAGCACTCTGGGATGTCTTGATTTGTCAAAGGCATGATACTGAATCTTCCCGTTCCACCTGCCATGGGAAGCATAGCGGACGGGAGGGACATGGGCCGTGCAAAGGTCCGTTGACCTCAGGCGGGATTTTCAGGTCTTGGGGCAAGTGCAGCCAGAAAATCCCTATTTCTGCTTGAGGTCAAGAAAGAATGCCTTCAAAGTCACTATTGGCTGTTGTGCATTGATGTCCAGGCGTTTATTTGCTCAAATGGTTCAGAAAATCAGAATGAGGAGTATAGAATCATAGAAACCTGACAGTACAGAAGGAGGCCATTCAGCCCATCGAGTCTGCACTGACAACAATCCCAACCAGACCTTATCCCTGCAATCCCACATATTTAGCCCGCTAATCCCTCTAACATCCACATCCCTGGAGACTAAGGGACAATTTAACATGGCCAACCAAACTAACCCGCACATCTTTGGACTGTGGGAGGAAACTGGAGTACCCGGAGGAAACCCACGCAGACACGAGAAGAATGCGCAAATTCCACACGGACAGTGGCCCAAGCCGGGAATTGAACCCAGGTCCCTGGGAGGCAGCAGTGTTAACCACTGTGCCACCGTGCCTCCCCTGGTATTGAAGGGACATGTTCAGTGTGTTCAAGCTCCACAGCATTCACCAGCCATTGCTAAAAATTATGCTGTCGCATCCATATAAATGTCCAAGATGAAGTATTTCCTTCAGTCAAAATACTTTGTATAGGGAAAGGTTGATATGTTACCATGGAGAGAAATGGTGATTATATTAACACCACACTTTGAAAGGTATCTGTGTGAAATGTTATGTTCAATTTTATTTTGGTTCATTCGTGGGACATGGGCGTCGCTGGCTGACCAGCATTTATTGCCCATCCCTAGTTTTCCTTGAGAAGGTGGTGGTGAGCTGCCATCTTGAATCGCTGCAGTCCACGTGCTGTGGATTGACCCACAATGCCATTAGGGAGGGAATTTCAGGCTTTTTACCCAGCGACTGTGAAGGAACGGTGATATAGTTCCAATTCAGGATGGTAAGTGGCATGGAGAGGAACTTGCAGGTGGTATTGTTCCCATGTATCTGCTGTCCTTGTCCTCCTAGATGGAAGTGGTCATACGTTTGGAAGGTGTTGTCCAAGGATCTTTGGTGAATTACTGCAGTGCATCTTGTAGATAGTACACACTGCTGCTACTGAGCGTCAGTGGTGGAGGGAGTGGATGTTAGTAGATGTGGTGCCAATCAATTGGGCTGTTTTGTCCTGGATGGTGTCAAGCTTCTTGAGTGTTGTTGGAGTTGCACCTATCCAGGCAAATGGGGAGTATTCCATCACACTCCTGACATGTGCCTTGTAGATGGTGGACAGGCTTTGGGGAGCCAGGAGGTGAGTTACCCGCCACACTATTCCTAGCCTCTGACCTGCTCTTGTAGCCACTGTGTTAATGTGGTGAGTCCAGTTGAGTTTCTGGTCAATGGTAATCCCAAGGGTGTTGACAGTGGGGGATTCAGTGATGGTGACACCATTGAATGTTATGGGGCAGTGGTTAGAGTGTCTCTTTTTGGTGATGGTCATTGCCTGGCATTTATGTGGCGTGAATGTTACTTGCCACTTGTCAGACAAGCTTGGATTTTGTCCAGATCTTGTTGCTTTTGAACATCGACTGCTTCAGTATCTGAGGAGTCATGAATGGTGCTGAACATTGTGCAATCATTGGCGAACATCCCCACTTCTGACCTAATGATGGAGGGAAGGTCATTGATGAAGCAGCTGGGCCTAGGACACACTGCCTGAGGGATTCCTGCAGAGATATCCTGGAGCTGAGATGACTGACCCTCCACAACCATAACCATCTTCCTACATACCAGGTATGACTCCAATCATCGGAGAGTTTGCCTCCTAATACCCATTGATTCCAGTTTTGCTCGGGTTCCTTGATGCCACACGTGGTCGAATGTGGTCTTGATATCAAGGGATGTCACTCTCACCACACTCTCACCATACCTCTGGAATTCAGCTCTTTCGTCCATGTTTGAACCAAGGCTGTAATGTTCAAAAGTTTCAAAAAGTGTAAAAAGTTTTTTCTTTTAAGTAGTGTCACAAGTAGGCTTACATTAACACTGCAAAGAAGTTACTGTGAAAATCCCCCAGTCGCCACACTCCGGCACCTGTTTGGATACACTGAGGGAGAATTTACCATGGCCAATGCACATTGGTGTTGTTAAACTTCTTACTGTGTTTACCCCAGTCCAACGCCGGCATCTCCACATCAATGCACATTACCAGGACCCAATGCACCTAATGAGGTCAGGAGCTGAGTGACCCTGGCGAGACCCAAACTGGGCGTCACTGAGCAGGTTATTGCTGAGCAGGTGCTGCTTGATAGCACTGTTGATGACCCCTTCCATCACTTTACTGATGATTGAGAGTAGACTGATTGGACAGTAATTGGCTGAGTTGGATTCGTCCTGCTTCTTGTGTACAGGACATACTTGGGCAATTTTCCACATTGTTGGGTAAATGCCAGTGTTGTAACTGTACTGGAAGAACTTGGCCAGGGGAGCAGCAAGTTTTGGAGCACAAGTCTTCAGTACTATTGCCGGAATGTTATCAGGGCCCATTGCCTTTGCAGTATCCAGTGCCCCCAACAGTTTCTTGATATCAAGTGGAGTGAATCAAATTGGCTGGAGACTGGCATCTGAGATTCTGGGGACCACTGGAGGAGGCCGAGATGGATCATCCACCCTGCACTTCTGGCTGAAGATTGCTGCGAACACTTCAGCCTAATCTTTTGCACTGATGTGCTGGGCTCCTCCAACATTGAGGATGGGGATATTTGTGGAACCTCCTGCTCTGGTGAGTTGTTTAATTGTCCACCACCATTCATGGTTGGATGCAGCAGGACTGCAAAGCTGAGATCTGATCTGTTGGGAGTAGGATCGCTTAGCTCTGTCTGTCACTTGCTGTTTATGCCATTCGGCATGCAAGTAGCCCTGTTTGGTAGCTTCACCAGGTTGACATCTCATTTTTAGGTATGCCTGCTGCTGCTCCTGGCATGCCCTTCTGCACTCTCTATTGAACCAGTGTTGCTCCCCTGGCTTGATGGTAATGGCTGAATGGGGGATATGCCGGGCCATGAGGTTGCAGATTGTGCTGGAGTGCAATTCCGCTGCTGTTGATGGCCCCACAGCACCTCATGGATGCCCAATCTTGAATTGCTAGATCAGTTCGAAGTCTGTCCCATTTAGCACGGCGATAGTGCCACACAACACGATGGAGGTTATTCTCAATGTGAAAGTGGCACTTAGTCTCCACAAGGTCTGTGTGGTGGTCACTCTTACCAATACGGTCATGGACAGATGCATCTGCAGCTGGCAGATTGGTAAGGATGAGGTTAAGTATGTTATTTCCTCTTGTTGGTTCCTTCACCACCTGCTGCAGACCCAGTCTAGCAGTTATATCCTTTAGGACCCGACCAGCTCGATCAGTAATTCTGCTGCCAAACTATTCATGGTGGTGGACATTGGAATCCCCCACCCAGAGTACATTTTGTGTCCTTGCCACCCTCAGGGCTTCCTCCAAGTGTTGTTCAACATGGAGGAATACTGATTCATCAGCCGCAGGAGGATGGTACGTAGTAACCAGTAAGAGGTTTCCTTGCCCATGTTTAACCTGAAGCCATGAGACTTCATAGGGTCCAGATGTTAAGGACTCCCAGGGCAACTCCCTCCCGACTGTATACCATTGTGCCACCACCTCTGCTGGGTCTGTCCTACCGGTGGGATAGGACTCATTCAGGGATGGTAATGGTGGTGTCTGGGGTGTTATCTGTAAAATATGGTTCTGTGAGAATGACTATGTCAGGCTGTTGCTTGACTAGCCTGACTGGCCTGTGAGACCGCTCTCCCAAATTTGGCATTAGACCCCAGATGTTAGTTAGGAGGACTTTGCAGGGTTGACAGGACTGTTTGTTTTGCCGATGTCTTTTGCCGATGTCTTTGCCAATGTCGCTCGATGCCAGGTGGTCTGTCCGGTTTCATTTCTTTGTTGAGACTTTGTAGCAATTGTTACAACTGAGTGGCTTGCTAGGCCATTTCAGAGGGCAGCTGAGAGTCAACCACAATGATGTGGATCTGGAGTCACATGTAGGCCAGTCCAGGTAAGGATGGCAGATTTCCTCCCCAAGAGAACATTAGTGAACCAGGTGGGTTTTTCCAACAAGTGACATTGGTTGCATGGTCATCGGTAGACTCTTAATTCCAGGTATTTTTGAATTCAAATTCCACCATCTGTTGTGCCGGGATTTGAACCCGGGTCCCCAGTACATTAGCTGAGTTTCTGGATTAATAGCCTAGCGATAATACCACTAGGCCATCACAAATGTAAGCAAATATGGATTGCCTGTGTTGCTATCTTAACATGGGAGAAAAGGTAGGCTATTCGGGCACTCGATCCTGTTCTGTCATTCAGATAGATCATGACTAACCTGAACCTCAGCTCCATATTCCCTTGTACCTTCAACAATTGAAAATTAATTGATCTCAATCTTAACAGCTACAGTTGACCCAACATCTGTCGTCTTTTGTGTAGGTTTCAGGTTTCCATTATTCCTTGTGCGCAAAAATGCTTTCTGAACTGACTCCAATTTAATCAACTTACAACTATTTTGTTATTTCCAGTTTAAATTTCATTTATTAGTGTCACAAGTAGGCTGACATTAACGCTGCAATGAAGTTACTGTGATAATCCCCTTGTCGCCACACTCCGGCACCTGTTTGGGTACACTGAGGGAGAACGGAGCATGGTCAATGCACCCTGACCAGCACGTCTTTCGGACTGTGGGAGGGAACCTGTGCAGACACAGGGAGAATGTGTGAACTCCGCACAGACAGTGACCCAAGCTGGGAATCGAACCCGGGTCCCTGGCACTGTGAGGCAGCAGTCCTAACCATTGTGCCACCATGCTGGCATCTTGAAAAGAAAAAAATGTGCATTTACATAGTACCTTTCACAACTTCCTGTGTGTTTTAAAGTACTTCACGGCAATGATGTATTTTTGAAGTGTAGCCATTATTGTAATGCAAGGAAACACATATTATCACATTAAACATGGCGTAATATATGGTTAGCAATGGCTTACATAAGCACATAGATACAGATTGCATATGTTTTGATGCAGTAATATTGCTACCTCTCATTATATGAACACTGCATTGAAGAAGAGGTGGTGGAATGATGGCATTGTCACTGGACTAGTAATCCAGAGACTCATAATAATGCTTTGAGGACCTGGGTTCGAATCCAACCACAGCAGATGGTGAAATTTAAATTCAATAAATATCTGGAAATAAAAAGTCTGCTGATGACCATGAAACCGTTGTCAGTTGCTGTAAATACCCATCTGGTTCGCTAATTTCCATTAGGGAAGGAAACCTGCCGGCCTTACTTGGTTTGGCCTACATCTGACTCCAGATCCACAGCAATGTGGATGACTCTGAAATGACTGAGCAAGCCACTCAATCCAAGGACGCAATTAGGGACGAGCAATAAATGCTGGCCCAGCCAGCGAAGCTCACATTCCATGAACAAATTGGCACGGTGGCACAGTGGTTAGCATTGCTGCCTCAAAGCGCCAGGGACCCGGGTTCAATTCCTGCCTTGGGCCACTGTCTGTGTGGAGTTTGCACATCCTCCCCGTGTCTGCATGGGTTTCCTCTGGGTGCTCTGGTTTCCTCCCATAGTCCAAAGATGTACGACTTAGGTTGATTGACCATGCCAAATTGTCCCTAGCAACAGGGGGATTAGCAGGCTAAATGTGCGGGGTTACGGGAATAGGGCCTGGGTGGGATTGTGGTTGGTGCAGACTCGATGGGCCAAATGGCCTCCTTCTGTACTGTAGGGATTCTATTCTGTTAAATTTTTTTTTTAAACGTTCTTTTGTTGCAAAGCTAAGTTTTAGTGAAATGGAGATTGGTGGATACAATTTTGCTTAAATCTTTTTTCAAAGAGAAATAATGCCTCATTAATTGGTATATCATGCTGATATAGATTAATATTATACTGTTAATGTTGTTGTAAAGTTGGTGTTTATAAAATGGTCTGTTAAAAAGGCAGTTTTTTTATGTAGAGAACTCAGACTGACACATTTGTATCAAGAGGCCAGGCAGTGGTGTTGCCAAGACAACAGGCTGCTTTTGAATTTTGCCCAATCAATTTAAATTAGGCACTTGGATAACAGCAGCCTCTTAGATTTAAATTTGATGTTTTGGTAACCTGAGAACAAATCCTGTTGTGGGGATGTCGGTATGTCATCAGGGGTATAAGAGACAGCTCTCAGCTCCAGAGAGAGACAGCAACTGCTCTCTGCCACAGCTAATAGCTTTCAGCTCAAAGCCTCATCTGAATAGAAAAAGGTACCAAAAGAAGATAGAGATTCCAGGTAGAAGGACGAAGACAGAAGATTCCGGAAGATGACGAACCTAGTTGAATTTTTGAGAGTGACTACTTTTTTTATTTGTAAGTGGAAATTGTATTTATCTAAACAGCATTTCATTAGAATAGTGTTTTATCAGTTTGTTAATCGTTAAATTAACCTGTTCACTGTTAGATAAATAAAGTGTTACTTGTTAATTTTTTTCAGAGTCTCAGGTAGTTATTTTGATTTAATCACTAAAAGTTGCTGAAGACCTGATCAGATCATACCACTCCTCACACTCACTTTAACAGATTATGAGGTGAGGTACTCCCCTTTGAGTGGTTTCGTGTTAGTTCTCAGATAGGGGATCAACCTCCACTTCATAACAATATCTTGTGTATTCAGTGTCAAAATTCAGCTTTTTTTTTCCACACTTTCTGATCTTTCTGTTTGTCTTGATTTTTCTTCTCCCCATTTCCTGTCATCCTTTTCACATTACTGCTGTTTCTAGGTAGACCTCGTGGTGATGTTGCTTCCTCAACCTCTTCCTCACTGTCTGTATCCAGACATTGTCTGTCCGCCATCCGTTGCACACCAATGCTACCTTCCTCATCCCTTTCTTCTTTCATAGCGTTGTCGTGACTGTAGCCCAATCCATCACGCAAACCAGCCTCCCATCCGTTGACCCTGTCTACACATCCTGCTGCGTTGGAAAAGCAGCCAGCATAATTAAGGACCCCACGCACCCTGGACATTCTCTCTTCCACCTTCTAGCACTGCTGCTTCACAGCTCCAGGATCCCGGGTTCGATTCCCGGCTCGGGTTACTGTCTGTGTGGAGTTTGCACATTCTCCTCGTGTCTGCGTGGGTTTCCTCCGGGTGCTCCGGTTTCCTCCCACAGTCCAAAGATGTGCGGGTTAGGTTGATTGGCCAGGTTAAAAATTGTCCCTTAGAGTCCTGGGATGCGTAGGTTAGAGGGATTAGCGGGTAAAATATGTGGGGGGAGGGCCTGGGTGGGATTGTGGTCGGTGCAGACTCGATGGGCCGAATGGCCTCCTTCTGCACTGTAGGGTTTCTATGTTTTTTCTATGTTTCTTCCGTCGGAGAAAAGATGCAAAAGTCTGAGGTCACGTACCAACCGACTCAAGAACAGCTTCTTCCCTGATGCCATCAGACTTTTGAATGGACCTACCTCGCACTCAGTTGATCTTTCTCTACACCCTAGCTATGATTGTAACACTACATTCTGCACTCTATGCTTTCTCTATGTATGGTATGCTTTGTCTGTATAGCGCGCAAGAAACAATACTTTTCACTGTATACTAATACATGCAACAATAATAAATCAAATCAAATCATCTCCAACAGCAGGCTTGAGGGGCCGAACGGCCTACTCCTGTTCCAATTTCTTAAGGTCGATTTCTTTCTTAGAGCAGCTGCCCCTTTCCTCTTCGATATTGTGAACAGCTATTAAAATTATCACACACCACTTTAATGGGTTACCATTTGAGATTCTCTCCCCATGTCAACCAGATCATATGGGCTGAGGTGTTCCCTGTTTTACTTTGTGTTAAAAGCAATATTTCCAAACATAGCCGTTTGGAACAATTCATGACAACTGCAAACCCTGTGACTCACATACCAAACCTGCTTATCATTGTGCAATTCCCCTTTTCTGTGTTTTACTCGTGTCTCCCACCTATCCCTGTTTTTCCTTATTTATTCCCTTTCCTTATTAAGCTGACTCAGACTTCCACATTAGTGAGGCCACACCTGGAGTATTATGTGCAGCAAAGGTTCACCAGGCTGGTGATGGCAGGTCTGTCATATGAGGAGAGACTAAGTCGGTAGGATTACATTCTTTGGAGTTTCGAAGAGTGAGAGGGGATCTCACACGGTTAGACAGGGTAGATTCAGAAAGAATGTTCCGGTGGTGGGGGAGTCCAGAACTAGGGATCATAGTTTGGGGATAAGGGGTAAATCTTTTAGGACAAAGCTGAGGAGAATTTTTTTCACCCAGAGAGTGGTGAATGTATGCAATTCACTACCACAGAAAGTAGTTGAGGCCAAAACATTGTGATTTCAAGAAGAAATTAGATATAGCTCTTGGGGCTAAAGGAATCAAGGGATATGGGAAAAGGAGGGATCAGGATATTGAACTTGATGATCAGCCATGATCATGATGAATGACGGAGCAGGCCCAAAGGGACTGAAGTCCTACTCCTCTTCTAGTTTCTATGTTCCTAAACCACGTATGGAGTGCCTGATAAGCTGAGGTCCCAGCAAAGAATTGTGCGATCCTCAACTGCTATCAATTACTGCCAGATACTAAGGCTCTTTTCATGTGCTCTCAGACAACAGTGATACATCCAAGTTTTATTAGGAAGAGTTCGTGATAATATTAATTGCAATAACATATCATGACTCACCACATGTGTGACACCATGACATAAGCTAAGAGATGGGTCTATTTATCACACAGCAAAAATGTGTGATTTGCAATATAGAGAAACTCCACAAACATTGGAGAAAAATCTGATTGACATAGGCGTATTGGCACCCTCTGACAAATCTTCCCAATTGTGCTTAAACAAAGAGACGATAGATCATTTCACCATGGTTTCTGGCATTTACTGGAAGATGCTAACCTACAGGTGGGACTTAGTAAAAATCGATGGAACGCAAGTTTACACCTCAGCAATTAGATTTCAGAGCCTTAAAAGGATACAGCATGACATTAGCAATGTAATAATGCAAAACTCCATTCTTATGGAATAGCTCACCTTTTAAATGTCAGCTGTAGCTCAGTGCATAGAAATTTTGTCTTATGAGTTAGAAGTTTAAATTTAAGTTTATTAGTGTCATAAGTAGGACATCATTAACATTGATGTGGAGATGCCGGCGTTGGACTGGGGTGGGCACAGTAAGAGGTCTCACAACACCAGGTTAAAGTCCAGCAGGTTTATTCCAAATAAACCTGTTGGACTTTAACCTGGTGTTGTGAGACCTCTTATTATACATTAAGACTGCCATGAAAATTCCCCAGTCGCCATATTCTGGTGGTTGTTCGGGTACACTGAGGGAGAATTTAGCATGGCCAATGCACCTGACCAGCACGTCTTTTGGACTATGGGAAGAAACAGGAGCACCCAGAGGAAACACACGCAGACATGGAGAGAAAGTGCAGACTCTGCATAGACAGTGGCCCAACCTGGGTCTTTGGTGCTGTGAGACAGCAGTGCTAACCACTGTGCCACCGTGCCACCCCAAGGCTGTGTGTTCGTCTCCAGCTCTGGAGGCTTGTGGTGAAAATCTAGGCTGGCACTCCAGAGCAAAACTGAGGGGTGGCTGAAAGTACTGCTTTTCAGATAAGATGTTAAAACTGAGAGCCCATCTACCTAACAAGTGGGCATAAAAGATCCAATGGCACTATTTTCAGAAGAGCGGAGGAGTTTGCCCCAGTGTCCTAGCCAATAATTATCCCTCAGAGCCGAAACCTGAAAACAAATCATCCAGCCACTATCACACTGTTGTTTGTGGGTACTCGCTGTGCAAATTGACAGCCCTGTTTCCATAGAATCCCTGCAGTGCAGAAGGTGGCCACTTATCCCGTTGATTCTGCACCGACTCTCCGAAAGAGCATCCCACCCAGGCCCACGCCCTTACCTCATCCCCAAAACCCAATGCATTTACCATGGCTAACCTACACATCTTTGGACCGTGGGAGGAAATTGGCGCACCTGGAAGAAACCCACGCAGATGAACAGTGCAAACTCCACACATTCAAATAGAACCTGTGTCCCTGGCACCGTGATACAGCAGTGCTAACCACTATGCCACTCTGTCACCCTACCTTACAATGCTTCAAAAAGTACCCAATTGGCTTGGAATATTCTGAGGCCATGAGAGAGGTGCTATGTTTCTTTACCAGGGGTAGTGTGTGGGAGTTCCCTGTGTGTGGTACCTTCTATTGTACATTTTGTCTATCACACCATATGTCACAAAATATTGTCACACAAATCATTTGATCCAAATTCAGTTTCATTAAAAGGGCAACAGATGGAATTGAGCAGGCAGGAAATGTATCAAATAGCAAGTGTGGGTGGAAATCACCAATTATAAGGAAAAAGAGAATCTAAATGGATCATCTAACAAAGAACAAAAGATGAAGGGTAATCACTCAAACTATTTTCTGAAACTTCTTTTGGTTGGGTTAAGACATTGGGAGTGGAAGTTTGTGCAGTGTATTAAAAGTTGCATTGTGCATTTTATTCATTTGAGGCTATCATATACATATATACCAGCAGAGGGAGTCTGCTCGGAAAATATATTCAAAGATCTATGTTTAGCAGCTCATGCAATTCTAATTCTGAGTGTGTCTGGGCAAATATATAATTTGCTGTCCCAAGGACACTGCGAACAGTTTGCTATTTAATATATTAATTATTATAGAATGCACACAAAAATGAATAATTTATGTATAAAATATAATTTTCTATATTTACAATGCGACTAATAATGTCAACTGAAGGCTATGCATCTTGGTGAAACCTATGGCTTGAGTTCATGGTTTTCCTGGAGCTATTAGCTGAGCAGGATGACTATGATGTTCAATGAGTATCTGTGCCTACAATGCATTGTCCACTGGACCAGAACCATGTCCAAATCTACCAGTATTCATCAATGTCATTTTCTACAAAGATTTTGTACAGGACAAATTGAAGCCCGAAGATAGCTTATCACAATACTTACAAGCACACTACTCCTAAAGGCTTCAGATCAGGTGAAACACCAAAGGGGTTACATATGGACATGTGGTGGAGATACAAAGCAGGTGAGGTTGCACTGGTTAAATCTTATATCTAATTCCATTGGCTAAAATAGAGTTAAATGTCAGGCCTGTTGGTGTGATGGGCAGTAAAACATGTTTCACCCTGTATTGAGTCTCTTGTCCTTGTCAAATTTTGAGGTAGATTTTGACAAGAATGTTATTTGTAAAGGTATTGCCTCAGATTTGGTGGTGTATTGATTGCAAATGATCAGGTAGAGTACCACTGCATGAAGACAGAGCAGAGATTCTCACCAGAGAGATCAGCAGATCTCTCAGGAATGCTCACTTTGTGGTCAGTGATGCGTGCCCTTCATTCAAAAAAAAGATAGCGTCGGAGCGAGGCAACTTCTTGTGAGCTGTCCCCAGCATACCCTCTTATTCCACCTTTTACTCTCATTCCAGAGGGAGTACAGCGAAGGTTTACCAGGCTGATTCCAGGGATGGTGGGTCTGCTTTATGAGGAGAGATTGGTCTGACTGTGCCTGTACTCACCAGAGTCTAGAAAGATGGGAGACGATCTGACTGAAACATTTACATAAAACGTTGGTTAGGCCACTTTTGGAATAGAGTCTCCAATTCGAGTCGCCACACTGCCAGAAGGACGTGGAGGCTTTAGAGGAGTACAGAAAAGGTTTACCAGGATGTTGCCTGGTATGGAGGGTATTGGCTATGAGGAGAGATTGAATTAACTGGGATTGTTCTCCCTGGAAAGACGGAGGCTGAGGGGCAATCTGATAGAAGTTTATGAAATTATGAGGGGCATAAATAAGGTGAACAGTTGGAAGCTTTTTCCCAGTGCAGAAATGACAATCACAGGGGCACAAGTTCAAGGTAAGGGGGGAAAGGCTAGGATTATATTCACTGGAGTTTAGAAGAGTGAGAGGGGATCTCATAGAAACATATAAAATTCAAACAGGGGTAGACAGGGTAGATTCAGAAAGAATGTTCCCGATGATGGGGGAGTCCAGAACTAGGGGTCACAGTCTGAGAATAAGGGGTAAACCTTTTAGAACTGAGGTGAGGAGAAATTTCTTCACCCAGAAAGAGGTGAATGTGAGGAATTCACTACCACAGAATGTAGTTGAGGCCAAAACGTTGTCTGATTTCAAGAATAAATTAATTATAGCTGTTGGGGCTAAAATGATCAAGGGATCTGGGGGGAAGTGGGGATCAGGATATTGAATTCGATGATCAGCCATGATCAAGATGAATGGCAGAGCAGGCTCGAAGGGCCAAGTGGCCTCCTCCTGCTTCTAGTTTCTATGGTTCTATGGTCTTAAAACTTAACTCTAACTTACCATAACTGTAACTGCAACACTATATTCTGCACCCTCTCCTTTCCTTTTCCTCTCTGTATTCTATGAATGATATGTTTTGTTTGTATAGTGCACAAGAAACAATACTTTTCACTGTATCCCAATAGATGTGACAAAAATAAATCAAATCGTTGCTGACTACAAACTCTGGGCCATTATTATTATGGGCACAGCCAATACCTGATTCAGAGTGAAACAGAGTCAGCTGCTTATCACACAGCAGCTCCGACATTCAGCTTTATTCTAATCAAGTAGTGGGCTGAGTGTATGAGAGACAGCCAAAACCAGGCAAGTGAGAACTTACATGAAGTGCACTTGAAGTACCAAAAGAAAAACATGCAGATGAAAAGGAGGAAGGAAGGAAAGTGAAAAAAAGAAAAAAAGAAATGTGAGGAATGGAATTATGTGAAAAACAAAGGGAGGGGACAGAATTGGGAAGAGATGTACAAACACCTAGATAGGACCATGGACAGGCCCAATTTTCACCGTATTTTAGAATGCGTTGCTCTGCTCTCTGCTGATCTAACTTTCAAATATTATCCAGATGGTTATCACAACAGCTGGTCAAAGTGTTGGCAAGAACTAGGCTCGGAAGCCCTTTTGCAAATTAGGTCTAGATCCGATTGCTAAGCACATGTCAACTGTACGATGAGCTGCCACTTGAATTACATAGAAAATAAATGTCTTCACCCTTGGGTAGACTGAAAGGCATTTTCATGCTTAGGACTTCGAATGGCATCTATTGCTACTTGATCGTGAGCTCTTGTTATACAACTGAATAAATGCACCAAAAAAGTAGGGCATCTTGAGAAAGGAACAAAGGAACAAGAGAAGGCCATTCAGCCCCTTGAGCATTTTCCATATTTCAGGTAAACTGTGATCTATATCTTAACTCCTTCTGTCCATATTGGTTCCTTAATTGAATGAAAATCAATGTATCTCAGCTTTGCCATGTTCAATTGACTTAGCCTTCGTCAGAGCTCTGACAAAGGGTCATCTAGACTCAAAATGTTGGCTCTATACTGTCTCCACAGATGCTGTCAGATCTGTTGAGATTTTCCAGCATTTTTCTATTTTTGTTTCAGAATCCAGCATCCGCAGTGTTTTGCACTGATCTAGCCTTTTATGGTTTCTCAGTTATGTGGCGTGTGAATGTTGGCAGCTCCAGCTTGTAAGATATTGCTTGCTTGTGGTATGGTTCATACATACAAAGTTGCAAAATCTCTTCCAGCTTCAGCGTGTAAAGGGGTGCCATTCGAGATTTCTCATGGGAGGGTTTGGAAAAGCTCAGCCTGCAAGTCAGTTACACCTTCACAGCTCAGATATACAATGTGCTGAATACTGGGAATCTCAGAGGTCTGTTAGTGGAGTTGGTCACACTCAGGGTTAAAGTAAAGTTTATTTTTCAAAGTTTATTTATTAGTCACAAGTAAGGGCGGCACAGTGGTTAGCACTGCTGCCTCACAGCCATGATGTGGAGATGCCGGCGTTGGACTGGGGTATGTTGTAAATTGAGTTTGTGTCTTTAAATGCCCTGTTTGTGAACACGACACCCATTCACCTGATGAAGGGGCAGCGCTCTGAAAGCTTGTGGCTTGTGCTACCAAATAAACCTGTTGGACTTTAACCTGGTGCTGTGAGACTTCTTACTGCGCCTCACAGCGCCAGGGACACGGGTTCAATTCCAGCCTTGGGTCACTGTCAGTGTGGAGTTTGCACATTCTTCCTGTGTCTGCGTGGGTTTCCTCCGGGTGCTCCGGTTTCCTCCCATGGTCCAAAGATGTGCAGGTTAGGTTGATTGGCCATGCTAAATTGCCCCTTAGTGTCAGGGGGATTTGCAAGGTAAATATGTGGGATTACGGGAATGGGGCCTGGGTGGGATTGTGGTCGGTGCAGACTTGGTGGGCCAAATGGCCTCCTTCTGCACTGTAGGGATTCTATGATTCTATGATTCTAAGGCTTACATTAACACTGCAATGAAGTTACTGTGAAATTCCCCTAGTCGCCACACTCTGGCGCCTGTTCGGGTCAATCCACCTAACCAGCACATCTTTCAGACTGTGGGAGGAAACCGGAGCACCTGGAGGAAACCCACGGAGACACGAGGAGAACATGCAAACTCCACTCAGACAGTGACCCAAGCTGGGAATTGAACCTGGGTCCCTGGTGCTGTGAGGCAGCAATGCTAACCACTGTGCCACCGTGCCGCCCCCGGGTTAAGCACACTGACCTAAATTCTTCCCCTGGCCTTAGGACTTTGAAATGGCATTCCAAATCAGAAGGAAAACTGACTCGGCAGTCTTCTAATTGAGGACTTTGCTTGAGACTGCAGCATGGCGAGCCTATCCAGAATCCCAGTAGCTCCTCCCAGAGAGAGGGCGCTGCTAAGGCAGGTGGGGTGCTGCCAGGGCACCACACGGTGGATGTTTCCTTCCTGGTCGGCACAGCAGTGAGGAAGTAAACAATATCTAGGCCAACAGATCCATCAGGGTGTAGAGGAAATGCATATTCTGGATAAGGCTTGGTTGAAATTGCAATATTTGGTGTTCACCACCCAATACTGGGGCATGGAGCACATGGTGTGGTTGGAGGGAGGGAGGGGGGTGATGGGAGGGTGCCATCTACCGTTGGCAAAAAAGCCAGGGGGGCCACAAAATCACCGCAGAGTGGGGCCTTACCCAACATGCCGCAGAATGGGGCCTTACCCAACGTGCTTTGGCTCCCTGCCTCCATGGACTGAGCAGCCAATCCTATTCCACTCCTGGAATAGTTCCCGGTGGCAGGAATGTCTTTGGGATCCATAACAAGTGGCTCCCCCTCCACCTCCAAAACCTGCCAACACGACGGAGCTTGGAAAATCCCGCCATATTGTCTGCCCAGTTTGGAGCCCTCAGGGAATGAAGCCTTGCTAGGCAGAGTCGCTACCTGTCCAGAAGGATGAAGGAGCAGCGCTCCGAAAGCTCGTGGTTCCAAATAAACCCGTTGGACTTTAACCTTGGTGTTGTAAGACTCCTTACTGTATCCAAAAGGGGGCAGCATTCAGCGCAGTCCTGCACCCAAAGTTATCTGTCGTGTGGTAGACATCAGAAAAAGCGATCTGTATTTCAAGTATGAATGAGTTTGGTTTCAAAGGGTTCAGCCATAGCAGATAATCTTCTGGCACAGAGTCCGTGGGTTGGAGTTTCGCCTCCCAATGGAGGGCAAGTTGGATCACAACAAACTTAAGTTTTGTTTTGCTGGAAAAACACATTTCCTCAACCATCCCGACTCTGAAATGTTTTTTTGTGTGGTTTGTTTTGCAGGTCGGGAAGTGTTGGACATAAAACACACACCAAGGTTCCAAGATCAGCATTCCCATTGTGAGGACCACAGGAAAGTTGCATTTCCTCCCACACACAATCTTCGTATGTTGGTGAGGACTTCGAAGCCCTAAAACAAAGACACAACATACACGCGAACTAGGAGGGTTCGTGACAACAGGAGGTGGTCTGCCGAGGAGTCTGGAACATTCCGAAAGGTAAGTGTAAAATGTTCTTACATCTCGGGTCGCTGGCTGTGTGGAGTTTGCACATTCTCTCCATGTCTGTTTGGGTTACCGCCAGATTCTCCAGTTTCCTTCCACAGTCCAAAGATGTGCGGGTTAGGTTGGTTGGCTCTGCTAAATTGACCCTAGTGTCAGGGGATTAGCAGGGTAAATGTGTGGGGTCACGGGAATAGGGCCTGGGTGGGATTGTGGTCGGTGCAGACTCAATGGGCCAAATGGCCTCCTTCTGCACTGTAGGTCCCTCATGGCAGACTGGTGCAGAAGGTGAAATCGCATGAGATCAGAGGTGAGCTGGCAAAGTGGATACAAAACTGGCTCGGTCAAAGAAGACAGAGGGTAGCAGTGGAAGGGTGCGTTTCTGAATGGAGGGCTGTGACAAGTGGTGTTCCTCGGGGATCAGTGCTGGGACCTTTGCTGTTTGTAATATATATAAATGATTTGGAGGAAAATGTAACTGGATTGATTCGTAAGTTTGCGGATTACACAAAGGTTGGTGGATTTGCGGATAGCGATGAGGACCATCAGAGGATACAGCAGGATATAGATTAGTTGGAGACTTGGGTGGAGAGATGGCAGATGGAGTTTAATCCAGACAAATGTGAGGTAATGCATTTTGGAAGGTCTAATACAGATAGGAAATATACAGTAAATGGCAGAACCCTTAAGAGTATTGATAGACAAAGGGATCTGGATGTACAGATACACAGATCACTGAAAGTGGCAAGGCAGGTGGAGAAGGTAGTCAAGAAGGCATACGGCATGCTTGCTTTCATCGGCCGGGGTATTGAGTTTAAAAATTGGCAAATCATGTTGCAGCTTTATAGAACCTTAGTTAGGCTGCACTTGGAATACAGTGTTCAATTCTGGTCGCCACACTACCAGAAGGATGTGGAGGCTTTGGAGAGGGTACAGAAAAGATTTACCAGGATGTTGCCTGGTATGGAGGGCATTAGCTATGAGGAGAGTTCGAGAAACTTGGTTTGTTCTCACTGGAGCGACGGAGGTTGAGGGGAGACCTGATAGAAGTCTACAAGAGAGGCATGGAGAGAGTGGATAGTCAGAAGCTTTTTCCCAGGTGGAAGAGTCAATTACTAAGGGGCATAGGTTTAAGGTGTGAGGGCAAGGTTTAAAGGAGATGTACGAGGCAGATTTTTTACACAGAGAGTAGTGGGTGCCTGGAACTCGTTGCCGGGGGAGGTAGTGGAAGCGGATACGGTTGTGACTTTTAAGGGGCGACTTGACAAGTACATGAATAGGATGGGAATAGAGGGATATGGTCCCCGGAAGGGTGAGGGTTTTAGTTAAGTTGGGCAGCATGGTCGGTGCAGGCTTGGAGGGCCGAAGGGCCTGTTCCTGTGCTGTAATTTTCTTTGTTCTTTACATGTCACCATTAGATGTTGGGTGACACGGTGGCACAGTGGTTAGCACTGCTACCTCACAGCGTCAGGGGTCTGGGTTCAATTCTGATCTCGGGTCATTGGCTGTGTAGAGTTTGCACATTCTGTCCATGTCTGTGTGGGTTACGTCTGGATGCTCCAGTTTCCTTCCACTGTCCAAAGATGTTTGGGTTAGGTTGATTGGCCATGTTAAATTGACCCTAGTGTCAGGGGATTAGCAGGGTAAATGTCTGGAGTCACGGGAATAGGGCTTGGGTGGGATTGTGGTCGGTGCAGCCTCCTTCCGCACTGTAGGGATTCTATGATTCTATGTATGAAGAAAAATCCTATGGGTACTGGAATCTGAGACAAAATCAGAGAATGCTGGAAAAACTCAGCAGGTCTTGCAGCATCCATAGGGAGAGAAAACAGAGTCAATGAATCTGTTTGACTCTTCATCAGAACTAAAGAGAGAAAATGTAGCTTGGAGAGACTGCAACAAGATTAGAAAATGTAAGAACCAGAGGCAGATAGCCAAGTATGGGCAGGGGAGTGTGGAGGGCAGACATTTGCATTGCAAAAATAAATGTATGGGATATTAAAAACAGGGGTTTAAGATGGAGGAGAAAGGTAACAGCCTAAAGTTATTGAACTCAATGTTGCGATCTGAGGGCTGTTGGAAGATGAGATGCCACTCCTTCAGCTTCCGTTAGCCTTTACTGGATGTTGTATTGTCATGTAGATGTGTCTTTAATTCAGCCATTCATTGCGGGAATCAGTCCTGCAAAGCTATATCAACCCTTACATTGCCCACCATTGTGTAAGTGTTATGATGAATTATAATACTTTTCCATTGAAGAAATTGCCTGAATGCAATTGTTTTAAAATGTGATAAAAAGAATTATCCTTTCACCTTCTGTTGTCATGCTTTGTGCTGAGATTTACAGCAACTGACAGCGCTGGCTGTTAAAAAAAAACATTTATAGAATCCCTATAGAACAGAAGGAAGCCATTCGGCTCTTCAAATCTGTAGCAACCACAATCCCACCGAGGCCCGATTCCCGCAACATCACACATTTACCCTGCTAATCCCCCTGACACTAGGGTCAATTTAGCATGGCCAATCAACCTAACCTGCATACCTTTGGACTGTGGGAGGAAACCGAAGCACCCGGAGGAAACCCATGCAGACAGGGGGAGAATGTACAAATTCCACACAGTCACCCAGGCTGTGAATCAAACCTGGGTCCCTGGCGCTGTGAGGCAGCAGTGCTAATCACTGTGCCACCGTGCCACCCGTGCTTATCTGGATCCCTTGCAAATGCAGCCATACTATTCACCTCAACGTCTCCCTGTGAGTTTGACATTCTGTGCGAATGAGAGGTGAATTTTCCCATTCCTCCCACCACGGAAATCGTAGCGGGTGAGGGGCAGACCATGGAAAGGTTCGTTGACCTTGGGTGGGATTTTCCGGTTTTGGGGTGAGCGCGGCCAGAAAATCCCACCCTAAGAGTCAATTAAGCATGGCCAATGCACCTAACCCGCACATGTTTGGACTATGGGAGGAAACTAGAGCACCCGGAGGAAACCCACGCAGACACGGGAGAACGTGCAAATTCCACACAGACAGTGACCCAAGGCCGGAATTGAACCTGGGACCCTGTGAAAGATGAAAAATGAATTCTGCATTTGCTTCTCTCCATTGATTGATGCTCACTCCTGTTTTGCAATGGAAATAAAATACCATGCTGCTTTGTTAGTTTCAGGCAATGTAGCTGGAAACTTTTGTTACATCCATTATAATACTTGGCTGAGTTTCAAAACCTGTCAATAGTTCAGTCGGTGATTTATTGATCCAAGAACAATTGAGATATTTAGGAGGTGTAGGCCGACATTTTCCGATCTCGTACGCCCTGCCGCTGCTACCAGTGAAAACGGAGAATTTGGCGCTCAGCCAACATTCCATTCACTGCAGCGGTATCGAAGAATCCCAGCCGCGGGCGAGGTTGGAGAATTTTGGTTTTAATAACAGTTGTCTTTGATGTGACTTAATAACTTAATAGGCATTCAAGGATTACAATTTTTTCCAATATCAATGATACTCTGTTTGAATTTAGGGTTTATCGGATTGTTAGAAGCGTTTTTCCTTGAAGATTTTAAAATAATTCCCATTGCTCTGGCATGATTCATGAGTGCTATACATAGTGCATACAATATGAGTGGCGATGGAGAATACATGGGGGGCAGATGGGTGGCATGGGAGATCTGAAGGGAGATGAGGTGGCATTAGCAGTGCATAGAGTAATGAGGGGGGCATGGAGATGGCATGGGTCTCCCAAAAGGGCATGTGGATGTGATTGAGAGTGATGGGTAATGTTTAGTGGGCTTTTAAACAATGTTGGGAGCTGGACCACTGTGTTGGAGAATGGATGTGGAGATGCCGGCGTTGGACTGGGGTAAACAGTCAGAATTCCCACTCACCTGAAGAAGGGGCTTGGAGCTCCGAAAGCTTGTGTGGCTTTTGCTACCAAATAAACCTGTTGGACTTTTAACCTGGTGTTGTTAAACTTCTTACTTGGAGAATGGAGACACACCTTCTAAACAAATGGCCTCCACTCCCATGTTCCTGAGGAACTCCATAATGCACCAAACATGCACTGTGAATCTGACCCTCTGTGGAAGGGTCGGACATCCTCCAATACCCAGGGTCTCTGCACTTTCCCATTCCAGCTTCTTGCACATCCCAATTTTCATTGCTTCCACTGCTGGTGCTGTGTCTTCAGCTGGCTAAGCCTGAAGCTCTGGAAATGCCTCCATCAACCTTTTCACTTTCTCAGTCTCAGAGATACTCCTTAAAATGGTTTGCTTTGACCAAGATTTTGGTCGTCTGTCCTAACATCTCCTTATATGGCTCAGTGCCAAATTGTGTTTGATTTGTTCAAGATGTTGGCATTTCACAGATCCCTCAAGGAGTCGAGTTGTTGGGCGGCACAGTGGCACAGTGGTTAGCACTACTGCCTCATAGCGCCAGGAACCCGGGTTCAATTCCCGACTTGGATCACTATCTGTGTGGAGTTTGCATGTTCTCCCCATTTCTGTGTGGGTTTCCTCCAGGTGCTCCGGTTTCCTCCCACAAGTCCGAAAGACGTGCTGGTTAGATGCATTGGCCATGCTAAATTCTCCCTCAGTGTACCCGAACAGGCACCGGAGTGTGGTGACTAGGGGATTTTCACAGTAACTTCATTGCAGTGTTAATGTAAGCTGACTTTTGCAGACATGTTGTGGTCTGAAGCTATGGAGAGTGACGGTGGAGACTCCAACATTCTTCCCATGACATTCCCAGGATCTCTCCTATTCTTACCGCCCCTTGATATTTGTGTGTGCGTAGGAAGGATTTGAAACTGCATTATAAATGTACCTTCCTCGGCCATCAGGTCCTGGGTTGGGATTTGAACCTGGCATCTCTGACTCAGAGTCAGGGGTGCAACTCACTCTGCAACCCTTTGTTCAGGATGTAATCGTAGTTGCCATTGTTGTTACTTCCTCCCAAACTTCTCTAGGAAGCAGATAACCGTCCTATAAATTATATTTCCTGCAGATGCAATAAGCAATAATCCCATCAATCATTATGCCTCTGGGCTAAGGCTGTGCATTATTGTGTTTCTGCTCTCGGCTGACTCCTTGCAGAAGAATTTTTAGTGCTTGGTCAGTAAAATGGGGCTGTTTCATTCTGCAAATACATCATTCTGCAGCAATTTTGTTGAATAGACATCTAACTTTGCCTTTGCAGAATTCTTTCTCTTCCACACCTGTCTCCTAATTGCAGTTTATGGCTCATTAAGCAGATTAGAGCTGTTTCCTTTTGATCATGGAGAAGATGGACGTTTGCATTTCGACCGAAAACAGTCACACTGTGATTAAGCCGACAGGTTTAAAATCTCTCAGCAAGCCACAGTTAACCTTTGAGGAACAGGCCAATGGCAATTCCTCGGCTTAGGTGGATAGTTCTTGATGAAACTGGCTTAAAGGAAATTGCTACAGGTCAGCTTTTCCTTTTTCCGTGAATCCAAAAGCTGAACTTTTCTGAGGAAGGATGTTCTTGCTCGCGAGGGAGTGCAGCGAAGGTTTACCAGGCTGATTCCAGGGATGGCGGGACTGATGTATGTGAAGAGATTGACTAGGTTTAATAGTTTTCACTGGAGTTCAGACGAATGAGGGGGGGTCTCATAGAGACTTATACAATCCTAACAGGACTAAACAGGTTGATGCAGGCAGGATGTTCCCGAAGGTGGGGGTGTCCAGAACCATGGGTCACAGTCCGAGGATACAGGGTAGACCATTTAGGATGGAGATGAGGAGACTATTCGTCATCCAAACAGTGGTGAGCCTGTGGAATTCATTACCACAGGAAGTAGTTGATGCCAAAACATTGAACGTATTCAAGAGGCGGCTGGATATAGCACTTGGGGCGAATGGGATCAAAGGTTATGGAGAGAAAGCAGGATTAGGCTATTGAGTTGGACGATCAGTCATAATCGTGATGAATGGCAGAGCAGGCTCGAAGGACCAAATGGCCTCCTCCTGCTCCTACCTTCTATGTTTCTATGACCCCAGCTAACATGAACTTTGCCAACTGCACCCATCCTTTAGTGCGGGAATTCTATTTGTCTGCCTACACTGTTTAACTTTCGAACCTTCTCCAACAAGCAGAATGGGTGGGAACTTATTGCAGCTACCATGTATTTATTATTCAGTAGCATATCTTATTTTTCTAGCCATTTTATTTATTTTAGGCCAAAGTTAGCCTCGGCTTTGACCATTGTAATATAAGTAGGCCTCGGCCTATATGCAAATTCTGAAAACCAAAATGATCTGAAATCAGAAACACAATCGACCCTGAGGGTATCAGACGAAGAATACTCAACTGTGGGAGATAAACTGCAAAATACTGATGAAAGCAGCAAGTGAAATAAAGAAAGAACGAACATTTATAAAACTCCTGTCACAACCTTGGGCTGTCCCTGAAGCACTTCAGGACCAATTAAGTTTCTTTTGAAGTGTCATTATTTCGATGGGCCGAAGGGCCTTTCCTGCATTGTATGAGTCTACGGGCAGAATTTTCCCATCCCGCACACCACGGGAATCGTAGCAGGTGGGACAGGACCATGCAAAGGTCCATTGACCTCAGGCAGGACTTTGCGGTCATTTTTGCCAGACAAGTGCAGCTGGAAAATCCCGCCCTACGGCTCTATCATAATGTAGGAAACATGACTGCCAATTTGCGCACAGCAAGCTCACACAACCAACGACGTGATAATGGCCAGATAATCTCATTTTGTAATATTGGTTAAGCGATAAATATTGGCCAAGACAGCATTTTATCAGAGAATGCACAAGTGGAAGCATCCTCATGCTCTATCTACACTATCACCACTTTCATAATCTTATCTATCATATCTGTCATGTCCCTTTTATACATCAAACAGAAATTTGACGGTGCACTTTGAAGAAATTGCACATTAAGGATACCTAACACAAGGCCACTGTTAGCATCCCAGAGAGAAAAAAACAATTCTATTCTTAGAGCCAAGACTGTCAATGCTGCACTATATATGTGTACACAGGGGGACAAAACCAGTCTAAAGACACAGAACTCATTTAATTTCTGACCCTTCATAACAAATAGTGAGAGATTAATTTGCAACTCTGTTCCTCCCGGGTGGATTCAGATTTAATTTCCCACAAGGGTGAAGCATGAAGCAACGACACAGCAGAGACATGATCTGTTCTTAAATATCAACTCCTCTGATATGTGGGGGAAACAATCTCTACGGTTTACAATTTAAATACACTAGAGTTTGCATTGAGACAAAGTACTTAGATGTCAGTAAATTGTCAACATGTCATCCAGTACCTAAACTATTTAATTATTCAATAGAAGTAGGTACGGTGGAATTCACAAACAAAAGTCAACAATAAGACATTGGGCAGGATTTTACGGCCTCACTCATTCCGAAACTATAAAATCCTGCCCGAGGTCAACGGACTTTCCCACGCTCCGCCCCTCGCCCACTCCAATTCCCATGGCGGGCGGGACGATAAAATTCCAGCCAAAGCCTTTTCATTCATGTTAATTACATTTGGCAGAAATTTCCAAATGTTCATTCTTTTAAAAAAAAGCCTCTTTTCCTTTAACAAAAAATTTCTTTCAACCAAAGACACTGGAATAATTTATTTTGGAGACATCTTCTGTGCATAGCATTACTTATTTTGCTTCAGAATAGTTTTGGAAGGGTCTGACCTCCTGATAAAATCCAAGCTAACAGGAGTTCTCAGTGAAGTTTGAACGTTGGGGACATGCTAGCCACTCACCGGGTGAGGAAATGCCAGTGTTAATGGCTTGTTATTGGGCCTGAGAAGCTAATGCACGCTCCCACTGGAGGTTAGTCAAGAAAAGAAGCAATTTGAAAGTGCCAAGTCTCCGCACTAAGGCACAGCCTCAAGGTTCATTACGCTTACAGATTTGATTTGATTTGATTTATTATTGTCACATGTATTAACATACAGTGAAAAGTATTGTTTCTTGCGCGCTATACAGACAAAGCAGACCATTCATAGAGAAGGAAAGGAGAGAGTGCAGAATGTAGTGTTACAGTCATAGCTAGGGCATAGAGAAAGATCAACTTAATGCAAGGCAGGTCCATTCAAAAGTCTGATGGCAGCAGGGAAGAAGCTGTTCTTGAGTCGGTTGGTACGTGACCTCAGACTTTTGCTTCTTTTTCCCGACGGAAGAAGGTGGAAGAGAGAATGTCCGGGGTGTGTGGGGTCCTAGATTATGCTGGCTGCTTTGCCGAGGCTGCGGGAAATGTAGACAGAGTCAATGCATGGGAGGCTGGTACGCGTGAAGCTGAAGCCACACACATTTTATGGGCTTTTACGTGTGTGGTGAACCATAGATGGTTACCACTATGGGTACTGAACCATAGATGGTTACCACTATGGGTACTGAACCATAGATGGTTACCACTATGGGTACTTGTACATATGTTACTCTTGTTACTGTTGGGGTTAGGGTTGGGGTGTTCCACCTGTTAGCATTGTTCTGTGGTACACTCCATTTGGCTCCGCCTTCTTATAGGAGTATAAAGGTCACTGCCACTTCCTAGTGGCCCTTAGTCTGGGATAGTATTGTTAAGCAGTATGCTCTATTCTTGTTGCGAATAAAAGCCTTTATTCCCGGGTACGATCTCGCCTCCCGAGTGGATTAATCGCGCATCAACGTGACAACCCAGAGTCATCAATTTGCCCATACAATAGGGTGCTCACTGGAGGGAAACTTGAAAATGACTCCACAACCAATCAAACTTAGAGACCCTCGATGAGGAATGCAGAGTGTAAATCAGGAAGTTAGAATATTTAAAAGCAAAATACTGCAGATGCTGGAATCTGAAACAAAAACAGAAAATACTGGAAAATCTCAGCAGGCCTGGCAGCATCTGTGGAGAGAGAATAGAGAGCCAATGTTTCGAGTCTGGATGACCCTTCGTCAGAGCTAAGAGCAAAGAAAATTGGAAAAGATTCATACTATGAGGGTAGGGGGGGAGCTGTAATAGGACAAAAGGGAATGTAAATGAGGATGAAGAAGATGAGAGAGGGGCTAAAAGTGTCCATTAAGTGATCAGAATGTGTGAATGGCAGAACAGGGATACAGATGGTTCAGGCAGTTGGCATGAAGGGGAGACAAGAAGAGCAGGAATGGAGATGTGGAAAAATGCAAGTGAGAAAGATGGATGATAAAAATGGATGAATGAGATGAAAAGAAGGGACAGAATGAAATAAAATAAATGGAAATGGGGTGAAGGGGAGAGTTCATGCTCTAAAATTGTTGAACTCAACGTTCCTTCCAGACTGAACTCTTGAGTTCAGGGGTGGCACGGCGGCACAGTGGTTACCACTGCTGCCTCACAGTGCCAGGGACCCGGGTTCAATTCCCGGCTTGCGTCACTGCCTGTGTGGAGTTTGCACATTCAGCCCATGTCTGCAGGTGCTCCGGTTTCCTCCCACAGTCACAAAGATGTGCGGGTTAGGTGGATTGGCCATGATAAAAATTGCCCCTTAGCATCAGGGGGACTAGCTAGGGTAAATGGGTTATGGCGATTGGGTCTGGGTGGGACTGTAGTTGGTGCAGACTCGATGGGCCGAATGGCCTCCTTCTGCACTGTAGGGATTCTTTGATTCAATTATTCAACAACTTCAGAGCAAGAACACTCCCCTCCACCATCACCCCATTCCCATTTATTTTATTTCATTCTATTTCTTCTTTTCATCTCATTCATTCATTTTTATCACCCTTCTTTCTCACTTCCATTTTCCACTTCTTCATTCCCGCTCTCCTTCTTGCCTCCCCCACCCTCCTCCCCCACCTTTCAGGCCAACTGCCTTAAACACCTGTACCTCTGCTCTGCCAATCACACATTCCGATCACTTAATGGACACTTTTAGCACCTTCTCAGCCTTCTTCATCCTTATTTACATTCCCTTTGCCCTATTACAACCCCCCACCCCCATCTTCATTGTAAAGTTCCTTTCTGCTTTTCTTTGCTCTTAGCTCTGACGAAGGGTTATCCAGACTCGAAACATTGGCTCTATTCTCTCTCCACAGATGCTGTCAGGCCTGCTGAGATTTTCCAGCATTTTCTGCCTTTGTCGTAGTTAGAATATTTAGTTCAATGCTAAATCATGTACGTTCAGTGAAATAAAGAGGAAATAAAAAGGTGGGATGTGATTGAAAAAGATAAAAGAGAAAGACAAAGTTTTTTAAAAAATCATCCATATTATGGGCAGCACAGTGGCACAGTGGTTAGCACTGCTGTCTCACAACGCCAGGGACCCAGTCTCGGACCACAGTCTGTCTGGAGTTTGTACATTCTCCCCATTTCTGATTTCTGACCGTAGATTTCCCCCAGTCCTTTGGTCCCCCCCCCCCTCCCCCCCACCCCACCCCCCACCTTGTCAAAGCTTTTTTTCTCTATTTATTGACACTGGGTTTTATAACAAACCAGGCCTCAGTTACATGCCTACTCAACTCTCCCTCACAAATATTAGTGAGCACTATTGCCACTTTAGAAGTGTGCATAATTTTAGAAGATGTGGGAAGGAATTTGGACGTGCCCAAATGCCCCCAGATATGATGCCTACATGTGGATTAACACCCAACTGAAAACCGTATCCCAATGTGGAGCCTCGGGAAGCAGAAAGTGAGCTTCCTGAGTTCGCTGCAGTGATGGAAGACAGTTTGCAGCCCCTCTCTGTCCCCGCCCCATCATTCCCCTTCCTCACCATTACCAGTCTCTCTCTCCCAATCAATTCCACTGTCAGCTCCACCTTCCTGCTTACTTGTCTTGTTCTCCTGGCCACCACCTGCCTCCAAACTACCACCCTCGTTCTCAATTTCTCCCGCTCTCCAGAACGCCCCTGTCCCAACCTCCACTGCAGGAGTTTCCCAGAGGGCCGCCAGTGGTGGAACAGCAGCTGAGGAACTCAGATCCTCTTTGCTGGCAAGCTGTCTGAGAACTGGCTTTGGCAGCTCATAGAAACATAGAAGATAGGAGCAGAAGGAGGCCATTCGGCCCTTCGAGCCTGCTCCACCATTCGTCACAATCATGGCTGATCGTCCAACTCAATAGCTTAATCTTGCTTTCTTCGCATAACCATTCGCCCCAAGTGCTATATCCAGCCGCCTCTTGAATACATTCAATGTTTTGGCATCAACTACTTCCCGTGGTAATGAATTCCATAGTCTCACCATACTTTGGGTGAAGAAATGTCACCTCATCTCTGTCCTAAATGGTCTACCTCAAATCCTTAGACTGTGACCCCTGGATATGGACACCCCACCATCAGGAACATCCTTCCTGTATCTACCCTGTCTAATCCTGTTAGAATTTTATAAGTCTCTATGAGATCCCCCCTCATTCGTCTGAACTCCAGCGAACACAATCCTAATCTAGTCAATCTCTCCTCATACATCAGTCCCACCATCCCCGGAATCAGCCTGGTAAACCTTCGCTGCACTCCCTCGAGAGCAAGAACATCTTTCCTCAGAAAAGGGGACCAAAACTCGCCAGCCCAATAGAAATGAGGCTCGAGTCCAATATCAGGTGGGCCTTGGGCCTTCTCATACTGGCGTGTGTGCAATCGAGCTGGCAGGCTGCTGTGAACCAATTCTCTAGGCCCTGGAGTTCAAACAGGCCATTGTTGATCGACAATTCCAGCCGTACTTGTGACAATAAGAGGCATCATGAGCAGCACGATGGCACAGTGGTTAGCACTGCTACCTCACGGCACCAGGGTCCCGGGTTCAGTTCCAGCCTTGGGTAACTGCCTGTGTGGAGTTTGCACATTCTCCCCGTGTCTGTGTGGGTTTGCTCCAGGTGCTCCGGTTTCCTCCCACAGTCCAAAGATGTACAGGTTAGGTGCATTGGCCATGCTAAATTGCCCTTAGCGTCCCAAGGTGCGTAGGTTAGATGGATTAGCCATGGAAAATGTGTGGGGTTACGGGGACAGGATGGGGGTGACGACCTAGGACTCGGATGGGGTGAATGACTACTTCTTCACTGTAGGGATTCTAAGTCTAAAAAAAAGAATCAGGTCTTCTCAATATTGATTTGAAATGAGAATGTGTACCATTTTGTGAGAGCATGCCATAGACTTTGGATAGCATGGTAATAGGTTTAAGATTGCGCGATTTGAAAGCAGTATGATTAGAGGATGGTACGTACTCTGCTGATAATCAATGCCAATGAAAGCTAATGAGCATTTACCTAAAGGGCATTTGTCGCAAATGCTGTTTCTGTTAAAACTCTGGAGGGTAGGGGTGTGAATTCGAACTTTATACGGTGAAAGTCAATTCTCTCTGCCAGCTGCAAAGGTACCTGCAGAGTTTGAGTGTACAGAATGAAACACCCTCTCTACATTTATCAGAGCCACTTGGAAAATGTGACAGGGTGACTGGCTGAGGAGGTGCTGACACGGGTGTCGTGGAGATGTCCCACTGGGCTGAGGTGTTATGGGTCAATTCTGAAGCTGACAGCTGATGGTTGATGTGCATTATTTATTGTATCCATTTACTGCAGAAGTGTTAATACTCTGGATCCTCTACCTTGGAGAAAAAAGTCTCCTCCTGATGCATGCGCACACACCCACATACACATGAACACACACACACGCACACACACACACACACACACACACACACGAACACATACCCATACACATGTGCAAACACACACCCACCTGAACGCCCACACAAACAGACACACATGCCCACACACATGCCTGGAACACCCATCCATCCATGCCCACACACACTCACACATGACTGCCCCACACACACACACACAAGACCGCCCCACACACACACACACACACACCAAATGAAATACAAGCTTGTACCAAAAGTTAAAAAAAAAGACTTGTCATGGCGTGTTTTGTGTGTGTGTTTGTATGTGTCATGTTTGTGTGTGCGTGTGTGAGTGAGTGTGTGTGTCATGTTTGTGAGTGCGAGTGTGTGTGCGCGAGTGTGTGTGTGCGCGCGCGAGTGTGTGTGTGCGCGCGCGAGTGTGTGTGTGTGCGCGAGTGTGCGTGTGTGTGTGTGCGCGCGAGTGTGTGTGTGCGAGAGTGTGTGTGTGCGAGTGTGCGTGTGTGTGCGCGTGCGCGAGTGTGTGTGTGCGCGCGAGTGTGTGCGTTTGTGTGTGTAGCTTCAGGTTCAGTGAGAAATATCATCCGTCAGTCAGTCACAGATCTGCAGATGTTTTAACGCAGCCTGCCCACACAGACAGAAGCAATTCCTTTCCCCACTAGTGCAATGATAACAGCAAAGCAGATGTCACATCGACACTTTACATCCATAATGTATTTTACTGAGCAGGCAGGCAACTTGATAGCAATTATGTGGAATTATTGTACTGTGGAAAGTCAGAATACCACCTGTGCACACATTTCTGTGCTGTTAAACACTGATTATGACAGATGCATGTTAGGATACCGCACATAGCAGTGCACTGAAAGGTTTGGATTCAGAATAAGATAATCTGTTTAAAGCAAGGGTAGAGGAGAAAGAATATTGTCAATGTGTGCGTGCGTCTGTGTGTATAAAATGCACATCTGCTGGAGTTTATCCCATGGATCATACACAATACAAATGGCATATTAATCACAAAGAATGCAATCCATGCGTACTGATGCTTTGTTAATGAAACTTACCATTAAAATTATAATGTAAGTCTACTGTTATCTGTGAAGTATCTCTACAGTAGGGCATGTTTTAATCATACGTTTTACCTCTGTTTAATCATGGTTTCTCCTCTTCCTTTCATTTTCACGCTCATACATATTGTTAAAAGATGAAAAAAAGCATTTGTTATAAACCAGGGATAAGTAAACATTTCACATGGTGTGGAACCAGTCATTCAGTCACCGCATGCAAGACATATCACCCCCACAATGCACATTTCTGGCACTTCAGTATCGGTACTTCGATAAGTAGCAAAGCTCTATTCCAGCAATCCATTCATTAATCTTCTATCACCCCATAAAAATAGAATCTTAATCAGATCCATTTACACAAACAACATGTGGTTTAAACTCATACCTCTCCTTCTATTGCATCTGATAAAGAAAAGAAAGAGCTTTCCTTTATAAAATGCCTTTCAGATACTCAGAATGTCCCAAAGCACTTTACAACCAGTGAATTATGGATTAATAGAATCCCTACAGTGCAGAAAGAGGCCATTTGGCCCATCGAGCCTGAACCAACAACAATCCCACCCAGGCCTTATCCCCGTAACCACACACATTTATCCCACTAGTCCCCCTGACACTAAGGGGCAATTTAGTATGGCCAATCAACCTAACCCGCACATCTTTGGACTGTGGGAGGAAACTGGAGCATCCGGAGGAAACCCACGCAGACACTGGAGAACATTCAAACTCCACACAGACCGTCACCTGAGACCGGAATTGAATCTAGATCCCTAGCACTGTGAGGCAGCAGTGTTAACCACCTGACATTTCAAAAGTACTTTTCAAAAGACTACATTTCAAAAGCACTGTAATATAGGAAACACAGTAGCCAGTATGCATACAGCAAGTTCCCACAAATGTGACAATGACAAGATAAGCTGCTTCATCTGGTAACATCAGTTGAGAGATAAATATTGGCCAGGGAACTGGGAAGTCCTTCACTGCTCCTCTTCATGCCATGAGACTGATTACATGCACCTGGGGGCAGGGGGAGGTGGTTTACAATCAAGGCGACAATCTGCCAGCTATTTAGCATTTTATTCACTTCAACGCAGGCAGGCAAGGATGTCACATAAATGCAAATGGCTGGATCTAAGCACATAACTCAGATGCTGACCCCATTTTAACCTGTGCTCCTTCTATCATCAGGCATACTGGATGCCACAACTGAACAGAGCCGCAATCAGGTGAGTTTAATATTGTTAAGGTGTTCCTATGGGCTATGAGGAGCAGCAGTGGCCCCACGGGGAAAGTTTTGGTCTCCTGCACCAAGGTTTTTCCTCCCCTCCCCAGGCTGTCACCTCATCTGGCCTCCCCATCACCTCCACCTCCACTGTAAACACGGTGGCAAATCTTAAGCTACCAGTACGGCAAGAGAGAAGGTACGAGGACCTTACGGGGAAGTGATGGCCTAGTGGTATTATCACTAGACTATCAATTCAGAAACTCAGCTAATGTTCTGGGGTCCCGGGTTCGAATCCTGCCACAGCAGATGGTTGAATTTGAATTCAATAAAAAAATCTGGAATTAAGAATCCATTGATGACCATGAAATCATTGTCAATTGTTGGAAAAACCCATCTGGCTCACTAATGTCCTTTAGGGAAGGAATTCGGCCATCCTTACCTGGTCTGGCCTACATGTGACTCCAGAGCCACAGCAATGTGGTTGACTCTCAACTGCCCTCCAAAGGCAATTAGGGATGGGCAATAAATGCTGGCCAGCCACTATGCCCATGTCCCATGAATGAATTTAAAAAACAGGTCGGGTGGTGCAAGCATTGCCGTTGTGTGATGGATTCAAATGTCAATTGGTCGCTAAGTTTTGCCAAGGACCTGCTGACCTTGTACATTTGACAAAAACAAAGAAGCCTAAAATTATGGCATGCACCTAATATCACCTACATTTATGTTCTTCTTGCACACCCAAACATTCTTCATTCCCTCCCATGGTTACAGTTCTAGAGAGGAGAAATATATTTCTACAACAGACCAACATGGATTTGGTTAGACTTTCAATTGAACTTATTGTCAACTCAACTTTGTTACATGCAGTCCCCTCCCTTTTCCTTCCCACATCCAAATTCAACTGCCAGCACAGTTCCCTGTAAATCATTGAAGCTTGATATTGGTTGATACTTTTTCCATACAGTTAAAATGAGACTTGTTGCCTGTGTATTAGCTGTCATTCAGCTTTCTGACTTAAATGCTTCTTCTATGTTACCCCTGGGGACCCCTCATCAGTAGTTTTATTTTTCCAAATCAGTTCACAATTTAAAATTTAACTCATAGAATCACTACAGTACAGAAGGAGGCCATTCGGCCTATCAAGTCTACACCGACGGAACATCCCAGCCAGACACTATCCCCGTAACCCCACACATTTACCCCACCTATCCACCTGACCTACGCTTCCTGGGACACTTAGGGGCCAATTTACCATGGCCAGTCCGCCTAACCTATACAGCCTGGGACATTAAGGGACAATTTAGCATGGTCAAACAACCTAACCTGCACATTTTTGGACTGTGGGAGGAAACCAGAGCACCCGAAGGAAACCCATGCAGAAACAGGGAGAACATTCAGACTCCACACAGTGACCCAAGGCCAGAATTGAACCCAGGTCCCCGGTGCTGTGAGGCAGTAGTGCTAACCACTGTGCCACCGTGCTGCCCCAACAGAGAAATTATGAATGTATAAATTAAAGTTACATCATTTTAAATCATATCCCAGATGAATTTTGTGCTCATCAGGTGAAGGTTGTTAGTGTTCCAGAATAACACATTGGCCAGAATCCTCCGGCGGATCACGCAGGCGGAACTTTCTGGTCCTGCTGCAGTGAGCGGAGATTTGGCTGAGTACCGAATTCCCCGTCCTCCCTTGTGGCGGCAGCGGGACGTGAACAGCTGGACAATTCTGACCATTATTTTCCCTCATTGTCACCCAGTCTCAGCATTGCAAACTCGCGAGTCAGTTTCAGTGCTCGTTCAAGTGAAGCAATCCTGCCTCTTCGCCCTGAGCTCAATCTTAAAAATATTCCCCACAAAGAGTGTGACATTTTCATTTCCATTATATTACACTTGGAATTCAAATTACTACTTAAGGGTCAAATTAAGGGCAGTGTCACTATTACGACGTGGAGGGGATGCTTCCCTCTGCGCGATTTTGGAACCACCCAAAGGGATATTCCTGGCCTTGTAATCTTAATGTGGAGTTGCCGGTGTTGGACTGGGGTAGGCACAATAAGTATTCTCACAACACCAGGTTAAAGTCCAACAGGTTTATTTGGTCGCATGAGCTTTTGGAGCAGGTGATGAAGGAGCGGCGCTCCGGAAGCTCGTCATAATCTTAAGTGTGTCTGTGAGAGAGTCGGAAGTTATTAGCTTAGGTAAATTAAAGCAGGGTTGGACATTCTCTATCATGAACAATTAACAGTTTTTATTATAAAACTGATGACAACCTCATTAAAACAATTAACAAACTGTATAAGCTCCCCAATAGAATGCTGTCCTAATAATACAAGGCTTATGAATGAAACAAAGGCTTATAAATTACAATCATATTATATATACACACACACACATATACACATATAAAACCAGGCACTACTTGTCAGAAGTCTGAAGGGTTTTGCTGTTTAAGTCTGACACATCTTCCGAGTGGATTTATTTTCTGACTGAAGATGGTAATTTTTATGAAGATATACATTAAACTGCATGATTATATGTGAGAGCCTCACCTCTCCCCCCTTCTGACTAAAGGGGTGGCAAGGTTACTCTTACAGTTATTTTCCTTTGTCCAGGTTTACCTACAGTATTCCTGCAATTTGAGTGGCTTGAGACTGTCAACAACACTCACATTTGAATTCAATTGGTTCTTGCTTTAAACTCATTGGTCCAATTCAAAAGTCTGTCTTGCTATGCTAGGCTTTTAATAAAATGGGCCCAATTTTACCATTTTGGTTCTAAGTGCTGGGCGGACTTGAAACTGGGAGTGTTTGAGATTCGACTTTTAGACCCGTTCTCAGGTGCTCTCATATGCACTCTGCCTGAAAAAATATCAGCAATTCTGAATTGCGCTGCAGGAACCCTTGGGCTGGGCTTAATATGTCCGAAATCTGCAGCTCCGATCGGTGCCTCCAACTTCACTTGCGCAGAAAAAAGCAAGATAGAATGTGGCTCCCCTGCCACATCGCTCCCGGGCTGGATAATGTCTCCCCCCCCTGGCCCCCACAGACATTGCTGCACCCCCACAATATTACTGACTCCATTATTCTCCCATCCCCTCTGCCACCCAGACCGATTGCGGGTCCGTCCCCTTCCCCTCCCCCCCTTCCCCTCCCCCCCCCCCCCCCCCCCCCCACCGATCTCAGGCAGAGCAACAGCAGACCCCCACTTCCCCCTCACTGATCTCAGGCAGAGTGGCAGAGGACTCCCCCTTCCCCCCCAACTGATCTCAGGCAGAGTGGCAGCGGACCCCACATCCCCCACCACACCAATCTCATGCAGAGAGCTGTCGGACACTCGGCACTTACCTGCTCACTAACTGGAGCGCCCAAATCGGACTTTTATAGAGCATGTGTGTTTCCCACCGATTCTGGATGGGCGATCGCGGTGGTAAAGGAGAAAGTGCCGGTAAAGTTGGACGTGCAGCCCATTAAGTCAATGTAAATGCATGCAAATGCATTTAAATGTCCGTCGTACCCGTTTCGGACGCGGTCCCGATCGCGGCCATTTTTGGGCCTTGGTGAAGGGGGGAACCAGCACAGAAGTGGGCGCGGATCGCGTTACTCGCCTCACGCCCGACTTTACCAAGTTTTTGCACCTGAAAACGGGCGCAACGCGATGGTAAAATTGAGCCCTTGGTTTCAAAATTGGCTTCTGCAGCCAGCTTTCTTAAAATCCAAACACAGAAACACATTTTTTTAAAGAGACAATGCTATATGATTCATTTTGGTTTTCTGAGCATTTCTTTTCAATGTTACATTTGTCACATTTTTAACCTTATGTATGCAACTTCAGGACAGTCACAATGATCTGAAGATGCAACAGAGATTTACCAGGAACATGGGACTGCAGTTATGTAGAGAGTTTAGAGTGGTTGGGATTGTTCTCTTCAGGGAAGTGAATATTATAAATCAACCAATTAATGCCTGTCACACGCCTTAGCCAATTGCACTCCATTTTCTGACATCATGGGATCTCATTAATCTATGTCATCAACTCCCATTTGTGTTCATGGCCAGACCAGACGATGGAATTCTCGTAGCTGAGAGAAGCTGTTTTTATCTCGTATGGCTTGAATGCTCTATTCATAAAGTAACCACATTGTTTGCACGCAGTAACATTAAGAACAATTCTGTTTGAAACCTCTGCTGATATATACGCGGATTCTGCAAGTCCATTGTTCTTAGGAATGTGGTCTGTCTTATCAGGTTTCATCCCATAATGCCATGCAACAGCTTGCCCTTGAAAAAAGCTCACAAAAATATAGTTGCATGCATTCTAAAATCTGAAATACATGTTTGACTGAGAAAATATCATACTTATTTGTTCTGTCTTCATACAGAGAATTTCCTATTAAGCTGTAAGTCTGATTTGAGGTCATTCATTCAGTGGTTAGTAATTCACTAATATTTTAAACCTCTGATTATTTAAAAGTTTGTAACCTACAAAGGATTTCCTGCAACACAGCCTTTTTCATCAGGGACCTTAAAATTTCTGCCCTCTCTCTCTCTCGACACACACTGAACTCTCTCCCTCTCAACTCCTGTCTATTTGTATCTATCCCTGTACCACTTACGCTTGGCAACAGTAATGTTTTTCTACATTGTCGTTTTCCCCCCACAATCATTAAACATTAACATGTTTTAACCCATCTCCTTAATTTTAATGGCTGTAAATTTAGTGGAATATTTTGAGGACATTACGAGTGTGGTGGACAATGGGGAACCTGTGGACGTGGTGTATCTGGATTCCAGAAGGCATTTGACAAGGTGCCGCACCAAAGGCTGCTGCATAAGATAAAGGTGCACGGCATTACAGGTACTGTATTAGTATGGATAGAGGATTGGTTAACTAACAGAAAGCAAAGAGTGGGGATAAATGGGTGTTTTCCTGGTTGGCGATCAGTGACTAGTGATGTGCCTCAGGGATCAGTGTTGGGACCACAATTGGAATTTGGAATTGGGGACCAAGTGTAGTGTGTCAAACTTCACAGATGACACTGAGATGAGTGGCAGAGCAAAGTGTGCAGAGGACACTGAGCGTCCGCAAAGGGCTATAGATAGTTTAAGTGAGTGGGAAAAGGTCTGGCAGATGGAGTACAATGTTGGTAAATGTAAGTTCATCCATTTTGGTAGGAATAACAGTAAAATGGACTATTATTTAAATGGTAAAAAAAATTGCAGCATGCTGCTGTGCAAAGGAACCTGGGTATCCTTGTGCATGAATCACAAAAAGTTGGTTTGCAGGTGCAGCAGGTAATTAAGAAGGCAAATGGAATTTTGTGCTTCATTCCTAGAGGGATGGAGTTTAAAAACAGGGAGGTTATGTCGCAACTGTATAAGATGCTGGTGAGGCCACAACTGGAGTATGGTGTACAGTTTTGGTCTCCTCACTTGAGAAAGGATATACTGGCACTGGAGGGGGTGCAGAGGAGATTCACTGGGTTGATTCCAGAGTTAAGAGTGTTGGCTTATGAGGACATTCTGAGTAGACTGGGACTAGACTCATTGGAATTTAGAAGAATGAGGGGGGAATCTGACGGAAATATATAAAATTATGAAGGAAGAGATAAGATAGAAGCAGGGAGGTTGTTTCCACTGGCAGGTGAAACTAAACTAGGGGGCATGGCCTCAAAATAAGGGGGGTGCAGATTTAGGATTTAGTTGAGGAGGAACATCTTCACTCAAAGGATTGTGAATCTGTGGAATTCCCTGCCTAGTGAAGCAGTTGAGGCTACCTCATTGAATGTTTTTAAGGCAAAGATACATAGCTTTTCGAACAGGAAAGGAATTAAGGGTAATGGTGATCGGGTGGGTAAGTGGAACTGAGTCCACAAAAAGATCAGCCATGATCTTATTGAATGGCGGAGCAGGCTCGAGGGGCTAAATGGCCTACTCCTGCTCCTAGTCTTTATGTTCTTAAAACTCATTTAAAATCCTTATATTCAATTAAGTCCAAAAGGCATGACCTTCAGTCAGGGGATTATCCATACTCTCAGCCAACAAGTCTCACAAACTGAAACCACTTTGCCTTTCTTAGCACACAAGTATATAACATACATTACGTATATCAAGGGAAGGTGATGGCCTTGCGGTATTATCGTTGGACTATTAATCCAGAAACTCAGTTAATTGGAGAAAAATCTAACAGGGAAAGATTGGATGCGGGGGGGGGGGGGGGGGGGGGGGGGGGGGGGGCGTTTAGCAGGATAGGGTAGAAATGGGCTTTGTTAACAGAGAAAATATGCTTTGCAATGAGTGGTAAATATTTTATCATTTTAAATTGAAAGACACCACACTTACAAATACCCAACATGTTTTATGTATTTGGAGAACTAAGTACCGCGGTTGCTGGAAATCTGAATGGTAAACAGAAAATGCTGGAAATGCTCAGCAGGTCAGGTAGCGTCTGTGGAGATAGAAAGAGAGTCGATGCTTCAGGCCCACATCTGCATCAGTTCTGATGAAGTACCGTCGATCTGCCTTTCTCCCTGCACAGATGCTGCCAGATGCACTTCTGAGTGTTATGGGGAGACAATGACCTTGTGGTATTATCGCTAGACTATTAACCCAGAAACTGAGCAGGTTCAAATCCTGCCACGGTAGATGGTGGAATTTGCATTCAATAAAAAATATCTGGAATTAGGAATCTATTGAAAACCATGAAACCATTGTCGATTGTCAGAAAAACCCATCTGGTTCACGAATGTCATTTATGGAAGGAAATCTGCAGTCCTTACCCGGTCTGGCCTACATGTGACTCCAGAGCCACAGAAATGTGATTGACTTTCAATTGCCCTCTGGGCAACTAGGGATGGGCAATAAATGCTGGCCAGCGAGTGATGCCCATGTCCCACAAATGAATAAAAAAATATAATGTATATATATCCAACTTTTACATTATTTATAACATAGGGGCATTCAGAACTATGCGGGATTTTGATATAATAAATAAGGAGAAGCGGTTGCCGCTGGCAGGAGCGTTCGTAGCTAATTTACCCAGATTAAAGATGAATGTCTGAATACCAGAGGAGGGAAGAGGAGATAGTTTTTAAAAAATTATTTATGAAGCGAGTTATCATCATTTGGAATGCGCTGCCTGGAAGGGTGGTGGAAGTAGATTCAGTAGACTCTTTCCAAAAGGAATTTGATGTATACTTAAAATGTATTTATTAGTGTCACAAGGAAGCTTACTTTAACACTGCAATTAAATTATTGTGAAAATCGCCGAGTCGCCACACTCCGGCGCCTGTTCGGGTACACTGAATAAGAATGTAGCATGGCCAATGCATCTTACCAGCACGTCTTTCGGACTGTGGAAGGAAACCGGAGGAAACCCACGCAGACACCAGGAGAACTTGCAGACTCTGCACAGTCACCCAAGCTGGGATTCGAACCCAGGTCCCTGGTGCTGTGAGGCAGCAGTGCTAACCACTGTGCTACCGAAATGTGCAGGATGTCACAATGATGGGAAATTATGACTGAATGATATCTACCTCTAACTTCACCAGCTAAACAAAATCAAAATGAACTATTTAAAGAGAACATTTTTATTTTGAAAGATAGGAAAATACACTGACTAAAGATGGCAACCACAGGTCACCTGATGCCTGAAGTTATAGATTGAACGTTTCTGGAAAGTTACTATATGTATTGCACTGTAGGCATGCCCTGACAGGTTGCTCATGGAATTCCACATCTGGGGTTGTCAAGCTCCACTTCAAACTGGAATAGACATGCCATTTGCATCTTTATGAGATTACCTCTCCAGCGGGGACCAAGAATCCATCAAGACAATGAGAAACTGCTAGTCAGCCAGGGTATACAATCAACAGACACTCAAATCCTTGTGGAGGATGAAGGAACCCTGTTGGTTTCTGCTAACTTGAAATGTGGCAAAAACCTCTGAGATGAAACATCAAAATGTGATTACTTGTTCTACAATGATTAAAGTAGACATGGTAATCAAGTTCCTTTGGAATATACAGCAAGCAGGACTTTAAGAATTGGGTCTGCTATGTAAAGGTAGAGGAATCTGGAGAAGCTGTTAATGGAGCAGCAAGGACGCTCTCTCTTTCTCCCTTAAGTTAAGTAAAGCCCATTCTCTACAGGCTAAAAATCAAACAGGCAACAGTTAGTGAATGTCCATCGAGATGTCATTAGAGAGGTTTTGGAAAAAGGACTTAAGGAGAGAAGCAGGTTGTAGATCTCTCTCTCCATCCCTGGTGTAAAGCACAAAACTGGGTTCAAAAAAATAGGGTACTCAAGATCTATCTACGAACTGAGATCTTGGTAAAATTTGCAACATCTTCTACATTTACATGCTCCAAGTGTTACAATCTCAGCTGATGGTGTGACTGGACAAGTCAGATACCAGAGTGAAAGCTGGCTTGATAGATCTCGACATTTTGTTTTCAAAACCATGACGGAAAGTTACTGAACAAATTCACAGGAGTCTATTGATGAACTTTTAAGATAAAGAATAAAATATTTTTAAAAGAGGAAAAATGAATTATATTACATCAGATAAAAAGGTTGGAAAGATCTCAATACAAGAACCAAAAAATAATTCAATAATTCACTATTCCTTCACCCCAGCTATATCTCTGCAAACACACACATTCAAAAAGATAAGTGTCATATCTATGTTATGCTCAGGGTAAGTATGTGGTACACGTGAAGAACTGGCAAACTATCTTCAGACAAACCACTCTCCAAAATAAATGACTAATGCAACCAAAGCAGAATTCATGGATGTCTCAACAAACCACCCAGATGCTTGTCATAATGTGAGCTAACTGGTCTCAATGAGACTGTCTTTCTCATGAGGGTTTCCAATCTCCATGTTTGAAGATCTCAACTGGGAATGCCCTCCCAATGCCATTCCTACCCAGACTGTTTCAACAAGGATTGATCTCCAGGGTTTCAATCTCTCCTTCTGAGATTCCTTTACTTTGGATCTCTGCGCACACTCAAGTATCACCTTCCAAGCATCTTTGGCCATGCCAGGCAGAACACCATTGCTCCAAAGGGTTACCTTTGCCCTCACAGCCTGTAGCAAGGGGTCACCAAACTTCGGCTGCCCTCTCAGATCTTCTGTGCTTTGCTTGAGTCCACTCTGCTTCAGCCTGTTCCTCGTAGCTCTCTCTTTAACCCGGAGACTTTTTCTATGCTCTTGTCACTTATCTTGACTCAATGGGATCTATCTCTGATCCCTGTGTTTGTCCCTGCTTAGTATGGGACCTTTCTCTTGATTTGGGATCTTTTCACTATTCCTGTGCCCCACTCCTTGGAACTCCTTCTCTTGAATGCTGTTTTACATATTTTCTTCTTTTTCTTTTGCGCATCTGTGCAGGACCAGTTCCCAGTTGAAAGAACATCAAAACGACTAACTGCACACAGAAACATAGAAAGAAACATAGAAAAACTACAGCAGAAAGCAGGCCCTTCGGCCCCACAAGTTGTGCCGAACATATCCCTACCTTTTAGGCCTACCTATAAGCCTCCATCCTATTACGTCCCATGTACTCATCCAGGAGTCTCTTAAAAGACCTTATTGACTTTGCCTCCCCCACCACTGACGGCAGCCGATTCCACTCGCCCACCACCCTCTGTGTGAAAAACATCCCCCGAACATTTCCCCTGTACCTACCCCCCAGCACCTTAAACCTGTGTCCTCCCATAGCAGCCATTTCCACCCTGGGAAAAAGCCTCCGAGAGTCCACCCGATCTATGCCTCTCAACATCTTATATACCTCTATTAGGTCTCCTCTCATCCTACGTCTCTCCAAGGAGAAAAGACCGAACTCCCTCAGCCTATCCTCATAAGACATGCCTCTCAATCCAGGCAACATCCTTGTAAATCTCCTCTGCACCCTTTCAATCTTTTCCACATCCTTCATGTAATGAGGTGACCAGAACTGAGCACAGTACTCCAAGTGGGGTCTGACGAGGGTCTTATATAGCTGCATCATTATCCCCGGACTCCTAAACTCAATCCCTCGATTGATAAAGGCCAGCACACCATACGCCTTCTTAACCACCTCCTCCACCTGCGGGGCCGATTTTAGAGTCCTATGGACCCAGACCCCAAGGTCCCTCTGATCCTCTACAGTACTAAGAGTCTTTCCCTTTATATTGTACCCCTTCATCCCATTTGACCTGCCAAAATGGACAACTACGCATTTATCTCGGTTGAAGTCCATCTGCATGGACATGTACGGGCATGTACAAGCATTTCCCAGCCAGCCCATACATGGAAGTCCTGAGGCCCACCGATAGTTCCAATACTGCGACACTGATTTAAACTCAGTGTGAGTACTGGAGTTCATTACACAAGGAATCAGATCACTTCAATAATGTAGGTCACAAAGAAAAGCAAAGGACTTCTGACCAGTTATTCTTCTAATGTTTATTTAGACTGTAACCTTGTTTACTTCTAACCATAAGGCAATAAGATGTAAGAGCAGAAGTAGGCCATTCGGCCCATCAGGTCTGCTAAGTCAATAAGATCATGACTTAACTGATATGATAATTCTCAATTCCACTTTTCCGTTTTATCTCCATAACCCTTGATTCCCTTACTGATTAAAAATCTGTCTATTGTAGCATTGAGCATTCTTAACAACCTAGCCTCTACAGCCCTCTGTGGTAAAGAATTCCACAGATTCACTGCTCTCTGACAGGAGAAATTCCTCCTCATCTCTGTCTTAAAAGAGTGACCCCTTTACTCTGAGATTATGCCCTCTGGATCTAGACACTCAAGCAGGGGTAACAACCTTTCCACATCTACCCTGACAAGCCCCTTAAAATCTTATTCATCTCAATAAGGTTGCCTCTCATTCTTCTGAACTCCAATGAGTGCAGGCCCAACCTACTTAATCTCTCCTCATAGAAAATCCCTCCATGCCTGGGATCAGCCAAATGAACCTTCTCTGGACTGCCTCCAATGCCAGTATATCTTTCCTTAGATAAGGAGGCCAAAGCTGTATTCCAGCTGTGTTTTATCTAGTGCCTTGTATAGTTTTAGCAAGACTTCCTTATTTTTAGACTCCATTTTCTTTGAAATAAAGACCAACATTTCATTTGCCTTCCCCATCAAGATGGGCTGAACTTGAATGCGAGCTTTTTGTGAGTTATGCACGAGGACCCCCAAATCCTTCTTTACTGCAGCTTTCTGCAGTCTTTCTCCATTTAAATAATATTCAGCTCCTTTATTCTTCCTACCATAGTGCATCACTTCACATTTCCCTACATTATATTCTATCTCCCAAGTTTTTACCCATTCACTTAACCTGTCTATATCCCTCTGTAGACTCTATCATCCTCACCACTAGCCTTCCCACCGGTTTTTGTGTCATATTTTCCGATTTCTGTGTTTGTGTAATGTTGTATCTTTTAACATATTTTCACTCGGGTTTAAGTAGCTAATAAACTTGCTCTTTCTTAGATTCATGGAAACCTTGTGATTGGCCCCTCATTGTTCATGGTACAGATGGTAAAAAAAAATTGGATTTGGAAATAGCATCCACAGATAAAATAATTAAAGAAGACCTGTTCTGAGACCACCCAAAGAGGTTGAAAAGAGGGAGCAGGTCACTCCACCTCACCTGGTCATAACAAGGGCTATGGGGAAAGAGTGGTAGGTTGGGACTAAATGATTAGCTCTTTCAAAGAGGCAGCACAGAGGCAAGATAGGCTGAATAGTCTTAATCTGTGCCTGCTGCTTCTATAACTCTATGAATCTATGAATACCGCAATAGGGAGAAGCTTGCAATTGCAAAAGATTCAATTTCCCTTTATACCTCTGAGTATCATTTAACCACAGATCACACATTATATAGCTGCTTTCACAACCTGTTCAAAAAGCAACGGGGAGCCAGACTGCTGCAAAAGGAAGAATAAAAACTTTTTAAAAACATTTTGTCCGTTCACGTTGTAGAAATTGTAGAATGATGTACAGATAAAGGCCATTCAGCCCATTATGCCTGTGCCAACTCTTCGAAAAAACTATTCAATTGGTATCCTCTGCCTCTTTTTTACAGTAAGAAGTCCCACAACACCAGGTTAAAGTCCATCAGGTTTATTTGGAATCACGAGCTTTCAGAGCGCTGCTCCTTCATCAGGTGAGCCTGATGAAGGAGCAGTGCTCCGAAAGCTTGTGATTCCAAATAAACCTGATGGACTTTAACCTGGTGTTGTGAGACTTTCTTACTGTGCCCACACTAGTCCAATGCCGGCATCTCCACATCATGGCTCTTTTTTATACACACATCTGAGTATAAGCAACTTATTAATACCCAACAGCTATTCATCTTAAACTGTTCAGTTTTTAATATCCAACAGAACATAGTGGTTACTAACGAGGGACAGCGTAGCGCAGCCAGATTTTGTTCTCAGTCAACTGCATTTTCAAACAGTTCATCGTCGTCACGGACAGAAGCCTGGTTGTTACCTCATTTGCCGGACCCAAAAGGAAACTGAAATTCCCCTCTCACTGCCCCAGAAATACTCAGCTAAGCTGGCACGGAACAGTAATTTTACTGAATCGTAATATATTCTGGCAGGTTTATTAGGTTGTGTTATCTACTGGCAACTCTGTTTGAAGGTGACACATACTGGCACTGTTATGTAATCAGTACTTGCAGTGGAATTGGGGAAATGCAATGCAAGCTGATAATTTTATTATGTGTGTATACTGGCAATATTATCGAAATGTAACATCTATTGGCAATGCCATTAGACTAATGCTAGCAAAACCATTAGAGTATAAAGTACTCTAGCAATCATACTGGAAAAACAGACAATGCAATATTCCGGCAATGTTTTCAGACTGATAGATGCTGCCATTGTGAATAGTATGTGATAAATATTGACAATGCTAACCAAACGTGACATGTACTTTCAATCTTATTAGCATGTAATGCTATTGAAGCGCTGTGCACATTGGCAACGTTGTTGAAATGTTGCATACATTATTTGAATGCTATACACAATTGTAACATTAATGTTCAACAGCATAACAAGGGATGTTCATGAAAATTGGAAAATAAAGACAGAATAGTCTTTGTATTCCAGGAAAATAGGAACTAGGAGCAGAAGTAGGCAAATTCAGCCCTTCGAGCCTGCTCCGCCATTCAATCAGATCATGGCTGATCTCTCCCTGGTCTCAAATCCACCTCCCCACCTGTTCCCCGTATGCCCTTATCCCATTTTTCTTAGAACTTCTGCCTTCACAACCTAAGGGTACCCCAAAGCGCTTTTAACAATGCAGTGAAGTACTTTCAAAGTGTAATCACTGCTGTAACACAGTGAACACGGCAGCCAATTTGCACTCTGCAAGCTCCCACAAGCAGTAGTGCAATGATGACAAGATATCTTCCTTTATGCACTGCTGGTTGAGAGATAAAAATCGGCCTCACAGCGCCAGAGACACAGGTTCAATTCCAGCCTCGGGTCACTGTCTGTGTGGAGTTTGCATGTTCTCCCCGTGTCTGCGTGGGTTTCCTCCGGGTGCTCCGGTTTCCTCCCACACTCCAAAGATGGGTGGATTAGGTTGATTGGCCATGCAAAATTGCCCCTTAGCATCAGGGGGATTAGCAGGGTAAATGAGGGTTACGGGAATATGGGCTGGGTGGAATTGTGGTCGGTACAGACCTGATGGGCCGAATGGCCTTCTGTACTGTAGGGATTATGTGATATTCGGGAGAACTCTTCATTGAAATAGTGCCATGGGATCTGTTACACCCACCGGATAGGACCTGAGAGGCTTTGACTTAATGTCTCATTGGAAAACGGTAATTTCAACATTGCAACACAGCAGTGCACAATGGTAATGACATAAAAGAATGGTTGTAATGATACACTTTCAGAGACTTCATTAGAGCACAAGGAGGGATTTATTAACATGTCGTGTCGAGCAGTGTGTTTGCGGCTCATTCTAAAATACCTCTGCACGAGGGGAACTCCTCCCCCGGGAGGATTCCCCACTCTGAGTCCCGACTGGTCACCCAAGCCAAGTGACCCTTACCCTGCAGTGTTGCCCTTAACGGGACAATCACCACAACTGTATATATGACAATTTAAATGGTAACATTAACAGAGAGTGGTACATATTAGGAATGGTAATGTTAATAGAGAGTGGTATATATAACAATGTTACTAAAAACATTTTGGGTGGGATTTTGCGGCCTCACTCTTCCCGAAACCATAAAATCCCGCTCGAGGTTAACGGACGTTTCCATGAGCTATTCCTCACCCCTCGCCCGCTCCCATTCCCATGGCGGGCAGGACGGTGAAATTCCGGCCTACGGGCGTGATCTTACCACCCGTTCATGCCACGAAGACAGAGATTTTGGCGACAAGTCGAATCTCCGTTCTCTGCAGCGGGATGGGAAAATCCCACAGTTGGAAAATTCCGTGCAGGTGAGCTATGAAACCATGAAATGTCACTGGAATATCTCCTGAAGTTGCAAATGAGTCAAAATGTAATGTATACAAGTAATGAATAATGTTATTAGGCACATTTGCAATGTTACTAAAATGTGACTGAAATGGGAAATAACATTGGAATATTTTATATGCTGTCAGTTATAGGATTGTGATGTATACTTGCATTGTTATGAGCTCCCTTGTATATTGTTAATGTTATTTGAACATAGTACCTGTGGCAATGCATTTAAAAGATGATATGTACTGGCAAAGCTGCTCAAATATAATATGTACCGACAGCGCTATTAGACTTACGTTGACAATGCGATTAAACAATGAGGTAAGCTGGCAATGTTATTAAAATCCAATATTTGTGATTAAGCTTGGATATATGCTTCCACCAGGAGTAGAATGTGATAAAAATTGACAACATTAATCAAATGTGATATATTCTTGCAATCTTATTAGCATGTGATTCTACCAGAATGATACGCACACCGGCTATGCTATTGAAATATTACATACACTACTTAAATGTAGTTTGTGATGGCAGTGTTGGCTAAACTTGCCCTGAGAGCATTGCTTGTACATTATTTTGCCTGTAGGTTGTGAGCTGATAACATCACAGCAAAGAAACCAGAGTGTCTGAAACCTGAGTGAAACCAATTGTGAGTCTCTCAGATTGCAGGATTAGGAAAATGTTTGCTACAAGGACTGAGAAGGAAGCATAGAACCAAAGAATTCCTACAGTACAGAAGGAGGCTATTCAGTCCATCCAGCCTCTCCAACCACAATCCCACCCAGATCCTATCCCTCTAACCCCACATGTTACCCCTGCTAATTCCCTGAACAGTAAGGAGCAATTTAGCATGGCCAATCCACCTAACCCGCACATCTTTGGAGTGTGGGAGGAAACCGGAGCACCCAGAGGAAATCCACACATACCACCCGACTCAAGAACAGCTTCTTCCCTGCTGCCGTCAAACTTTTGAATGGACCCCTACCTTGCATTAAGTTGATCTTTCTCTACACCCTAACTATGACTGTAACACTACATTCTGCACTCTCTCGTTTTCTTCTCTATGAATGGTATGTTTTGTCTGTATAGCGCACAAGAAAAAATACTTTTCACTGTATGTTAATACATGTGACAATAATAAATCAAATCAAATCAAATCGGGGGAGCATGCAAACTCCACACTGACAAACAGAGCATAAATTAGAGTGGGCAAATTTAGTGACAAGTCAGGTACAGAAAGAGAAATAAAAAGAAGGAAAGGCAGACTGGAGATTGGAGAGGGAAAAAAATAGATAGACAATAAAAGTAAAGAAAAAGCAATTACATTTCACAACTAAAACCTGAAGGAATGAGACTCCATACTTGTAATATTTAATTTTCAGTATCAGAGAAGCTGATTGGCAGTAATTAACACTTAGAAAATTGTTAGAAAAGGATCATTAAAGTGAAAATGGTTAAGACCTAACTTTCCATGGTGAGTTCAGTTCATATCCAACCGCACAAATTTCTCAAGTTGCTCAATTAATTTCATGATGAGTCAGGCAGCAAGATGCCATTTTAGCAATTTCGGAATGGGACACTGAATCTTGGAAAATAATTTTTGAATTTCCACATTTAATCTTACATCTGCCGCCACAGGAAGTTGCTGTAACATTTACGCATAAATAACATGGAGTGCCATTAGTTATATTTTGACCATTATACCATGAAGCTGGTAACCCAAGGGCATGAACTAATAATTGTTAGATTCGCGTTCAAATCCCACCTTAGCAACTGAGGAATTTAAGATCAATTAATTAAATAAATTGGGAATAAAAAGCAATTATCGGTTTATGGGGACCATGTGATTACAGGACTGCTTTGATCTAAAGATCCAGCTGGTTCCCTGGTATCTTTTAGGGCAGGAAATCTGCCATCCTATATTGAGTGTCTTCAAGACAGGGAAGATAGATAGGTTCATGATTAATAAGGGGATCAGTGGTTATGGAGAAAAGGCAGGAGACTGGGGATGATAAGAATGTTTGAATGGCAGAGCAGACTCGAAGGGCCAAGTGGCCTAATTCTGCTCTTATGTCTTATGGTCTTATCCTCACCTATTTTACCATATATGTGACTCCAACCCATAACAGCCACCATGTTGTATTCAAGAAGGTACCTCAGCACTATGTTTTCAAGGACAAACTAGGGATGGGCAAAAAATGCTGGCCTTGCCAGCAATGCCCACATGCTGTGAATGAATAAAATAAGTGTGAACGCCCACAGCGCAAGGGTTGTATCATGCATATTCTGGAAGATCAGGGAGAAATTGAAGATACAATCTTCTCTTTGATCAACCCACAAATTATTTAGGTATTGGGCAGATCAAGGCATACTCTGAGTCATGGGGAAGTGAACATTCAGCCACGGAAAGGGTCTAAGATGCTGAACCAGAGAGCAGTAAGGACAACACTGGAATATGTAACTGCGTTATTTGCCATCAATACTGATCTGCAAGAGGACTAAGTAGAAGATTGAGTAACAAAGCATCGTATCTTGAATCCCTCAGTATGAGACAACATCCATGATTCCTGCTATTATTCTTGCTTTCTAACTCATTCATCTAATTAGCTTGGCAAAGACCAATATTCAATCTGTTAAACATCAGCAAAGCCTCCCTCCCTGCCTTTCTAACATTAATACGCCTTGGTGCCCAAACGACATTTGAATGCTCTGTGCGGTAATTATTTTGGGAGTTATTGAATTGCTTCTGTTTCATTTGTACCACTGGTGATAGAATACCATTGAAATAGTAAATATCGATTGTGCACTGATGATGAACAGCAACGGAAGTTGAAGCCCAGGCAACCTGAAGAACAGGGATAACTGTTCGAGTCTTTGGAAATAGAATTAATAGCAAGAAAAGATAAAATAGAAAGAAAGAAAATTTCGCCGGCGGGAAGTGGTGCCTTGTTTGCTAGCGGCGGGATTCTCCGGTCCTGCTGCTGTTAATGGGAATTCCCATTGGCATCACTCCACGCAGACGGGAGACCCGTAGGCGGGGCTGCGCTGCCGGCAGGACCAGAAAATCCTACCGATGTGAACGGCCAGAGAATTCCGGCCAACATCTTTAACCACTGATGCGAATTTAACTCTTCCCTCAACTCCAGAACCCAGTGAAGATCTATCAGCTCCACTATGTATCATTAGCATTTGCTGATTGGAGAAGATTAGTTAAAAGCCCAATCCTTTCCAGCCCGATAAAGTTTGTTCCCTGTTCTCCGTTTTACCCTCCTCAGAGTGCTGAGATATGCAAACAAGATATGAATCATAGAATTCCTACAGTGCAGAACGAGGCCATTCAGCCCATCAAGTCTGCACCGAACGCAATCCCATCCAGGCCTGATTCCCTTAACCCCTCATATTTACCCGGCTAACCCCCCTGACACTAGGGTTAATTTAGCCTGGCCAATCAACCTCACCCACGCATCTTTGGACTGTGGAGCACTCAGAGGAAACCCACACAGACACGGGGAGAAAGCGCAAACTCCACACAGACAGTGACCCGAGGCTGGAATCGAACCCGGGTCCCTGGCGCTGTGAGGCAGCAGTGCTAACCACTGTGCGGGCATGTTCTTTTAGCTCACCAAAATTGCTGCTTCTGAGTTAAAGTCCAGGCGGAAACTGTTGGAAAGCTAATTGCCCAAGGAAGTATCACAGCCCAGAGTTTAACTGACCTTTGACCTTTACAAAGGCACACTTTCCTGCAGGTGTCATAGGTTAACAAGCAGGCACAGGAATCCCAGCTGATTCTCCACTGTCCAATTCCCCTCACTTTAATCCATTCTAGCAATATCCATTCTAACTTAATCCATCGCATTGTACGCATCAAACATGTAATCTTTATGATCTATTTGCCTCCCAATCACAAAGCAGGCAGTTTAGTTGCCAACTGAGCCACCTGGGACCTTAACTGGTTCATTTGTAAAACATGCAATCTCCCCACACTCATTCTCCTCAACTAATTCAGATTGAACAGGCAGAATTGACTTCTACCTCAGCAAACACAGAAGTAAGCAAAGGGTTAACATTAAGAGAGAGGACGGTGTGGTGGTAATAAGAGAAGGAAATACAGAGTACATACCACTGTGAATTGAGACCATTCTCGACTCAGGTGTTGTTTCGTATGCTCAGAGCGAACATCATCTTCTATCTGTTCTGGCCAAAAAAAAGCAGAATGAAAGAGTAAATCTGTGTCGTTGATATCCAATCAATCCCTTCCTTAAACCGTCATTTGGAATGCGAGATCTCTGCCTTCTTTGAAACACTACGCTGGCTGCTCACTCCATCTGACACTCTCTTCTGTGAGAGATTCACCAGCATCTGAGCACTGCCTGGCGTGGGCTTATAGTTGTTAAATTATAACAAGTGGCAGTCTCTGTTTTCCGAACCCATTTTTTTCCCCCCGAACTTTGAGGTATAGATTATTCCTCACAGCACATGGCATCTACTGTTTTATTTATCTTGCCCTCTGTACAATTGGCAGTTTCAGGTTGTACGTAGAGGTGAGGGGGGGGTGGGGGGGAGAAAAGTCTCCTGTGAGATGGAAAACTGAAGCATTCAGTCCGGCATCCATTTGAATGTTTCCTGCCAATCAGGTTAACAGAAGACTTGTTAAATATGGGCAGACAAGAGAGTCAGAAGCAGGAGTATTATGTTGGACGAAGAAAATAATACCAATTAAACCTTTTGACACAAAGTGCTTTCTGGATCAGGTACAGCACTGGATTCTGTAACTCCTGATATTTTTGTCACATTAGCTGCAAGACTGTCAATAGATGCTGAAGCGGGGAAAAAGAAATGAGTTGTTTTTTTATCCCTAAAGATTTTGAAAAACTATCGAATATATATATATACACACATTTGAGTCCTGTGACATGTTTCCTATTGTGGTTAATAGTTGCCATAGCAACAATCATAGCAGCAGCTGCTGATTTAAATATACAAAAATGTTGACTCTAATCCAACAAGCTGCTTTGTGTATCTGTGACATTTATTAAAAGGTAGGGATAAAAAAATGGTGCTATCTCGCCTTTTTATTTTGTGTACTACCGGCGTTGCTATGGAAAGATCTCTACTAACGCTGGGCATTCCCTGGTGTTAGCCCATCTACGCATGCACATTACCTCCCCCTCTGTACCCCGTGGTATATCAGTTCGCAGTTCCCCCAAATCAGTTACTTTCCGGTGGAGGCTTTGAGCTCACTGACTTCAGAAAGAAAAGAGCAGAGAATTGCTAAGCTATTAGTTAGCTTCCTGACAGATGTTCCACTGTGTCAGGTAGCTCCTCTGTGAAATGTTGCTGCCACTTTGGCTAAAGAGTTAGCTGCAGTCATTGCAACATCGGGAACTTGCAAAGCTTGCTGTTGGGGAGCAAGGTGGACAATGAGTTCAACCAGCTTTTGCTGCTATCCCTGTCATCAAACTCAGCACAAGAAAACATTTACATGGAATTACACAGACGTTAAAGCACGGTGACAGGCCCATCGGCCCCACAGGACTATGGTTCACACAAGTTTCCTCTAACTCCTCTAACTGGGGCAGCATGATGGCGCAGTGGTTAGCACTGCTGCCTCACAGCGCCAAAGACCCAGGTTCAATTCCCAGCTTGGGTCACTGTCTGTGCAGAATCTGCACATTCTCCCCGTGTCTGCATGGGTTTCCTCCAGGGGTTCGGGTTTCCTCCCACATTCCAAAAGACATACTGGTTAGGTGTGTTGGCCATGTTAAATTCTCCCTCAGTGTACCTGCACAGGTGCCAGAGTAACTTCAATGCAGTGTTAATATAAGCCTAATTGTGACACAAATAAATAAACTTTAAAACTCTACCTTATTTAACCCTATCAGCATAAGGTTGTATTTCTTTATAAATCATGGGGTTTTTGACCTGCTTAAAAGGCATCTAAGCTATTTGCTGCAATCACTTCAGCAAGCTGCACATTAACATCACAGTGGTTAGCACTGCTGCCTCACAGCACCAGGGACCTCGGTTCAATTCCGGCCTCAGGTGACTGTGTGGAGTTTGCACGTTCTCCCCCGTGTCTGCGTGGGTTTCCTCCAGGTGCCCCGGTTTCCTCCCACTGTCCAAAGATGTGCAGGTTAGGTTCACTGACCATGCTAAGTTGCCCTTTAGTATCAGGGAGACTAGCAGGAGAAATAGATGGAGTTATGGAGATAGGGCCTGGGTGGGATTGCTGTCAGTGCAGGCTTGATAGGCTGCTCTGCACTGTAGCGATTCTATGATCACTCTCTGGGTAAAAGTTTTCAACAATCAGGCCTCAGTTAAACCTCACTGACTACAATACTACCACTGCGCCAAGACTTCTCCCCTCAATTCCTCTTTGGATTAAGTCGTGACTAACTTATATGGATGACCCTCAGTTGTGGACTCCCCACAAGTGGAAACACATTCCCTGTATCCGTTCTAACAGGAACCTTTTATAATTAATGACTGCAGGTGTGTGTGATACAATTAAGTTGAGCTTGATGAATGTTATTATCTCTGAGTTCTCAGCTATTGATTCCAGCTAAATGACCAATTGTTACTCAGGAACAAGTAGATTATCCAAAGAATGTCATGGTCATTAGCATCGGCTCCAATGTTCCCTGAAGGTAATAGAAGGAAACCAGACAAAATACCCTTCCTAATCCTGACAGCATATATTTCACAAACAACACAGCAATATAGTCACACTTTCAAGGCTTTACCCTAAAACCTGAATTTCAAAAGCAGGTACAAAATCACTCATTTTTTTCATAGCTTTGCTTTTGGATGGAGCTGTCCATTATTCTGTCATTCACCCCCATTCTGGATACTGTCTTTGAATTCATTTGTGAGGCATGGGTGTCGCTGGCTGGCCAGCATTTATTGCCCATCCCTAGTTGCCCGAGGGAAATTGAGAGTCAACCACCTTGCTGTGGCTCTGGAGTCACATGCAGGCCAGACCAAGTAAGGATGGCAGATTTCCTTCCCGAAAGAACATTATTGAACCAGATGGGTTTTTCCAACAATCGGCAATGGTTTCATGGTCGTCAGTAGATTCTAAATTCCAGATTTAAAAAAATATTGCATTCAAGTTCCACCATCTGCTATGGTGGGATTCAAACCCGGGTCCCCAGATCATTAGTTGAGTTTCTGGATGAATAGTCTAGTGATAATACCAGTAGGCCATCGCCTATTATATATTGTGTGTGGTGGATGTCTGGCATTGTCAATCAGAGTCACAGAATCACCGAAAACTACAGTGCAGAAGAGGCCCATTGGCCCATCGAGTCTGTACTGACGCATGAAGTGCCCTGACCCGCCCACCTAATCCCATTTATTAGCACTTGGCCCATAGCCTTGAATGTTATGGTGTGCCATAACCCCATTATTAAGCGAGACTTCAGACCTTGTTGGAACAAGTTAGGTATTTACTGAATAGAGAAACTTAGGTACAGGAGTTTCATGCAGCGTGACGGCTTCCCTGGGACCTAGTTCTACATGCTTACTGCATACTTCCAGAAGATTCTACTGAGAGAGAACTCCATCCTCTGGGGCAATCACTCCCTCTCAGTCTCCATGAGCCCTTCAAGTCAGGTGACCCTCTATTGCTGTACTGTCTTAAAGAGACAGACACCACGTACACAACACATGCTTTGTTTTGTACCACTTCCTTTGCCTTTTGTTCCATGGCATCTCTGTTGTTTTTCTCTGTACCCTCGACCCTATCCGGGCTTTCCCTTTTCTTCGTTCTCTCTGTTGGCCCTTCCCTGCCCTCGTAAACCCTATCACACTTCTACCTGCCCTCAGTTCTGAAGAGGAATCATATTAATCTCAAAATGTTAACTCTGTTTCTTGCTCCGCAGATGCTGCCAGACCTGCTAAGGATTTCCAGCATTTTCTGTTTCTATTTCAAACTCGTTCAAATGATCTCTCTCACGCTCAAAGTTTTAATTTTCAGCCATCTGCTCATTCTCTGCTTCCCATATTTTCTGTAAAGGCGCCGTGGTTAGCATTCCCGCCCCACAGCGCCATGGACCCGGGTTCGATTCCCAGCTTGAGTCACTGTCTGTGCGGAGTCTGCACGTTCTCCCTGTGTCTGCGTGGGTTTCCTCTCAGTGTTCCGGTTTCCTCCCACAGTCCAAAAAAGTGCTGGTTAGGTGCATTGGCCATGCTAAATTCCCCCTCAGTTTCCCAAACAGGTGCCGGAGTGTGGCAACAATGGGATTTTCACAGTAACTTCATTGCAGTGTTAATATAAGCCTACTTGTGACACTAATAAATAAACTAAACTTGAATAATACAAGGCACATAAGGGGAGGCAATGGCCTAGTGATACTATTGCTAGATTATTAATCCAGAAACTCAGCTAAAGGTTTGGGCACCCAGGTTTGAATCCCACCACAGCAGATGGTGAAATTTATATTCAAATAAAAAAATATGGAATTACGAATCTACTGATGACCATGAAACCATTGTCGATTGTTGGAAAAACTCATCTGGTTCATTAATTCCTTTTGGGAAGGAAATCTGCTGTCCTTACCTGGTCTGGCCTACAGGTGCCCAGAACTAATGCAGAATTTTATGAGGTTTGCCACAAAAAAATTTAATTCCTGCCAGTGATAGTCAACTGCGTCTCCGCCAGTTGGTCACTTTGCACATGCAATACATTTCAGTGACAGAATCCTGTTAAACGTGGGGTAATTTTCTGTTCTGGAATGTGTCGTGTCCCAAGGATCCTGACTTACGATTCACTGGCATCTGAATTATTTTTTGCATGTAGGTTGGCAGAACATCTTTGTGCAATTCTGCTCCTTGCAACTTGTGCTTGCTCCACATATGTTGAAAGGTAACAATGGCTGAGGCTGTATAAGGCTCTGCTCAGACTCCATTTGGAGTATTGTGAGCAGTTTTGGGCCCCATATCTAAGGAAGGATGTGCTGGCCTTGGAAAGGGTTCAGAGGTGGTTCACAAGAATAATCCTTGGAATGAAGAGCTTGTCGTATGAGGAATGGTTGAGCACTCTGGGTCTGTACTCGTTGGAGTTTAGAAGGATGAGGGGGGATCTTATTAAAACTTACAGGATACTGCGATGCTTGGCTAGAGTGGACGTGGAGAGGATGTTTCCATAGGAAAAACTAGAACCAGAGGGCACAACCTCAGGCTAAAGGGACGATCCTTTAAAACAGAGATGAGGAGGAATTTCTTCGGCCAGAGAGTGGTGTAATGCCGCAGGAGGCTGTGGAGGCCAGGTCATTGAGTGCCTTTAAGACAGAGATAGATAGATTCTTGATTAATAAGAGGATCAGGGGTTATGGGGAAAAAGGGATGAGAAAAAAAAATCAGCCATGATTGAATGGCTGAGGAGACTCGATGGGCCGAGTGGCCTAATTCTGCTCCTATTTCTTATGATCTTAAGATGGAGGCAATTCCAGCGTGTGACAGATGTGCAGCAAGATCGATCTGATTCTTGGGAGGATGGGTTTAATTAGTATATTCTGAGGTTGCTTGCAATTTTTATTTCAGAAAATTCTGTTTCATATTTGCATCGGTGGATTAATGGAGAAGTGCTGAGAGAGAACCACGTTCGATTGCTGCAGCAGTGGTTCCCCCATTATATAAATCAATGTGCTTTTTGTTGAACGGTGCAATAACGGATTATGTCGTGCAAAAGGGCCATTCTCATGGATGCTTAAACACAAAACATGATGGAGTAATTGGCCATTCCACTTCACAGCACTGATTATATTAAGGAGTCACCTAATTGAAGTTTTTAAAGATAAGTAAAACAAATGAAGGAGTAGAGAGAGAGAGACAGAGAGAGAGAAATAATTTCCTCTGATGGGTGTGTCCAGAACAAAGCAGCCACTGGAATTAAAGCTCGTCTCTCGCGGAGTGATGTCAGAAAGCACAGACATCATGGCGGTAGTCTAGTGGTATTATCCCTAGACTATTAATCTAGAAACTCAGCTAATGTTCTGGGGAGCCGGGTTCGAATCCCGCCATGACAGATGGCAGAATGTGAATTCAATAAAAACCAATATCGGTAATTAAGAATCTACTGATGACCATGAAACCACTGTTTTGTGGTCATCCATGGTGGCAGCACGGCGACACAGTGGTTAGCACTGCTGCCTCACTGTGCCAGGCACCCGGGTTCGATTCCCCGATTGGGTCACTGTCTGTGTGGAGTCTGCACATTCTCCCCATGTCTGTGTGGGTTACCTCCGGGTGCTCCGGTTTCCTTCCACAGTCCAAAGACTGTGTTTGGTGGATTGGCAATATTAAATTGCCCCTTGGTGTCAGGGGGACTAGCTAGGGTGAATGCATGGTGTTATGGGGATAGGGCCTGGGTGGGATTGTGGTCGGTGCAGACTCGATCAGCCGAATGGCCTCCTTCGGCACTGTAGGATTCTATGATTCTATAATTGCCGATTGTCAGAAAAACCATCTGGTTCACTCATGTCCTTTAGGGAAATAAATCTGCTGTCCTTAACTGGTCTGGCCGACATGTGACTCCAGAGCCATAGCAATGTGGTTGACTCTCAACTGCCCTCAGGCAACTCAGAATGAGCAATAAATGCTAGCAACCCCCATGCCCCATAAATGAATGAAAAAAATTAATTAAAAAACTTGGGGGGAAATCTCTTCCCCCAAAAACCTGTTGAGACTGGGGGTGCAATTGAAAATTTCAAATTGAGATTGATACATCTTTGTAGAGCAAGTGTGTTAAAGGTTACAGGATCAGGATGGGTAGATAGAATAAAGGTAGAGATCATCCCTGTACAACTGGTTCAAGGGGCCAGATGACCAATTTCTGTTCCTACTGGACCTCAACTCAGTTCCTTGACTGAGTTGAGGTCCAGTACTTTCCCAATGGAAGAGGAAGAAATGCTACAGCTCCTGTACTTATAATATCCTTGCCTCTCTTTGTGGCTGTTGGGTCAACCCTGCTCCCAGCGATAATCTGTTACTCCTTCACAGTCACACTCCTCTGAGTATGGAGCCACAGTTCAATCAATGGTCAAACAAGAGAAGGGGAAAATGGGTTGTGAGTGATCAGTATGCTGGTTTATGAGTACCATCACCACAAGGTGCAATTAGCCAAGCAGAGCTTACAATACTGTGCAGAATTGCACACGTAGACATATCACAAAGGGTACATCACAACTGCTCCGCAGAGTGGGAGGCCCGTCATAGCATTGGAATAGTTGAGTTTGAAAAAGGCAGGATAAGGGCTTAAGTAGCAGATTGGGTGAGGTTGAGATGTTACTGAGGTAGAAGGAGGTGATCTTTTTGATGGAGATTGAGTGGCACTGGAGCTTCAGCTTGGAATCTCATGGTCACCCCATAGCGTCCTCCCACCCTATCTACCTCTGCATTTTTATTGAGCCCTTAGATTTAGAACACAACCTCAATTCATCATATGTCACCTAAGCCCAGCTCCACACCCAACTCCCCAGTATCACTGGCTGTAAAGGCATCTGTTAATGTGCCTCCGTGGAATTTCAGTGCCCAGTGCCAATCTCATCACCAAAAGTCTCTTCAAAACTAACCTGGTTGGCAAGTATTTTCAGTGACCACCTGATATCTTTACCCTCTTTGAAATTAATCTCAAGATTATAGGAACACAGGGAACATAGGAATTAGGAGCAGAAGTAGGCAAATTCAGCTCTTCGAGCTTGCTCCGCCATTCAATCAGATCATGGCTGATCTCTCCCTGCTCTCAAATCCACCTCCCCACCTGTTCCTCATATCCCATTCTCCCTTTTCACATTAAAAATATATCTATCTCCTTCTTGAAACCATTCAACGATTCAGTCTCTACTACGCTAAAGTTTAAAGTTTATTTATTAGTCACAAGTAGGCTTACATTAACACTGCAATGAAGTTACCGTGAAAATCCCCTAGTCACACACTCCGGCGCCTGTTCGGGCACACTGAGGGAGAATTTAGCATGGCCAATGCACCTAACCAGCACGTCTTTCAGACTGTGGGAGGAAACCGGAGCACCCAGAGGAAACCCATGCAGACACGGAATGAACATGCAAACTCCGCACAGACAGTGACCCCAGTCAGGAATCAAACCTGGGTCCCTGGCACTGTGAGGCAGCAGTGCTAACCGCTGTGTCATCGTGCTGCTCCATGGGATAGCGGGTTCCACAAATTCACTATCCTCTGCAAGAAGTAGTTCCTCCTCATCTCAGTTTTAAATCTACTACCTCTCAGCCTATACCTGTGACCTCTTGTTCTAGATTGTCCGATAAGAGGAAACATTTGGTCTACATTTAGTTGATCAATCCCTTTTAAAATTTTAGATACCTCGATCAGATCCCCTCTTTATCCTTCTAAACTCCAGTGAGTATAAGCCCAAACTTTTTGGTGACTCGAAAGAGGCCATAAAAATTGCCATTCCGTCAATACGTGTATCCAATGATGAGTTGTAAGAAGAAGACATCATGCCAAGTAAGGGGAGGGAAACATCTGCATGATCAGTCATGGAGTACCGAAATGGAGATAATGAGTTTGCCCACTACATCACAATTATAATTCAGATCCAGCGAACAGTAAAATGGGAGGAATAATTTCAATCATCAATCAGAGCCAGGGTAGCACAGTGATTACGTTACTGGACTCGGAATCGGGAGGCTTGGCCTAATGACCTAAGTTTAAATCACACCACAGAGACTGGGGAATTTAAATGCAATTTACTAAAGGTACATTTGGAATTTAAAAAGCAAGTATTAGTAATAGTAATCACGAGGCCACTGAATTTGAAAAACCTATCTACAACTCGACTCTGAGCTGCCCTCTGAAATGGTCTAGTGAGACACTGCGCCAACATTATGACAATAAAATGCTCGAAGTAAAAGAAATGAACGGACAATCCAGCATCAACCTAGGCACCAGATTCAGATACGGCAAAGGCACACCCAGCCCAGTTGCCTCTGCAAAAACCTACTCACTAACATCTGTACCAAGGTCGGGAAAGTTGTCCTGAGAGAGTTGACAAGCAATCGCCTGTCATGGGTGTGCACACAGGATCATGCTTTTGAGCCAATGTCAATCATAGAATCCCGACAGTGCAGAAACAGGCCATTTGGCCCATTGAGTCTGCACTGAATCCCGTAACCTCACCTATTTACCCCACTAATCTTAATATCTTGGGGCACGAAGGGACAATTTATCATGGCCAATCTAATGGGGAAAACTACAGGTTTGATTTAGTTACATCATATACTTTCAATGTATATCGTGCGTAATCGAGGATGGAAAGGGAGCAGCTGTTCCCCTTAGTTGAAGGGTCAGTTACGAGGGGACACAAGTTAAATGTGAGGAGTGGGAGGTTTAGGGGGGATTTGAGGAAAGATTTCTTCACTCAGAGGAAGCTGACGGTCTGGAATGCACTACCTGAGAGGGTGGTGGAGGCGGAATGCCTCACATCCTTTAACAAGTAAAACTTATTTACTTCAGTAAAAAGTAAAAGTAAAACGGAACTACAAAAGGTCGTGAATGTAGCCCAATCCCAAACCAGCCTCCCATCCATTGATTCTGTCTCCGCTTCCCGCTGCCTCGGCAAAACAGCCAGCATAATCAAGGACCCCACACACCCCGGACATTCTCTCTTCCACCTTCTTCCTTCGGGAAGAAAATACAAAAGTCTGAGGTCACGTACCAACCGACTCAAGAACAGCTTCTTCCCTGCTGCTGTCAGACTTTTGAATGGACTTACCTTGCATTAAGTTGATCTTTCTCTACACCCTAGCTATGACTGTAACACTACATTCTGTACTCTCTTGTTTCCTTCTCTATGAATGGTATGCTTTGTCTGTATAGCGTGCAAGAGACAATACTTTTCACTGTATGTTAATACATGTGACAATAACAAATCAAATCAAAGTACCTGGATGAATACTTGGCATGCCATAATATTCAAGGCTATGGGCCAAGTCATGGCAAGTGGGGTTAGGTGGGCATTTCATGCGTTGGTGCAGACTCGGTGGCCGAAGGTCCTTTTCTGCACTGTAATATTCTGTGATTCTGTAATATCTACTTCGTCTTATAATGAATTAAATTCTTGGGGAGTACTTCAGTTACAGGTTTTAATGAGTTTTTTCTGGGATATTGCGGAAGTCAAGACTGTTAGAAGTAATGCCGTAGTTATGAATCACAAAGATTGGGTTCATAAAAGGTCTCAGATCAAGTGCTTCCTCCATTAATTAATTATTCCTCCTTCAGTTATTCTCAAAGGATGAAGAGATGGAGCTGTTCTTGAATGTCAGCAGAACAGCTGATCATTCATTCAGGAGCCTCACATGCCGACATGATTCACGTGGGGGTAGTTTGTTCACTTTTCAAGCAGTTGAATCCCATCTCATTTGCTCTGCCAGTGTTAGCGGGAAACAAACCGATATTCCCGCATTTACATTCCATTCGGGAGGATCGCGGCCAATGTTTTCATCCCTGTCTCCAAATCTTGACATTCCAGTCCATCTCTGTGATCTTCTCTCGCCCAACGAGCCTCGGAGAACTCCGCGCTCTCCAATTCTGGCCTTTCATGCACCCTCAATTTTAACTGCTCCACCATTGGTGGCCATAGCTTCAACTGTTTGAGTGTTAAGAGCTGAAACTCCCTCCGCAAACCTTTCTGCCTCTCAACCTCTTTATTCTCTCTGAACATGCTCCCTGAAACATATTCTACTTGAACAAGCTACCCTAATATAACATTGTGTGGCGTGCTGCCAAAGTTTGTTTGAAGATGCTTCACTGATCATTCCAGCATAGGTCGTTGGGCTGAATTTCCTGTTTCTGTGATCGATATTCCACGTCAAGGTGCTTTATACGTGAATGGAAGTGTTGGTCGTAGAGTCATAGAGGCTGAGGGAGGACCTGATAGAACTCTATTAAATTACAAGAGGCATAGTTAGAGTGGGTAGTCAGAGGCTTTCCCAGAGTGGAAGGGTTGGTGACAAGAAGGCACAGGTTCAAGGTGAGAGGTGGTAACTTTAGGGGAGATGTACAGAGGGTTGTGGGTGCCTGGAACACACTGCCACTGGAGATGGTGGAAGCAGGCACTTTGGCAAATTTGAAGGTGTATCTTGATAGACAAATGAATGGAAGGCGAACAGACGGATAGAAACCCCATATTGGCGCAGGCTTGGTGGCCGAAGGGCCTGTTCCTGTGCTGTATTCCTCTTTGTTCTTTGTTCACAGAATCCCTACAGTGCAGAAGGAGACCATTCGGCCTATCGAGCCTACACCGACAACAATCCCATCCAGGCCCTATTCCCATATCCACGTATTTACCCTGCAAATCCAGCTGGCACTAAGGGGCAATTTAGCATGACCAATTAACCTAACCCGCACATCTTTGGACTGTGGGAGGAAATCGGAGCACCCGGTGGAAACCCTCGCAGACAGGGGGAGAATGTGTAAACTCCACACAGACAATCAACCAAGGCTGGAATTGAACGTGGGTCCCTGGCGTTGTGAGGCAGCAATGCTAACCACTGTGCCACCAAGCAGCAAATTGTTATAGGCTGTCACATTTAGCATCCCGGGCTGCATGCACTTGAAGCAAAATTGCTCACAGGGATACATATTGTACTTCAGATTTAAATGATCCAGCTAATTTATGCTTGGAACTGCCTGCTTTACAATGTGTGATATTCTTGATCACTTCACACTTGAGCAGTACAACTAACACTTTTATATGCAAGATCTTTTGTCTGTTAATTGTTTGTATGCCATTATCATATAATGTGGTCCCACCTCATTTGTCCGTATTAAACTATTTATTTAATTTTCCTGTTCCAGAGTCTCCAACTCGAGTGCATCCTGAATTTGATTTGATTTGATTTATTATTGTCACATGTGTTAGTACACAGTGAAAACTATTGTTTCTTGCGCACTATACAAAGCATACCGTTCATAGAGAAGGAAAGGAGAGTCCAGAATGTAGTGTTGCAGTCATAGCTAGGGTGTAGAGAAAGATCACGTTAATGCAAGGTAGGTCCATTCAAAGGTCTGATGGCAGCATGGAAGAAGCTGTTTTTGAGTCGGTTGGTACGTGATCTCAGACTTTTGTATCTTTTTCCCAACGGAAGAAGGTGGAAGAGAGTATGTCAGGGGTGCGTGGGGTCCTTAATTCTGCTGGCTGCTTTTCCGAGGCAGCGGGAAGTGTAGACAATGTCAATGGATGGGAGGCTGATTTGAGTGATGGACTGGGCTTCATTCACGACCTTTTGTAGTTTCTTGTGGTCTTAGACAGAGCAGACCCATAATACCAAGCTGTGATACAACCAGAAGGAATGTTTTCTGTGGTGCATCTGTAGAAGTTGGTGAGAGTCATAGCTGACATGGCAAATTTCGTTTGTGTCTTGTGAAAGTAGAGGCGTTGATTGGCTTTCTTAACGATAGTGTCGGCATGGGGGGACCAGGACAGGTTGTTGATGATCTGGACACCTAAAAACTTGAAGCTGTTGACCCTTTCTACTTCGTCCCCATTGATGTAGACAGGGGCATGTTCTCCACTATGCTTCCAGGGCATGTTCTCCACTATGCTTCCTGAAGTCAATGGCAATCTCCTTCATTTTGTTGATATTGAGGGAGAGATTATTGTTCGCGCACCAGTTCACCAGATTCTCGATCTATTAATCTTTTGATGAAGGTTTCATCAAATGACCTAAAGCCTCCAACCAGGCCTGAGCAGCACATACTATTCTACCCGTGCTCCAATGTTTTAATAACTAATAATTAAAAGTGTACTTTGATTAAAAAATTATTCTAAAATTATTTTTTGTTTGCAGCAGTGACTAAAATGTTTAATTCCCAAAGTCTACAATCTCTTTCAGGCCGATAGCCCCCATTTATCTCTGCACTTCAAAAATTCTGCCCTTCATTCTCTCTATTCTTTAATGGAAGTGGGAATTGCTGGCAAGGGCAGCTTTTGTTGCCCATCCATAATTGCCCTTTAATTGAGTGGTGGGCTCAGCCATTGTAGTCAAGACACATTGCTGTGGGTGTGAAGTCACATGGAGGCTGGACTGGGAAAGGACATGAATGAACTCGATGAGCTTTTCCAACTCGCTTTATATTCCAGATTTGTTAACCTAATTTAAATTCCACAAACTGCCATGGCAGGAATTGAACCCCTCTGCCCAGGGCATTGGCCTGGGCCTCTGGATTAATAGTCTGGTGACATTATCACTGCGCCATCTTCCCAACTGCATTCCCAATTTTAATCACTCCACCAATGGCTGCAATACCTTTAGTTACTGAGAACCTAAGCTCTGGAATTCCCTCCCTAAATCTCTCCACCACTCTTCCTTCCTTTGAGTTACTCCTTAAAATTTACCTCTTTAAGCAAGCATTTGGATCTCCGGCCCAACAACATGGCTTAGTGTTCAAATTTGTTGCATAATGTCTTAGGACGTTTATTACTCTGAAGGCATTCATTATATGAAAGCATGCTGTTGTTGTTGGAGACTTCCTGCACAATCCTATTCACAACCCAGTGAGAAATGAGAGCAGATAGCCTGATCCCTATCCCTCTCAACACCATTTCTGTTGCTTTTCAATGGTTTCCACCATGTGTGGTGGTCCAGTGTCCTTGTAACTTTGATTTTACTCTCATTACTGGGTGAAAAGTACTGTGAGTTTGCTCTGCATTTCCTCCATGCCTTGCCAGGAATGCATTACCCTTGGGAGCTCAATATATAGATGAGTGTGAGGAACACGCTGCAAGAAATGTTGAGATTACGCACTATAAAGCAGTCTCAGCAAAGTGGGTTTTCCTAATTGTCCTAAGGTGCATTGGGAATGAAAGTTAATCTTTAGTGCTTTTATGCTGCATGCACTCACATAAAATACCAAAGTTTGCAGTCTTTCCCATGAGGAAAAGAAGCATAAACTGGTGACCAGATCACTTCTATCTGGCATATCATAAACTCATACAACACATGAGCACACACCAGCTCTTTGAAAGCACCAATAGTTGCAGCCCTCTTCTCTTCACTGCAGGCGACGGCAATGGTCATAATCCAAGAAGATCAAGCAATTACACACAATAAACTCAGAGCATTTCCGGAGGGGGGATAGCGGGTCTCGATCTTCCCTGCGGGTGGAGAGGGGTGGGGAGGGTGGGGGAGGGGGACTCACAATAGGCCACGGGTTCCACCAGAAGCTGGGGGTGGGGGGAGGTCTGCTTAGGCCACAGAGGCCAGCTGAAAGCAGAAAAGGCTTTGACAGGTCTCTGCGAATCAAAGCAGTGACCTGCACATGCGCAACTGTACTCTCTGCTGCTGTCAGCCGGCTTTCTGACCATTTAAACCCCGCTGCCTCCTCCGACAGGTGAGAAATGGTTTTCAGCATTTTTTTTCAATGCACTAATTGCACAACATTCGACATTTGGACTAGTTCAGAAAACGATCCGAAATTCTCCCATTTTCACGATCATTCTGGACTTCGAAATTCTTTCATAAGATTCCTGAGTGGCATCATTTTTCAAACAAGGAATAAAGCCCTTTACTAATTGTTGTGATGGCCATGAAGGCCAAGAGAATCATTAATACATCTGCACGTGGGTTTTGTGGAGTCTGAGATGGGAGGTTTTAAACATGTTGCTATATCTGAACATTGGTTGTAGGTCCCAAGGTGAAGACTACCTGACTATCAGCCGCAGGCGTTGGCTGCCCTTTCCTTTGGTGCACAGTAAAGGGTGTTGGTAAAGGGAAACCGGCTTAATTACTAAACCAATGTAAAACCTACATCAATGTTAAACCTAATAAAGAGTGAAAACTTGGCAGATCAAGTTGCAATTTCAATTACCTTTGTGGCATTAATTGTGGGTCATAAAGTTTAGTGTTTGAATCCCGCTTCATGACTTGGAGCATAAAAATCAAGGCTAGCACTCCAGGGCAGTACTGAGGGAGTGCTGCACTGTTAGAGGTACCGTATTATGGATCAGACATTAAACGAAGGCCCCATTGGCCTTCTCTTGTGGATGAAAAAGGTGTAATTGGGAACGAGCAAGGGGGAGTTATCCCCAATTCTGGTCTATATTTATCCCTCAATCAATATCACAAAGATGAGATGATCTGGTCATTATCACATTGTTGTTTGTGCAAGCTGTATACAACATTGGCTGCAATATTTCCTACATTACAATAGTGACTTCAAAACTACTTCAGTGGTTGTAAAACAGAGATATCTAATGACCGTGAAAAGCAGCTCTTTCTTTTTCTTTTCTAAGACCTTAGCATGCTATCTACAAGAAATAGAGCCAGAATGCCTCTTAATTCAGCACAGGTGCTATTCACACATCTTCTTTCTCAGGGGTCCATCTTCTTTCTTCAATGGTTGGTCAGTGACGTTGGGCACTTTTTCAATATGGCACCCAGATATAATGATGGGCTCCACCATCAGGCCACACCCTCGCCACATAATACGTCACTAACCACACCCCCCCCCCCCGGGTGCATAATTAATGAGGTCATGTCTGGAAGCTATGCCGTGCTTTCCCACCAGCCTCCACAGAGTGAAACACTCCCTGTCCCTGCCTCCGCCATGGGACTTAGTCCCAGAGGGAAGAACATTGCCCACCGGGTCCACAAGAGCAGTCAAAGGGCTAGGAATACTGTGGCGAGTAACTCATCTCCTGACTCCCCAAAGCCCGTCCATAATCTACAAGGCACAAGAAAGGGGTGTGATGGAATACTCCCCACTTGCCTGGATGAGTGCAGCTCCAACAACACTCAAGAAGCTTGACACCTTTCAGGAAAAGCAGCCCACTTGATTGGCTACCCATCCACAAACATTCACTCCCTCCACCACCGATGAACAGTGGCAGCTATGTATATTGTGGTGAACCATCGTTGGTTCCCACTAGATAGTACTGAGCCAGGGTCTGGCCAGTACTACAAGTATGTATATATGTTGCTGTTGGGGTTAGGGATGGGTTGTTCTACTTGTTGCTGTTGGGGTTGGGCTGTTACACCTTGTATTATAGTTATTGTGGTACATCCCAATCGGGCTCCGCCTCCTGGGAGAGGTATAAAGGTCTCTGCTCTGTCTGGGACCCCTCAGTCTGGGATCGTGTATATAATTAGTAGCTTCGTTGTTACAGCAAATAAAAGCCTTTATTTCCTGAGCATCTCAAGCCTCGTGTGTGATAACGCGCATCATATATACAATCTACAAGATGCACTGCAGGAATTCTCCAAGGGTCCTTAGACAACACCTTTAAAACTTCATAACTACTACCACCTGGAGGGACAAGGGCAACGGACGAGTGGGAACACCACCACCTGGAAATTTCCCTCCAAGCCACATGCCATTCTGACTTGCAAATATATCACCATTCCTACACTGTGGCTGGCTCAAAATCCTGGAACTCCCTTCCCAACAGCACTGTGGGTGCATCTGCACCACAGAGACTGCAGCGATTCAAGAAGACAGCTCACCATCACCTTTTGAAGGGCAGTTCTGAATGGGCAATAAATGTTGACCGAACCAGCGAAGCCCACATCCCATTAATGAAATTACAAAGTAAGAAGTCTTACAACGCCAGGTTAAAGTCCAACAGGTTTATTTGGAATCACAAGCTTTCGCGCTCCGTGTTCGGGAGTGGTGAGACTTCTTACTGTGCCCACCCCAGTCCAACGCCGGCATCTCCACATCATGAAATTACAAAAAGCAAAAATAAGCTGCCTAGCTACATTCCAGCTTCAAGACAAACCAGTGAAAGTAATTTCATTTCTGCATAAAATTTAAATAGACTTCTTTTGACTAACGCAGGGTAAACTAATGCAAACTGCAGATGCTTGTTGTCAAATTTGATAGCGGTGTTGACAAGTAGCTATGTTCATTTGTGTGACCATCAAATCGGTACACCTGCCTTTCAATTCTAAATCTCCAGTCCATTTCGTTTTTCAACCTTTCAGTGAAATGTCAGCACAATATTGCAATGTTGAGCTGTTGCTTCTGAGCATTGGCCAACCTCCATGTATGAGTTGGAAGTGTACATTGGCAGGCTCTTAGTCAGTGCAGGGTAACACAGCTGAGATCAGTGCTACCATCACTGAAGAGCCACAGATGCAATCTCCAGCAGATGTCAATGATTAAAAGAGGTCCCCTCCATCATTACCACTGAGTGAAATCAGACAAGGCAGCTCAGGTCATTGACTTGCCCAGTCCTTTCACCTTTGGATCAATTCCACCTGAGACAGTGCACTTAACTGCTGAAGAAAAGAAAGCTCCTGATGTTCCAAAGCAATTGAAATAATGTCGGAAATACAGCAGCCAGTTTGCACACCACAAGACCATAAGAAATAAGATCAGGAGTCAGTCATTCAACCCTGTTAATTAGCCAATCCCCTATTAGAGTCATAGAGGATTACGGCATGGAAACAGACCCTTCGGCCCAACTTGTCCATGCTGCCCTTTTTTTTAAACCCCTAAGCTATTCCCAATTGCCTGCATTTGGCCCATATCCCTCTATACCCATCTTACCCATGTAACTGTCTAAATGCTTTTTAAAAGACAAAATTGTACCCGCCTCTACTACCACCTTTGGCAGCTTGTTCCAGACACTCACCACCCTCTGTGTGAGAAAATTGCCCCTCTGGACACTTTTGTATCTCTCTCCTCTCAGCTTAAACCTATGCCCTCTAGTTTTAGACTCTCCTACCTTTGGGAAAAGATATTGACTATCTGGCTGATCTATGCCCCTCAACATTTTATAGAGCTCTATAAGATCACCCCTCAACCTTCTACGCTCCTGAGAAAAAAGTCCCAGTCTATCCAGCCTCTCCTCATAACTCAAACCATCAAGTCCGGGTAGCATCCTCGTAAATCTTTTCTGCACTCTTTCCAGTTTAATAATATCCTTTCTTTAATAGGGTGACCAGAACTGTGCACAGTTTGGCCCAAATCCACACTTTGTACAAGTGTGGCCTTACCAATGCCTTGTACAACTTCAATAAGACATCCCAACTATTTATGTCAGAATATTAGTTTCAACATTATGGGTGGGACTTTATGGCCTCGCTTCAGCAAGGCCAAAAATTCCCACCCGAGGTCAACGGACATTTCTGTTGTCCGCCCCTCGCCTGCTCTGATTCTGTGGCAGGCAAGGCAGTAGGTTTACGGTGTATGAGTTCCTATCTTGCATAGTAGCTTTTGAGTGGCATCTTATCAAATGCCCTTTGAAAATCCAGATATACAATCTCAACTGGTTCTCTTCTATCTGCTGTGGCTGCTACCTCCTCAAAGAGCTCTCATAAATTTGTCAGACATCATTTCCCCTTCATGAAACCACACTGAATCTGCTTGATCATATTACAACTTTCCAAGCACACTGCTATTCTTTCCTTAATAATGGATTCCAATATTTTTCCAATCATTGAAGTTAGATTAACTGGCCTGCATTTTGCCTCCTTCCCTTTTTGAACAATGGTACCACTTTGGCAGCTTTCCAATCATTTGACACAGTTCCAGAGTCCAAGGAGTTTGGGCAAATGCATCCACAATCTCTGTAGCTGCCTCCTTTAAGATGCTAGGGTATAAACCATTGAGTCCAAGAGACTTGTTAGCCTTTAACCCCATTAGTTTGCCAAAAACTAATTATCTGATGGTGATTACGGTATTTAATTCCTCCCCCCACATTTTTGACTATTTCTGGGATGCTTGTAGTATCATTTACAGTCAAGATTGATGCAAAATATCTGTGTAAGTCATATGCCATTTCCTTGTCTCCTCATAATTACTTCCTCAGTTACATTCTTTAAGGGGCCAATGCTTCCTTTTACTTCACTCTTCCTTTTATCATACTTAAAATGTTCTTGTCTGTTTTTATGTTTCTTCCTAGCTTTCTCTCTTAGTTGATTCTCTCCTTCCTTATTATTGTTTTAGTCCATCTTTGCCGCATTCCAAATCTATCCCACCCTTCAGGCCTGCCGCTAACCTTTGCCATCTATATGTTTCTGATTTCAACTTAGTACCCTCCTTAACCTCCTTGGTTAGCTAGGGTAGGTTATTCCTTCCCCAAGAGTCTTTCCTCCTCATTGGGATGCATTCTTGCTGGGAATCATGAACTATCTCCCTTAATATCTGCCACTGCTCATCTATTGTCTTTCCTACTAATCCATATGACCAGTCCAACCACCTAAGAACTTTCTAGAACTTTATCAAATTTTATCACATAGAAGTGTGATTGTTACCCTTTGAGGCAGGTGGCACATGGCACTGAGTCTTGAGGAAGCTTTCCCATTGGATATTCAATGAGTATGCCACAACCATAATCATAAATTAATGTCTCCTGTCACTGGTCTAAGGCCATAAGATATAGGAGCAGAATTAGGCCATTCGGCCCATCGAGTCTGTTCCGCCATTCAATCATGGCTGAGATGATTTTCATCCCCATTCTCCTGGCCTTCTCCCCATAACCCTTGATCCCTTATTGGTCAAGAACTAATCTACCTCTGTCTTAAATACACTCAATGATGTGGCCTCCACAGCTCTCTGTGGCAATGAGTTCCACAGATTCACCACCCTCTGGCTGAAGAAATTCCTCCTCATCTCAATTTTAAAGGAGTGTCCCTTCACTCTGAAGTTGTGCCCTCGAGTTCTAGTTTCCCCCACTAGTGGAAACATCCTCTCCATATCCACTCTCTCTAGGCCTCTCAGTATTCTGCAAGTTTCAATTAGATTCCCCCCTCATCCTTCTAAACTCCATCGAGTATCGACGAAGACTCCACAACCGCTCCTCATATGACAAACTCTTCATTCCTGGGATCATTCTTGTGAACCTCCTCTGGACCCCCTCCCAGGCCAGTACATCCTTCCTCAGATAGAGGGCCCAAAACTGCTCACAGTATTTCAAATGGGGTCTGACCAGAGTCTTACACAGCCTCAGCATTACATCCCTGCTCCTGCATCCTCTATATAGCCCTCTAGAAATGAATGATAACATTGAATTTGCCTTGTAACTGCCAACTGAACCTGCATGCTAACCTTAAGAGAGTCTAGCTCTGTCCAGTGAGTGAATCACAGAGCAGACCATGTGCACTGGCTAATCATTCCATGCACAAGTGCAGAATTTGGTAGCAGAATCATGGGTGGTATTTCCCCGTCCCACCCACCACAGGAATCATAGCGAGCGGGGGCGGACCATGCAAAGGTCCGTTGACCTCAGGCAGGATTTTCCGGTCTTGGGGCAAGCATGGCCAGAAAATCCCGCCCTTTGATTCTGTTTCTCTCTCCACAGCTGCTGGCAGACCCTGTCGAGTTTTACCAGCATTCTATTTTGGATTTCCAGGACTGGCGATATTTTGTTTTTATTCTCCAGTCCCCTTGCTGTAACTTTGATGCAACCTTTGTGGAACCCCCATGATGCACGTAAATTAAGTTGCTGCTATAGTTAGCCCAAGGTAATGTTTAGTGCACAGCTCCCACTCCATCATCATTCACACCAGTTAGGAGCATAGTCTTAAGCAGAAATCCTTGTGCTAAATCCAAGGGCAAGTAATCCAAGGTGATCCAACCATTCTGATCCTAAATATTGCACCGAAATGTGTGTGCTATGTTGAGAAATCAAATTACTGGAAGTTCAGGTCTATAGCCTGGTGCCCCTATAGTGGGGTCATAAATTGATAAGACTAACAATCATCTTTACTACAGGATCTGGAATATGAACAATTGCCATTAGAACTACTTTACTGGATTCATATCAGCACTGGTGAAGGCCAAAGTTCAGCTTTGACGACACAGATTTTGGTCAGAAAAGTTGTGCTCATACTCAGTTCTGACCTTACCAAACAATTCTCCCTGCTTACCCTTCAGAACACATTGACTAACTTGCCGATTTACTTCTTCATTCTAATGTAGTTTAGGTCAATCTTAAAATGATAACTGTGTGCCGATCTGGACTGTTGAGTTAGCCATTGGCATTTTCCATTGTAACTTGGAGATGTGTCACCACAGGGCGGCACGGTAGCACAATGGTTAGCACTGCTGCCTCACAGCGCCAGGGACCCGGGTTCGATTCCCGGCTTGGATCACTGTCTGTGTGGAGTTTGCATGTTCTCCCCGTGTCTGCATGGGTTTCCTCCGGGTGCTCCGGTTTCCTCCCACAGTCCAAAGATGTGAGGGTTAGGTTGATTGGCCATCAACCCTCTAGCTTAGAAATTGACCATCTAGCTTAGGGGGTTAAGACTAACTTAAGGGTTTAATAAAAAAGACGGCATGGACAAGTTGGGCCGAAGGGCCTGTTTCCATGCTGTAAATCTCTATGACTCTATGACCCTCGTGTCGCGGATTAGCAGGGTAAATATTTGGGGTTATGAGGATAGGGACTGGGTGGGATTGTGGTTGGTGCAGACTCGATGGGGTCGAATGGCCTCCTTCTGCACTGTAGGGATTCTATGATTCTCTCATCATTGCTGACCCAAATTCCGACAACTCTGTGCCCAACAGCGCTATGGGAGCAACTGTAGCAGATGAACAGCAGAGGTTGAAGGAGGTGACCGACTGCTACCTTCCCAAGGGCTACATGAATGGTAAATAAATGATGGCTATTTCAGTGCTACCCATATTCCAAAAATGGAGCATTTAAAAAAGAGAATTAGGGGTGTGGAATTTGCTGTAGTGTCCAGAGACATGTATGGTTTTTGACATCTGTAAGATTAACCTGGTGTCTTTATCCAATATGCTAAGGGCAGAGATCAAGTTCAGAAAGAAAAGAGACCCAGAAGGTTTTATGACAAAAGCAGCTAATAAGACATTTTGAAAGTGCCAAACCTAGTAGCCTAGTAACTTACATAAGTATTACATAGCTTACTAAGTATGGAGTACCATCAATTTGAGGTCCACACTCTGCAGCCTAATGGAGCCATGGCCACTTGTGACAGCAGGCTTTGTGGTTGCAAAGGATCCATTATCCTGGTGGGTGAGATCACCATATCCAAAGATGTGCAGTTTAGGTGGATTGGCTATGCTCAATTGCCCCTTAGTGTCCGGGGGATTAGGATGGTAAATATGTGGGGATTTGGGGATAGGGCCTGGGTGGGATTGTGGTCAGTCCAGATTTGATGGGCCAAAAGGTCTCCTTCTGCACAGTAGGGATTCTATGATTTTCAGACATGGTACACCAAAATTGCAGGTAAGAATTCGAAGGAATGGGTCCGCAGCAAGTCTGCCACTGAGGAGAATGAAGGGGGATTGTTGGCAACTGTGCAAGAGGTGCACAAAAAAAAGGAGGAAAATCAAGCATGCCAGTGGGAAGAGGCCTCAGTCCCATTTGCGATGCTCGTGCTATAAATAGGAGAGACACTGATCACATACATTTTAGGGCACAGGTGAGTGGTGAAGTGTTGTTGATATCTGTGTAAGCTAAACCTGTCTTAACTTTAATAATATTTATACTCAAGTCAGTCAATAATACTGACACTACTGAGTCCAGCGGCTGAACTCTGAACGTAATCAATCATGAATAGTCAAGTAAGTCCCTGCCCAGTGAAGCAGTTGAGGCTGCCTCATTGAATGTTTTAAAGTCATGGATAGATACATTTTTGAACAGTAAAGTAATTAAGGGTTATGGTGAGCGGGCGGGTAAGTGGAGCTGAGTCCATGAAAAGATCAGCCATGATCTTACTGAATGGCGGAGCAGGCTCGAGGGACCAGATGGCCTACTCCTGCTCCTAGTTCTGAAGTTCTTTTGCCATTTAAACCACTCCACTCCGCTCCATTATTTCAATCAGGGCTGTTTCCTAAACACTGCCACACAATGTTTGGATAACTTGAGTGAGGGGCAGTTTTGGTGCAAGTAAAATGAACTTGCATTGAGAACATGTATTGCCACGCTTGTCGCCATCTTTCTAACAGAGGCCACTCCCCTAGCATCGCCACCCCCACCCCCCCTCCAAGTCCATTGACAGAAGGTAAGGACAACCAATCCAATTATTACATTTCCTCACCCTTAAGTGCCTTATACACTTACGACAGCAATATGTCTGAAAACTAACAAAACATCTGTATTCTCTCTCATCTTTAACTTCTCTTCTACACTAAGAACAGAACATTCTCTCCTCTTTAACAACTTAAGGCTCTGAGTTGTTATGCAGGAACAGTGTACTGGGGAACATTTCGGAACAGGGACAATGGGGTTTTGAACTGCACTTAATGAAGGACACCAGGGAGCGGTCTTTATAAGCCGAATGCCATTTAGCCCTATGAACCTCTGAAATTCTGTGCTGGTGGAAGCTGTCCCATCATCAGAGACAGTGGGGACGGCATGGTGGCACCGTGGTTAGCATTGCTGCCTCACAGCGCCAGGGACCCGGGTTTGATTCCCAGTTTAGGTCACTGTCTGTGTGGAGTTTGCACATTCTCCCCGTATCTGCCTGGGTTTCCTCCGGGTGCTCCAGCCATTACCACTTTAAGACAGTGACCATTTTTTAAAAACTTGATCCTATCAGCTGCTTTTGGATTGGTCATTGAGTTTCCTGTGTCTTCTGGTTTTGGCGGTTGTAATAAGTCTTCGGAGGCAGAAGTCCCTTCACCAACATCCCTTTATTTACAATTCTAATAGCAGTACACAGAGTGCTAGCAGTCAGCAGTCTACCCTCGGGAGTGCCAGAGGAACTGACACTCCCGGTTACCTACAAGGAAAAGACTCCCTGATTGGCCCATCAATTGACTCCTTAATCAGGGACATCTTTTGTTAAAGACACTGCAAGATCCCAAAGGTACAATTTATCACGGCCAATCTGCCTAACCTGCACATCTTTCGGACTGTGGGAGGAAACCGGAGCACCCGGAGGAAATCCACGCAGACACAAGGAGAATGTGCAAACTCCACACAGACAGTGACCCGAGCTGGGAATTGAACCTGGGTCTCTGGACTATGAGGCAGCAGTGCTGACCACTGTGCCACATGCCACCCTCCTCCTTAATCAGGGAGTTCATAATCCAATAGGCCAACCTCAGTAGCCTAATTGGAGTCATTACGGCGGGCTCCCAGCAATTGTGGGCTTTTTTTCTCTAAACGGTTGAAAAATCGCTCTACAAAAATCTTCTACCTCAAAGTAATTTGTTTTTCTTTAAATGTCAGTGGCTGTCAGCAACCTGTTGCTCCTCTCTCAGTAACCTTCATGAATTTTTGAGCTGGAGAGGATTCTAGTGGTATTTTTGTAAAAGTAAAAAATCTTTGAAACCTTTAACAAACTGCAGCAACTCTTGTCTGGGCAAGTCTTGGTTATTTATTTCTCCTCTTAACTTTGCAGGACCTTGTTTTAAAATTTTCTGGTACTCACAGCACCCAGGACAAAGTAGGAAGGATACGTTCAATTTATCCTTGTTGCCAGTGTCATAACTTGAAGGAGGAGCAGGTTTGGTGAAGCTAGACTTAAGTTTTATCGAGAACACATATCGCCATGGTTACACACTTGTCATCATCTTTCCACCAGTAGCCGCTCCCCGAGCTCCTCCCCTGACCCAGCTGATCGACAGGACGGAGTGATAACCAATCCAGTTACTGCAAAGTCAAATTGGATATGTCTATTTGTCACGTCACCCGCACATCAAGATAAGGTTCTATCCTGAAATACTCATGTCAACAGAAAGGAACAAACACAGCCCGACCTGTGCTGATTTTCATCAATGCCTCTATAATATTTCACCTGCACATCATAGTAGATCTTATACCAAAGCACTGATTGCCTGTCTGTCAGAGATAAAAGACCCGATAGCACTATTTAAAGAAGAGGGGAGTGCCTTCAACCTCCCCTCTCCAGTCCTGGCCAGTGTTTAATCTCAACGAGCAGTTTACAAAAGATAGCCTGGTCGTTATCTCATTGTTGTTTGTGAGAGCTTGCTGTTCGCAAATTGGTTGACATGTTTCCCACATCACAACAGTGGCAACACCCCAAGAAGTATTCCATTGGCTGCAATGCACTTTGGGGCAGCCCCAAGGTGCTATTTACATGCGAGTCGCTGCTTATTTCCCTCACAGTACAATTTAAATGGATTTTTCACCCAGCTTCACTCCTGAATTGAAGTTGCTGGAGTAATCCAGATGTATTGTGCATTTATTCAAATTCCCCTTGCTCATGTCAATTCAGAATCCAGGTGTTGTCCCCATTGAGTAGACTCAGCAGGTAAGGCCTGAAGGTCATGGTGAAGGGAATATTGAACCCAGGTAGTGAAAGGAATCTGATTGTGCCCACAATCATAATGGACATTTTTTTTAAAACGCTGTGTCGTTAAAATGTATTCTGTCTAACTCTTCCCAATGCAACAAAGTATAGTCTGTGCGCATCGAGAACTGTGTCATCAGGGAACTATCGAAATGGGTAACAATATTTTTTTTTACAGCAGACATTAAACAGTCTACATTCACGCTGCCTCAGGGAAGCAGCCAGCATAATCTAGGACCCTGTGCACTCCGGACATTCTCTCTTCCACCTTCTTCCATCGGGAAAAAGATACAAAAGTCTGAGGTCACGTACCAACCAACTCAAGAACAGCTTCTTCCCTGCTGCCATCAGACTTTGGAATGGACCTACCTCATACTAAGTTGATCTTTCTCTACACCCTAGCTGCGTGGGCGGCACAGTGGTTAGCATTGCTGCCTCACAGTGCCAGGGACCCGGGTTCAATTCCAGCCTTGGGTCACTGTCTGTGTGGAGTTTGCACTCCCCGTGTCTGCATGGGTTTCCTCCGGGTGCTCTGGTTTCCTCCCACAATCCAAAGATGTGCAGATTAGGTGGATTGACCATGGCAAATTGCCCCTTAGTGTCAGGGGGACGAGCAGGGTAAATAGGAGGGATTTTGGGGTGGACGGCATGGTGGCTCAGTGGTTAGTACTGCTGCCTCACAGCGCCAGGGACCCGGGTGTGGAGCTTGCACATTCTCCTCGAGTCTGCGTGGGCTTCCTCTGGGTGCTCCAGTTTCCTCCCACAGTCTGAAAGATGTGCTGGTTAGGTAGATTGACCCGAACAGGCACCGGAGTGTGGCGACTACGGGAATTTCACAGTCATTTCATTGCAGTGTTAATGTAAGCCTTACTTGTGACTAATAAAATGAACTTTAACTTTTAGGGCCTGGGTGGAGTTGTCGGTGCAGTCTCGATGGGTCGAATGGCCTCCTTCTGCGCTGTAGGGATTCTATTCTATGACTGTAGCACTGCCCTCTCCTTTCCTTCTCCCCTATGTACTCTATGAATGTATGCTCTGTCTGTATACAAACAATATGTATCGATACATGTGATAATAATAAATCAAATCAAATCAGTGGTGGTGATGATCTCCTTACTATCAATTATTGCTAACGAAATTGCAAAGCTACGATGGGAATCACTGCTTTAGGAACACAAAGTTACAATTTTTGTTTTTGTTGCTCAGAGGTTCTTGGCAAAAATGGACAAGAAGTGAGAACGTTCATTGGCTCGTTTCAAAGTTTAGATGAGAGTGTGATGTTTGGAGCTGCTGATTTCTCAGAACCTGTGATGTGCTGGAAAGTGTCTTCTCTAATTCCTTTTCATATTGTCCCTCCTTTTCTGTCTTTCAAGTTTTAGCTCATTGTCAGCTGATGTCAAGAGTCGGTTCCGCTGTAGGCTGATAATGTCATCAAAGATTTTGGGACAGCCATCAAATGTGTACAATGTGGCCCCATATAAATATGTCTGCTTGATGACAAAGGGTGTCATCGGAAAGTGACAGCAGAGTAACTGATTTGTACGGTTTTGAGAATAAACTTGATTTCTTGAACAGCAAGTAGATGCTAATCTAATTTGACAAACTCCTTATTTATTCTCTTTTTAGCCTTACTGTCAGAATGATGGGGATTAGCAAGGGAACTTCCCCTGACATCCTTCAAACTGGCAGCATAACCGGCATTTCATAAATGTACTTAAAACACAAACAGAAATGTTGTACCTTGTGCTAACGTCTGCACTGGTTAACGGCATAGTCACTGTGTTATACAAACCTCTTGCTGTGTACTGCTGTTTGATATAACATATTCCCTGATCTAAAGTACATAACATTGTAAGGTACATTGGGTGAGTAATTTGAGACTTGGCACAGGGTAAGTGTAGCACGTTTGGCAACTACTGACTCTGAACCTGAGGTTCCCGCAGGTCAATTGAAGTTTTCCGTGCGTTATATTTGGGTCTGTTCGAGGCTAATTGATTGATTACCATGCTTAGTCAACAACTCCTTTATCACTGTACCATGTGACTACCAGAATGAAAGAAGGCAAATGAAATTAAATGAACCATAGCCGCTTGTTGTGTTTAGCAATTCCTACGTTCCGCAAGTTTGCTCACAATTCAACAAACAATTATGCACATTTGAAACAAGCAATCTAAATTAAGCAACACACATTTGCTCTATCTTTACAGACAACTGATACCAAATAGCTTGCAAGCAGAACACAACTCTCATGTTTCCAAGATATAGATCATTTTAGTCAGTGTGCACTGCTAATATTGGGCGACCACACGTGCCCCAAGACCGGATATTCCTGCCCAAGCTCAACACACCTTTACATGGTCCAATGAATTTTCTGTCTCGCCCGCTACGATTCCCATGACGGGCATGTAGGAGGGAAATAAAATGAGTCGAGCCTTGGAGACCATGTCAAACTTCAAGAAAAGCTTTTATACCACATGCATGAGGGAGAGCTGAACTCGGGCCTGATATCTCAGGCTGCCTGCGAGTCCTCTCTGCCCCTGGTAGATTTGATACAGGTTAATACACTGTTTCGAGTCACAAAGGTTTACATTAGCATATTAATTCCTCGAGTTGGATCCAAGGTTCTTCTAGTCTCGTTATGCAGACTGCATTGTTCAGTACAACTTTGTTAATCAGTTTCTTGGGCAGTTACGTTTGCCCAACCGATTTGCACTGATGATCGTGTTTTATGGAAGACTATATCCTCCCGAGACTATATGGAGCCTGGCTGTCTTAATGCTGGTTCTCCCATTGTCGTGATAATTCGAGTGATCTCCTGCATATCAGAAGTTGATAGCATGCGTTAATCATTATCTGTTGGCAGAGCAGGCCTCCAGCTGCCTGCATTAACCCTTTCCTTCCCTCTGGTGAGGTCTGGCCCTCTGGGCTTGCTCTATGTAGCCCTGCATGTATTATACTCAAATTAAGTAACATATGAACGGACATATAAATTAAAATATGAAAGACACGATCCCTGATATTGCCCTACAACAGGCAAGATGAGAACTTTTTAGCCAATTTATTTGGTAAATTTGCTCTTAGCATTATAGAAACTTATAGCACGCAAGGAGGCCTTGCAGCCCATCTTGTCTACACTGAGTACCTGAAAGAGCAGTCATGCCTAGTCCCATGTCCCCATTATTGCCTATAACTGAAAGTCCATGTCTATATATGCAGCAACCTTAACGTTCAGGCTTGGACTGTCAAATGGCAAATTACATTCATGCCGCACAAGTGCCAGGCAACAACCTTCTTCAAAAAGAAAGTATCCAACCATCTCCCCTCAACATTCAATGATGTCACCATTGCTGAATCCCTCACTATCAATATCTTGGTGGTTACTATTGACCAAAACTGAATTGGACCAGCCATATAAATTCTGTGACCACAAGAGTAGTTTGGGGCTAGGAATACTGTGGAGAGTAACTCACTTCTTGGCTTGCTGAAGCCTGTCCGCCATATGCAAGGCACATATATTAGGAGTCTGATGGATACTCTCCACTACCTAGATGAGTGCAGCTCCAACAGCACTCAAGAAGCTGGAGAACAGGCATAGTGGTAGTGTCTCTGGATGAGTAATCAAGAGGCCCGGTTAATGCCATGGGCCATTGGTTCAAATCCCACCATGGCAGCTGGTGGAATTTAAATTCAATTTAAAAAATCTGGAATTGAAAGCTAGTCTCAATAATGGTAAACATGAAACTATCATTCATAAAATCATAGAATCCTACAGTGCAGAAGGAGGCCATTCAGCCCATCGAGTCTGCACTGACCACAATCCCACCCAGGCCCTATCCCCATGCATTTACCTTAGCCAGTCCCCCTGACACCAAAGGGCAATTTAGCATGGCCAATCCACTTAACCCACACATCTTTGGACTGTGGGAGGAAACCGGAGTACCCGGAGGAAACCCATGCAGATATGGGGAGAATGTGCAAACTCCACATAGACAGTGACCCAAGCTGGGAATTGAACCCGGGTCCCTGGCACTTTGAGGAAGCAGTGCTAACCACTGTGCCACCGTGCTGCCCCACATCATTGATGCCTGTAAAAACTCATCTGGTTCACTCATGCTTTTTACAGAAGAAGATCTGCCATCCTTACCGGTCTGGACTACATGGGACTTCAGATCCACATGTGGTTGACTCTTAACTGCCCTCTGAAATGGCTGTAAATCCACTCAGTTCAAGGGCAATAAGGTGTGGACAATAAATGCCGGCCTTGCCAGTGACACCTACACCCTCTCAAAGAATAAAGAAAAAAAATCCAGAACAAAAGCAGCCCACTTAATTGACAACCTATCCAACCCAGCTTAAACATTCACACCCTCCACCACTGACACACAGCGGCAGCAGTGTAATGTCCACAAGATACACTGCAGCAAACTTTGACAGCGATTTCTAAACCTCTCCAATCTAGAACGACAAGGGCAGCATGTATGGGAACACCACCACCTGCACATTCCTTGCCAAGTCACATGTCATCCTGACATCATAGAATCCTACAGTGCAGAAGGAGGCCATTCGGCCCATCGAGTCTGCACCGGCCACAATCCCACCCAGGCCCTATCCCCATGCATTTACCCGAGCTAGTCCCCCTGACACTAAGGGGCAATTTAGCATGGCCAATCCACCTAACCCGCACATCTTTGGACTGTGGGAGGAAACCGGAGCACCTGGAGGAAACCCACGTAGACACGGGGAGAATGCGCAAACTCCACACAGACAGTGACCCAAGCCGGGAATCGAACCCGAATCCCTGGTGCTTTGAGGCAGCAGTGCTAACCCCTGTGCCACCATGCTGCCTGTGCTTGACTTGGAAATATATTGACCGTTCCTTCACTGTCGCTGAATCAAAATCCTGGAACTCCCTCCCTAACAGTACTGTGTTTGTACCTACACCACATGGACTGGAGCAGTTCCAGAAGGCAGCTCACCACCACCTTCTCAAGGGGCCATTACAGATGAGCCACAAATCCTGGCCTCGCCACTGATGTTTACAACTTGTATATGAATAAATAAATAAAAATAATTCATTCTGTAAGTCAGCATCCTCAAGTCCAATTCCCTTTTATGGAGTCACTTTCCACCTCTACACCATCTTCTCTGGTAGTGTTCCAGATTCCGACAAATCTCTGCATGAAAGGAAATCTCCCTTCTCGATCATTTGCTAATGATCTCGAAACTATAATCGGCAACTCCCACGGGGAATAATTTGTCCCCTATGTTCCCTGCCAAAACCCCTTGTCACCTTGAAAACCTCTATGAGGCCACCTCTTAGCCGTCTTCCAAGGCGAACAGCCCTAATTATTCCAACCTCTCCTCATAATTGAAGTCCCTTATCCCTCGGAGCATCCCAGCATACCTGCTCTGTATGTCTTCTAAGGCCCTCACACATAAACTTAAGCCTACTTGTGACAGGAATAAATAAACTTCAAACTTTAAACCTTTCCTGCAGTGAGGGGCTCAGAATTGTCCACAATACTTCAGCTGGGACTCAAGCAAGAATCAATAAAGTCCTGAGCACTTTGTTCCTACATTTGATTCCTGTGTTTATAAACGCGTGAAATCCACATGATTTTTAAAAATCATCTTATCCACTTGTCCAGTCACCCTTCAGAATTTGTGCAGATGGCGGTTTTGATCCATTACACTTCTCAGAATTGTACAGTTTATCCTATACTACCTGATCAAACGATAAAATGTTTGTGATAACATGCTTTCCATGTTAGCCCTCAAGTGCCAGCATCAGACACATCTGCCTTAGTACCGTTGAAGGCAGAGTAGAACTCTCTTCACATTAGTCCAGCAATTGCCTTCTATTTCCCTTGTGGCAGGGATATAAAGTGAGGACTTGCTTCATAGATAATACGCTTTGTGCTTTTGGTTCCGAATGGAATCCAAATGAAATCATCCGTGTTTTCTGCTGGGAGCAATCCTTTGGTGTTAACTGAGAGTCTTGTCACTCCTCACTTACCTGTGATGATGCTGGCGATACTTATTTCAAGTGGATAGGCAGTCAGATCGCTGGGATGCGTATCATCTGGTGGTATTAAGTCAGTTCTGGCACTGCTATTCTCAGCTGCAGGCCCTCGATAAATTTGCAGATATAATACAGGGAAAGGAGAGAGTTTCTTCTTGACAAAGTGAGATGTAACAGTGCTGATATATTTCTCAGAGTAGAGGTCATAGAATTACATGTGAAGGAATAATCTCCAGTTGCCTTGGTAAGTGCAGTTCCAACAATACTCAAGAAGCTCAACAGCACCCAGGACAACACTTGAATGGCAACCCATCCACAAATATTCACTTCCTGCACCACTGATGCACAGTGGCAGCAGTGTGTCCCACCTACAAGATGCACTGCAGCAATTCACTAAGGCTCCTTCGACAGCACCTTCCAAATGCTCTACCACCTAGAAGAGCAAGGACAGCAGATGTATGGGAGCACCACCACGTACAAGTTCCACCCTATGTCGCACAACAACAATTAAATAGCCGTACCTCCACTGCCGCTGAGTCAAAACCCTGTAACTCCCTTCCTAACCACACTGGATGTACCTACACCACATAGACTGCAGCAGTTCAAGAAGGCAGCTCAACACCACCTTCTCAGGGGCAACTAGGGATGGACAATATTGTAGGTTTAGAAAAGAATTACTGCGGATGCTGGAATCTGAAACCAAAAGAGAAAATGCTGGAAAATCTCAGCAGGTCTGGCAGCATCTGTAAGGAGAGAAAAGAGCTGACGTTTCGAGTCCAGATGATCCTTTGTCAAAGCTGGGATTGTTTTTAAACAATTTTTGTTTAAAAAAAGGTGGGATTGTTGTTGGTGCAGGCTTGATGGACCGATGTGACATCCAGAAGCAGTGATGACATCAAGCAGGCTAAGCAGCCAGTCAGATTGAATAATTTTCATAGACTGCAAAGCAGGAGCTATTTGACAGTTTTGCCATCCACTGTTTCTAATTTCACAGAGAACAAAATAAATTTGGGAGATTTGAGAGGGATTAAAATAGAAGTAAGTCACCAATAAAGTATAATACTTTTATGATTTGCAAAATCTATGGAATTTTTAGCATAGAATGGATAAATCTGACATTCCACAAATAAAAAATTAGTTTTTCAGGGCTGGACAGTCTGTTCAGTACAATAATGAACTTAGAATGCCAATAAAAGTTCAGTTGCATTGCAATTCACAAGATGTAACTTACTCAGAGAATTTTACAGTCTGACTAATACCCTAAAAAGTGGCCATTTTTGTCAAATCAGTGATTTCTATTCACGAGTCTTCAGCAGGACACCCTGTCTAGGACAGAGAACCAATGACAGCAACATCAGAATTTCCACATGTAATTGCACATGTACACACGCTATCGGTTTCATAGAATAACAATGGTTAACACTGACAATTTTGGCATCATTATTGTAGTAGCATGGCCCTTGAGGGAAGAGGAGGGGGCAGGGGTATGGGGTATTCTGAGGGCCACATGATTGGTGAGGATACTATGGATTGCCCTGCGGGAAGTTGAGCCAATTGGCAGGAATGCGCGGACCACAGGTTGAGGAGGGACTGGCCATTGGAGTCAAGGAGTTGAGTAGAGCAGTCACACTTGTAGTCTAGTCTTTCCTTGTTATAAATGTACATCATTATTCTGTTGGCAATAAAACTTTTATAGTTAAAGTTGCATTGAGTTGCCGTCGATCTACTACTTTGGGGACGAGGCAAAACATCAAAGTTGTCAGGGGTCGCAGTGTCCTGCTAGAGGGGGAGAAGGTTTGAGCATCAAGAGTAAGAAGAAGTAAGGTACAATCATTTAGCAATGCCTAAGATAGGAATAGTAAGAAGTCTCACAACACCAGGTTAAAGTCCAACAAGTTTATCTGGAATAACAAGCTTTTGGAGCGCTGCTTATTCATCAAGTGAGTGGAAGGAAGTTTCACAAACACGGCATATATAGGCAAAGACACAATTGCAAGATAATTACAGATTGGAAAGTGAAGAATGGTGGCACTACTTGTGGCACGAATAAATAAACTTTACTCTTCAGAAGAAAACAATACTAACTTTTCAAATCTATGTAAGCAACTTTAGTCTTCCTCCCTGTAACCATTCTCTTGAATCTTTTCTGCACTCTCTCTATTGCCTTCATATTTTTCCTGCAAGTGGGGCTGCCAGAATTAGACAAAATACTCTAGTTGTTGATGAGCCAAAGTTTTACAACTGTTTACCCCCTCCCCGTCCCTGCAACCATTATTCCTTGACCCAGAATGTGGCATACTCAAAGTCATTAACTGCATCCTGTAGAATGTATGCAACAGTGCTGATGCTTGCAAAGGTTACGGTGAAGTACTTTCTTGACTAGGCCCAATGGAAATGTAGTAAGCTTCTTCTCTAAGACTATGGTGACAAAACAAGTGCTTTTCACAATGTGCTCTTCAAGAAATCTTACAGAACAAGACAGTAATTGTGCATGTTGTCTCTGCTGTTGTGAAAGAAATTCAAGCTTTATCAATTCGGTGAAATTTGCTCTTTGATCTGCCCAAAACCCGTTGATCTTTCCAGTGCAAAAAATTGTCCTCCAACAAATATTGCAGACTGGTACGTTCCATGATCCAGGACTATATGCTGATGGACACACTCAAGCTTGGGGCAGCAACTGCCACTAAGGAGCAATGGGGAAAGACGACCGTGTAAGGCCTTTCAGCCAATGTAGAGAGGGGTTAGTAACCAGGAAAACACCTCGGACTGTCTAATCTCTAACTGTGGGCAACACTATTAAAGCACCACAAAGTGCAATTTAACCATTGTACATAGTTTTATGAAGAACTTTGGACTTATATTAAAATATATGTATTGTTCTTAGACTGAACACAGCGTAAATTTTGATCTCAGGGGAAAATGTAAATATGATCACACTTTACTTTTGTAATGATTTGAAATTATTTTGTAATGTTTTTCAGATTATATATGAATAAAGCATATTTTTGAAATAAAGAAAATATGAAGTTCTCTGCCTTTCGGCTAAGGTCAAGTATCAGATCAAGACCAAGATGAGGTGCAATGCTTTATCTTGTCAGCTTGGATCTTGTTTGTCTCTCTTGTGGTAGAAATCATAGAAACCCTACAGTACAGAAAGAGGCCATTCGGCCCATCGAGTCTGCACCGACCACAATCCCACCCAGGCCCTACCCCCATATCCCTACGTATTTACCCACTGATCCCTCTAACTGACACATCTCAGGACTCTAAGGGGCAATTTTTAACCCGGCCAATCAACCTAACCCGCACATCTTTGGACTGTGGGAGGAAACCGGAGCACCCGGAGGAAACCCACGCAGACACGAGGAGAATGTGCAAACCCCACACAGACAGTGACCCAAGCCAGGAATCGAACCCAGGTCCCTGGAGCTGTGAAGCAGCAGTGCTAACCACTGTGCTACCATGCCGCCTGTACCATGAATTGGATTCAATTGGATTTTAGATTTGGTTTTTGGAGCAAGCAAGGAATGGATTTAGAATCATACAATGCAGAAGGAGGTCACTCGACCCATCAAGTCTGCATCGACCACAATCCCACCCAGGCCCTTTTCTTGTAACCCTCCATATTAACCCTGCCAACCACCCTGACACGAGTGCTAATTTAGCATGGCCAATCAACCTAACCCGCAAATAAACCCGTTTGACTTTAACCTAGTGTTGTGAGACTTCTTACTGTCTTAAAGTGGGGGTAATGGCATTTAAAGCTGTAAATGCAAGAAAAAGAACGAAGCACGTGCAAAAGCAAAGAGAGAATGTCTTACTGATCATGCAGTTGTTTGAGAGGATTGATCTGTACGGTGCAGAGGATTAAAATCAGTAGATCAAGAGACCGGTTTCTCTTTGAATTGTGGGAGGAAACCGGAGCACCTGGAGGAAACCCACGCAGACACGCGGAGAATGGGCAAACTCCACACAGACAGTGACCTGAGACCGGAATTGAACCCGGGTTCCTGGCACTGTGAGATTTTCACAGTAGCTTCACTGCAGTGTTAATGTAAGCCTTACTTGTGACTAATAAATAAACTTTTACTTTACAAATGTTTCAGCCTAAATAAGGTAAGTATAACAAAGATGATCAAAAAGAATGCAGAGTTCTAATCTGAATGGTCTGGTATCTGAAATTTTGAAAGTTTGAAGGGCAATGAAGCATTTGGGAGGGGAGGAATTATCATGTGAGTTAATATTTAAGGACACTGTGCCACCGTGCCACCCACAGCGTGGGCAGTTTGGGATTGCCTGGTCCACTCTGAACATTGGCTTTGTAACTTTAAGAATGGAGCAAACATTTTGTAAAAATGTTGTGAAGAAAGACCCAATAAAGTAAACAAACCACCACCCAAAGTAGCAGCAAGAAGCGGCTCCACTACCAGAAGGATGTGGAGGCTTTGGAGAGGGTACAGAAACAATTTACCAGGATGTTGCCTGGTATGGAGGGAATTAGCTATGAGGAGACGTTGGAGAAACTTGGTTTGTTCTCACTGGAATGACGGAGGTTGAGGGGCGACCTGATAGAAGTCTTCAAGATTATGAGGGGCATGGACAGAATGGACAGTCAGAAGCTTTTTCCCAGGGTGGAAGAGTCAATTACTAGGGGGCATAGGTTTAAGGTGCGAGGGGCAAGGTTTAAAGGAGATGTACGAGGCAAGTTTTTTACACAGAGGGTGGTGGGTGCCTGGAACTCGTTGCTGGGGGAAGTAGTGGAAGGAGATATAATAGTGAGTTTTGAGGGACATCTGGACAAATACACAAATAGGATGGGAATAGAGGGATACGGTCCCCGGAAGGTCAGAGAGCTTTAGTTCAGTCGGACAGCATGGTCGTGCAGCTTGGAAGGCTGAAGGGCCTGTTCCTGTACTATAATTACTTTGTTCTTTGTTCTTTGCTCACTGTTCCAAATAGACTACAGCAGTTACTCCTCATAGGTTGAGGAAAGCCGCCACCAATAAAGGCAGCAGCAAAATGCAAAGGAGGGAAAGGCGAAACCTCCCCAAGTCCCAGCTCTGAAACACTGGAAGCAGTGAAGGACCCGGGGTCCTCAGCTCAGAGACCAGTGAGGCAGTCATTGCATCCCAACTCTGGGAAGCCGGGAACAGCAACATCCTCAATGAGGAATAGACCGGAATACGTGGATAAGCAGTCAGATAGCTGGCATGTGCATCATCCAGTGGCATCAAGCCAGCTACAGTTCTGGCACTGCTATCCTCAGCTGCAACTCCTTGATAAGTTTGCAGATGCAGTGCAAGGAAAGGAGAGAGTTTATCCTTGACACAGCGAGAGTTAACGCTGTCGAGATACTTAAAGTATAGGTAATGGAATTACCTATGATGGAAAACTCTCCCGTTGCAGTGAGCTGTCTAGAACTGTGTGCTCAGGAATGCAACACTGCAAAGTCTCCTGGGAAAAGCCAAAGTCTAAGGCCATATAACACCAAGAGGCTGGAACCTGCGTAAAACCCCTCATGCACCAGAGATTGTAAATATGACCTGTAATTGCAAATGTCGTGAGGCACCCCAGAGAGCCACATGCTGTATTGAAAGGAACTAAATGATATTGCCCTTTATGTCATGTCAAATTTGAATGTTTATGTGATGCACTTTTCCAAACTTTCATGAATAAAATGAAATTTTGTAAGAGTGCATTATATAAATGTTTAAATTTGGCATTCATCATAGAATAGAAACCCTACAGTGTAGAAAGAGGCCATTCGGCCCATCGAGTCTACACCGACCACAATCCCACCCAGGCCCTACCCCCATATCCCTACATATTTACCCGCTAATCCCTCTAACCTACCCATCTCAAGACACTAAGCGGCAATTTTAGCATGGCCAATCAACCTAACCCGCACATCTTTGGACTGTGGGAGGAAACCGGAGCACCCGGAGGAAACCTACGCAGACACGAGGAGAATGTGCAAACTCCACACAGACAGTGACCCAAGCCAGGAATCGAACCCAGGTCCCTGGAGCTGTGAAGCAGCAGTGCTAACCACTGTGCTACCGTGCCGCCCCATTACAGAAAATATAGTATATTCTTTAAAAACTAAAAACTGTCTGTATGTTGGCATTGGTATAATTGAGAATGGAGCAAAGGCATTAGAGTTGGAAACAGCTGAAAGCTGACGGGGGTAGGGGTGGTAGCGGGGGATCATGTTCTTTAGCCTCTAGCTGGCCTTTAGATGAAGTTGTTCAGGGTGAGCACCTCAAAGGCAGTCATGCATTTGCAAATCCAGGCTCCAGTTCCTCCTACTCAGGTTGGGTTGTCTCGATTTGGGTGCATCGTCTTGTACGCTTTGAAAGAGAACATACATAGTGACAGATATGTGTCAAGGATACTGCCCATTGTGAATGTCACTCAGTCACCATGAATCATACAGTTGGGTTTCACTTACGAAGTGCTGCAAGACAACCTTTTACAGATGTGAATGTGACAGGACTCTCAGTTCTAACTTACATCAGTGAAGTGTGCTTAGACATTGGGGTCACATTGATTAGTCACTTTGATATCCACTACTAAGTTACAACGGATGCTTTGTATTATTTATCTGCACTCATTTTTCCTTCCTCTGTGCTTTTTCTCCCACTGCTTCCGATGGGATGAAGGCAAGTGTGGCTATTGACTGCTTTTCCTCACTGAGTAATTTCATCAGCTTGACCAAGCTATGATTATCGAAAAAATATAGGGGGTAGTTTTCCCTTTCCGTCCGCCATGGGAATCGTAGCGGGCGGGGGTTGGGGGGGGCGGACCATGCAAAGGTCCGTTGACTTTGGCCGGGATTTTCCGGTTTTGAGCTGAGTGTGGCTAGAAAATCCTGCCCATAGTATGAGAAAATCAGCATTAGGAAATGCATAAAAGAAAGACGCATAGAAATTACAATGCCCCAGAAATTACAATGCTGCTGAAATTACAATGCCCCAGAAATTCTTGGAAATACAATGTTGTGTTCAGAATGTCCACCATAATTAGTGAGTAAAAATTCCTCAAATACTCGCTGACAAAGAAGTGACATGAGTTGCTAATTATCACAAAATGCTGGACAATTTGTGTTGTTCCACTTTTGTTCTCACAAAACTGAGCGCTCACCGTCAAACTCCCCATGAGTGTCAATAAAATGCAGGATTTGCTTCCTAAGTACGTATGAATCTCACCATTCCATATTGACGCAGTCTTCCATGAGGCGAGAGGGTAGGTTATATTAGCAAGAGTCAATAACTCATAGATAGAATGTACTCATGGAATTCCTATTGAACTATTGAAAATAATGGGCGGCACGGTAGCACAGTGGTTAGCACTGCTGCTTCACAGCTCCAGGGTGCCGGGTTCAATTCCCGGCTCGGGTCACTGTCTGTGTGGAGTTTGCACATTCTCCTCGTGTCTGCGTGGGTTTCCTCCGGGTGCTCCGGTTTCCTCCCACAGTCCAAAGATGTGCGAGTTAGGTTGATTGGCCAGGTTATAAATTGCCCCTTAGAGTCCTGAGATGTGTAGGTTAGAGGGATTAGCGGGTAAATATGTGGGGGTAGGGCCTGGATGGGATTGTGGTCGGTGCAGACTCGATGGGCCGAATGGCCTCCTTCTGCACTGTAGGGTTTCTATGATTTCTATGATTTGAACAGAAGTAGGACAATTAGCCCATCGAGCCTGCACCAACAACAATCCCACCCAGGCCCTATCCCGGTAACCATGCATATTTACCCTGATAATCCCCCTGACGCTAAGATACAATTTAGGATGGCCAATCCACCTCCCCGCACATCTTTGAATTGAAGTGGGAAAAAATATACAGATGAGTGCACTTTAAAAAATAACTGCCTGGCACACAAACAGTCACCTGGGAAAGAGACGTTAAACAGGCACTGACTTTTAGTACAGACAGACACCTGAGATTAAAACATAAAGGACAGACAGCTATTTAAAGTTAAACATGCAGGAATCAGATCCTGCAGGAAGCCAGCCAGGGCTTGAGGCACTCTTTAGGATAAGGACAATAGGGTTGGGTAAAAAGATTAGCTGCAGGTGGGATCGGGAATACAAAACTGCAGGAAAACCAATTACTGTAAATTACTATATGAATAGACAAACTAAAACCATTGATAGCCACTGATGAAGGAAATGTATCCATTCATAGAACAATGCAATGTTAACATGCTTATGTCTGTATCTGTCTGTATTTGTCTATAGCGATGTGTTAACAATCGATCACCTACTTGATTACAACGATGTAATAATGGCTGGATGTCCGGTCCATCTATTGTGTAAAGTGTATAAAGATGGACTGCTCCTATTGTCTCATTAACAGAAGGTTTGCTGCTTGTTAGTGCCTTTTCTCCACGAAGCTTCGTTAAAATAAAACTGTATTCTCGAAACCTTCAAGCCTGACTCAGTGGTACATTTCCCACAACAGAATCATATCATATCTTAAGAATTTTTAAAATTAACTCAAACATCTTTGCGACAGTACTTATTGACCTGTACTTTGTGGTCAGTGTGTCAAAGACATGACACTCAATGCGAACCTTGAAGAGTGCTGCCCACAATGATTGAGTGATCTCTGTGATGTTGAATTCACCTTTCCCAATATTAATTTAATTCTGGCTATAGGCATACAGGAACAGTGATGACATCAAGCAGGTTAAGCTAATCAGATTGAATAATTTTCATAGACTACAAAGCAGGAGCTATTAGGCAGCTTTGTCATTTACTGGTTATAATTTCACAGAGAACAAAATAAATTTGGGACAAATGGGAAGGATTAAAATAGAAGCAAATCATGAATAAGGTATAATATTTTCATGATTTGCAAAATCTATGGAATGTTTAGCATCGAATGGATAAATCTGACATTCCACAAATATAAAATTAGTTTTCCAGGGCTGGACAGTCTAGTCAGTATAATTATGAACTTAGAATGCCATTAAAAGTCCAGTTGCATTGCAATCAACAAGATGAAACTTACTCAAAGAGTTTTACAGTCTGACTAATACCTTAAAATGTGGTCATTTTTGTCTAATCAGTGATTTCTTTTTGTGAGGGCTTCAGCAGGACATCCTGTCTAGCAGCAGGGAACAAATGACAGCAACATCTGAACTTCCACATTTAATTGCACATGTACACATGCCAGAAGCTGCTATCAGTTTCACCGCATAATGATGGTTAAGACTGACAATTTTGCCATAATTATTGTAGTAGCATGGCCCTTGAATAGTGGGGGGGAGGGGTATTCTGAGGGCCACGTGATTGGTGAAGACGCTATGGATTGCTCCGGAGGGAAGCTGGGCCAATTGGCAGGAGTGCGCAGACCACAGATTGGGGAAGGACTGGCCGTTGGAGCCAGGGAGTTGAGTAGAGCAGTCGCACTTGCAGTCTAGTCTTTCCTTGTTATACATGTATATAATTATTCTGTTGGCAATAGAACTTTTATAGTTAAAGCCGCATCGAGTTGCCCTCGATCTATTACACTGGCGATGAGGCAAAACATGAAAGTTGATTTGAGCATCGAGCTTAAGAAGAAGAGAGTCAGGTGCAATCATTTAGCAATGTCTAAGATAGGAATAGTAAGAAGTCTCACAACACTAGGTTCCGGTGCAACAGGTTTATTTGGAATCATGAGCTTTCGGAGTGCTGCTCCTTCAGCAGGTGAGTGGAGAGGTAGGTTCACAAACATGGCATATATAGACAAAGACACAATTGCAAGATAATTATGAATTGGAATGTGAAGAATGGTTGGAATGCGAGTCTTTAGAGGTGATCAAGTCTTTACAGGTACAAACAATGTGAGTGGAGAGAGGGATAATCACAGTTGAAAGAGGTGTGAATTCTCTCAAGCCAGGGCAGTTAGTAGGATTTTGCAAACCCAGGCAGTATGGTGGGGTTACATGTAGTGGGACATGAACTCAAATCCCGGTTGAGGCCGTAAGATAGGAATGATTGAACCAATCAACTCAGAGGTGGATGACGGGGGACAATACACAGAAAGACTGCAATTTTACTTTGTTGCAAATGAAATAACCGCAGAAGACAAGAGGAAGGTTATTTTGCTGACAGTTTGTCACTCTCAGTCTTACAGTTTAGTGATGCTTCACACACAAAGCGGCAACTTTTCCTGTCCTGCCTGCCACGGGAATGGTAATAGGCGGGGCGTGGACCTTGCATAGGTTCGTTGTCCTCGGGTGGGATTTTCCGGTTTTGGGGCGAGTGTGGCCGGAAAATCCTGCTCATGATATTCTGACCAGATTGTGGAGCTGGCCAAAAATCAAAAATGTTTGCGATACAAACATTTAAGTAATCAGTATAAAGAAAACAGGTGAACAGGCTGCTTCCTTTACTCATACACAGTTTTCTGTTATCATATAACACCACCTCAGGTGGGGAGTTTGACTGGAGCGGTACACCTGTCACACCGTAACGCAGGTGTCCTAAGGCGAGCACAGGGAGGACAGAAACCTCCCGTGGAGCAGAAGGTATGCCAGGGGTCATGCCAGCCGGGTTAACTGCCGAGGCAGTAGTGTTAAAATAAGATTGGACATGACATTCCCAAATTTGGTGGGGAGGGTGGCGGCTAGGCAAGCCTCCCAGAAGGTAAGTCGGGAAGAAAAAGTGAAGTGCTCAAAGTGCAGGATGCAGTCTTGGTTAGAACCTTTGCAACAGGCCCGAGTAACCAATGGGTGAGGAGACAGAGGCACCTGCAGCCGTCAAAGGGCCACTAGATCCAGGGTTAATGATGCCGGCTGGACTGGGGTGGGCACGGTAAGAAGTCTCACAACACCAGATTAAAGTCCAACAGGTTTATTTGGTAGCACGAGCTTTCAGAGTGCTGCTCCTTCATCAGGTGAATCACCTGATGAAGGAGCAGCGCTCCGAAAGCTCGTGCTACCAAATAAACCTATTGGACTTTAGCCAGGATTAATGAGCCTGCCATTCTTGTCTGTCCAGTTTGGACCTTTAAATGCAGACAAGCCGGCCACCAAACTGAAGCCCTCTAACAGGGCCCGGAAGGTTCTGGACCGTTTGAAGCTTTGTTGAGTTTTGCAGAGGTTTTTCAAGCGAACCTTTTTTCTATAAGAGCCTATGATGTGCCGACTAACTCTGTTCTTTGTTTCTGTTTTGGAGTGTTTTGGATTTTGGTGGAGTGGGGGAAGGAGTGTAGTGGCGTGGTCGTTGAAAGAGGGACGTGTTCCAAGAGCCACGTGACAGACAAGGACCCAATGGATCATTCTGGAAAGTGGACAGAAGCTGAGCCAATCGGCAGGAAGGCATGGACCATGGGTTGGAGGGGCTTGCAGTTGGAGGCTGGGAGTCAAGAAGAGCAGTTAAATTTGTAGTCCAGTTTGACCTTGTTGCACTTGTAAATAATTGTCCTGTTGGCAATGAAGTCTTTATAGCTAAAGCTGCAGCGAGTCACCCTCAATCTATTACAATTATACTGAAAATTCCAGGCCCTTATATAAAGCTCCTACTCACAAACTATACTAACTTCAGTATTTGCCTCAAAGAGCTTCTTTCCCCTTTACTTGACTGAAGGTACATTGCGTCCAGGTCTGGAGATGTGGAGGGGCATCATGAGGTCCAGTTGCGATTCATCGCCCAGCCTTTGAACCTTTTCCTCCCTTTGGAAGATCTTCAAATCCAACAGTGCAGAAGGAGGTCATTCGGCCCATCGAGCCCGCACCGACAACAATCCCACCCAGGCCCTATCCCCATAACCCCATGCATTTACCCTAGCTAGTCCCCCTGACACTAAGGGGCAATTTAGCATGGCCAATCCACCTAACCCGCACATCTTTAGACTGTGGGAAGAAACCGGGGCACCCGGAGGAAACCCAGGCAGACCCGGGAAGAATGTACAAACTCCACACAGACAGTGACCCAAGCCAGGAATCGAACCCGGGTCCCTGGCGCTGTGAGGCAGTAGTGCTAACCACTGTGCCACTGTGCCGCCCAACATTGGTAACATTAGAATTATTGCTACTGCTGACGAACGTGGCTTTAAAATTCTGAATCTTCCTTTAAAATTCTGAATTGTGGGTCCATTAACATTTGCATGCCAAAGGAATAACTTCTACATGCCTCAGCACTGATGGACTGTCGATACATTATTGTTTGAGCTTAAGTTAATAGCAATTCTGATTTATTTGGATTACAGCTACTGCTCCTTACAATAAAGTTCCTGGCAGATATGATTCTGTGGATAGAATTGAAGTGCTTGATGAAGAAGATTTTGCATTTCTACAGTACCTCTTACTATCCTGAGATGAACAAAAATGCTTTCTAAACAAATGAAGCACTTTTGAAGTGCAGTTACGTAAGAAGCACAGCAGCCAATTTCCATGCAGGGAGGTCAGCAATGTGACGTTTCATTTTAGTCATGTTGGTTGAGGGATAGGTGTTGTTCAGGACACCAGAGAGAGGCAAACTGCTTTGCTTTAAAATAGTTCCGTACAGTCTTTTAAGACCACTGGAAAGGGAAGGGAGGGCTCCAGTTTAAGATTTCATCCAAAGAGACAGCTTTTGTTACAGTGCAGCGCTCCCTCAGTACATTACCAGACCATCAAGACAGATTTTATGTACAAGCTATCGTGTAAAATGACATAGAACGTAGAACATAGAACAGTACAGCACAGAACAGGCCCTTTGGCCCACGATGTTGTGCCGAGCTTTATCTGAAACCAAGATCAAGCTATCCCACTCCCTATCATCCTGGTGTGCTCCATGTGCCTATCCAATAACCGCTTAAATGTTCCTAAAGTGTCTGACTCCACTATCACTGCAGGCAGTCCATTCCACACCCCAACCACTCTCTGGGTAAAGAACCTACCTCTGATATCCTTCCTGTATCTCCCACTACGAACCCTACAGTTATGCCCCCTTGTAATAGCTCCATCCACCCGAGGAAATAGTCTTTGAACGTTCACTCTATCTATCCCCTTCATCATTTTATAAACCTCTATTAAGTCTCCCCTCAGCCTCCTCCGCTCCAGAGAGAACAGCCCTAGCTCCCTCAACCTTTCCTCATAAGACCTACCCTCCAAACCAGGCAGCATCCTGGTAAATCTCCTCTGCACTCTTTCCAGCGCTTCCACATCCTTCTTATAGTGAAGTGACCAGAACTGCACACAATATTCCAAATGTGGTCTCACCAAGGTCCTGTACAGTTGCAGCATAACCCCACGGCTCTTAAACTCCAACCCCCTGTTAATAAAAGCTAACACACTACAGGCCTTCTTCACAGCTCTATCCACTTGAGTGGCAACCTTTAGAGATCTGTGGATATGAACCCCAAGATCTCTCTGTTCCTCCACAGTCTTCAGAACCCTACCTTTGACCTTGTAATCCACATTTAAATTAGTCCTACCAAAATGAATCACCTCACATTTTTCAGGGTTAAACTCCATTTGCCATTTTTCAGCCCAGCTTTGCATCCTATCTATGTCTCTTTGCAGCCTACAACAGCCCTCCACCTCATCCACTACTCCACCAATCTTGGTGTCATCAGCAAATTTACTGATCCACCCTTCAGCCCCCTCCTCCAAGTCATTAATAAAAATCACAAAGAGCAGAGGACCAAGCACTGATCCCTGCGGCACTCCGCTAGCAACCTGCCTCCAATCCGAAAATTTTCCATCCACCACCACCCTCTGTCTTCGATCAGACAGCCAGTTACCTATCCAATCGGCCAACTTTCCCTCTATCCCACACCTCCTCACTTTCATCATAAGCCGACCATGGGGGACCTTATCAAACGCCTTACTAAAATCCATGTATATGACATCAACTGCCCTACCTTCATCAACACACTTAGTTACCTCCTCAAAAAATTCTATCAAATTTGTGAGGCACGACTTGCCCTTCACGAATCCGTGCTGACTATCCCGGATTAATCCGCATCTTTCTAAATGGTCGTAAATCCCATCTCTAAGGACCTTTTCCATCAATTTACCAACCACCGAAGTAAGACTAACCGGCCTATAATTACGAGGGTCATTTCTATTCCCTTTCTTAAACAGAGGAACAACATTCGCCATTCTCCAGTCCTCTGGCACCATCCCCGTGGACAGCGAGGACCCAAAGATCAAAGCCAAAGGCTCTGCAATCTCATCTCTTGCCTCCCAAAGAATCCTAGGATACATTTCATCAGGCCGATTGAACTTGTGACGTCCTATCACAGAACTAAGGTAATTGTCAGTTGAGCCACAGCTCACTCACACACACCTGGGAGGCCTTTTCTCCCAGTGACAGTGCAGGATCCTGCACTGGCGGCATGGTGGCACAGTGGTTAGCACTGCTGCCTCACAGCACTAGAGACCCAGGTTCGATTCCTGGCTTGTGTCACTGTCTGTGTGGAGTTTGCATCTTCTCCCCGTGTCTGCGTGGGTTCCCTCCGGGTGCTCTGGTTTCCTCCCACAGTTTGAAAGATGTGCTGGTTAGGTGTATTGACCCAAACAGGTGCCGGACTGTGGTGACTAGGGGAATTTCACAGTAACTTCATTGCAATGTTAGTGTAAACCTTACTTGTGACAAATAAATAAACTTTAACTTTAATATTGCAGGTCGTAAAATATTTTTGTGATAATATTCACTCTACTTCCCCAGAATATCTGGAAAATCGGCAGAAGTAACGAGTTGAGGAGTAGTTGTTTGTTCTGTGCATTTGTGAACCTGAATTGGGAGTAAGAACCCAAAAGAGAAAATGCTGGAAAATCTCAGCAGGTCTGGCAGCATCTGTAAGGAGAGAAAAGAGCTGCATTTTCCAGTCCAGATGCCCCTTTGTCAAAACTTTGGACTGCTTTGTCAAAGCTTTGACAAAGGATCATCTGGACTCGAAACATCAGCTGTTTCCTCTCCTTCCAGATGCTGCCAGGCCTGCTGAGATTTTCCAGCGTTTTCTTTTTTGGTTTCAGATTCCAGCATCCGCATTAATTTGGTTTTATTTATTGAGAATAAGCACATCAGACTGCTTCTATTGAGAACTAAAGAATTAAATAAAATTCCTTTCGGATTTGCAATAATCTTATTAGTTGTGTGTGTATCGAATGTTTAGTATTCCTTTTGGTGGAAATTTCTCCTTTTCTTTTGACAGTAGTCACTCCATTCGCGGTCTCTCATTCTCCAGTCTTGTATCTGAGATCTCTGCGCTCAAAGTTAGCCACCTGCTCACCCCCAATTTTCCTTGCTCCACCAAGGGCAGCCTAGCCTTCAGATGCCTGGGCCACAAACTCTGGAGAGCACTCCATTAACCCTTTCACCTCCCTGCTCCTTCTCTCTCCTTTTTAAAGTTACTCCTTAAAGCCTATCTCTTGAATCAAGCTTTTGATCGCCTGACCGAATATCGCTTCATGTGAATCAGGTTCATCATCATAGAATAGAATCCCCACAGTGCAGACAGAGGCCATTCAGCCCATTAAGTCTGTACCGACTCTTCAAAAAAGCATCCCATCCAGGCACCTCCCCTTCACCCTATCCCCATAACCCCAGACATTTACCATGGTTAATCTACCTAACCTACACATCCCTAGACACTAAGGGGCAATTTAGCATGGCCAATCTACCTAACTTGCACATAGAAATCGTAGAAATGCTACAGAGCAGGAGGCCATCTTTGAACCGTAGGAGGAAACTGGAGCACCTGGAGGAACCCCATGCAGACACGGGGAGAGCATACAGACTCCACACAGTCACCCAAGGCCACTTCTAAGGGCAATTCAATCACACCCGACCTGTATCATCTGTCCGAATGTCAAGTGGGGGGAAGTGGGGATCAGGATATTGAATTCGATGAATTCAATGATCAGCCATATCCAAATGAATGGTGGAGTAGATTCAAAGGGCCAAATGGCCTACTCCTGCTTCTAGTTTCTATGTTTCTAAGTGGTGCCATGCTACTCCTTGACTGTAGACAAAGTCCAGCAAACACCCAGAGAATATCTTCCAGATCTTCAATCTCCTGCTTCCAATGGAATTGTTGAGACCAATGCTGGGCTTACTCAACTGCACATGCATTCATCCCAGCAGGAGTCTTCAGGTTTCAATCCCAAGTAGGAACACTGGTTGACTTTGATCCCTCTTACCGAGGCCACAAGGGCAGCCCATTTGTTGTCCCAGCTGAGTTTTGTTAACTCAGAAATACAACTAGAGATTGAAAGTGACTGTCTTCTGGCCCGTATGACTCAGCAACTCACCTTCCTGGAGCAAATCTTCGAAGAAACACAAAAATATTCTGATCCGTCCTTCCTTCATCCCATCATCTCAATATTGAATCTGCACACAGGAAAGGAATTGAAGCCAAATGATTCTTTATTTTTTCAATCCATGCCAAGAATCTAATAAGCATTTGCTAAATTGGTTCCAAGTCCGTTAACTACAGTCAATGGACCCAACCTTTTTGAAGTCTTTAAATTTAAGCCACTCGGCAGGCTGGTGGCATTGTGCCCCTCTCTCCCTTTGTAACTGAGTCGTAAAGAGAAGAGATAACTACAGTAATCAACATTGCATATTCATTTTGCTTTATAGTGCCAACACATCTGTAATCTTCTCAACTCCACTTAGAGTGCTGAGTTGATAAAGCCCTCTGGAACATATTTGGGAGCCAAGTAGTAACAGTGGCTGGCTTCAGTAAATGCCTGGATACTGTGCCTTGGAGCCAACTCTGGCACCTGTTTGGCACCCAGAACTCTTCTGTTTACCCAAAGCAGCGTGTTGCGTGTAATTAATCCTTTAATTCACAGAGAAAATGTAGGAATAAACAACTAGAGAGAGCGAAATGTGGATCACACCTGTGGGGATCAGTAATGAGAAAAGAATATGACCAGAGGCAGATTTACAATTAAATACATCGCGCCGTGACACATGGTCCCAACCAATGAGAGGGCGCCATACTGCCTGGTGGCTTTGGGGCACCAATCAGAGCCTGAAAGCTCTGAATTTACTGATATGCTCAAGCAATACAAATATAAAAATTGTCAGCAACAATGCAGAGTAACATCGGGCTCTGATTGGTGGAGATTCCGATGAGTGGGAAAACAGTGTACAAGATTGTTGGCTTTGAGGAAGAGAACAGCAGTAGCAAGAATCTCATATCCCTTTAACAGCAGCAGCCCAAGTTTCTTAACCAGGGCTGAGAAGACCAGATGGCCTGCCAGGCTACCTGGCCTTCTCAGTGAGCTTATCTTGAAGAGTGCGAACTTGCAAGGACCAAGCGAGGAAGGTAGGTGTTGGCTGGCAGTCACCAAGGAGAGCAGCGGGATGACTTTCAACCCCCATGTTATCGAGCAGAAGTGAGTTGCGGTTGTCGAGGGGAGCAGCGGGCTGATTCGACCAGGCCAGCAGGCCTGAGGAGGGCTGGCCAAGGAGTGAAGGGCAAGGTGAAGAGACCAGATAGCCAGGTAGGCAGCCAATAGGCCAGCGAGGCCATCACATGAGCAGGGTTAACTTGAGTGCCAGGCATGGCTGAGGGGGCAAGTGAGGATGAGGCTAAGGCCATACCAGAGCCCATCACCCAGTGAGCCAGCACAATGACGAGCAGTGAGCAGGGGAAACTTGAACCCGAGGGCTGAAGAGGACAAACAAAGCCTGCTTTTTAAGAGAATGAATTTGTTTAAATCAGTTTGGGTTCCACCAGAGCCATTCCACTCTGTACCTCATTGCAGTCTTGATCCAAACATGGACAAAAGAGCTGAACTCAAAAGGTGAGATAACAGTGACTTGCCTGGACATCAGGGAAGTATTTGACTGAGTTTTTTTAGTTGTGGGACATGGGCATCGTTGGCTGGTCAGCATTTATTGTCCGCCCCTAGTTGCCCAAGAGCAGTTGAGAGTCAACCACATTGCTGTGGCTCTGGAGTCACATGTAGGCCAGACCAGGTAAGGATGGCAGATTTCCTTCCCCGAAAGGACATTAGTGAACCAGATGGGTTTTTACAACAATTGACAATGGTTTCATGGTCATCAAACAACCCTAGCACAACTGATGTCAATGAGAGTCAAGCGGAAAATTCTCCATTGTTTGGAGTCATACCCAGCACAAAGGAAGATGTTATTGATTGTTGGAGGCCAAACATCTCCAGGTCACCACTGCAGGAGTTCCTCACGGTAGTGTTCTAGACTCAGCCATCTTCAGCTACTTCATCAGTAACCTTCCCTTCATCATAGGGTCAGAAATGGGGATGTTCACTGATGATTCCATAATGTTTGGCATCATTTATGATTCCTCAGATACTAAAGCAGTCCTAGTCGATATTGTTCAAATATGGACAATATCCAGGCTTGGGCTGACAAGTGGCAAGTAACATAAGAACATAAGAACATAAGAAATAGGAGCAGGAGTAGGCCATCTGGCCCTTCGAGCCTGCCCCGCCATTCAACAAGATCATGGCTGATCTGAAGCGAATCAGTTCCACTTACCCGCCTGCTCCCCATAACCCCTAATTCCCTTATCGATCAGAAAACGATCTACCCGTGATTTAAACATATTCAACGAGGAAGCCTCCACCACTTCAATGGGCAGAGAATTCCAGAGATTCACTACCCTCTGAGAGAAGAAACTCCCCCTCAACTCTGTTCTGAACTGGCCCCCCCTTATTTTGAGGCTGTGCCCTCTAGTTCTGGTTTCCCTTCTAAGTGGAAAGAATCTCTCCACCTCTATCCTATCCAGCCCCTTCATTATCTTATATGTCTCTATAAGATCACCCCTCATCCTTCTAAACTCCAACGAGTACAGACCCAATCTGTTTAATCTCTCCTCATAAGCTACACCCCTCATCTCCAGTATCAACTTGGTGAACCTTCTCTGCACTCCCTCCAAGGCCAATATATCCTTTCGCAAATAAGGGGACCAAAACTGCACACAGTACTCCAGTTGCGTCCTCACCAGTGCCTTGTACAGTTGCAGCAAGACCTCCCTGCTTTTATATTCTATCCCCCTCGCGATAAAGGCCAACATTCCATTCGCCTTCTTGATCACCTGCTGCACCTGCAGACTGAGTTTTTGCGATTCGTGCACAAGGACCCCCAGGTCCCTCTGCACAGTCGCACGATGTAATTTTTCTCCATTTAAATAATATTCCAATTTACTATTATTTCTTCCAAAGTGGATAACCTCACATTTGCTAACGTTATATTCCATCTGCCAGATCCTCGCCCACTCGCTCAGCCTATCCAAATCTCTCTGCAGACTTTCCGCGTCCTCCATGCAATTCGCTTTCCCACTCACCTTCGTGTCATCAGCAAACTTGAATACCCTACATTCAGTCCCCTCCTCCAGATCATCTATGTAAATGGTAAACAATTGAGGCCCCAGCACCGATCCCTGCTACACAAGTGTCAGGCAACAAAAGGGAATCTAAGTATCTCCCCTTGACATTGGATGGAATTACCATTAGACCATAAAATGTAGGAGCAGATGAAGGCCATTCAGCTCATTGAGTCTGTTCTGCCATTCAATGAGATCACTTTCCCACTCTATCCCCTCCAGGCCACTCACCATCCTGACTCGGAAATATGGCGTTGTTCCTTCTCAGTCTCTGGGTCAAAATAACAGCACCGTGGGTGTACCAACACCACAGGGACTGCAGCAGTTCAAGAAGGCAGTTCACCATCTCCTTGTCAAGGTGCGATTAGGACTGGACAATAAGTGCATCCCATGAACGAATAAATTTTTAAAAAATACGAGGGCTGTTTTGTTGTGAATGTAATTATCTTTTTCCTTTGAGGCTACTGGCCTCTTCAGTGGCTTGCACCTACTGCAGGAATACATTTTATAAAAATGTTAACCCAAAATTATTAATTCAATTATGTTTTTCTTTCAATCAAACAATGATAGGTTGTGATGCTGTGAATAAAGCTTTGATAACTTAAAGGAAGTGTTAATTAGATGTTGAGTAAATTAATTAAAGTTGCTCATTATCCACCTACTTTCCGCCCACCATTGCATATTTCTGAGGAATTTATGTGTACAATTCAAAATCTGTTCTGTCTGCACAGAATGGTAGAGTCTATGAAGAAAAACTGGGCAAAAGCATTTGTAAATCTGAAATATAAAACTGAAAATGTTGCCAATGAATAACAGATTGAGCAGTTCCTGATTGAATATATCTAAATTTATTAGAGTCACAGAATCGTGGAATTTTGCAGGACAAAAAGAGGCCCTTTGGCCTATAATGTCTCTCTGGCCATCAAGCATCGATCTATTCTAATCCCATTTTCCAGCACTTGGTCTGTAGCCTTGTATACATGGGCTGGAATTTTGCCATCCTGCCCGCCCCGGGAATCAGAGCAGGCAAGGGATGGACCATGGAAAGGTCCATTGACCTGGGGCGAGACTTTATGGTTTCTGGATGAGTGAGGTCATAAAATCCCGCCCATGGTGTTTCAAGTACTCATCCAAATGCTTCTTAAATGGTGTGAGGGTTCCCGCCTCTACCACCCTTTCAGGCAGTGAGGTCCAGATTCCCACCACCTTCTGGGTGAAAAATCGCCTCAGATCTCCTCTGCCCCTTACCTTAAAGCTATGCCCTCTGGTTACTGACCCCTCGACTAAAGGAAAAAGCTCCTTCCTATCCATTATGTCTCTCATAATCTAATACACTTCAATCACTTCCCCCCAAAGCCGAAGGAAAACAACCCCAGCCTAACCAGCTTCTCTTCATAGCTGAGACACTCCAACATCCTGGCGAATCTCCTCTGCATCTTTTCTGGAACAATCACATCCTTCATATAATGTGACGACAATACAGCACACAGTACTTCAGCTGTGGCTTAACCAACGTTTTATTCAGCTCTATCGTAACTTCCCTGCTCTTATAATATATCACCCTGCTAATAAAGGCAAGTATCACACTTTTAAGATGTACCTTGAAGCCTCACATAGTTCACCTACTATTTCACTCTGCTTAAATGGTGACAAGAAAGAAAAGATGAGAAGACTTCCATTTACATAACACCAATCATGATTACAAAAAGCCCCAAAGCTCGTTGCAGGCAATTTTGGTACATTATGAGGATAATCACTGTTGCAATACATTCCGGGTCTAATTTTCATTGGAAATGGCCAGGATTAATGAAGGTCAGAACTAATGAAGAGTTGACAAATCTTTCTATCCCAGGCGTGAGTTAACTTGCTGAGTTCTGTTTTTGTTCGTGCCTTAGATAAATCTGATAAATATGTAAGTCTGCTGAAAGCAAATCTGCTTAGTTTGGAATTCTGATAGACCATTAGATAATAAAAAAAGTTCACCTGTAAGTGTAAAGTTTTTTTATTAGTTGTCACACGTATGATTACATTAACACTGCAATGGAGTTACTGTGAAAATCCCCTGGTTGCCACACTCCAGCACCTGTTCGGCTAAACTGAGGGAGAATTTAGCACGGCCAATGCACCTAACCAGCACGTCTTTCGGACTCTGAGAGGAAACCGGGGCATCTGGAAGAAACCCACGCAGACATGGGGAGAACATGCAGACTCCGCACAGACAGTGACCCAAGCTGGGAATTGAACCCGGGTCCCTGGCGCTGAGAGGCAGCAGTGCTAACCACTGTGCCACCATGCCGCCCTCTGTAATATTAGTGCCTCCATATTCACTTGTGCTGTAAATAGGTGCCTGTGCTAAAAGGCAGTGTTGCAGATGTACGATGAAGAGTTTTGACGAAATGTTACTTCTCTCCACAGTGCAATGTGCCTAACTTACTGAATATTTTCAGGAATTTTCTGATGTTCATCAACGACTATCCACAATGACTCAAAATTGTACAAATTCACCCATGGTTATCTGAAAGTGCCTATAATCTGACAAGGGTATTAGGGGAGAGAGAATGGAGCCAACGTTGAATCTGGATGACCCTTCATCAGAGCTGGCTTCGTCAGTCAGCTCTGACGAAGGGTCATTCAGACTCGAAACGTTGGCTGTATTCTCTCTCCAGAGATGCTGTCAGACCTGCTGAGATTTTCCAGCATTGTTTGTTTTTGTTTTAGATTCCAACACTGCAGTATTTTGCTTTTAACTTAAGGATATTAGGGCTTTTTTAACTGCTAGTCATGGCTCAGCAGGTAACAATCCCATCTTTACCTCAGGAGCTCGTAGTTTCAAATTCCATTCTGGAGACTAAAGCACTAAGTCTCCATTGATATCCCAGGGCAGTACTGAGGGAGTGCCGCACTGTAGGCAGCGCTTTCTCTCAGATAAGGCCGCAATTCTCTGACCTCGCCTGTGGCTGGGATTTTCCAGTTCCGCTGCTGTGAATGACGTCACGCCAAATTCTGTGTTCTCGCTGGCAGCAGCGGTGGGGTGAACAAGATCAGAGAATTCCAGCCTAAGTAAAGGCACAGTCTGCCATTTTATGTGGATATTAAAGGTTCCATGACACCTCTGTCATGAGGGGCGGTACATTTTAGTCAGACAAATAAGGGGCCCCCGACACCTTGGCGAATAATAAGAATTAATGGGGTAAGGGTAGCAAAGGGATTTAGGGGCTCAAACACATTGGGGCAAGTGGGGGAGGGAGGATTTTCCACTGTTTATGGCTGATGGAAGTGGTTTTGGGAGAGGAAAATCCCGCGGGAAGCCCAAAATGTGATTTAAGCTGGTGGCATTTCCCACAGCAATTGTCCCCATCCTTCACCAATGATATAATGGGAGTGGTGCCTAGGCAGTGCCAGGGGACGGTGCTAGCGTTGGGGGGGGGGGGGGGGGGGGCCTGGGGGCAGAACTTTCCATGGGATGGTGTTCTGTGGATGCCATGGGGGATGGGGGGGAGTGTTCAATGGTGAGGTGGTGTTTGGGGGAGGGGTCTATTTTAAATTTTTTACATTGAGGTGCCTTTAAAAATTGCAATTTTTTTTTAAAGGGATCTTTTAAAACTTAAGCTGCTGGTCACAATCAAAGGCTGCCCTGCCAACGTTACATCATGGGTCCTGCCCCATCTTTTATTTTGGCTATGTGCCGAACAATATGGTGGGGCATTGCTAATTAGACACGTGCCCTCCATGCCCTTTTTCCTGCCTGCTGCGCAACTCTGCCTAAAAATAGGGAATTCAACCTATAAATCAGTAAAATTAGAGACAGGCGTTAATAAGGCCTTAAAAAAAATCACTGGAGATCAATACCAGAGAGGTAGAATAGGAAAGTATAATGACTTTAAAGTGAGAGGGGAGAGATACGAAAGGGTCCAGAGGGGTAATTTTTTCACACAGAGGGTGGTGAGTGCCTGGAACGAGCTGCCAGAGGTAGTAGTAGAGGCGGGTACAATTTTGTCTTTTAAAAAGCATTTGGACAGTTATATGGGTAAGATGGGTACAGAGGGATATGGGCCAAACGCAGGCAATTGGGACTAGCTTAGTGGTAAAAACTGGGCGGCATGGACAAGTTGGGCTGAAGGGTCTGTTTCCATGCTGTAAACCTCTATGACTCTATGACTTTAATGAGGCCCATGATGTGGACCTCTTAGAATACGAGATCCCAGATTAAGGGAGTAATGGCTTGTCCACTCACGCATGTGTACATAATGTGGAGTGTCAGGGTTGCTGACACTCTGGGTTTATAGTTTGTAAGAGGGAGTACCTCTCTGAGTGCTGCTTACTGTGTAAATCTAAATTTGGTGAAGGGACACTGGCCTCGGAAGAGTTATTTCAGAAAGCAGAGAGGTTATGTTAAACGTGCATATAACCCTGTTAAGATCACATTTTGAATACTGTGCACAATTTTGGCCTCCATATTAAAGAAGTGATTAGGGCACAGCAGAAAACACAGAAATGTTTTACAAGGAGGAATTGGGGCTCTTTTCAATTATGTTTCCTGTATTTCTGACCTTTTGTCATCTGCAAACTTCTGGAGGTCCTGAAAACAGCACTGCTGTCCCACAGTACCAGAGCCCCGGGTTCGATTCCCGGCTTGGGTCACTGTCTGTACAGAATCTGCACGTTCTCCCTGTGGCTGCGTGGGTTTCCTCCGGGTGCTCCGGTTTCCTCCCACAGTCGGAAAGACGTGCTGGTTAGGTCCATTGGCCATGTTAAATTCTCCCTCCGAACAGGCGCTGGAGTGTGGCGACTAGGGGATTTTCACTGTAACTTCATTGCAGCGTTAATGTAAGCTTACTTGTGACACTAATAAATAAAGCTCTATAAATGCAGGTTAATTTTAAGATGTAAAAGAGCCAAGGCATAAAACTGTTACTCATAAGTTTTATTGAAGATATGATATAGTTACAATAAGAAGTCTCACAGCACCAGGTTAAAGTCCAACAGGTTTATTTGGAATCACGAGCTTTCAGAGCGCTGCTTCATCATCTGAGGAAGGAGCAGCGCTCCGAAAGCTCGTGATTCCAAATAGACCTGTTGGACTTTAACCTGGTGCTGTGAGACTTCTTACTGTGTCCACCCCAGTCCAATGCCGACATCTCCACATCATGATATAGTTAGGAAGTGGATTACCGTACAACCTCTGGACCTTAGACCAACGGCAAGGTGGAGTGGCTAGGATTTTGTTAACAAAAATGAAGCTTTGTACAAAACCCATTTATAGTCAACCACCTTCATTTATGGAAATACAATTTTTCCATATTTGGGAGTAAAGGCTGGATTAATATGTTATGGATAGCCTCTGTGTCATGTGCAAGATGAGGTGGGAGAGACACCAGAGAAAATGTCTCACATAACACAATAGCAAATCAGTTACATAGCAAACTAAAAATGTGTTATGGAAAATACTTAGAAATGCACGACAATTCAAGTTTTATATTTTAGCTATATTGCAACCATTTGCAGCAACTGAATGAAGTTATAATTTTTGCAGCATTTAAATAGGATTAAATTACTACACCTGTTTATGTATAGAGTCGAATTTTGATTTGCATATGGAAAGGATTTCTCTCTCTCTCCCTACGATCCAAACTTATTTTGAATGCATAATCTAAGCAATTGCAGCCATCTCGTCCAAAAATTGCCCATTAAATCCTTGAATTACATGGCCTTAGTCAGGTAACAAAGTTGTTCTTTTTCCACCTACTGTGAGCTAAATTCCAATAGAAATGCTGCAGATGTACGCTCTGTCGGACATTTGGACATCACAGCTGGGAAGGAGCAAAGCAGGGCACATTTCGACCTGCTTTGCAAAACGTGCTAAGGGGTATTCATGGCGGTGGTGGTGGGCATGGTGGTGAATTGCATGGTAGTGCAGATCAGGACTCTCCAAGGAGTAGGTGCAGCTCCTTGTAGAATCATAGAGCAATACAGCACAGAAACAGGCCCTTCGGCCCAACCGATCCATGTCAACCATAGTGCCCTTCCAGCTAGTCCCAATTACCCATGTTTGGTCCATATCCCTCTAATCCTTTTCCATCAATGTACTTGTCCAAATGCTTTTTAAATGTTGCTCTTGTATCTGCCTCAACCACCTTCTCTGGCAGCTCATTCCATATACCCTCTGCGTGAAGAAATTGCCTGTCAGGTCCCTTTTAAATCTCTCCCCTCTTACCTTAAACCTATGCCCTCTAGTTTTCAACTCCCCTTCCCTGGGAAAAAGATTATCTGCGTTCATCCTATCTATACCCCTCATGATTTTATACACTTCAATAAGGTCACCCCTCATTCTCCTACATTCCAAGGAATAACGTCCAAGCAACCTCTCCCTCTAATTCAGGCCCACTACTCCTGGCAACATCCTCATTGACAGTTTATCAATGTCTTTCCTATAACATAAGAACATAAGAACTAGGAGCAGGAGTAGGCCATCTGGCCCCTCGAGTCTGCACCGCCATTCAATAAGATCATGGCTGATCTTTTCGTGGACTCAGCTCCACTTACCCGCCCGCTCAGGGTGACCAAAACTGTATCTTTCTGAATGAAATGTGCTGCAGCTGCTGCCAGTCACCCCCAGTGCATTACATGCTATTGTAGAAAGCTATTTCCAAGATGTACGCAAAATATCCCACAGATTGTTTAATCAATACAAGTTTTCCCAATTGCACTCAACTTGTTCATGAGTGAGAAAGCACTGGAATTGCCCACGGCAATGGAGATGGAGGGCTACAATGAAAACTATTTACTGTAATGCCGTGGATGAGATGAGATGGCGGATCACATACTTTGGGATAAGCATATGCACATTCTTTATACTATACATCCCACTGCACATTTTCAGCTGCAAGGGATTTAATATTTTTCCTTTTATAAACAACATAATAATTTATTTATTTTTCCTCATGCATGGTGGCATGCATGGCAACAGTGGTTAGCCAGGGGCCTGGGTTCGAATCCGGCCTTGGGTGATTGTCTGCGTGGAGTTTGCTCATTCTCCCCGTGTCTGCATGGGTTTCATCCGGGTGCTCCGGTTTCCTCCCACAGTCCAAAGATGTGCAAGTTAGGTGGATTGGCCATGCTAAATTGGCGCTTAGTGTCCTAAAATGTGCAGATTAAATGGATTAGCCAGGGCATATGTGTGAGGTCACAGGGTTAGGGTGGGGGCCTGGGTAAGATATTCTGTCAAGGAGTTGGTGCAAACTCGATGGGCCAAGTGGCCCCCTTCTGCACTGTAGGGATTCTATGATTCCACACTTGCCAATTCTAACCCCAGGAGGATCACACAATTATCATCTTGACACATTGTGGGACTTTCAAGTCTTATGGCTCCTTTGGATAGCTCGGAGAACATTTTAGAAAGTTATTCTTCCTCTAGGAATGCAGAAAGCAAAGGAAAAAGCAACCACACTTTTGATGTCATTTTTCAAGGAGTTGCAATCACGTTGGTGTATGGGTCAATAGGACAAGAACAAAAGTGATGCCAACATCAGTGGGAGGTTGGAACAGAATCAATAGAGAAATTGAACTTGGTAATAGACCATTTATTCTGCTCGTTCAATATCTACATGTGGGAACTATTGTAAAGTAAAATTTATTTATTAGTGTCAAAGTAGGCTTACATTCACACTCCGATGAAGTTACTGTGAAAATCCCCCAGTCGCCACACTCCGGCGCCTGTTCGGATACACTGAGGGAGAATTTAGCACGGCCAATGCACCTAACCAGCACATCTTTCGGACTGGGAGGAAACCGGAGCACCCGAAGGAAACCCACGCAGACACAGGGATAACGTGCAAACTCCACACAGACAGTGACTGAAGCTGGGAATCGAACCCAGGTCCCTGGCACTGTGAGGCAGCAGTACTAACCACTGTACCACTGTGCCGCCCTCTACTGTGCTGCCCTATTGATCAGGAATGAATGGACAATAACAGTGTGCGAATTCCAGTTACTGGGCATAAGAAATCTGGCGGGGACATGATACCAGTAGAAAAGTTATTACACAAACCTAAAAACCTACAGGTGAATCATCAGACTGATTTGAATTAAATTTACATCATTTACCTAATATTATTTTCTGGACATGTTGCAGTGATAACAGCAATTTAAAATAAACAAGCGAAGATATGATGGTGACCATTTTAACTTTTAATGGTTCAAAATCAGCAATATTGGACGGCTGAACCTTTTTCTATTTTCCTTTGCATTGAAGTTATCTCTGCTATAATATCACCAAAAGTTAAAATTACCTTGATGTTTGTGGTACTTGTCACTTTAAGACCAACCTGCTTCCATAAGGGTCAGGTTTTTGATTTGATTTGATTTATTATTGTCACATGTATTAACATACAGTGAAAAGTATTGTTTCTTAAACGTTATGCAGACAAAGCATACCATTCATAGAGAAGGAAATGAAAGAGTGCAGAATGTAATGTTAAAGTCATAGATAGGATGTAGAGAAAGATCAATTTAATGCGATGGCAGCAGGGAAGAAGCTGTTCTTGAGTCGGTTGGTACATGACGTCAAACTTTTGTATCTTTTTCCTGATGGAAGAAGGTGGAAGAGAGAATGTCTGGGGTGTGTGGGGTCTTTAATTATGCTGGCTGCTTTGCAGAGGCAGTGGGAATTGTAGACAGAGTCAATGCATGGGAGGCTGGTTTGCATGTTGGATTGGGCTACATTCACAACCTTTTGTAGTTTCTTGCCATCTTGGGCAGAGCAGGAGACACACCAAGCTGTGATACAACCAGAAAGAATGCTTTCTATGGTGCATCAGTAAACATTGGTGAGAGGTGGTCTGAAGAACCAGTCAACACCTTGTTTGGGGAATCTCTCTTGAGGGGGAGTTTTCCCAGTTAAAAAGCTTATACTATGAACTACCTCAAGGCAAGCAGCAAATGAAGTAACCTTGTAAATAAGGTTTGTTTGTTCAACTTAAGAAACTTCAGGGAGTAAATCCTCACAATGTTTAAATAATCTTATCATATCTTTAATAATCTTACCAGCATCTGCTTTCATTTCATTCACTAGGTTGATTCCGGAGTTGAGAGGGTTGGCTTATGAGGAGAGACTGAGTAGATTGGGACCACACTCATTGGAATTCAGAAGAATGAGGGGAGATCTTACAGAAACAGAGAAGGTTCTGAATGGAATAAATAAGATAGAAGCAGGGAGGTTGTTTCCACTGGCAGGTGAAACTGGAACTAGGGGGATGGCTTCAAAATAAGGGGGAGCAGATTTAGGACTGAGTTGAGGAGGAACTTCTTCACCCAAAGGGTTGTGAATCTGTGGAATTCCCTGCCCAGTGAAGCAATTGAGGCTACCTCATTGAATGTTTTTTAAGGCAAGAATAGATAAATTTTTGAACAGTGAAGGAATTAAGGGTTATGTCAAGTGGGCAGTTAAGTGGAGCTGAGTCCACGAAAAAGATCAGCCAATATCTCATTGAATGGCGGAGCAGGCTTGAGGGGCCAGATGGCCTACTCCTGCTCCTAGTTCTTATGTCCTTATTTACAATGTGCTCAAAGTGCCGTTCAGCGGCCACAGAGTGCAGGTCAAGCCCCAAAGTCTTTCAACTGCTGGCCTGAGTGCATTCAGATGGTTGTAAACACCCCGCCCCCCCCCCGCCCCCCGGCTCCTTCTTCTCCAATGTGCGAGCTTCCACTCGCTCAATTGGGGAACTCATATTCTACAAGGCCCATGGGGAGATCGATGGACGATCTTCCATGGCCATCTTAACAGCATCCCATGGACAGAGAGGCAGGTCAAGTGAAAAGCTGTGGCTAAAAGATCAGTTATATTGGCTGCCATTACAAATGTCAACAAGATCAGGAAGTTAAAATGAGACAGAGACAGATTCTATTGCTAAGACTTCATTGCTAAGTTTTATAGAGAGAGAGCAGGCTTGCAATCAATGCTGAATGGGACCTGACTCTGGAGATGTTGGATATTAACCCTGTTGGTTGCTGATGAACCTTGTGTGGAAAATGGCCCCAGAGCAACTTAGGATACCTAAAAAAAAAATGGCCAAAGCACTGAACAATGAGAATGTCAAAACTTGTTATGAAGGCACTCATTTTCCTGTCCTGCCCGCCACAAGAATCGTAGTGGATGGGTCGCGGACCATGCAGAAGTCCATTGACCTCAGGTGGAATTTTCCAACCTTGAGGTGAGCGCAGCTGGAAAATCCCACCCAAAGAGTGACCATTTTTTGCATAGCAAGCTCCAAGATCCACCATGACTTGAATCAATTTGTTTTTAATTCCGCTAAAGCTGGCAAACCCGAGCCAAAACATTTAAGAGAACTCTTTAGAATGGTGTTGAGGGATTCCCTACATCAACCTGACCCTCTCCAGAGTGACCCTTCCTTCCTGAAGGACAGCACTTTATGACAATGTAAAAAGTTGAAGTTTAAGGTTTATGTATCAGTCACAAGTAGGCTTACATGAATACTGCAATGAAATGACTGTGAAAATCCCCTGGTTGCCACACTCCGGCACCTGTTCGGGTGGAGTGTGGAGTTTGCACGTTCTCCCTGTGTCTGCGTGGGTTTCATCCGGGTGCTCTGGTTTCCTCCCACAGTCTGAAAGACATGCTGGTTAGGTGCATTGGCCATGCTAAATTCTCCCTCTGTGTACCCGAACACTCCGGCACCTGTTCGGGTACACAGAGGGAGAATTTAGCATGGCCAATGCACCTAACCAGCATGTCTTTCAGGCTGTGGGAGGAAACCAGAGCACCCGGATGAAACCCACGCAGACACAGGGAGAACGTGCAAACTCCACACAGACAGTGACCCAAGCCGGGAATTGAAGCCAGGTCCCTGGGGCTGTGAGGCAACAGCACTAACCATTGTTATTGGTAGCTGGTTTAAGACACAGATTTTAAAAAAGGCATGATATTGAGCTGAAGTTTCAACTTGAGACCAAAGAGCAACAATTGCTACCAACTGAGAGATGCTGACATGCAATAATAAAAATAAAAATTGGTGTCTGGCTAGGATTCCTTAATCTTTAATACATTTGAAAGTGGTAGAGGGAGTAATTTAGCACTTGCACATTCTGAAATAAATGGAATTTAAAATATTCTGGCAGCTCTTCTGGAGAAAAATAACTCCTCATAAAAAATGCAGTGCAGCAACTGTCAGGATCTGAGGGCATACTTTATTCTGAAGTCTCATTGCAAACTTCTAAGTGCAGAAAGGTGTGGAAACACTCGGCAAAGAATGCGAGAAAATTTGGAATTGGAAGAAGCCCATTCAGCCCATCAAACCCACCAGGCAGGATTTTCCGACTGCACTGTCCCCTAAACTGGAAAATCCCACCCGAAGTAAACGTACCTTTGCTTGGTCCCCACCCCCCCTCCCCTCTCCCCGCCCGCTACGATTCCCATGGTGGGCGGGACGGGAAGATTTCCCCATTGAATCCGCAGATCATTTTTTGAAGATCGTGTATTGGTGGATTTGACGCATGGAATACTCTGCAAAGTTTCACTCTGACCTCCCCACTCCCCCAGTAGAGAGAACCAAGCAAGTCTTCAAAATATCCATTCTTCTGTTCTCTATTATTGTTTTCCTGACTGCTGACCATTCCCGGAGCAACTGCATGAGCCAGTTACTTGCATTTCATTGAATCATAGAATCCCTACAGTGCAGAAGGAGGCCATTTGGCCCATCGAGTCTGCACCGACTACAATCCCACCCAAGCCCTATTCCCGCAACCCCATGTATTTATCCTGCTAATCCCCCTGATAATAGAATCAATTTAGCATGGCCAATGAACCTAACCTGTACATCTTTGGGCTGTGGGAGAGAACAGGAGCACCCAGAGGAAACCCACGCAGACATGGGGAGAACGTGCAAACTCCACAAAATCCATTCAGTATTAATGGGGGTGGGAGAGAAACAAAGATTGTTATTTTACTTCATGTTGTAAAGACTAGATTTCAAAAAAATGGCAAAGTGTTTTTGCTATGCTGACCACTAAGGCCACGAGGGAATCATCAATAGACCTACCCGTGGGCTTTATGGGGTATGGGATGTCTTATTGAGTGAGTGGGGATCACCCCACGAGAAGCAGCCAGTGGGGATTTTCAAACCTGTAATTATATCTGGACTGGAGTTGTAGGTCCTGAAGTGAAGATCACAAAACACTGTCAAAGGACACAGCCACGGCATTGTTTCAGGAGCAGGCAAAAACAGTGCTGCCTAGGAAGAAAACAGAGGCTGGTACCTGAGCATACCTTGCAGGTATTCACCCCTTCCTTCCAAAGTCATGGACACTACAATAGAATCGTATTGCAACAATGAAAGTTGCCGTGATAATGGTGGAATTACTAGTAATTGGCCATCCAAAGAACAAGGAACGGTACAGCACAGGAACTGGCCCTTCAGCCCTCCAAGTCTGCACCGATTACGTTGTCCTATCTAGACCAGCTGCTCGTATCCCTCTATTCCCCGTCTGTTCATGTGTCTCTCCAGATAAGTCTTAAATGTCACTAACGTATCTGCCTCAACCACCTCACTTGGCCGTGCATTCCAGGCCCCCACCCCCCGCTCTGTGTAAAAAACTTCCCCCGCACATCTCCACTGAACCTTTCCCCCCTTATCTTGAACTTGTGCCCCATTGTAATTGTAATTTCTGCCCTGGGAAAAAGCTTCCAACTGTTCACCCTATCCATACCCCTCATGATTTTATAAACCCGCTATCAGGTCGCCCCTCAGCCTCCGTCTTTCCAGGGAGAACAATCCCAGTTTATTCAAACTCTCCTCATGGCCAATGCCCTCCATACCAGGCAACATCTTGGTAAACCTTTTCTGTACTCTCTCCAAAGCCTCCACGTCCTTCTGGTAGTGTGGTGACCAGAATTGGACGCAGTATTCCAAATGTGGCCGAAACCAACATTTTACATAACTGAAACATAATTTGCCAACTTTTATACTCGATGTCCCATCCAATGAAGAAAAGCATGCCATATGCTTTCTTCACCACCTTTTCCACCTGTGCTGCCACCTTTAAGGATCTGTGGACCTGTACTCCCAGATCTCTCTGTGTGTCTATGCTCCTGATGGTTCTGCCATTTATTTTAAAGCTCTCACCTGAATTGGATCTACTAAAATGCAACACCTTGAAGATGGCAGTGGATACAGGAGCCGCAGTCTCCATTATGGAAGAACAGGCCAGTCATAACTTTTCCCCCACACATCTCCACTGAACCATTCCCCCCTTACCTTGAACTTGTGCCCCCTTGTAATTGTAATTTCTGCCCTGGGAAAAAGCTTCCAAATGTTCACCCTATCCATACCCCTCACAATTTTATAAACTTCTATCAGGTCACCCCTCAGCCTCTGTCTTTCCAGGGAGAACAATCCCAGTTTATCCAAACTCTCCTCATAGGCAATACTCTCCATACCAGGTAAACCTTTTCTGTATTCTCTCCAAAGCTTCCACGTCCTCCTGGTAGTGTGGTGACCAGAATTGGACACAGTTGGGCATCCAGTTCCTGAGGTTAGAAGATACAAAGGCCAGACTAGCCACCAACAAAGGGGATCCTTTACAAAGAAAAGGCACCGCGGTGGCCCCAGAGGCTTATAGACATCTCCCACTTATCGTTGTACGGGGGTCAGGGGGGCGGTGGGGAGAGGGGCATGGACCAAGGAGAAATTGGTCCATCTCCAGCAGATTCAGCTCAACTGGTTAGAGATATTCAGGCTAGACATGGGGGGCTGTATGTAGTCATCAGTAGATACCCTGGAGAGTTTTCAAGAGGGCCTGGGGAAAGTAGAAGATGCCAAGACCAAGATTCATGTTGACCTTGATGATACACCTAGGTCCACCAGAGCCATGCTGGAGAAAGTGAAAACTGAATTAGAGGCACTGACCCCACGATAGAGAAGTATGGATCCTGAGATGGAGGCTGAAGAACTGAGCCTCTGAGCTGAAGCCGAACCTGAGGAGGAACCTGCTTCAAATCCTGCAACGCTCCCTCCGAAAAAGATCCCCTGTTTGGACTACAACACCTGAGCCAGCCCCACCTTCAACAGACCTACACCCGAGCAACAACGACGGTAAGGACGTCCTCACGGTGGGTATGCCGGGAGAGACAAGGACCTAAGACGGGAGGGATGTTATGATGACCAGGAAAGCCATGGGGGATCATCAATAGATCTACCCTTGTGCATCGTGGACTACCATATTGAGTGAGTGGAATGCCCAATGGGAAGCAGCCAGTGAGGGTTTTTTACCTGGGCCGGAGTTGTAGGTGAAGACCACCTGACTGTAAGCTGCGGATGCAACCTTTTCCTCTGGTTCACAATAAAGGGAATTGGTGACAGGAAAATGGCTTTTGGCTGATAAGAGAACAAAGAGTTGGCGTAAATGGGTCTTTTTCTGATTGGCAGTCAGCAACTAGTGGGGTTTGACAGGGATCTGTGCTAGGACCCCAACTGTTCACATTATATATCTATGATTTGGAAGAGGGAATTAAATGTACTATCTCCAAGTTTGCAAATAATGCAAAGTTGAGTGGGAGGGTGAGCTGTGAGGAGGATGCAGAGATGCTTCAGCGTGATTTAGACAGGGTGGATGTGTGGGCATATGCATGGCAGATGCAGTATAATGTGGATAAATGTGAGGTTATCCACTTCGTTAGCAATAATAGAAAGACAGATGATTACTTGAATGGATGTAAATTGAAAACGGTGGATACTCAGTGAGACATTGGTGTTCTTGTGTGACCACTAATCTGGACACCACCGCCATTGGGAACATTCTTTCTGAATCTACCCTGTCTAAGCCTGTTAGAATTTTATAAGTTTCTATGAGATCCCCTCTCACTTTTCTAAATTCCAGTATGTAGCAAACATAGAAACTAGAAGCAGGAGTAGGCCATCTGGTCCTTTGAGCCTGCTTTGCTACTCATTTTGATCATGGCTGATGGTCGAATTCAATATCCTGATCCCCCCATATCCCTTGATCCCTTTAGCCCCAAGAGCTATATCTAATTTCTTCTTGATATCAGGTAACATTTTGGCCTCAAATATGTTCAGTGATAGTGAATGCCACACATTCACCACTCTCCGGGTGAAGAAATTCCTCCTCACCACAGTTCTAAAAGGTTTACCCCTTATCCTCAAACTATGACCCTCAGTTCTGGACTCCCCCACCATCAGGAACATTCTTTCTGAATCTACTCTGTCTAATCCTGTTAGAATTTTATAAGTTTCCATGAGATCCCCTCTCACTCTTCTAAACTCCAGTGACTATAGAACATAGAACATAGAACATTACAGCGCAGTACAGGCCCTTTGGCCCTCGATGTTGCGCCGACCAGTGGAACCAATCTAAAGCCCCTCCAATCTACACTATTTCAATATCATCCATATGTTTATCCAATAACCATTTGAATGCTCTTAATGTTGATGAGTCCACTACTGCTGCAGGCAGGGCATTCCACGCCCTTACTACTCTCTGAGTAAAGAACCTACCTCTAACATCTGTCCTATATCTCTCACCCCTCAATTTAAAGCTATGTCCCAACTGACTTTAGTCTCTCCTCATGTGACTGACCTGCCATCCCAGGAATCAGCTTGATGAACCTTCGCTGTACACCCTCTATGGCAAAGACATCCTTCCTCAAATAAGGACACCAAAACTGCACACAATACTCAAGGATTGGCCTCACCAACACCCTATACAATTGCAGTAAAACATCCCTATCCCTATATTTAAATCTTCCCGCTATGAAGGCCAACATACCATTTGCTTTCTTTACTGCCTGATGTACTTTCAGCGACTGATAGAAAAAGACACCACGTCTCGCTGCGTATTCACTTCTTTCAGGTTAGAAGCAAATTGTACTCTACAGATATGCAGTCCCTACTGTATTTAGTTGATATTTCTATGTTTCCAAAGGGAACAAAAAACATCATGAAGAGAGAAGTGAAAACCATATCCATCTGTTTACAGCCGCTACTCCGTCAAGGGCTCTGCCTGGCCTACACTGAATATCTGACAAACTAATCCCAAAACAGAAACTCAGCACCATGTAAAGTTTTCATTTTTCACATTTGTTTCCTGATTTCTGTGTACGAAATTTCCTTTCACATTTCCATGTCCCTGAAAATGCTTTTTTTGCCCACTGATTTGGTGGAATGATTTGCAGTTTTATTTTGACCTTTTATTATTTTCCTTTTTTTTGGTGGCACAGTGGTTAGCACTGCTGCCTCACAGCGCCAGGGACCCGGGTTTAATTCCGGCCTCGGGTCACCGATTGTGTGGATTTTGCACATTCTCCCCATGTCTGCATGGGTTTCCTCCGGTTGCTCCGGTTTCCTCCCACAGTCCAAAGATGTGCGGGTTAGGTGGATTGGCCATGCTAAATTGCCCCTTAGCATCAGGGGAATTAGCAGGGCAAATGTGTGGGGTTGTGGGAATAGGGCCTGGGTGGGATTGTGGTCGGTGCAGACTTGATGGGCCAAATGGCCTCTTTCTGCATTGTAGGGATTCTATGATTCCATGATATGTCAAATATATAAATGCCAGTCCACACTGTTCACATTGAAGCCATTTAGTTATCAGTTATTCTGTGGTGGATGTATTGTATAACTGGGCATGTTCAGCTGACAATCTCGCAGCAGTGCTGCCAATTATGAGATTGTAATGCAGCCATGGAGAAGGAACAGCCTCGATTGATATCAAATGCACACCTTCAAAGCAGCACAATTAGCTTCCAAGATGACTTTGGGCTTTATCTGTTGCATTCCAATTCTGTGGTGAAAGAAGATGGGAAGAAGTTTCATCCTAAATTGTAACTGGATTGAATTCAATGGATTCTACTTTGGAGACTGGAAGAATTTCAATGATCACTCTCGCTGGGTGAGTGAGTGATCGAGTGAGTGGGTGGGTAAATGGGTGAGTGGGTGGTGGGACAGGAGTGGGTAGTCGGGTTGGGGGGGGGGGTAGTCTGGTCAGGGCGAGAGGTTGTTGGTTGGTTTGGGTTGGGGAGGTCAGGAGATAGTAAGTTGGGGAAGTGGGTGTTGGCGGGGTTGGCGGTGGGAAAGAGTCAGGTCAGGGGAGTGTAGTCAGGTCAGGGGTGTGATTTTCGAGGTGTAATCAGGTTGGATCAGTGGGGGGGTTAGTTGGGTCAATTCCTTGTTGGGTATATTCAGCTCGGGAAGTTTGGAGTATGCTTAAAGGGCCGAATGGCCTACTCCTGCTCCTATTTTCTATGCTTCTATTTTGATGTGTTGATAGATTCAGATAGAAGAATCATAGAATCATAGGAACTCTACAGTGTAGAAGGAGGCCAAAACGCCAATTGAGTCTGCAGTGACAACAATCCCCCCAGACCCTATCTCCATACCCCATTTATTCACCCCGCTAATCCCTCTAACCTATGCATCCCAGGACACTAAGGGACAATTTAGCATGGCCAATGCACCTAACCTGCACATAGAACCATAGAACCATAGAAACCCTACAGTGCAGAAAGAGGCCATTTGGCTCATCGAGTCTGCACCGACCACAATCCCACCCAGGCCCCACCCCCATATCCCTACATATTTTACCCGCTAATCCCTCTAACCTACGCATCTCAGGACACTAATTTTAGCATGGCCAATCAACCTAACCCGCACATCTTTGGACTGTGGGAGGAAACCGGAGCACCCGGAGGAAACCCACGCAAACACGAGGAAAATGTGCAAACTCCACACAGACAGTGACCCAAGCCAGGAATCGAACCCAGGTCCCTGGAGCTGTGAAGCAGCTGTGCTAACCACTGTGCTACCCTTTGGATTCTGGGAGGAAACCGGAGCACCCGGAGTAAAACTACGCAGACATGGGGAAAACATGCAAGCTCCATACAGACAGTCACCCAAGCTGGGAATTGAACCCTGGTCCCTGGAGCTGTGAAGCAGCAGTGCTAACCACTGTGCCACCTTGCCGCCCCTGATGAAGTGGGACAGGAGGAGTCTAAACGCTGGTATAAATCTTATGGACTGAAAGATGTGTTTCTATGCTGTAAATACTTTGCGGTTTTGTCATACTATGAATAAAAGCCACCTAGTTCTAAAACGAGGGCTGCTTGCCCAATTTGCATCCTTTCAGACTTTCACCACAAGGGTTGATTTTCAAATACGACTAATGATTTGTAATTCACTAATGGCCAACATGCACAGGCTTCCAAATAAGGAGGATGACCCTGAGAGTGAAGGCCCCCAGTGGGCGAACCATATTCTCCACACCATGTTTTAGTGAGAAAACACTCATTAGATGTTTAACACAAACACTACGAGTGGTAATAGCACAGCTCATATTTCATGTAATTAGAGCCCTATTGTTGTTTGGTGTCAATTAATTACAGTGGCTTGCCTGAAAATAGTTATTTATTTATCAGGCGGTTGTCATTTAAGATTGTGCTTAGATTCAACTGATTGGCACTTGGGTTTTGTGTGGACTTCTGCTCACAGGAAACTTAACTGTTCAAGATCTTCAAGGCAGAACCAGTGTCAGGTGGGGGAATTGTATCGTGAATTTTTCTAACCCATCAGCTCAGATTGAAACCAGTGTGTATTCAGGGGAGACGGGAGCAGCTGGTGAACAGGGGAAATAGGTTACGAGCTTGTCTGGCTTCCGTGAAATCAAATCCTCGCAGCTGCTAACAACGCAGATGATAAGAATTCCTCTCAGGAGTCTTATCTGTGAGATTGGAATCGGGAAAGGCTAGGAGCTTTTCAGAAGGCATTGCTATCGCGGCCGTTTTTAATTTTTTTTCCACCGATCGCGAAACGGTGGAACTACCTTCAGCTCCCAAAAGTTAATTTCCAATTATCCAACAGTCAGGAGAAAATAGGGGTCACGGTGGAGGGGAGCTGGAGGAAATTGTATCGACTTTCATTGATGATATACTTTTTTGGAATTGGCAAGGGACAATTTTATTTGTACAGGAATAATGTCATGGAATTGATGGGTTTTGGCTTTTCGAAAGCAATCTTTTTTTTAACATGCCAAGAAGCGACGCTATTTCTGAAAAATCAGAATAAGGAAAATTCCCAAATATATGGAAATATATAAACTATACCAAACTCTCAAATATAGGAGGATGAAACTCATTGTGGGAGGCTCATAGAGTCATCGAGGGCTACAGCACATAAAGGCCTTTCGGCCCATCGAGTCTATGCTGGTCAAAGACAAATCACCCAACTATTCTAATCCCATTTTCAGCACTTAGTCCATAGTCTTATATGCCTTGACATCCCAAGTGCACATCTAAATGCTTCTTAAATGTTATGAGGGTCTCTGCTTCCCCCACCCTTTCAAGCAGTAAGTTCCAGACTCCCACCAACCTCTGGGTGAAAACATTTTTCCTCAAATCCCCTCGAAACGTCCTGCCCCTTGCCTTAAATCTGTGCCCCCGATCATTGATCCCCCCACCAAGGGGAGAAGTTTATTCCCGTCTACTCTACCTATGCCCCTCATAGTTTTATACATCTCAACCCCCCCCTCTGCCTCCTCTGCTCCAAGGAAAATGACCCCAGTCTATCCAATCTCTTTTCATAATGGGAAATACTGGTGGGACTGGACATTATAATGAACTGTGGTGATGTTTCCTCCCAACTGAGATCTCATTCCAAATCTAACCTGTGGCTAAGGTAAGGAAAGCTTCGTGTTTTTAAAGTTTATTTATTAGTGTCACAAGTAGGCCTACATTAACACTGCAATGAAGTTACTGTGAAAATCCCCTAGTCGCCACACTCCGGCGCCTGTTCGGATACACTGAGGGAGAATTTAGCATGGCCAATGCACCTAACCAGCACGTCTTTCGGACTGTGGGAGGAAACCGGAGCACCCGGAGGAAACCCACGCAGACACGGGGAGAGCGTGCAGACTCCGCACAGACAGTGACCCAAGCTGGGAATCGAACCCGGGGCTCTGGAGCTGTGAGGCAGCTCCAGTATTTTCATGACTTCCAGACATTTGCAGATGACAAAAAGCTCAAAAATACAGGAAAGCTGATTAAAGAGAGTCCCGATTCCTCCTAGTAAAACATTTCTGTGTCTCCTGCTGTGCCTCAATCACTTCTTTAATATGGAGGCCAAAATTGTGCACCGTACTCGAAATGCGATCTTAACAGGATTATATGCACGTTTAACATAACCTCTCTGCTTTCTGAAATAACTCTAACCACTGTGCCACCGTGCTGCCCCTTGTTGCTTAAAAGGGTCTGACTAAATGGAAGAAATTTGAGACTCTAAAGCTGCTGGCTGGTGAACATAATTTAGGAAAGAGTTCTTTCATGTTGCACTGACATTACCAGGATCAATCATGAGGCCACATGAATGAGGCTAAATTGTGTTGGTATGAGATTGTGACATGTTCAGGGCACACACTCTGGTTAATGTGTAAATTTGCGAACAGGTTTAGATGATGAAGAGATAATCTGTGACAACACCTTATATTTATATAGCGCCTCGAAAATTTCCAAAGCATTCCACAGGAGCATTACGAAACAAGGTATAGTACCAAGTCATAAAGCAGATATTAGGTCAAAGGACCCAAAAGCTTAGGTTTTAAGAAGTGTCTGAAAAGTGGGAAAGTGAGGTAGAGAGATGGAGGCAGGGAACTCCAGAGCTTGGCACCAACGATGGGCCATTTATGATTGGGATTGGACAAGAGGATAGAATTAGAGGAATGCAGATGCAAACAAATCCCATTTGTACATGGTATCATTTTACCGGAAAAGCCGGCTTTACGGAATGAAAGCGATTGGGTTACAAACCAACAATTGGTGCTGGCTGCTGCCTCAACTACGAACAATTCCCTGTGGAGGAAAGCAGAGAGAGCGGACTTTTAAGGAGCACATTTGTGCTTATCAGGAGTGAATCCTCGGAAGACGTTTTCTTCAGGTACAGGCAGATCACTGGGATGAATGTGACGGAGACAAATGGACCTATTATAATTTTTGGCCCTCCAAGCTTGCGCCGATCATGATGTCTGCCTAAACTAAAACCTTATGCACTTAGGGAGTTCGTATCCATCCATTCCCATCCTATTCATATACTCACCTAGATGCCCCTTAAATGCTGCAATCGTACCTGCTCCCACCACCTCCCCTGGCAGCGCATTCCAGACATTCACCATCCTCTGTATAAAAAACTTGCCTTGCACATCTCCTCTAAACGTTTCCCCAAGCACCTTAAACTTATGTCCCTTACACTTGACTTTTCTACCCTAGGAAAGATAATCTGTCCATGCCACAGATAATCTTGTAAACCTCTATCAGGTCACCCCTCAACCTCCATCATTCCAGTGAGAACAAACCAAGTTTGTCCAACCTTACCTCATAGCTAATACCCTCCAGACCAGGCAACATTCTGGTAAACCTCTTCTGTACCCTCCCCAAAGCATCCACACCCTTCTGATAGTGTGGCGACCAGAATTGTCACAAGATTCCAAATGAGGCCTAACTAAGGTTCTGTACAGCGCAACCTGACCTGTCAAGTTTTATACTCAATGCCCCAACCGATGAAGGCAAGCATTCTGCATGCCTTCTTGACTACCTTATCCACCTGCATTGCCACTTTCAGTGATTGGCTGGGAAATTAATGGTTCTCCATCTCTCCCCTAAACAATGTTAAAAAAGTACCTGTAACTGAAATGGAGGAGGTTGGAGTTCACTACAAGACCAGGACTTAATGTCACTGGTGCAGGAGCTGCGTCCTCCATAGCATATTGAAAATAGAAGCAGGAGTAGACCATTCAGCCTTAGCGGCTGCTCCGCCATTCATTCTGATCAAGGCTGATCATCAAATTCAATATCGTGATCCTGCCTTCCCCCTCATATCCCTTGATCCCTTTAGCCCCAACAGATATATCTAATTTCTTCTTGAAATCACACAACGTTTTGGCTTCAACTACTTTCTGTGGGAGTGAATTCCACACACGCACCACTCTCTGGGTGAAGACATTTCTCCTGACCACAGTCCAAAAATGTTTACCCCTTATCCTCAAACTGACCACTAGTTCTGGACTCTCCCACCATCAGGAACATTCTTTCTGAATCTATCCTGACTAATCCTGTTAGAATTTTACTAGTTTCTATAAGATTTCCTCTCACTCTTCTGAAGTGCAAAGAATAGAATCTTAACCGACTTAGTCTCTCCTCATATGACAGACCTGTCATCCCAGGAATCAGCCTGGTAAATCTTCGCTGAACTCCCTCTATAGCAAGGGTATCCTTCCTCAGATAAGGACACCAAAACTGCGCACAATATTCTCCAATGCCTGTATATTCTTTGTATAATATGCAACATGGTAAACATCCATGTCTGTGTGGAGTCTGCACGTTCTCCCCGTGTCTGCGCGGGTTTCCTCCGGGTGCTCCGGTTTCCTCTCACAGTCCGAAAGATGTGCTGGTTAGGTGCACTGGCCATGCTAAATTCTCCCTCAGTGTACCTGAACAGGTGCTGGAGTGTGGCAACGAGGGGATTTTCACAGTGAATTCATTGCAGTGTTAATGTAAGCCTACTTGTGACTAATAAATAAATAAACTTTTTAAACTATTAAAACTTTAAAACATTAATATTAATGACAGGGTAGATGGTAATGTAGTTTCAATCAACTTCTGGCTCAGAAAGAGAACAACTTTGATTTGCGAGTAATTTTTGAATGCAGAGAATTCCTTTCCAAGATTATATATTTTCTTTAATTTTTCTTTTATGTCTGTTTTTTTTCTCTCTCCCATCTCTTTTTGTCCCTGCTTTGACTCCAATTCCCCCACTTTAATGCAAAAAGGATAATTTTGTCCATGACCTCTGTTCCTTCAATTTGTCCTGTTACACAGTTTTGCCAGCTCATTCAATCGCTTGGGAGCATTGAAAAACCAAAGGTAACATTTCCAAGATAAATCCCGGTCAGGTCTCTTCCTGACCCGCTGAAGTAATCAAGAAAAACCTGCAGGAGATCAGTCTAACATTTCAGTCGAGAATGCTCAGCCTTTTTGTGCCTATTTTCTATATATGACAGATATCTCAATGCTCCCAGGAATGCCAGAAAGTGCTCCACTGAGGATTTGATCATCTATGTCAATCTTTATCCGTGCAGCTTTCAATTCTGTTCTTAGCCAAACATTCATCCAATTTATGTTTAAAGGATTGTTTGACGATAGCGTCAAGTGCTATTGCTTGGAGAGTGTTTTATATGTCCAATCCTCTGTTGGGAGAACATTTGCTGCTTATATGTAGTTTCATTTCTAGCTTGTTGATTTTGTCTTGCCATTTCATGATTGTAGTCAAAGGTAAATAATCCTTGTGAAGTACACACCTCAGCATTTTAAAGATTGGAATTATGGGACTTCCCATAAAAGTTATCAACTTGTTTCTGTCAATCTCACTTCACACATCAAGAAACCTCCAAGAGGTTCTCCATCTCCCCTTTGACTCCCTCTGAAGCCAGCTTCTATTTATTCGAATACTGTTCCTTATGCAGTGTGTGCTACTCCTTTCAAAACTGCTGGGATCATTCCTTCCTTAGAGAAGACCACCATCTTTCTCACTAACTATCCTTACCCAATCTCTAAACCTTACCTTCAGCTTAACCCTTCTTCTCAATGGGTTCTCAAATGTGTTGTCGCCGACAAGTCAATGCCGCCCATTCTCTGTGCAATTCCCTTGGCAGGATATGGCGCTCGACTCATTGATCAACAGTTCCAACGCGCCACAGCGAAAAACCGCACCGACCTCCTCAGAAGACAAACACGGGACACAGTGGACAGAGTACCCTTCGTTGTCCAGTACTTCCCTGGAGCGGAGAAGCTACGGCATCTCCTCCGGAGCCTTCAACATGTCATTGATGAAGACGAACATCTCGCCAAGGCCATCCCCACACCCCCACTTCTTGCCTTCAAACAACCGCACAACCTCAAACAGACCATTGTCCGCAGCAAACTACCCAGCCTTCAGGAGAACAGTGACCATGACACCACACAACCCTGCCACAGCAACCTCTGCAAGACGTGCCGGATCATCGACACAGATGCCATCATCTCACGTGAGAACACCATCCACCAGGTACACGGTACATACTCTTGCAATTCGGCCAATGTTGTCTACTTGATACGCTGCAAGAAAGGATGTCCCGAGGCATGGTACATTGGGGAAACTATGCAGACGCTGCGACAACGGATGAATGAACACCGCTCGACAATCACCAGGCAAGACTGTTCTCTTCCTGGTTGGGGAGCACTTCAGCGGTCACGGGCATTCGGCCTCTGATATTCGGGTAAGCGTTCTCCAAGGCGGCCTTCGCGACACACGACAGCGCAGAGTCGCTGAGCAGAAACTGATAGCCAAGTTCCGCACACACGAGGACGGCCTCAACCGGGATATTGGGTTCATGTCACACTATTTGTAACTCCCACAGTTGCGTGGACCTGCAGAGTTTCACTGGCTGTCTTGTCTGGAGACAATACACATCTTTTTAGCCTGTCTTGATGCTCTCTCCACTCACATTGTTTTGTTTCTTAAAGACTTGATTAGTTGTAAGTATTCGCATTCCAACCATTATTCATGTAAATTGAGTCTGTGTCTTTATAAGCTCTGTTTGTGAACAGAATTCCCACTCACCTGAAGAAGGAGCTTGCAGCTCCGAAAGCTTGTGTGGCTTTTGCTACCAAATAAACCTGTTGGACTTTAACCTGGTGTTGTTAAACTTCTTACTGTGTTTACCCCAGTCCAACGCCGGCATCTCCACATCACAATTCCCTTCAGGCAGATTTCTGTTCCACCCATAGCACCAAGATCTATATGGTCAAATTTACCTCCAATATTCCATAGCACATTATCCTTCCTTTACTCCCTTGGCAACCTTCAATATGGTTCGTCACCCCACTCCAGCTCTTTGTTCCAGCTCCAAGCACAGTTCCTATCTGGTACTGCTGCCTGCCATAAAGTAGCTATTGTGTTTCCTGCTATGGTCATTTCCATATCTGTGTGGTTCTATCAGGCATTTCCGCGGCTTCAACCCTGAGGCTACCTTTTGGGCAAATTATCTGAGAAACTGGAGTTTGTTTCCATCTGTACACGGGTGATAACTGGTGAGCCTGCAATTCACTCTCCAGAAAAAGAAGTGGGCGGGATGGTAGCACAATGGTTAGCACTGTTGCCTCTCAGCGCCAGGAACCCCGGGTTCGATTCCCAGCTTGGGTCACTGTCTGTGTGGAGTTTGCACGTTCTCCCCGTGTCTGCGTGGGTTTCCTTCAGATGCTCCGGTTTCCTCCCACCGTCCAAAGATGTGCGGGTTAGCTGGATTGCCCATGCTAAATTGCCCCTTAGTGTCAGGAGGACTAGCAGGGTAAATACTTGGGGTTACAGGGATAGAGCCTGGGTGAGATTCTGGTCAGTGCAGACTTGATGGGCCAAATGGCCTTCTTCTGCACTGGAGGGATTCTATGATTCTAAAAGGGAATTATGAAGATTTAATAAGCAGACTACTGCCCCTAATCTGGATCCAACTGCTCACTTCTACTTTAACCTGAGCTCAGGAGGTGAACAGGCAACTGGTCTGATTCAAGGGGACAGGTTGGTGCTTGAAATGTATTAATGAGCCTTTGTGCTTAATGTCTTGGTGTTTTCTACTTAAATTCTGGTCATGAGCCTTAGGGACCCCAGCAGCTATATCAAGGCAGGGGGTCAGTGAATATATAAAGCAGAGTGCTTTATTCCTATATCCTAGTTCCAGTATGCCTGTCTGATGACCCCCATGATCAGGGAGACCACACAATCGCACAAGGTTATTCTTCCTTTACCCCTACCTCTCCTCATACCTTCAACGTCCCCACTCACCAAGCCTCCAACTTCTTCCATTCCCCTACCACCAAACATCTGGTCCCCCCCCCCCACTCCAGAGTCCCCTAATCTCCTTGACCCACTCCCCCCTATCCCATCTTCTCCAACTCCCTCCTGCCTCACCCCCACTGGGAATCCACCCAGTCCAACTCACCCAGATTGCCACTGTCCACCTCTTAACCCAACAATGCCCCATTCATTCAGCACCCGAATCTTGCTTACTTGTACCATGATAACAAGTGGTCATCAACCACCACACAAAGCTAAAGCTTCCGAACCCTCATACTTCTTTACACACTTAAGCTTCACTGGAATCTTTTGTCTGAATCAGGGTTATCACACAGGTGACCATTCTACTCATGGAGTCCATTTTGGCTCTCAGCAAGAACAATGCCGCTAGCCCCACTCCATTGCCCTTTCCCTGTGTACTTTTTTTTTCATCAGATAATTATCCAATGCCTCTACTTTCTCAGAAAACTAAGGAAATGTGGCATGTCGGCTACAGCTCTCACCAACTTTTACAGATGCACCATGGAAAACATTCTTTCTGGTTGTATCACAGCTTGGTATGGCTCCTGCTCTGCCCAAACTGCAAGAAACTACAAAGGGTTGTGAATGAAGCCCAGTCCATCACGCAAACTAGCCTCCCATCCATTGACTTTGTCTACACTTTCCGATGCCTCAGAAAAGCAGCCAGCATAATTAAGGACCTCACACACACCGAACATTCTCTCTTCCACCTCCTTCTGTCGGAAAAAAGATACGAAAGTCTGAAGTCACGTACCAACCGACTCAAGAACAACTTCTTTCCTGCCGCCATCAGACTTTTGAATGGATCTACCTCGCACTAAGTTGAGCTTTCTCTACACCCTAGCTATGATTGTAACACTACATTCTGCACTCTCTCCTTTCCTTCTCTATGAACAGAATGCTTTGTCTGTATAGCGCGCAAGAAACAATACTTTTCACTGTATACTAATACATGTGACAATAATAAATCAAATCAAATCAATCTCCTTTTGAAAAAACACCGTAGAATTTGCCACCACCAAACTCTCAAGCTGTGCCTTCCAGATTCTAATCACTCGTTGAATAAAATTCTGTTGCCAACTGCCGCAAATCAGAGTCCTCTGTTTCTTGACCCATCCGTCAGTGGGAACAGTTTCTCTCTCTCTCTCCTCCATCCAGGCTCCTGATTTGGAATTCTGGAAGTTTGAAACATTCCAACAATAACAACAGCACTGATACAATAGGCGAGATTCTCTGATCTCCGTTTTTCTCAGCAACGGGAGATGGCAGCAGGATCCTCTGGTCCCGTTGCTGTCAATGGGAATTCCCACTGAAGCCACCCCACGCTGCCGGCAAACCCGCAGCAGGGGGTGCACTGCTGGCGGGACCAGAGAATCCCACCGGCGTGGACGGTTGGAAAATTCTGGCAATATCTCAGTGCGTGGTGACATATTTCAAAACTATTCCGAATGGGGTGGCTTTTATCCCTGTTATCTTTAACACAGACTATTACGTATTTTTTTTGCTGTTGTCTATGACTTGGTAGATGTCACTAAACTAACAACCAGCGTTGATCAATGCTGGGTTCAAAGATTGAGGTAAGCCAGGCATTTGTTACGTTCCTTTGTCCTGCTGCAACTATTCTAGCCTGAGTCTGATGCGTTACTGGGACTGGCTTTAAGTAAAACACTGTGACATGTCCTTGTCACCTCACCAGCCGTTGAATCAGGTCATGCCAATCGGAGTAACAGAAACATCATTACATGTCTGACTAATCTGACTTTTTTCTCACACTGTAATACATCACTGCTGTAGCCCTGCATCTTGCATATTCAGAGAGAGAGAGAGTGCTCAGTGTCACAAAACCATCCAAAGGCTTGTCACGTGTTATTGCTTCATTAAAGCCTGTGTGCATGCTAGTTCTTTCAATTCAAGGCTGGCAGAATGTTGGAGGCAGGATGGAGTGGATTCCAACATCGTTTACTCAATGACCAGCACGTGGGTTAGCAGAGAGACATCAAGACTGGCTCAACTAAGTTTTTTTTAAAGTTTATTTATTAGTGTCACAAAGAGGTTTACATTAACACTGTAATGAAGTTACTGTGAAAATCCCCTAGTCGCCACACTCCGGCGCCTGCTCGGGTACACTGAGGGAGAATTGAGCATGGACAATGCACCTAACCAGCATGTCTTTAGGACTGTGGGAGGAAACCAGAGCACTCGGAGGAAACCCACGCAGACATGGGGAGAATGTGCAGACTCCACACAGACAGTGACCCAAGTTGAGAATCAAATCCGGGTCCCTGGCTCTGTGAGGCAGCAGTGCTGACCACTGTGTAAAAATGTAGGGGGGCAATTCTCCCCAGAAAATTCAAAGTCCTGAATTCGTGTGAAAACTGGGGTAACACCCGCTGATTATTTTTTAGCAGGAGTTTCAAAATGAATCTCTCTGTAGAGGGCCCGAGTGAGATTCACGCTGAAAGTCAGTGGGTGGGGTCTATTCCCCACTGGAGAGGCTGGCAGCATAGCGCTGAGCGGGCCACTGCTGATCTGTCAGCGCCGAGATCGGCGCATCCCCAGTAGCCCCGCACTGTTGGCCCTCCAATCGCTGGCCAGCCCTCTGACCCCACAATACTGCCCTTGCCGATCCCCACCCCACTCTTGCAGGCCTCCTGGACCTATCCAAGCCAGCCCCGATGTTCCCCCCATCCCACACCCTACCTCAACAGCCTTGATCTCCCCAAACCGCCCCACCGGCAGTCCTGAACCCCCTCCTGGCACAGCCAACCACCTCGCCCAGCAGCCCCGACCTCCCCGACAGGCCAACCACCACCCCACCCAGATGGCCAGCCCCGATCACCCCCTTTCCTCTCTCTGACATGGATCCACCGATCCCTTTGCAGGATGGCAACGGAACCCGCCCCCATCCCACCGATCGCTCTCCCTTTCGGCCCTACACCCTCTGGCCCTGCCCCCTTCTCACTGCCTGGTGGGCAGTGCCAAGGTGCCCATTGGGCATTGCCAGTTTGTCCCTTAGGTAGTTTCAGGAGCCAGGTTGGCACCACCAGACTGGCACTGCCCAGGGGCAACCCCCCTTACCTCTGACCTCCTGGGGCAGCCTCCCTTCATTCTCTTGAGGTCAGCAAACCTGTTTCCCATTTGTGAGGAGCTTTTGTAAACCCCGTGGGAGTGAACCACTCCTGCAGGGGGTGGGAGATGCCAGCGGGCTCGGAGACTTCAGTCCCGGCCCCGCTAATGAAAATTTAAATATTTAAACCAGCTCTGCCCCAATTTCCAGAACTGAGGCGTTTATTCCAAAAATCGTTGTCTGGGAGACACGCGGAGTTCATGGTGCCTAGCTGGGAGCCCGCTAAATGTCCTCCACCAATGTCCCCCGGCCTGTTGCGTTGCCAGAGCAGCAGTGCGGGCTGGGAGAATCGCCCCTGTACTCCTAATTCTTTGCGCCTGATATTTTCTTGGAGTTGATGGACAGCTTGTGTTTTCAATCCCGGGAGCGGTGGGGAGAGGGTAGGAGTGTTCCGATGTGACTGTTTGTGGATAGTGACAAAGTAGTAAAAACTGGAACATCCTGAAATCTGGGATTGAAAGTCAAGATTATCGTTATTCGTTCATGAGCTGCGGGAGTCGGTGACTCGGCCAGCATTTATTACCCATTCCTAATTGCCCTTGGGAAGGTGGTGGTGAACTTCCTTCTTGCAGACCTTGAGATGTAGGAACACCCAGAGTGCTGTTAGGGAGGGAGTTCCAGGATTTTGCCCCAGCCACAGTGAAGGAAATGTATTGTGCTAGTGAGAAACCCATTATTTATTTTGTAACCTTCTGCTACTACTTTAATAAAGATATTAGCTTACAAGTTCGCAGCTTGTTGCATGGTTGACACAGAAATTTCTTCGGAACGTTCATTATGAATATTGCGCTGTGTGATTCAAAACCTCTTGTTTTAAACTTGAAGCTGGAAAATCCAATAAATATTGTCTTCCAAAATGATAATCTAGACATGTTAATTTGCATGTTGTTGTTATGCATGCAACAAATAAGTAACGTCAGTGCAATATAGAGGGAGTACTGGAAGAAGCCATCAAGGGAAGTCTTATCCGAATGCTCAGTGAATGCTAAGAATATTAGTTATCTGAAATTCTATCCACTCAAGGATTTTTAGATGCTGGGACAGCTGGAGTTTATTGTTCAATAAGGATATCTTAGAATCATAGAATCCCTACAGTGCAGAAGGAGGCCATTCAGCCTATCGAGTCTGCCCTGATAACAATCCCACCGATGCCATAACCCCAGGCATTTACCCGCTAATCCCCCTGATGCTATGGGGCAATTTAGCATGGTCAATCAACCTAACCTGCACATCTTTGGACTGTGAGAGGAAATCAGAGTACCCAGGGGAAATCCACGTAGGCACGAGGAGAACGTGTAGACTCCACACAGTCTCCCGAGGCTGGGAATCGAACCCGGGTCCTGTCATTGTGAAGCAGCAGTGCTAATCACTGTGCCACCATGCCGCCCAATGGAGGAATAGGGAGTCACAATGGGCAGATGGAGTTGAAATAGAGAGGAGCCTTATTTAATCTTATTTAATGGTGGAGCAAGCACAAGTCTCTAGATGGCCCAGCCCTATGTTGTTAGCACCTTTCACGTTTTCTCCTCTTGTCCCCAAACGATTTTCCCCTTCAATCATTGCCACCGAAAGAAAATTGTCTGATGATTTATTCATTTGCTGTACACAATTACCTGCTTCACAACAGTGATTACTGTTGTACTATCCCTTTAAGGGATATCAGCATGTCATCAGTGGAAGGGTAATGTGTCATGTAATCCTGTCTTAGTCTTACTTAGGCCTATGAGCAGAACACAGCACTCTCAGCTCTGCTGCTGATATCTTCAAGATTTCTACCTTTCTATAAACGTTTCTACATTTCTAGTATAACTAAGTGAACCCACATTGTGATTAAATAATCCCTTATGAGTGACTGGTCACTATTATAAAAGCACAGCATGGCATTCAGGAAAGGTCGAACTGTGGGGCAGCAGGATTAAATACAGGTACAATATGGCAAACAGCCTCAGTTCGTGCGATGTGGTATGGGATGACCCTTAGTTAAGAACCAATTAGTTAGTTAGTACCAACTTAGTACCAACTGACTCAAGAACAGCCCAATCCATCACACAAACCAGCCTCCCATCCATCGACTCTGTCTACACTTCCCGCTGCTTCATCAAAGCAGTCAGCATAATTAATGAACCCATGCACCCCGGACAATCTCTCTTCTACCTTCTTCCATCGGAAAAAAGATACAAAAGTCTGAGGTCACATACCAACCGACTCAAGAACAGCTTCTTCCCTGCTGCCATTAGACTTTTGAATGGACCTACCTTGCATTAAGTTGATCTTTCTCTGCACCCTAGCTATGACTGTAACACCACATTCTGTACTCTCTCCTTTCCTTCTCTATGAACGGTATGCATTTTCTGTATAGCTTGCAAGAAACAATACTTTTCACTGTATACCAACACATGTGACAATAATAAATCAAATCAAATCAAATCAGATTAACATTTTGTTCAGACTGCAAAGAGTTTGCACTCGTGGAGGCTGTTGAATTCACAGTGTGGTGACTTCACAGAAAAGCTTTGAAGACACAGTCAAGTCAAGAGATGGAAAATAGATGGATCCCTCGTACTGAGATTGCTGTGTATAGCCTGTTAGTTCAGTGAGTGGGACAGTGCGTTGAGAGGACTAGCACCGGGTTAGTTCAGTCGGAAAAGGCAAGTGGCCAGGGTATGGGCTGAGTCAATAGTGAGTGAGGGAGAGTTAAACAAAACAAAAGTCATAAAAATTGGGCACAAGAAGTTTGGAATTGTAACAAGTGGATGATTAGAAAAGCGACACTCATTCCAGGTACTGTAGTAGAGTGAAAATCAAAGGTCTATTGTGGAATTGTTCACAAAATTCCCCAGTTTGAACTGAAATGCACCTACCATCTGAATTCAAAATGTTTAAACAATACAGTTATGGATTCTTGATTCAGGTGTATCAGAACCAGACAAGCCGGCCATAAAAAATCACCCAACGGTTGACAATGAAGATCTACACAGGATGGACAGCGGAATAGCCAAATGATTCCCAACAGATATGGACTACACCGGAAGACCGGTTCAAAATCAGATTAAACTGCTGCATTTTTGACTCAAGTTCATGCCATTTCAATAACATCCGAGAGTGGGCAGCATGGTGGCACAGTGGTAGGCACTGCTGCCTATTAGCGTCAGGGACTCAAGTTCGATTTTCAGCTTGGATCACTGACTGTGAAGAGTTTGCACATTTTCCTCGTGTCTGCATGGGTTTCCTCCGGGTGCTCCGGTTTCCTCCCACAGTCCAAAAGACATGCTGGTTAGGTGTATTGGCCATGCTAAATTCTCCCTCAGTGTACCCGAACAGGAGCTGGAGTGTGGCGGTTAGGGGATTTTCACAGTAACTTCATTGCAGTGTTAATGTAAGCCTACTAGTGACACTAATAAATCAACTTTAAAATGAGTGGGTTAGGTTGATTGGCCATGCAAATTGACCCTAGTTTTGGGGGGATTAGCAGGGTAAATATGTGGGGTTCTGGAGATAGGGTGGGATTGTTGTCGACGCAGGCTCGATGGGCCGAATGACTTCCTTCTGTACTGTAGGGATTTTATGATGCTATGAATCCACAGACCACTTAACAGATGCAGAGAGAAGGGTATGCACTGTGATTTTTCAAATGCAGAACCAGCAGATGGAATTGTTGAGTTGATGATCACTCCCACTCTACTCTTTGAATTCAGCACCTTACAGCCTTCCAGACTTCACATTAAAGTCAACAGTTAAGGAATCGTAAACTCTATCCCACCGTTTTGTTGCCCTTTCTTTGCATGTCCTTTTTCTCTTACTTTCTCCTTCAGAGAGTAACACACCGAGCTCTTGCCATATCCTCATTCCCGTTGGCCCTGTGGGATTCATTCTTCTGTTGTTCCTTCACTCCTGACTTCCATCATCGTATCACAAGCATTCCTTTGCTTCTTGTCCTAGCCATCCCTTGCTCAAAACCTATCACATCTCTAATTTTTTCCCTGATCTGATGAAAGGTATTTGACCGGAAAAGCTGTTCATCTCTCCACAGATGCCGCCGATAAGAATTTCCAGCATTTTCTCTTTTTTTTAATTTCAGATATCTAACGTACAAAGTATTCTGTTTCTCCACATTCTGGACAGGTCATTAAAATATCTAAACTAAACAATGGTCCATGCATTGTTTAGTATTTCTAAGTTAAGTGCGAGATGGAATACCCTCCACTTGCCTGGATGGGTGCAGCTCCAACATCATTCAAGAAGCTTGACACCATCTGGGACAAAGCAGCCTGCTTGATTGCCACCACATCCACGCCCTCCACCACCGACGCTCAGTAGCAGCAGTGCGTATTATCTACAAGAGGTGGAGATGCCGGTGTTGGACTGGGGTGGGCACGGTAAGAAGTCTCACAACACCAGGTTAAAATCCAACAGGTTTATTTGTTATCACAAGCTTTCGGAGCGCTGCTCCTTCATCAGGTGAGTGAAGAAGCAGTGCTCCAAAAGCTCGTGATACCAAATAAAGCTGTTGGACTTCAACCTGGTGTTGTGAAACTTCTTACTATCTACAAGATGCACTGCAGCAATTCACCAAAGATGCTTCGACAGTACCTTTCATACCCACGACCACTTCCATCTAGAAAGACAAGGGCAGCAGTTACATGGGAGCGCCACCAATGCAAGTTCCCCCCAAGCCACTCACCATCCTGACTTGGAAATATATCGCCGTTCCTTCGCAGTCACTGGTCAAAATCCTGGAATTCCCTCCCTAACGACATTGTGGGTCAACCCACAGCTCATGTTCTGCAGTGATTCAAGAAGGCAGCTCAACACCACCTTCTCAAGGGATGGGCAATAAATGCTGGCCAGCCAGCGACGCCCATGTCCCGCGAATGAATTTTTAAAAATGCATCGCAGTGGTAGTACAAGTTGAGAGCAGAACAGACATCTTTTCAGGTCACATCATTACCAATAGCTTTTTCTTCTTTCTGAACTCACTTTTAATTAGCCTGATGAATGTAAGTAATTCAGACGAGCTTAAACCTGTGGCATGTCGAGTTAAACTTACTTACAAAGACCGAGAGGCTTTCTTTGTCAGTGGTATCTGACAAAATTGCACAGGTCTCATGTTAGATTGCCATTTGACTAAATTATTATTGAATTTTTCCCTCAGCCCGAGAGATAAAAGAAATGAAGCAGTGTCTTGTGGCTTGAAAACGTATGTTGCCAGCTTTGTGATTCTTCAGATCATCCCATTAACGTGGGGAGAAAACTCGGTGCAAATGATTGCATATTGACTTTTCCATCCACAACTCCGCATTTACGAAGGTAGTTTATTGAAAGGAAGGAGGCAAATTTTATTTTAGTGCCTTGCTGCCAAGAGGAAACTAATGGTTATCAGATAAGCTCATAATTTGGTGGTTGGAATGATATTTTGTAGAGAATTCTATTGCGTGAAGAATATATGACAAAACAAACATGAAATCCTTTATGGACGTTTTCCCTGTTGTCCAAAGCTTTGAAGTGGTAATGGAATACCCAGAAGACAGCGCCACAACACTGATATAAATAATATAGATAGTACTGAGGCATTTTGCAATGAATCCACTGTTAATACAATATGAGAAGTGTGTACATCAATTTGCTCTCGTCCCAAACCATAGTGAGGTCTGGAGAGTGTCACCATCATTTCGCTGCTATAGATGAAGCTGCAAAAAGTGCATGTGGATTATCTAAAGCTTTCTCCATTCTTCCCAAATGTTAACTGTGCCATCCTGCACACTCATCCTCTGTTTTATTTCCAAGTATGGCCCATAGCCAACAGATCCTTTTTTTTGTTAAGAATCTTCAATTTGAGGAACTCTTCATCTTTTTCATCTGTCTGCCCTTCCTCCTCCAATCAACGGATGCAAGATTTCTTCAAAATCATAGGATCCCTACAGTTCAGAAGGAGACCATTCTGCCCATCGAGCCTGCACTGACAACAATCCCACCCAGGCCCTATCCCCCGTAACACTTGCCCCGCTAATAATCAGCCGACATGCAATTTATCATGGCCAATCAAACTAACCCACACATCATTGGAGTGTGGGAGGAAACCGGAGCACCTGGAGGAAAGCCACGCGGAAATGGGGAGAATATGCAAACTCCACACAGACAGTCACCCGGATCGAACCAGGATCCCTGGCGCTGTGAGGCAGCAGTGGTAACTACTGTGCCACCGTGCCATCCCAGCTCATGTATCTGGAGGTATCATGAGTACACATTTTGATTTGCTTCTGACATAGAATCCATTGAATCTCGACAGTGCAGAAGGAGGCTATTTGGCCAATCGAGGCTGCACCAACTCTCCAAAAGAGAATCCTACCCAGGCTCGTTCACCCCCTAAGAGCAAGAGTGTTTCCTGATCAGTCAGAAATGTGTGTGAGCTGCAGTGCAAAAACCACCCTGTGTTAAAAGACTGCAAATGCAAGCACTTGACACAGGGTCCATAGCAAGCATCCCTATCACACTGAGGGACTGCTAAAGAGAGAGAGGGATCCTTAACTTTGCACATGCAGGTCACCCATATGGTCACACTTTTACCTCTCTGCCAGAATGTTGTAAGTTCAAGTCTGACTCCAAACACTTGAGCATTCCACACCCTACCCCTCTTTCACTTGATGAAAACCTGTTACATTTCTAACATTTCCCAATTCTGACAAAAACTCTTTAGCCTGAAATATTAAGCATTTTTCTCCCTCCGCATAAGCTGCCTGACTTGCCGAGTAGTTCCAGCGGGTGGAATTTTCCCATATTTTTTCAAAGTGTCAGGCTTCGACTGAAAACTAGAACATTTGAAACTAGAACTAGGGGGCATGGCATCAAAGTAAAGGGAAGCAGATTTAGGACTGAGTTGAGGAGGAACTTCTTCACCCAAAAGGTTGTGAACCTGTGGAATCCCCTGCCCAGTGAAGCAGTTGAGGCTACCTCATTGAATGTTTGTAAGGCAGAGATAGATGGATTTTTGAACAGTAAAGGAATTAAGGGTCATGGTGAGCGGGCAGGTAAGTGGAGCTGAGTCCACGAAAAGATCAGCCACGATCTTAATGAATGGCGGAACAGGCTTGAGGGGCCAGATGTCCCACTTCTGCTCCTAGTTCTTAAGTTCTTACATTCTTAAAACTGGACTGGAGTTCTCCAGCTGCACAGTCCAGTTTTCCTTCCAGATCTTAGAATCATAGAATCCCTACAGTGCAGAAGGAAGCCATTCGGCCCATCGAGTCTGCACCAACAACAATCCTACCCAGGCCCAATCCCCATTTACTCTGCTAATCCCCTTGATACTAAGGGTCAATTTAGCATGGCCACACAACCTGGAATTGAACCCGGGTACCTGGCACTGCGAGGCAATGGTGCTAATCTCTCTGAGTAAGAAAAAAGACTGGGCAAGGTTGATGCCATCAGTCTGGTGTGGTGGGACCTGATAGAGCTGGCAGGGCTGACTCCACAGAGATGGGGGGGCATCTTTAACCTGGCAATGCCAACCTGTCAGGGGGCAAAACTGTCAGGGGGCAAAACAAGGCATGTCCTTTTCTCCCGGGGGCTATACTTCTCTTTACATCCCATAGAGGGAATCCTTGTCTTTCAAAAGCATTGCCAGGTTAAAGATGGCCCCCCCCCCATCTCTGTGGAGTCAGCCCTGCCAGCTCTATCAGGTCCCACCACACCAGACTGATGGCATCAAGCCTGCCCAGTCTTTTTTTTTTACTCAGAGAGATTAGCACCATTGCCTCACAGTGCCAGGTATCCGGGTTCAATTCCAGGTTGTGTGGCCATGCTAAACCTCCCTGACATGATATTACATTGGCGAGGTTTGAATAGTCAGTGAGCGGGGGGAATTATTTTGCGGAGGGCTGGATAATTATATTTAAATTTTTTTAAGTCCATCAAACTTAGGTTCTCGCTCTCTGTGGGTGTGATGTCACCAGCAAGGGTCGTGGAAAATCGCGTTTGCCGATTCTCCCCGGATTTTCCACCGGTGTCAACGATCCCACGGACCGCTAACACAGGCTCAAAATCGCACTCTGCATTCCCGTTGGGATGGCACGGTGGCACAGTGGTTAGCACTACTGCCAAACATTGCCAGGGACTTGGGTTCGATTCCACACTGTCTGTGTGGAGTCTGCACGTTCTCCCCGTGTCTGCGTGGGTTTCCTCCGGGTGCTCCAGTTTCCTCCCACAGTCAAAGAATGTGCAGGTTAGGTGGACTGGCCATGCTAAATTCTCCCTCAGTGTACCCAAACAGGCACCGGACTGTGGCAACTAGGGGATTTTCACAGTAGCTTCATTGCAGTGTGAATGTAAGCCTACTTGTGACTGATAAATAAACTTTACTTTTTTACATTTTTACATTTAATGTAGTTCCTCGGCTGTAAGTCTGCCTGAAGTCGGGAAAGGTGCCAAATAATTGCGAGCTTTTCTTTCTTTAACCTCAGTGGTGAGCAAAGAATATCTGACACCTGCTGCCTTCAGAAAGATTTGGTCACCATTGAGGAATGAATTTGGCCGTGCGTTCAGCGCTGGTGTCAAAGAAAGTCCCAGTAAACAGACTCCAAGGGCCGCACTCCGAGGTACTGACCTTTCCGAGGATTACTTCCACAGATCTCACAGATAGAACAAAGCATGTGTTCTTTTGATTCAATATATTCATGCCGAGAATCAGAAGCAATACTTGCACAGCCAGAGAGTGGAACTTTGAAGGCAAATGCATACTGAAATGTCTAGACATCTAAAGGGCCAAATGGACATATGGAATTTAAGCCTCACACTACTGAATTCTGTTTGATCTTAAAAGAAAATATACGATTGATGTTGTGTTCATTCAGTACCATGAACAAATAATCAGATTGTCACAACCTTCTCAATAAACAGGATGGAGTTTTACTGATTCTTTTTCATGGCATCTCTTTCTCCTGCCTAAGTGTGATTGCAATCTCAAACTGAAGCTGGCAAAGAGATACCAAAACTTTAGGAATGAAAACCGATGGGTATATAATTTCAGTTTACTGGGGCTTGATCCCTTAACCTTTGTAGGGAGAAAATAACAGACAGTGCACACTTCCAATAATTGTGCTTGAGATGTTCTTATTGGAAAGTCTGCGTATGAATTCCCTCGCTAAGCAGGTTCTGCAGCAGTCACCTCTAGTTTAAATAGAGCACGTCACAGAGTATTGTCACACTAATGCAAATAAAAAGATACAAGCAAGGGTAGTCACTTCTTTCAAAGGTACGTTCCCGTTAGACAATGATCGCCGACAGGCCACAACCTTTTAAGATCATAAGAATTTATTTTTTATTTGTTCATGGGATGTGTGCGTCGCTGGCTGGGCCAGCATTTATCGCCCATCCCTGAAGGCAGTTAAGAGTCAACCACGTTGTTGTGGCTCTGGAGTCACATGTAGGCCAGACCAGGTAAGGACAGCAGATTTCCTTCCCTAAAGGATATTAATGAACCAGATGGGTTTTTATGACAATCGACAGTGGTTTAGTGGTCATCAGTAGACTTTTAATTCCAGATTTTATTGAATTCAAATTTCACTATCTGCTGTGTTGGGATTCGAACCTGGCTTCCCTGCATAATACCCTGCGTCTCTGGATTACTAGTCCAGCGACAATACCACTACACCACTGCCTCCCCATGTAAATAGGAGCAGGAGTAGGCCATTCAGCCCATCAAGTCTGCTCCGCCATTCAATAAGACCATGACTGACCTGATGATGAGCTTAACTCCAGTTTCTGCCTGCACCCCCCATAACCCTTCACTCCCTTGTCAATTGAAACTCTGTCCAACACTGCCTTGAATGTACTCCTTGTCCCCACCTCCACTGTTCTCTGGGGAAGAGGATTCCAAAGACTAATGACCTCATAGAGAAGGGATTCACCCTCATCTCTGTCTCACATGGGGTATCCCTTCTTTTTAAACTGTGACCTCTAGTTCTAGGTTCACTCTCAAGAGAAAACATGCTCCCAACAACTACCCTGTGAAGCCCCCTCAGAATTGTATGTTTTAATAAGGTCAGAAAGGGTATGCAGGCACGGAGTATTATAAGGAAGGCAAATGGAATCTTGGCATTTATTGCAAAGGGACTAGAGCATAAAAGTAGAGAAGTGTTGTTCCAATTGTAAAAGGCATTGGTGAGACCACAGTTGGAGTAATGTGTTCAGTTTTGGTCACCTTCTTTGAGGAAGGATGTGGTAGCACTGGAAGTGGTTCAGAAGAGGTTCACTAGATTGATTCCAGGTTTGAAGGGGCTGTTGTATGAGGAGCGGATGAGTAGCTTGGGCTTGTACTCGCTGGAGTACAGAAAAATGAGGGGGGAATTTAATTGAGGTATATAAAATACTCAATGGGATTGGTAAAGTAAATGTTAGCCAAATGTTCCCCATTCTAGAACAGTCTAGGACAAGAGGTCATAGTTGTAGAGTAAGAAGGGGGGAGGTTCAAGACAGAGATAAGGAGAAGCTACTTCTCACAGACTGTTGTGAATCTACGGAACTCACTGGCCCAGAGTGTCGTGGATGCAGAATCAATCAATGGATTCAAGAAAGAGATGGATAAATATTTGATCAAATGTTGGATAAAGCGCTGTGGGGAAAAGGCAGGGAAGTGGAGTTAGGATGAGATGCAGATCAGCCATGATCATACAGAATGGCGGAGCGGGCTCAAAGGGCTAAATTGCTTACTCTCGCTTCTAATTCCTCTGCTCCTGTCAGTTCTCATTCTTATCAACTCTAATAAGTATAGATCCTACTCAACCTTTTCTCATAAGACAACATCTTCAGCACAGAAAGGAGCTGGTGAACCTTCTGTGAACTGCTTCCAATACAAGTGTGTCCCTGCTTAAGTAAGGTGACCAAAACTGCACACAGTACTTTCAGTCCGGTCTCACCAATGCCCTCTACAGCTGTAGTAAGACTTCCCAATTTTATACTCCATCCCCTTTTCAATAAAGGTCAACATTTTGTTTTCCTTATTAATTACTTGCTGTACCTGCACACTGACCTTTTGTGATTTGTGTACAAGGACAACTCTCAGTCTCTCTATATCTCTGCATTCAGCAGTCTATCTTCATTTAAGTATTACCCTGTTTTCTATTATTCTTGCCAAAGTGGACATCACATTACATTATACATTATACTGCATCTGCTAATTGTTTGCCCACTAACTTCAAATAACTATGTCAATTTTCAGACTCTTTGTATCATCCTCACAACTTTGTTTCCCATCAAGCACCGCATTGTCAGCAAATTTGGCTATGATACAATCAATCCCTTCTTTTTATTTGTCAATATAGATTGTAAATAATTGAGGCCTCAACACTGATCCCTGAAGCACTAAACTGGTTAGTTTGTCAACCTGAAAATTACCCATTTATTCTGTTTCCTGTTAGTTAGCCTCTCCTGTATCCATGCTGATGTATCATCCCTGATGCCATATGCACCTTTCTTGTGTACTAAGTTTTTGCATCAATTAAATGCCTTGCAGAAATCTAAATATACCACATCTATTGGTTCCTCCTTATCCACTCTGTTACATCCTCACAAAACTTGAACGTATCTGTCAAGTACGATTTCCCTTTCACAAAACCATGTTGACTCTGCCTGACTGTATTATGATTTTCTAAACATCCCACATTTTCTCAATTGCATTTCAGAAGATTACAACCAATGCCCCATATCTAAAGAAAAATATACTAGCCTTGGAGATGGTCCAGAGGAGGTTCAGAGAATGATCCCAGGAATGAAAAGCTTGTTGTATGACGAGCATCCAAGGACTCTGGGTCAGTACTTGATGGAGTTTAGAAGGATGAGGGGAGGGATCTCATTGAAACCAGGAATATTAAAAGGCCTGGATAGAGTGGACACGGGGAAGGTGTTTCCATTCGTAGAAGAAACTAGTAGCCGAGGGCAAAGCCTCAGAGTAAAGGGACGACCCTTTAGAAGGGAGATGAAGAGGAATTTCTTCATCCAGAGGGTGGTGAATTTATGGAATCCATTGCCACATAAGGCTGTGGAGACCAGGTCATTGCATGTGCTTAAGACAGAAATAGATAGGTTCTTGATTGGTAAGAGGATCAAAGGTTACGGGAAACAAGCGGGAGAATGGGGCTGAGAAACTTATCAGCCATGATCAAATAGCAGAACAGACTTGATGGGCCGAATGGCCTGATTCTGCTCCTACATCTTCTGGTCATATCTCTGCAACCACTATTTTTAAAAACCCTAGATGGAGACCATTAGATCCAGGGAACTGGTCAGCCCAGTAGTATGTTGATGTGGGTCAGACCTGCTTTTGGGCAGAGAACTAAGGGGATCAAGGGATATGGGAGGAAGGGGGGATCAGGATATTGAATTTGATGATCAGCCATGATCAAAATGGCGGAGCAGGCTCAGAGGGCTGAATGGCCTGCTTCTAGTTTCTATGTTTGTAACTGAAGATGAACTGAGGAGAATTTCACTGCTCTTCTTCAAGGCAGTGCCATGAACACTTTCATATCCACACTGATATACCCAGGAATATTAAAAGGCCTGGATAGAGTGGACACGGGGAAGATGTTTCCATTAGTAGAAGAGACTAGTATCCGAGGGCAAAGCCTCAGAGTAAACGCTTTAACTTTTCAGGTAAAAGATGGCATCCCTGACAGTGCAGCACTCTGTACTGCACTGGAGTGTCAGTCTGGATTTTTGCACTCAAGCCCTGTGGTTGGACACAAACTTGAGATTTTGGGGCAAAAGTGCGACCAACTGAGCCACGGCTGATAATTAAAATAAGAAAATTGGCGGGACCTAAAATAAAACACAAATACTGCTTTCTTGAAAAGGGATATGAGTCCAAAGATGTGCGGGTTAGGTTGATTGGCTAGGTTAAAAATTGCCCCTGAGATGTGTAGGTTAGAGGGATTAGCGGGTAAATATGTGGGGGTAGGGCCTGGGTGGGATTGTGGTCGGTGCAGACTCGATGGGCCGAATGGCCTCCTTCTGCACTGTAGGGTTTCTATGATTTCTATGATTTCTATGATTTCTATGACTCAACAGATAATACTTACAAATTACCTAAACCTATTCAGGTCCTGTTCCCCAACCCACTTAAGTAAAAGTTAAGCATTGACTAGTTAGTGAAGCGTACTTACTTTGTATAAGAGATGAAAAAAAACAAGCTGAATGAAATATTCGCTGTAGACTGCATTCCAGAATCACTGAAGCTGTAAAACATGTTAGCCCAGACACTCATCTCTTTAAAAATATAGTGATTCTTCCAATGTTAAAATAAAGCTAATTTATAATTGATAATCATTTTCATGCCCACTCTGCCTCAGAAGATGCTATGATTTATTCAAAGTCTTGTTCAGATCTTTCACTGCACATACCATCTGAAGTGCAATCTTTCTCACATAGCAATGTCCCTGACATCCCTCAAAAAATAGACACCCATTTCTAATATTTATTTTCAGAATCCGCAAGGGCCTGAACCCAACACCAGCCAGAAAGTAAGCACAATGTCAATTCATTTAACACCTCCTTCCTACACTGCTTTGTTCGGCAAAGCTTTTATCTTCCTGGTCTGTCCCAGAATGCACTGAAAACCTGTTTAAAATCAAATCTATGAAGTCCTGTGTATAAAAAGTTTGTACTTTATGCAATATCACTTTGATGTTGAAAGGAGAGACATGTTGCGGAAGTTTTTCAACTTGGACTCATCAGGACAAACAGAAGAATGCCAAATTTCAAATGATCCCAACAATTTATACTACAGGAGAAAAAGGATGCTGATAGGTTGACAAGTTCACTTTGATTGGCCATGTACTGCCATGGAGAAAACAATGGGGAACTATAGGCTCTCCAAATGGTACAGGATTCGAGCTTATTCCTATTCTTAAGTATGCTAATAGCTACAGTGGCAAACAATTTAAGATAATCAATCAAGGTCACAATATCGATCAGAAGCAATGTACATTCGTACACAGGGAAGTGTACACTGCAAACAAAAGGAATATGGCCAAACCTTCTTTCAAAATTGTCCAAGGGCTTGGGGAGCCCATAGTTTCCTGTTGCATTATTTATGGCAATGCTTTAGCCAATCAGGGTCAATAGACAGGATTTTCCGGCCACACTCACCCCAAAACCGAAAAACCTGCCCCAGGTCAACAGACCTTTTTTATGGTCCGCCTCCTGCCCTCTACAATTCCTATGGTGGGCATAGGACGGAAAAAGTCCAGTCAACATGTCAACCAATCAGCACCCTTTTCTCCTGTAGTATAGATTGTTGTCATCATTTGAAATTTGGCATTTGTGTGTTTGTCCTGGACATAGAATCCCTACAGTGCAGAAGGAGGCCATTCAGTCCATCAAGACTGCACCGACAATAATCCCACCCAGGTCCTATCCCCTTAAACCCATGTATTTACCCTGCTGATCCCTCTGACACTAAGGGGCAATTTAGCATGGCCAATCCACCTAACCTGCACATCTTTGGACTGCGGGAGGAAACCGGAGCACCCAGAGTAAACCCACGCAGACACGGGGAGAACATGCAGACTCCACACAGACAGTCACCTGAGGCCGGAATTGAACCCGGGTCCCTGGTGCTGTGGGGCATCAGTGCTAACCACTGTGCCACCGTGTCAAAACGTTCAGGAACATGTCACCATTTTCAGTCAAGCTCTGTGCCACCAAGCAATGTTAATAGCTTTTTCCTACACACCATTGTTTAGCAGCTTTAACTATAAGGCAGGTGCAATATTATCATTGGTTTTTACTTATTACTGACACAGATATATAGTTGACTCTGTACAGGGGCTTTCACTTGGACTGGCTGAGTAGAAAGAGAAAGCAATAACAATCCACATTTATATAGCACCTTTAAAAGTCTGGCGATAAAAGCAGTCGGCCATCCTTCCCCTTGATTCCTTCCCACAATGAGAGGTTGGAGCCAACTAGGATGAGTTAATGATCAGTCAGACATTGCACATGTGTCCATTTCCACCTTGACTTTAGTTTTTTTTATTGTTTGTCGTTGCCCACTTTTCTCCCCCTCTAAATTCCAGAGGTGTAGCATGTGTTAGCAGTGTTGCAGTGTGGCGTCTGTAATTTTCAGGCCCCATGTTAGCTGTGTTCAAGGCAGACCAATAGAGCAAAGGAGGCCTCGAAAGGCCATGTTTGCATATACAAGGTGCCATGTGTCTATTTCTGTCTCTGTCAATATGTCAGGCAATTCACTTTCAGAACTAATCTCCCAAAAGAATTCCAAGTGTCAAATTTGTGTAAAAACTGGAGTAACTCCCGCTTTTTTTTAGCGACATTTTTAGAATGAATCTCCCACACTCTGAACACTGCAGAGTGCCCTAGCGAGATTCACTGAAAATCAGTGGATGGAGCCTATTCCCACTGGAGAGGCCGGCAGCATAGCGCTGAGTGGGCCACTGCACACGCGCCGGTCTGTCAGAGCTGAGATCGGCGCATGCACAGTAGCTCGATCATTGGCCAGCCCCGCGAGCCCACATCGCAGGTCTCACGAGCTCCCCAATCCTGATCGTTGCCCTCCCATACCTCCCCGGCCAGCCCTGATGTCTCCCCCCCGCATCCCCAACTCACCTGGCAGCTGTGACCCCCCTCCCCTCCGTCTCCCCAGCATCCCCGACCTGGCCCGCGTGGCAGCTCTGACCGCCCCAGCAGTTGTCCCCCCCACCCTCAGCAGTCGCAACCCTCCCCGGCAGTCCCGACGCCCCCTCCCCGCCCCCCCCCCCCCCCCCCCCCCCCGTAGGCACTCCTCCCACCCACATGGCCAGCCCCAATCACCCACTTCCCACCCTCTGCCACCAATCCACCGATCTCTATGCAGAGTGGCAGCAGTAACCTCAACCCCACTGATTGGCCCCTCATAGGCCATGCCCCCAATAGGGAAGTTTAACACAGATATCAGAAGGACATATTTTATACAGAGGGTGGTGGGGGCCTGGAATGCGCTGCCAGGCAAGGTGGTGGAGGCAGACACACTGGAAACGTTAAAGACTTATCTAGATAGCCACATGAACGGAGTGGGAATGGAGGGATACAAAAGAATGGTCTAGTTTGGACCAGGGAGCGGCATGGGCTTGGAGGGCCGAAGGGCCTGTTCCTGTGCTGTATTGTTCTTTGTTCTTGCCCCACCCCCTTGGCACTGGCCAATGGCCAGTGGTCAGTGCCAAGTTGCCCCTTGGGCATTGCCAGTTTGCGACTTGGGCAGCGCCGAGGACCAGAGCAGCACAGTGGGCTGGGAGGATTGCCCCCAATGTGTACATGCATTTCTCCACACCCATGTTTATGCCTATTCCTTGCCTGAAGATCTAATACCAGGATCTACATCCCATTTTTACCTTGACTATTCAAAGAACTCCAGCAAAGTTAAAAGTATTTAATTTCCAATGGATCCAATGTCAAAGTATGACCATGTTCTTGCCTATGGGTCCACTTGATAGTGAAAGAAAGAAAGCAAGCAAATCTTTTTTTCTGCATAATATTTTGACTGGTGCAGCCAAGTGTGTTAAGTTATTGACAATGTATTGATTATTGCTTGGGCCATAAGTCCAGCAACAACACCACTGTAATGATGTACGTTCACCGACTTCATCAGGAACACGAAAGGTATTTATTAATGTGGAAAAACTGTACAGAGGCCAGCAGCATCCCCGCCCCCCCCCCACCCCCTCCCCCCCCCCCCCCCTCCCAGCACCCCTCCCCCCTCAGTTCTGAGGAATTCTCCCTCAGTGTACCCAGACAGGTGCCAAAGTGTGGCGACTAGGGGATTTTCACAGTAACTTCATTGCAGTGTAAATGTAAGCCCACTTGTAACACTAATAAAAAAAGCAGCTGTGGAGAAAGAATAGCGCGAACGTATCGAGTCTGGATGACCCTTCGTCAGAACTCTTCTTGCTCTTATCAAGATGCATGTTGCCTTTTGTCGATTGATGTAATGGGTGACTGTGTGTACAGAGCCTGTTTAACATCTCTCCTGATATTTATCGCAATTGATTTCAATCAAGACAAATATAAAATGGGCTGACAACTTGTTAGAAACTCATTTTACACTGTCGCGCAAAGTCAAAATCAACCTCATGTGTGTTATGTGTTATATTTTCTGAACTTGTTCATCTTTTCTCATAATATCTAAATCATGAATCATTCCTCTATACTATCGGGTTCTACTGGTTGAGGGAGACCATCTTTGGGCTGAATAATTAAACCGGAATGCCACGTACCCTCATAGGTGGATGCAAGAGATCCCAAGACACAATTACGAAGAAAAGCATGGAAGTTCTTTTAAGATTTAGCCTTCAACCAACATCAGTGAATCAGCAGATCTGGGGTCACATCACCTCCTGATTATGGGATCTTGCTATGCCCAATGAGGCTGGCCTGATTACTATGTTGGAACAGTGACTATACTTCAAAAAGAATGCCTTTGACTGTAAAATGCCTTGGAATGTCCTGAGGTCATGGAAGGTCTTATATGAATGCAAGCCTTTCTTTAGTATCATTTGAGAATAGCTAACAGTGAACACCCACCAACAATCCAGAATAGGAAGGGCCTACTTGACCAACCTATGTTTCAAAAACACACTTTAAAAGGTTGACATCTCAAGAGAACAATAGGAAGCGCTGAGAACATCGTGGTATGGCGGATAAGGAAGAAATTCAGAATGAAAGACTGCCGCTTAATTTTAACATTTTAAGATTAATGGTGAAATATGCCAATTGATAAAATATTAGGAGAAGGGTAGGAATTCTAAGGTAAGGAATTCACCTCCTGACTCCCCAAATCAGCTCAAGATCAGGAGTGTAATGGAATGTTCTCCATTTGCCCGGACTGTGGAACTTCTCAGTCCAGTAAGGTGCCAGCTACACAACAGCAAAGCTACAACTGCCTCTGCCTGTTCCCCAAATTGCACTGCTTGTTTCTGTCCAACAAACACACAGATGAATTAAATTAAGGAACCTTCCATTTCCATGGCTCATTTCCATGACACTGTGTCATGCTTTAGGATGTTATCAAATGGAAATGTAAACACATTATTTTACCATCCATGCTGTTCTTTGATTTTGTAAATTATATGCATAATTTGCATCTCCAGTGGAATTTTAAGACATTTTTTCTAGACTCCCTGGGTCAAGAAATCCCCTTGTTTACAAATCTACTTTCAGCTTCCTTTCATCTGTAAACTGTAAAATTAAAAATTTTATTGAGGTAAGGGTAGTCCTTCTGGCTCTGTTAAACTAAGGCCCTCTATTGCTTATTTCCTTCACAACCCTACCTATGATCTTGAAGATAAACATAAGTTACCTCATAAGTGTGATCAATGCCAATCTTGTTTGAATTGTCTTTACATCGGAGCTATAGCTGGTTTGCCAATCAGAACTTTCCATTTATCTTAAACTTAGCATTTTAATTCCAAGAATTATGAATTATATTGTATAACACAGAAACTGTGAGCCAGACTTTTTCAAAAAGAAGAAGTGTAGTTTCTGTGCTGGCAGGTCAACAGCAGACATGACCTTCTCCATAAGCCAGCTATCAGTGTGGGGAACAAGACTCCCCCACACTGACAATGTTGCGTGATTGTCACTCACTAAGAAACTCAGCTGTACAGACCTATGGGTTCTCTCTCCAATGCTTGCAACATATTCTCCCTTATTAGAAGAACTGAAAGCTGTGGTAATGGGACAGGGAGGCCCATCTGCACCCTTAATCACACTAAATAACACTACTGGCCGTGGTTAGCAAATTGTGCTACTTTGGGTCTGCAGTGATAGCCAATATGTCTCTTGATACAGAACTTGACCAATACTTGTCAAGCAGCTACGACCTTATCTATTTATTTGTCATAAGCAAGCTTACATTCACACTTCAATGCAGTTACTGTGAAAATCCCCCCATCGCCACACTCTGGTGCCTGTTCGGGTACATTGAGGGAGAATTTAACATGGCCAATTCACCTAACCAGTATGTCTTTTGGACTGTGGGAGGAAACTGGAGGACCCAAAGGAAATCCACACAGACACGGGGAGAATGTGCAAACTCCGCACAGACAAGGGCCCAAGTCAGGAATTGGACCCGGGTCCTTGGCACTGTGAGGCAGCAGTGCTAACCACTGTGCCACCCTGCCACTGCATGTAAAACAGCAAGCTTGCCCTTCCAACTGCAATATTGGTTTTTGAGATCTTTGTTCTCAACTCCTAATTGTATAACTGTGAATCATGGATGAATGACAGTTATTAGGAAGGAATCTCAACAACTTTCATCCTTAATGTCCGCAGTGCATCTCATACATGGACAAAATCACAAATGCGATCAGGAAACGGCAAATCTCCCAAGTTTTCTATTATTTATCAAGTAGAGGTGACTTCACTGGCTGGGCCACATTCACAGTATGCACACGTTCCTAAGGATATTGTACACAGGGAGATAGCTGGATTCAGCCCACCAGTTTTACTCTGGGTGCTCTGCTTTCCTCCCAAACTTCAAAGATATGCACACTAGGTGGATTGGCCATGCTAAATTGCCCCTTAGTGTCAAAAAGATGTGTAGGTTAGGGGGATTAGTGGGGAAAGTACATGGGGTTACGGGAATAGGGCCTGAATGGGATGCTCTGTCGGAGAGTTGGTGCAGACTCGATGGGCCGAATGGCCTCATTCTGCACTGTAGGTATTCTATGATTCATCTCGTGTAGATGGAAGGATGCCGATGATAGGCATTCCATGAATAAGAACAGAAGAACATAAGAACTAGGAGCAGGAGTAGGCCATCTGGCCCCTCGAGCCTGCTCCGCCATTCAATAAGATCATGGGTGATCTTTTCATGCACTTGGTTCCACTTACCCGCCCACTCACCATAACCCTTAATTCCTTTAGAACATAGAACATAGAACAGTACAGCACAGAACAGGCCCTTCGGCCCACAATGTTGTGCCGAGCTTTATCTGAAACCAAGATCAAGCTATCCCACTCCCTATCATCCTGGTGTGCTCCATGTGCCTATCCAATAACTGCTTAAATGTTCCTAAAGTGTCTGACTCCACTATCACTGCAGGCAGTCCATTCCACACCCCAACCACTCTCTGGGTAAAGAACCTACCTCTGATATCCTTCCTGTATCTCCCACCACGAACCCTATAGTTATGCCCCCTTGTAATAGCTCCATCCACCCAAGGAAATAGTCTTTGAACGTTCACAATATCTATCCCCTTCATCATTTTATAAACCTCTATTAAGTCTCCCCTCAGCCTCCTCCGCTCCAGAGAGAACAGCCCTAGCTCCCTCAACCTTTCCTCATAAGACCTACCCTCCAAACCAGGCAGCATCCTGGTAAATCTCCTTTGCACTCTTTCCAGCGCTTCCACATCCTTCTTATAGTGAGGTGACCAGAACTGCACACAATATTCCAAATGTGGTCTCACCAAGGTCCTGTACAGTTGCAGCATAAACCCACGGCTATTAAACTCCAACTCCCTGTTAATAAAAGCTAACACACTATAGGTCTTCTTCATAGCTCTATCCACTTGAGTGGCAACCTTTAGAGATCTGTGGATATGAACCCCAAGATCTCTCTGTTCCTCCACAGTCTTCAGAACCCTACCTTTGACCCTGTAATCCACATTTAAATTAGTCCTGCCAAAATGAATCACCTCACATTTATCAGGGTTAAACTCCATTTGCCATTTTTCAGCCCAGCTTTGCATCCTATCTATGTCTCTTTGCAGCCTACAACAGCCCTCCACCTCATCCACTACTCCACCAATCTTGGTGTCATCAGCAAATTTACTGATCCACCCTTCAGCCCCATCCTCTAAGTCATTAATAAAAATCACAAAGAGCAGAGGACCAAGCACTGATCCCTGCGGCACTCCGCTAGCAACCTGCCCCCAATCCGAAAATTTTCCATCGACCACCACCCTCTGTCTTCGATCAGACACAGTAAGAAGTTTAACAACACCAGGTTAAAGTCCAACAGGTTTATTTGGTAGCAAAAGCCACAAAGCTCGGCACTTTGTGTGGCTTTTGCTACCAAATAAACCTGTTGGACTTTAACCTGGTGTTGTTAAACTTCTTACTGTGTTTACCCCAGTCCAACGCCGGCATCTCCACATCATGACTTCGATCAGACAGCCAGTTACCTATCCAATCGGCCAAGATTCCCTCTATCCCACACCTCTTCACTTTCATCATAAGCCGACCATGGGGGACCTTATCAAACGCCTTACTTTACTGTTCAAAAATCTATCTGTCTTTGCCTTGAAAACATTCAACAAGGTAGCTCATTGGGTAGGGAATTACACAGATTGACAAGCCTTTGGGTGAAGAAGTTCCTCCTCAACTCAGTCCTAAATCTGCTCCCCCTTATTTTAAGTTTTAATTTAACTCGCCAGTGGAAACAACCTCCGTTCTTCTCTTTCATCTATTCCCTTCATAATCTTATATGTTTCTATAAGATCCTTCCTTATTCTTCTAAATTCCTATGAGTATAATCCCAGCCTACTCAGTCTGTCCTCATAAGCCAACTTTCTCAACTCCAGAATCAACCGAGTGAATTTCCTCTGCATCCCCTCTAGTGCCAGTACATCCTTTCTCAAGTGAGGAGACCAAAATTGTACACAGTACTCCAGGTGTGGCCTCACCAGACATCTGATACAGCTTTGATTTCATTTGATTTATTATTGTCACATGTATTAGTATACAGTGAAAAGTATTGTTTCTTGTGCGCTATACAAAGCATACTGTACATAGAGAAGGAAAGGAGAAAATGCAGAGTGTAGTTTTATAGTCATAGCTAGGATATAGAGAAAGATTAGCTTAATGCGAGGTAAGTACATTCAAAGTCTGATGGCAGCAGGGAAGAACCTGTCCTTGAGTCAGTTGGTGCGTGACCTCAGAGTTTTGTTTCTTTTTCCCAATGGAAGAAGGTGGAAGAGAGAATGTCTGAGGTGCATGGGGTCCTTGATTATGCTGCTGCTTTTCCAAGGCAGTGGGAAGTGTAGACAGTGTCAATGTATGGGAGGCTGGTTTGTGTGATGGGCTGGGCTTTATTCATGACCCTTTGTAGTTTCTTGCGGTCTTGGACAGAGCAGAAGCCATACCAAGCTGTGGTACAACCAGAAAGAATGCTTTCTATGGTGCATCTGTAGAAGTTGGTGAGAGTTGTAGTGGACATGCCAAATTTCCTTAGTCACCTGAGAAAGTGGAGGTATTCCTCTAGCAATGAGCACAAAATTCCATTTGCCTTCTTAATCGGAATTTTGGAATGTTATTGGAATAACCCAAGGCCAATACTGAAACCAGTCTGAGAAAGGTTCTCCTGGTGTCTCAGTAGATGCCTATTCCTCACCTAACATCGCTAAAACAAGACATGCTCATGTTATATTAATTTGCTGTGTGTAAATAGGATCCCTCTGCAACACATTATTGACTGCATTTCAAACAGTAACTTCATTGGTTGGGGACAATTTATCTTGAGGTGCTGAAAGACACTTATATGAGTACATGTTTTACCTTGCCATTAGTTTGTTGGGTGTACAATATGTCCAATCACTGTATGGACCGTTAATCAGCAAAATAATTGGAATTCTGAAGTCATAGAATCCCTGCAGTGCAGAAAAAGGCCATTTGGCCCATCGAGTATGCACCGACAACAATTCCACCCTGGTCCTATCCACATAACTCCACGTATTTACCCTGGCACTAAGGGCGGGATTTTCTGGCCATGTTCGCCCCAATGCGAAAAAATCCCACTCGAGGTCAAAGGACCTTTGCATGGTCCGTGTCCTGCCCGCTATGATTCCCGCGGCTGGCGGGATGGGAAAATTCCACCCTGTGTGTCAATTTAACATGACCAGCCAACCTAACCCGCACATCCTTGGACTGCACAGCCGAAAGCAGCAGAGTCAGAATAGGTCAGTCTGAAACTTTAGTGAGCTCTGTTTAGGCTGTGACACTACCACTTAGTGCAATGGGATAGATTCAGATCAGATCTAGCCTTTCAAAACGGGGCATCCATGAGATACCGTGAGCCATCAGCAGCAACAGGTATGCATTCAACCACAATCTGTAACCTCATGGCCGGTTTATTGCTCACTACTCTAGCGAGAGAGCCACCCCTGATTCAATGAGGTGCGTAAGCATGTCAGAAGCACGCCTCAAAAACATTCGGGGCCAAACTGGTGAAACTGCAACACAGAACAACAAGCATGCTAAACGTTGGAAGCAGAAAGCTAAAGACAGAGTGAAGCAATCCCACAATCAAAGAATCAGATCAAAAGTCTGCGGTCCTACTACACCTAGCCATGAATATTAGAGGACAATTAAACAAGTAACCAGAGGAGGTAGCTCCAAAAGCATTCCTATTGCCAATGACGGGAAAGCCAATCCCATTGGTGAAAATTCCAAGGCTGAAGTATTTGCAACAATATTCAGCCAAAATTACTGAGTGAACGAACCATGCCCGCCTTCTCCTGAGGTCCCCACCATCCTAGGCACTGGTCTTCAGGCCACTCAATTCTGCCCTAGTGATATCAAGAAATGGCTGAAGACATTGGGCACAACATGAGGCCCAATTTTACCATTGCGTAGTGCCCGTTTTCGGGCACGAAAACTTGGTAAAGTTGGGCGTGATGCGATTAACACCCACGTCTGCGCAGATGCTTACTTTACCAAGGCCCGAAAATGGCCGCGATCCGAACCACGCCCGAAAAGGGCGCAACAACGACTTAAATTCATTTGCATGCATTAAAATTGAATTAGTGGGCTGCCCGCCCAACTTTACCTGCATTTCCCTCTTTACCATCGCGTTCACCCGTCCAGATTCGGCGCGAAACAGACATGCTCGGCAAAGGTCTGTTTCGGGCACTCCAACTTCTGAAGAGGTAAGTTCAGAGCTTCCAACGGCTCTCTGACTCAGATCGGAGGTGGGGGGTGGTGGGGGGGGGAGGGGGGGGGGGAGGGGGGGGAGCAGCACGGAAGGTGGGCCAGATCATTCTCTGGTGAGGGAGTGAGGGGAGGGAGGAGGAGGAGGTCAGATGTATCTCTGGTGGGGGTGGGGGGCAGGAGAGAGACCTGATCGTTCGTTCTCTGGTGTTGGGGAGGAGGGAGGCCAGATCATTCTCTGGTTGGGGGTGGAGGGGGGGAGGGGAGGGAGGAGGGAGGCCAGATCGCTCTCTGGTTGCGGGGGTGGGGGGTTGGGGTGGGGGGTTTCTGGCCGGGGGGAGAGGAGGGTGGCCTGGGCGTTCACTCATGGTGGGGGGGGGGGGAGGGAGGCCAGATGGATCTCTGATGTGAGGGCCAGGGGCGGGAGGGGCACTGCCACTCTGTGGGCGATCGGTGGGGGCGGGGGGGGAAGGGAGCAGGGGGTCGCGATCAGTCTGAGTAGCAGTGGGGGTGGGTGGATAAGGGGGACAGTTATGTTGTGGGGGTGGGGCGATGTCTGAGTGGACCATCGCTCCTGCTTTTCACTCCCGGGCTGCTTTATCCGCTTTTTGCGATCCGGGAGCGATGTGACAGGGGGGGGGGGGCATTTTTCAATTTTTTTTCACTGCATATGCGCAGTTCAGAGCTCTGATCATTTCAAGCTCGATAAGCCTTGCCCACGATTCACACTCGTGATTTTTATTCCAGGCTGAGAGCATATGGAGGCGCCTGAGAACAGGTTTCCAAGTCGGATCTGTATTGCACCCAGATTCAGCACTGAGAATCCAAATGGTCAAATTGGGCCCATAGTCTATGTGCCCTGACAACATCCCAAGGGTAGTATCCGAGACTTAGCCATCTTCAGCTGTTTAACCAATGACCTTCCCTCCATCGTAAGGTCAGAAGTGGGAATGTTTGTTGATGATGTGGTGATGCCAAGGAAGGATTTGAAGACACGGACTAAGTTCAGAAATGGCACGGTGGCACAGTGGTTAGCACTGCTCCCTCACAGTGCCAGGGACCCGGGTTCAATTCCGGCCTCGGGTTACTGTCTGTACGGAGTTTGCACATTCTCCCCGTGTTTGCATGGGTTTCCTCCGGGTGCTCCAGTTTCCTCCCACAGTCCAAAGATGTGCGGGTTATGTTGATTGACCATGCTAAATTAACCTTAGTGTAAGGGGGATGAGCAGGGGGTTATGGGATTAGGGCCTGGGTGGATTGTGGTCAGTGCAGACTCGATGGGCCGAATGACTTCCTTCTACACTGTATGGATTCTATGACTTTATTCTATGAAAATGCTTCATGCAATTGACCTAATTTCAGTATCACCCACCGTGGCCAGAACTATCAAGGCAACTCAGAGGTTAAGTTAAATTCGAACCAGGAAGATGAAAGATAGCAAGATACTGATGTAGCCCGACTCCTTACTTGGTTCAAATCTGTAATGAAGTACCTAAATGATCTAACCTATATGTACTTTGGTGCCTGTAATGTAGGAATGATATAGTGGTTTGTAATTTTAATATAACTGTAATTCAATATTCCTTTTTTCAATATCTCACCCACCACTTTCCTGTTTGTCTATTTTCCATACGACACCTTTGTTACATGTTTCCACTTTTTAAACTTGATTTTCTCGTCTACATATGAATGTTTCCACATAAGTCGTATACTGCAATTCAGCCTTCAGGCTGAGATGTGTTTGTTTGAATAAAATTACATTACTATTATTACTTTTCAAACTCAAATGCTGCTGGACTGTGAAGCAGTATAGGTCAGTGAGTGCATGCTGACACAAATTTCGCAAATAAATTTTCATTTGAACCCTGTTAAATTTACTGTGGATATAATTTGCCAGACTGTTATTCAATTAACAGGAAATCACATGCCACTTCTTCATTTAATAAATACAGAAACCTATTTTATATGGCTAATAGGCAGCTAAACCAACAGTATTATTGCAACACTGGCATTTATTATGGTGTAATGGAGTTGCATCAGTTGAGCACTTAATGTAATCCTCATTTCCTTCTTAAAGCCATAACAATTCCAAGCAACATTTTGTTTCTGTTAATGTGCCCTGGACCATATAAAATTTTACGGCCTCCCCGACAGTCTGAGGAAAGATCCATGAATAAGTGTTTTTCAGATTTTCTTTTCTAAGGATAAAATGCGGCACATTCATAATCGCAGCAAATCGTACGTGCAGCTGATTAGTTGAACAAATGCCTAAATCAGCAGAGACTTTGTGCACGATATTCTTTGGCATTTCGAACCATGACATTTTCAAAGAAAATTGGGGCAATACACCATAATCTCCTGCCCTAATGTATAGCATATTCAACCCAGTGCTGTGAGTGCAGAATAAGGAGAGGCCATTTGCAAATCTATCCTACAACAGATTATGCATAATGCCTACATCAGCAGTGGTCAAGTGGGAATGGTTGAGAGCTTCAAGTGACCCGGTCACCAACCCTGCCATGGGTGTATTTATCTTTTCTTCCTGCACTGCTCTTGCAGCTGCTATTTTCAGACTATATGCCTCCCTCTGGAGACAGTTTCTCATCATAGCTGTTAATATGACAGCTGCCATTTCTGGCTTATTTCTTGACTGTCCTTTCCACCATGCCTTCTGCTCAATGTCAGGAGCGTCTGAATCATAACGTTTTCCTGCCATTTTCTTCAGTGTTTTTCCATGCTCTATCACTACAGCTTGTATCAAACTATCACCCAAACCTCATACAAACGTTCTCGTATTTTGACCAGCCATCGCCATCGTGTGGCCTTCGTCCCCCTCACTGGGGACCTCTAGGGCCCAGCTGACCATCACACTCATGTGCAGTTCCTATCCCTTGACGCTCTCTATGCTCAAGTCTCTCTCTGGAGACCTCTAGTATCTGGTTGACCATCACACTCTTGTGTGGTTCCTATCCCATGACGCTCTCTTGTTGCGAGGCTTTTCACTCTACTAAGCAGGCTGATCCAAAAGTCCATCCCCTGTATTAAGTGCAACACAACTCCTAACATCTTTATCTATCGCGCGGCTTTTTGCTCTGGTCCCCAAGCTGATCCAAGAGTCCGTCCTTAGTCCCCTGCAATTTCTTTACACAGTCATACTGTATTCGCACTCCCTGCCCTGGTCTGAATCGCTCAACTTATGGCTTCCAGGAGCCTGACGCATAACCCCTTTAACGACTGGGTGGTAATCAAAACATACTCACCCACTCTTGGAGACACGTCTTGCCACCAGATCCCTGTGACCGATCCTGCCTGACTACGCCAGTTGAAGCAGGGGTTTTCTCTCTGATGCTAAGTATTGAGCTGAACCCAGCTAAATACAAAGATTTGTGAAAGACAGTTGCTGGTTAAAGATGTATTTATTGACCAACACATGTCGGGAGAAAGGCAGCCAGACACATCAACTCCTTTCTGAAGTTTACAATGCAACGGCAAAATGATTATACATTTTTGAGACTTCATTTCTGCCACCTACCCTGTCATCCTAACTGGATGCTCCAATTGCATTAGTACACATTATTTTACCTTGGCCAATTGCATCCTACCTTCTTGCAGGATTAGGAATTTATTGGTCTATAGGACCAGGAAGTTCCTACCCACTGTTACCAAGCAACTTCACTTACGTAAAACGGTTCATAATTACGTAAAAAGATTCAAAGGTAGCATTCTCACCGTAAGCCACAGAGTTGAAAAGATGACGTTCCTACTGTCTCACTCTGCCTTATCCTCGGTAGGAATTGAATACCTTATATACTTTGTGAATACTTCTATTCATTTTCTAAAGTATTAGAATTTGCACTCTTCATGACTTTATTGTGATAACATAACTGTATTCTATTGCTTATTATTCCCAAAAAATATGGCCTGTCTGGTTTAACTTTCTTCCCATTATGCATTTTGGCCAACATGCACAATACATTCAAAAATCCTTGTTTAAATCCAAAATACATGTTTAATTCCTATAGCAGTAGTTGTGTGTGTCTATGCAAGTCGTACCTTTGTATAAAATAAGTATAAGGAACATTGTAGTCTTAATTCTAAGTTAATTTCCCCTGAACTATCAGGATACATGATGCTGACTGTTTGCATCAAAATCAACAGCATAGTACTTTCAGGGAATGCGGCGACAGTGAACAATGGAACTTCAGATGAAGGGGACATTGACTATCCAGAGAACTCAACTCTGCTCCAATCACGGACGGTGCAATTCTCTTCAGAGTTATCACACGTGAACAGCCATTCCCGAGCTCAACAAATATCTGCCCCAACGCTATTATCATCACTTCCTAAGTTGCCCATTTTCCAAAATGTCTTGGTTAAGTACCTGTGGGCTATGGACAGAACTGGCAACCTCTTCTGTTAAAATGACCAGAAGGGATTTGAACAACTTTTCTACAATTCAGTCACCAATCATGCCACATAAAATCATTTGCAAATGTAAACATTTCTGCCATTAATCTGACGTACAGAAGTTCCTTAAGCACAAGAGTGAATCATTGCAGATAAATATTATGACATTCAATGACAGGGTAGATAGCATCACATGATTGGGAATGTAATAATTTCAACGACTTTGTTCTTGAAAGTGAACACATTTCTGGGAACTATTCCCAGCACGGTATAATCAGAAGATAGTAAATAATTGAGTACATTGGAAACCTTCCTGTACATTGCCAAGTACCGCACCATGTTGACAGAAGTCGCATTAAAATACACCAATGCACCCCAGGACTGTCTTTGTATCATTGCTTATGAGAAATTATCTGTCTCTTGTTCTACTATTCACTATCCCCAGCAGCCCAGGCACTGACATTTGAACAGAAACAAATAAGTTGTTCAAAAAAGGACGGCAGGAACAGCGCTGAAGAAACGAATATAAAATATGGATGATGGATGCCTTCTTAAATAATGAATTGGTATCCAGAGAGTTGCTGGATTTTATGCATCCGAAGCAACTGTTGGATCAGCAGTTCCATCCGACCTGTGTGTGATCATTACATGCCTAAGACAGAACCTTGTCGTGTTGAGGCCACAATGGAGGGGTTGTTAATGAGTTGGAGTGATAATCTCACAATGTAAACCAAGAGGTCAGTCTCAGAAAATGGACGGTATGCAAATGGTGACAACCAATGTTAAAATAAGGATGTACATTAATATAGCACCATTCACAACATCAAGGCACTCTTAAATCCTTCACAAGTATTAAAACATTTTTCAATTGTAATTACAATTGCAATATCTGAAATGCTGCAAATAAATAAGTTTCTTTTTAAGTTTAAGTTTTAAGTTTAAGTTTTTTTAAAAGTTTATTAGTCACAAGTAGGCTTACATTAACACTGCAATGAAGTTATTGTGAAAATCCCCCAGTCGCCACACTCCAGCACCTGTTCGGGTACACTGAGGGAGAATTTAGCATGGCCAATGCACCTAACCAGCATGTCTTTTCGACTGTGGAAGGACAGCGGAGCACCCGAAGAAAACCCATGCAGACATGGGGAGAATGTGCAGACTCCACACAGGCAGTGACCCAAGTCAGAAATTGAGCCTGGGTCCCTGGCGCTGTGTGGCAGTAGTGCCAACCACTGTGCCAACATGTCACCTAATTGTGCACAGCAAGATCCCACAAACACTAGTGAGACAAAAATCAGATTATCTGTTTAGTCAAGAAATAAATATTGGCCAAGGCATCATGAGCTACTCCTTTGAAAACAGTGTTTTTTTTCATTCGTGGGACATGCGCATGGCTGGCTGGCCAGCATTTATTGCCCATCCCTAGTTGCCCAAGGGCAATTGAGAGTCAAGCACATTGCTGTGGCTCTGGAGTCACATGTAGGCCAGACCAGGTAAGGATGGCACATTTCCTTCCCTAAAGGATAGTAGTGAACCAGATGGATTTTTCCAACAATGGTTTTATGGTCATCAGTAGATCCTTAATTCCAGATTTTTTTTCATTGAATTCAAATTCCAGTATCTGCTGTGGTGGGATTTGAATCCAGATCCCCAGAATGTGAGTTGAGTTTCTGGATTAATAATCTAGCAATAATACCACTAGGCCATTGCCTCCCCTGTGAACATTGTGAAATGTTTCTCCACTAAAGGTTGTTTGGTGGGCTGGGGGTGGGGGGGGGGGGGGGGGGGGCAGTTGCGGGCTAAGGTGTCACTCTATTTATTATATAAAAAGTATATTGCATAAATATATAACAACTTGGCTAATTTTAAAAATCTTGAAAACTAGACAAAGGTTTTACAGTGACTGCATAGTGACTAGCACTGCTGCCTCAAAGCGCCAGGGGCCCGGGTACAATTCCGGCCCAGGCTGATTGTCTGCGTGGGTTTCCTCCGAGTGCTGTGGTTTCCTCCCACAGTCCAGATAGGTGGATTGGCCAAGGGAAATGGTTGGGCTTACACAGAAAGGATGCAAGTGTGGGCCTGGGTAAAATGCTCTTTTGGAGAGTTGGTGCAAACTTGATAGGCCAAATCGCCTCCTTCTGCACTGTAGGGATTCTCTGCAATTCTGTGACTCAAACAAAAGGAACTTCCTGCCATTCAGAATGCCTTTCACCTTGTTAACTCGAGACTCCAATGACCCCAGTTAAGCAAATCCAAGGGAATTGTACAAAGGTCATTTCTAAGACCAGTCCCAGCCAATGGCGACTACATGTCTAATATGAAAAGGGAATCTCAAATCTCTTTTGAAATTATGGATGGTTGAAGCATTTACCATTTCAGGAATCCAGACAAGGGCATATACATTCTTTGTCCAGACCAAAGTAGAGAATTAGGAGTCATATCAGACGATCGCCCGAGCTGGAGGGACCAGTTACCTTGCCTTATGGAGCTGCAAAGCTTAGATTGCCATCTTCCCTCAGCCAAGCAGCAGCTTAGAAGCAAAGCTCTGTCCTGGTTTCAATGTGTGGCATCATCTATACTGTCTCTACTGAAAATCCTGAGCTTTTGGCATCACTTGCAAGATTAATTTGCCTTTGAATGCCTATCTCAGTGTGAAAGCCATCTCCATTGGAAACGTGAATTATCCAGCATCAGTTTTTAACCTGCTAACTCTGAGAAGGAATACACCATTAGATTTTTGATCTGGACTCTGGTCTTAGGTGAAACAATAATTTTTATTTTGTCTATTCCTGTACCTCTTTCTTTTCTCTATCCCACCTTTATTATATGAGTGAAAAGGTAGCCATCTTGCTACCCTCCTCTCAAGCTTCTGTGTATATAAATAAAGTAACCAATTAAGTCCACCCTAATTCGGGTTTGCTGTGTTGTTATTACATGAACGTGTTCTCACTGAGGAGAGACCTTTTAAATGCCTACACTGTGAGAAGTGCCATAAATGTTCCAAGGAACTGATGTGCCATCAACGTGTCCATACTGGAGAAAGACTGTTTAAATGCTCAGAATGTGGGATGTGATATAAATGTTCTGGGGAACTGATGGATCGCACCAAAACTGAAGGGTTGGGAAACACACCACTGCTTATAAAGAGAAATCAAAACTCAAAAACATTTTCCTGCCTGTGGACAGATGGCGACAGGAGAAATTAGAGCAGTTTAAATTAAGCCCCCTCCTGTCCATAACAAAGTGAAGAAGGTACCTCCTAAGTGTAGCACTCTCTCAATGCTGCATTGTAGTGTCAGTCTAGATTTTCTGCTTAAGTCTCTGGAGGGGTATTTTTAATTCAGAGAGCTGCCCTTGACTCAAGACTGCTTCCACTGAGCCAAGGCTGGGACTTCAATGATGTCCTCAAGTCCCTCAAAACTATCAAGGTGTTTGCTTGATGAAGTGCCTCCTGTGTCACACCATATCTATGTGTGTAAGAAAAAAATTCAGTAACCCAAAAGGTTATCACTCTGTAACTAATCTTCCAGACCAACAATAAGTTCATTATTGGTGTCTCTCTCATTGGATCAGAACCCAATGAAAAGCAAGTGCTCTTGTGACAACCTGTTGCAGCAACATGTGCACTAGGTATTTATTCCCTTGATATTACACTGAATCGTAGTAACTGAAATTGTTTCCCATTTAATAGGTTTCTTCCACTGGTCAGATTAACAGTGCAGCTTTGAACAAAGAAAATAAATATAGCTTTATCAGGGGTAGAAGGATCGCAGGTGCCGGAGTGTGGTGGCAAGGGGATTTTTCACAGTAACTTCATTGCAGTGTTAATGTAAGCCTCCTTGTAACACTAATAAATAAACTTTAAAACTTTGAATGTTTTTTTAAACAGACGCAAGCAACTCATAGCATCATTAGTCGGATAAATATGTGGGGTTACAAGAATAGGACCTGGGTGGGATTGTGGTCACTGCAGACTTGATAGGCCGAATGACCTCCTTCTGCACTGTAGGGATTCTATGATTCTATGTTAGTACAGTTATGGAGAGGAAACATGGAAGATACAGAATTTGGGTAAGCAAAACAAATTTTATTACTGCTTTATAATGTTTTCATGCTTCTTAATGTTTCAGGTAATTATGGTGTTTTTTGGGTTCATACACTTGTGGTTAGGACTCTAAACTCATTCTATAATCCAAAATGTTGGTCCCAAGCATTCCAGATGGAAGATATTACAGCATATGGAGAACAATTTCAGTTGTGTTGAGGAAAATGGCTTGTACGGCTACTATTTTGAGTAAGGTACTTCAAAATAGGTACCAAAAGTCTCCTTACTCGCTCTCTATTGAGTTACCACAGATGGATAGATCATATATAATGACAAAAAAGTCACCTTCCCTTTCTAAAATACCAAGATTGAAACAGATATGCTATCACATCAAGTACTTTTGTTATGAAGAGAAACGTTGTCACTTAAGAAACAAGGTAGCATCAATATGCAATGGACCAACCTGTTACTAAAGCAGTCCATATCCATATGCAGCAAGACCTAGACCACATGGAGGCTTGAGTTTATAAATAGTAAGCTACATTTGTTCCACACAAGTGCCAGTCAATGACCATCTCCAACAACAGATAATCCAACTATCTCCCCTTGACATTCAATGGCATTGTCATTGCCAAGTCCCCCATTATCAATATTCTGTACTACTGACTAGAAACCGAACAGGATTAGCCACTAACGACTTGTGGTGAACCATAGATGGTTACCACTATGGGCACTTGTATATATGTTACTCTCGTTGCTGTTGGGGTTAGGGTTGTTGGGTGTTCCACCTGTTATTACTGTTTATGTGGTACACTCCATTCGGCTCCGCCCAGGACTCCGCCTTCTTACAGGAGTATAAAGGTTACTGCTACTTCCTAGTAGTCTTTAGTCTGGGATAATATTGTTGAGTAGTGTGCTCCTATTTGTAGTGAATAAAAGCCTTTATTCCCGGGTATGTTCTAGCCTCCCGTGTGAATCAATCGCGCATCAATGTTATTCACTACAATTGCTGAAAATTTTGTTCGAAGAAAATGGAGCAGATGCTAAAGCCCGATCGGCTAACCTTGGATCCGCATGCCGCTGGGGCATCGAACATTTTCGACCATTGGTTGAAGTGCTTCGAGGATTACGTTGAGGCCTCAGCAGCAGTCCAGTCCCACGCCGACAGATTGCGGGTCCTCCACGCCAGGGTGAGCGACACTGTGTATGCAACAATTCGCAATTCCAAAAATTATAAAGACACTATCGACTTGCTCAAGGGGCTGTATAACAAACAGCCGAACGAAATTCATGCTCGTCACCTATTAGCCACTCAACGGCGGCAGCCCGGCAAAACTATGGGACAGTACCTGCGCGAACTTCAACAGCTAGCCAGAGCCTGCAACTGTAAGGCTACTCAATGCACCAACGAGCTCATTCGGGACGCGTTCGTGGCTGGAATCGGCTCATCCTATATCCGCCTGCGGCTGCTAGGACAGGGTAACCTGGACCTGGCTAAGACGGTAGAATTGGCCAACGCACTGGAGACAGCCTCCAGAAATCTCGAAGCCTACCCCACCGACCACGTGGGAACAGCGTGGCAAGCACAGCCGCCGCCTCAGCTGTACTCGACGGCTCCTCGGAACTGCGCGATGATGCTCCCAACTTCGGACCTGACGGCTGCGGCAGCTCCTGGAGGCCCACGGTGCTACTTCTGCAGTTTGGTGAAGCATCCTCGCCAAAGATGTCTGGCCAGGGCGGTGTTTTGCTCCGCCTGTGGAAAGAAAGGACACTATGCTAAGGTGTGCCGAGCGAATACACCTTCCAGGCCCAGCAGTGCTGCGTGCGACTCTCCAGGATCCATCTCCTCGTCTCCGGCCTCGTCGATGTCTTCAGCCACGTGCGATCCACGGGCGCTGCCATTTCCTATGACGATGACGCCAGCCACGTGCGACCTGCGGGTGCCGCCATTTTCAACATCCTCGACCACGTGCGATTCATGGGCGCAACCATTTTGGTTGACATCGGCCGCAGGAGACCAGCAGGGGTCGGCGGCGGCGGCTATCTCAACTGCCTGCAGTTACGCTCGGGATCCAACAGTGGCGTCAATCATCCTGGACCAGGCCAAGCCTCACAGACTCGACAAGTCCATGATGGTCATAGAGGTAAACGGGCGCCTGGAGCATTGCCTGTTTGACAGCGGGAGCACGGAGAGCTTCATCAATCCGGATACAGTAAAACGTTGTGCTCTCCGTGTGCAAGCTGTCAGGCAGACAATCTCCATGGCGTCGAGGTCCCGATCTGTCCACGTTCTTGGGAGCTGTGTGGTAACTCTAACGGTGCGGGGCACAGTCTACGAGAACTTCAGGCTCCTCGTGCTACCGCACCTTTGTGCTCCGGTACTCCTGGGGCTAGACTTTATGGTCCACCTGAGGAGTGTGGCCCTGCAGTACGATGGGCCACTCCCTCCACTTTCAGTGGGAAAACAGCAGCCTCCAAATTGTCCAGCACGCTCCACATGCAGCCTCTCAACACTCAAAATTACCCCGCCTTCCCTATTCGAAAATCTCGTGCCCGGCTGCAAGCCCATCGCGACTAAAAGCAGGTGTTACAGCGCTGAGGATCAGATCTTTATTAGATCTGAGGTTCAGCGGCTCCTCAGGGAAGGGGTCATTCAACCTAGCACTAGCCCATGGAGAGCACAAGTCGTGGTGGTCAAGACTGGAGACAAGCCCCGGATGGTCATAGACTATAGTCAGACCATTAATAGGTACATGCAGCTGGACGCGTATCCTCTCCCACGTATATCTGACATCGTCAACCAGATTGTGCAGTACCGGGTGTTCTCCACCATCGACTTGAAGTCAGCCTACCACCAGCTCCCCATTCGCCCAGAGGACTGCAAATACACGGCCTTTGAGGCGGATGGCCGTCTCTACCACTTTTTAAGAGTCCCTTTCGGTGTCACTAATGGGGTCTCGGTCTTCCAGCGTGAGATGGACCGAATGGTGGACCAAAACGGGCTACGGGCTACCTTCCCGTACCTGGACAACGTCACTATCTGCGGCCATGACCAGCAGGACCACGACGCCAACCTCCAGAAGTTTTTACGCACTGTGGCTCTCCTGAACCTGACCTATAATAAGGAGAAGTGCGTATTCAGCAAGCACCGCCTAGCAATCCTCAGATACGTGGTGGAAAACGGGGTCATCAGCCCCGATCCAGACCGTATGCGTCCCCTCCTTGAACTTCCCCTACCCACTAGCATCAAAGCACTGAGAAGATGCTTAGGCTTCTTCTCGTACTATGCACAGTGGGTCCCCAATTACGTGGACAAAGCCCGTCCGCTCATAAAATCTACCTCTTTTCCCCTGGCAGCAGAGGCTCGCCTAGCCTTTGAAAGGATAAAAGCCGACATCGCGAAAGCCACGATGCACGCTGTCGATGAGTCCATCCCCTTTCAGGTGGAGAGTGATGCATCTGATTTTGCCCTGGCCGCCACACTTAACCAGGTGGGCAGACCCGTCACCTTTTTCTCTCGCACCCTCCAAGGCCCTGAAATTCGGCACTCCTCTGTGGAGAAAGAGGCTCAGGCCATTGTGGAGGCCGTACGGCATTGGCACCATTATTTGGCTGGCAAACGGTTTACCCTGCTCACAGACCAAAGGTCCTTGGCCTTTATGTTCAACAACACATTAAAGGGCAAAATTAAGAATGCTAAAATCTTGAGGTGGAGAATCGAACTCTCCACCTACAACTATGATATCATGTACCGTCCGGGGAAGCTCAATGAGCCTTCAGATGCCCTGTCACGTGGAACATGTGCCAGTGTGCAGGAGGACCGGTTACAGGCCCTCCACAATGATCTCTGCCATCCGGGGATCACTCGGCTCTTCCATTTTGTAAAGGCTCGGAATCTGCCCTACTCCATAGAGGATGTCAGGTCGATAACTCGAAGCTGCCAGGTATGTGTGGAGTGCAAGCCGCACTTCTACCGGCCTGACAGGGCACACCTCATGAAGGCCACTCGCCCTTTTGAACGACTGAGTGTCGACTTCAAGGGGCCCCTCCCTTCGACGGATCGAAACGTGTATTTCCTCAACGTTGTTGACGAATACTCCCGATTCCCCTTTGCCATCCCCTGTTCTGACATGTCCTCTGCCATGGTCATCAAGGCCCTGCGGAGTCTTTTCACCCTGTTCGGCTACCCCAGTTATATCCACAGTGATTGGGGTTCGTCGTTTATGAGCGACGACTTGAGGCAAATCCTGCTCTCTAAGGGAATTGCCTCAAGTAGGACTACAAGTTACACCCCAGGGATAACGGACAGGTCGAAAGAGAAAACGCTACAGTCTGGAAGGCTGTTTTGCTAGCGCTACGGTCTAGGGGTCTTCCAGTCACCCGTTGGCAAGAGGTACTTCTTGATGCGTTCCATTCGATCCGGTCCCTCCTGTGTACGGCAACCAACACTACCCCACATGAGCGGATGTTTGTCTTCCCTAGGAAGTCTTCCTCTGGGACCTCACTGCTGACTTGGTTGACGTACACAGGACCTGTTCTCCTGCGGCGGCATGTCAGGGCCCGCAAGTCCAACCCTTTGGTTGAACAGGTCCATCTCCTCCACGCCAACGCTCAATATGTCTATGTGGCATATCCTGACGGGCGAGAGGACATGGTCTATCAGAGATCTGGCGCCTGCAGGGGACCTGGAAACCCCCGTCACTCCCGCACCCCTGGTTAGGATTCCTTTGCCCATTCTCTCCTCTCCTGACACGGCGCGGGCAGCATCAGGACCTCAACTTGATCCACTTACTCCCGTGTGCAGCTTGCCTGAGTCCAGGGGATTGTCGCCATCTCGAGGTCGGCGGTCAGGAGAGGAACTGGAGGAGTCTGTGGACACCACCTCGGAGAGAGGGTCGTCACCACGGTCACCAGAACCGGCACTGGAGCCGATACTGCGGAGGTCGCAGAGACGGTGCGGACCTCCGGTTCGGCTGAACTTGTGAACATGTGGACAGTGTTTTTTGCCCCACCTGTCTTTGTTTTTTAAAGGAGGGGTGAATGTGGTGAACCATAGATGGTGACCACTATGGGTACTTGTATATATGTTACTCTCGTTGCTGTTGGGGTTAGGGTTGTTGGGTGTTCCACCTGTTATTACTGTTTATGTGGTACACTCCATTCGGCTCCGCCCAGGACTCCGCCTTCTTACAGGAGTATAAAGGTCACTGCTACTTCCTAGTAGTCTTTAGTCTGGGATAATATTGTTGAGTAGTGTGCTCCTATTTGTCGTGAATAAAAGCCTTTATTCCCGGGTACGTTCTAGCCTCCCGTGTGAATCAATCGCGCATCACGACTGTGACGACATGAGTAGTCAGAGGCTGGGAATTGTGTGGTGAATTATTCACCTCCTGACTCCCCAAAAGCTGGCCACCATTTACAAATCAGAATGGAATACCCTTCACTTGCTTGGATGAGTGTATCTCCAGCAACACACAAAAGGCTTAACAACATCCAGGATAAATAAGCCGATTTGATTGGCACCCTATTCACCATTTTCAACATTCACTCCCTCCACCACTGACGGACAGCAGCAGCAGTGTTTACCATCTACAAGGTGCACTGCAGGAACTCACCAATGCTCCTTTGACAGCACCTTCCAAGCCAGCAAACTCTGCCACCTAGAAGGACAAGTGTAGCAGATGCATGGGAACACCAGCACCTACAAGCTCCCCTCCAAGCACCATCCTTACTTGGAAATATATAATCATTGCATCAGACCTCTGGATCTCCCTTCCTAACAGCACTGTAGGTGTGCCTACACATTATGAATTGCAGCAGTTCAAGAACGTGGCTCTCAGGCCAAATAGAGATGGGCAATAAATGTTGGCCTAGACAGCGATGCCCACATCTTTTGAAATAATATTTTTTTTAAATCAGTCTCTATGCATGGCGTCATGGTTACTTTAAAAGTTAGACATATGCATATTATTAAAGCATTATTAAACTGGGTCAAGTTACGACTCCTGTTCAGGTTCATGTTAGGTTTATAATTAAGTTTGTTCCCTCAGAATGGAATTGTTGACATGTGAAAAATGACTATTTCAGGTGGTACAACATACAGTCGATGAACACTTTTTATTTTATTTCCCCTGAAAGGTATTACAGTGGAATCGAACAATGATCATTACAAGTGGTGCTTCAAGCAGTAAAAGGGAAGCTCACCATGTTACAATCTGGTGTCCGCATAGACATTGACAGTTATTCAGTTGTCGCTTTTAATCCTGACTGATATCATTAATTGAAGCTGGGATAGGTACATGTTTACAGAACACTTAAGGAGCTAGAGTCTCAATGGCATACACAAAGCCTGAAGTGAAAAGCCTTCATTTGCGGTTCAAATATGTGACACCCTGATATTAATAGGCAGCTGGGGAGGCTGTGGGGGAGCCTGTAAATAGGCCAAGAGCCCACCAAGACTGGGGCCGTAAAAGCCCTGCTAATTTTAATAGCAGGGCCCTATTAGAATAATTTTGGGTTAACTCCTGCCCATCAGCCAACCAGATTGACAGCTCCTTGGTGGGCACGGAAGGAAAACTAATGGCAAGAAGGCATTTATTTATAATAAATAAATAAACAATGCCAACCACCAATAGGAAGCCAAGAACTCTGACAAATCTTCTCACTTCTCACTTATGTGCAGGTTAGTTTGATTGGCCATGCTAAATTGCCCCTGAGCATTAGGGGGACTAGCAGGGTAAATAGATGGTGTGAAGGGGATAGGGCCTGGGTGGGATCGTGGTTGGTACAGACTTGATGCACCAAATGGCCTCATTCTGCACTGCAGGGATTCTATGATTCTAGGTTGCATATCTTATATTTCAGATCTATGCAGAAATGGCACTGGTTTCCATGTGTGCAACAGATTTTATAAACAATATTTTCAAATGTCCACTCCATGTTTCAGCTCTACTTTCCAGCTCTTTGGACAGCTTTGCTTACTTTGCTCTGAGTCCACACCCAGGCTTGACCAATCGGGCACAGAGAGCAGCAATAGTAAAACAATGTCAGATAATCAAATACAGAACAATTGAACACTGGAACTTCCATTTCAACTCATTGGGTGGAATTTTCCCGTCCCGCCCACCACAGGAATCATAACGGATGAAACATGCAAAGGTTTGTTGACCTCAGGTGGGATTTTCCGGCATTGGGGCGAGCGTGGCCAAAAAATCCCTCCCTATGTTACAAAACAGACGTCATCAGTCAATAGTTTTGGTATGTTAATTAGGCCTGTCTGCATTTTGCAGGAATCTCATTAATATCCTGATGAATAAAAATTTAAGAGGGTGGAAATGCAGTCATGTTGTTGAATCCTGAACATTCTTTTCCTTTCTCCCATATCAAGGGGTTGGGAAAGAGTTAAAACTGTGGCTCCTGCGGATGTACAAGATCGAAGCTGATCTATTGAATTGACTTGGCCAGCAGATAAAAACTATCTATCAGCCAGATGCTGTTTTCAGACAGCCCCAGGATCAATAGTGAGGGGTATTATTATCTCATTTGGCATTCCTCTACATCAGTTTGATGTGAATAATAGGTTGCATTGATTCAGTTTAATTGTTTTTGAGCATCATGTTTATTAACATCTAGAGAATGGCTACCAATGTTTCAGCTTGTTATCAGTGCCATGTGCTGAAGGACTCGAGAGGGAATGTTCTCTTTCAAATTGCAGTAGCCACTGTCTCCGGTTAGGTGTTACCAACTGCAAGTGGTTTTCAACACATCAATGATTCAACTCATGGGAGATCTAAAAACATGCAAAACCAAGTGGTGTATTCACCCACTTACCGAGTAACAAAACACCTCAATAGATAGAATGTGCTATGGGTTTGGATTCATTTGGATTGTCATGTATTGTGCTCCGTGTTCCGCAATAACTGTGTGCCACCAGATTCAGAAAATCACATCTGTATAAACTGCAGGAATTTTTAAAATGTACAAGCCTAAATTTTGTATAAATACTGCAGTAGGCTTGGAACTCACTTGCCCAGTGTGTTAGAAACTTTTACAAATCAATTTGTGACTGGAAGATCTGAGAAAATGAGCCATTAGGGTTGAAATTGTATGTACAGGATGAATCAGTTTAATATTCAGCTTAACTTAAAAAAGCTATTCCGTTAACATGTTTAATAAAAGAAACAGAAAGAGCTGGAAAGACTCAGCAGGTCTGGCAGCATCAGAGAAACAGAGTTCATGGGCAGGATTTTACAGCTTTGCTCGAGCGAGACCAGAAATTCCTGCCTGAGGCCAACGGACATTTCCATTGTCCGCCTCTCGCCCGATCCAGTTCCGTGGTGGGCGGAGCCGGAGGATTCCGATGAACATTTCAGGTTGATAACCTTTCATCAGTACCTGACAGGTTAACACTAAAGTTTAAGTTTACTTATTAGTGTCACAAGTAGGCTTATATTAACACTGCAATGAGGTTACTGTGAAAATCCCCTAGTTGCCACACTCCGGCGCCTGTTCGGGTACACTGAGGGAGAATTTAGCATGGCCAATGCACCTAACCAGCACGTCTTTTGGACTGTGGGAGGAAACAGGAGCACCCGGAGGAAATCCACGCAGACACAGGAAGAAAGTGAAGACTCCACAAAACAGTGACCCTCGCCAGGAATTGAACCCGGGTCCCTGGCGCTGTGAGGCAGCAGTGCCAACCACTGTGCCACCATGCCACCCACTCTCTTCACCTTACCGGCTGAGTGTTTTCAGCAGTTTCTATTTCGGTTTTAGATTTCCAGCCTCCGCAGTATTTGCCTTTAACTTGTTTGCCTCGACTGACTAAACTGAACGGGCGAGATTCTCCGGCCTGCCAGCCACGTGTTTCCCGGCACCTTGTTTGTTAGTGGCGGGATTCTCTGGTCCTGCCACTGTCAATGGGAATTGCCAATGACATCACTCCACACCGGCGGGAAACCCACAGGCGGTGGGGGGGTGCACTGCCGGCGAGACTGGAGAACCCCACCGACGTGAACAGCTGGAGAATTCTGAACAATGTGTGAGAAGATGGGAGAAAATAGTGTCCAAAACTGTGAAATTGAGATCAATTTTATAATTAGCCCTTCCCTCACTTCACGACACAATCTGCAATAAATCATAAGGGTAATGCGGTTGAGCATTATTTTCTAGCCTAGTTTTTAAGCAAGGCTTAACAATTGACCCAGATGCAAACTGGCTCCATGCCAACACCTTTCCGGAACTTGACACAGACCGCAGCCTAGATTTTCCAATCATCTGTGCTGGACGATCATGAAGGAGTTGGATGTGCACCAAGAGGAAATAGTTATTCCTCTAGGCCTGTGCCTCATTCAGAACTCTATTCGATTGCTAAATAGAGCTGTTTGCATGTCCTTGGATGCTCTCCAGATTGCCAGCAGGTCTGAGGCCAGAATGAGGTCATTTGCTTGTGCACATAATTTGCTGATATCAGGTTGATTCATCTACCCTTTCCACATAAAATAGGTATTCGGGATTACTCAGGTGGCTGTCATTTACAGGAGGGATTCAGCAGTTTTGAACATTTCTTTCTTTGTCTTTTATTTTTTTTAAAGTTTATTTATTTATTAGTGTCACAAGTAAGCTTACATTAACACCGCAATGAAGTTACTGTGAAAAATCCCCTAGTCGCCACACTCCGGCGCCTGTTCGGCTACACAGAGGGAGAATTTAGCAGGGCCAAAACACCTAACCGGCATGTCTTTCGGACTGTGGGAGGAAACCTGAGCACCCGGAGGAAAACCCACGCAGACACGGGGAGACTCCACACAGACAGTGACCCAAGCTGGGAATCGAACCCAGGTCCCTGGCACTGTGAGGCAGCACTCCTAACCACTGTACCATATTTCTCCCACCGTGAAGCATGGTTAGGAGTCTTTGCATTTTTGTTTCAAAATGTCACAGCATAATGTGTCTTCCCTTTACTTGCACTTTCTGGAGGAGGATCAAGATGCAACAGAGAACTGCTGGACAGGTCCGGCTGCTTCAGAGATAGGGGGCGGGATTTTCCGACCGCTCTCGCCTCAAGGTCGGGACATCCCGCCCGATCTCCTGCCCACTATGATTCCAGTGGTGGGCAGGATGGGAAAATTCCGCCCTTGGTAAGAGAGGCCATTCCTCAGCATTTTCCTAGCAGCAGGAGGTGGCGTGATGTTCACCAGTGGTGGGATCTTCTGGTCCCACCACTGTCAATGAGAATTCCTATTGACTGCAACCCAGGCTGCCAGGAAATTTGCAACAGGAGGTGCATCACTGGTGGGTCCAGAGAATCCTGCTGGCATGAATGGAGAATTCCAACCACAATATGCCCACCATTATTCTTTCACTGTCTTCTCTGTTAAGAGGAGGTGATGTCGGTGTAATGGCATTGTCACTGGACTAGTAAGGCAGAGTAATGCTTTGGGGTCCCAGGTTCAAATTCCACCATGGCAAATGGTGAAATTTGAATTCAATTAAAATCTGAAATCAAAGTCCATTGATCATGAAATCACTAATCTTACAGAGATTATCACCCAATTGGCCTACATATCACTCCAGATCCATAGCACTGTGGCTGACTTTTAAATGCCCACTGAAATAGCCTGACTATCCACTTGGCTCAAGGGTTATAAATACTGGCTCAGCCAGCGATACCCCAATCCAAATGAATAAAAATGAGAAAAAAACATACAGGCACAAGTACTTAATTTGTCAAAGCAGCCTGCTTCATAAAGACAACTGTCCTGTCCTTTTGTGTCATCGAGCAGTGCCACTGGTTAATGCCACAACATCGCTATTTCTCATGGTGCCAACAGCCATGGCAACATATCTGAGCCAAATTCTACCTTGTGGTATCTTTACCCATTATTTAAGGTGAAATGTTTGGTCCACTCTACATTGGACGACAAAGACCACACGGCAGCCTCCTGCATGAACATTCACTAGAGGTGACTGCTGGGCTATAGGTGCCATGGTTGCTACAGGTTGTGGGAGTTGGATTCAGCCGTTGGCGGATGAAAGATGTGGGTCTGCTTGATCAAGCAAGAGTAAGTATTGAGGCCCACTTCTGGGTACGGTTTGTAGTTAGGGAGGATAAGGATGTTTACTGAACATTGTGTGGTAAAATGTCAAGGACTCTGCACATCTGCGTGTAGAGCGATAAATATGCAAACTAAAGATTAAAAAGATGCTGAATTGTATTGGTTGAAAGTGCACACCAAACTGTAATGCTATTGGTGTTTTAACTGGTGTGTATTGGCTGCAGAATGCTATAATTGAAACTGTTTTACAGAATCTGGTCAGAACATTATACTGAGACCCACTGTGTTGCTATTCTTGTGCACAAGAAATAAAGGCTTAGTTTTTGAGTACTCACCGTGCATTGTCTGATTAATGCTCAACAAGATGTGTCTGGAGCTGCTACATATTCCTTGGTGAACCGTTGTGTTTTGAAGGCATTCTAGTGACGCTCCAAACATACGACTAGTGAGCCCCTCTGTACAAATGACCATTTTTGATTTGATTTTTGATTTGATTTATTATTGTCACATGTATTAACATACAGTGAAAAGTATTGTTTCTTGCACGCTATACAGACAAAGCATACTGTTCATAGAGAAGGAAAGGAGAGAATATTACAGTCATAGCTAGGGTGTAGAGAAAGATCAAGTTAATGCAAGGTAAGTCCATTCAAAAGTCTGACAGCAGCAGGGAAGAAGCTGTTCTTGAGTTGTTTGATACGCGACCTCAGACTTTTGTATCTTTTTCCTGAAGGAAGAAGCTGTAAGAGAGAATGTCCGGGGTGCGTGGGGTCCTTAATTATGCTGGCTGCTTTGCCGAGGCAGCGGGTAGTGTAGACAGAGTCAATGGATGAGAGGCTGGTTTGTCTGATGGATTGGGCTACATTCACGACCTTTTTAGTTTCTTGCAGTTTTGGGCAGAGCAGGAGCCATACCAAGCTGTGATATAACCAGAAAGAATGGTTTCTATGGTGCATCTGTAAAAGTTGGTGAGAGTCGTAGCTGACATGTCAAATTTCCTTAGTCTCCTGACAAAATAGAGGCGTTAGTGGGCTTTCTTCACTATAATGTTGGCAGGCGGGGAACAGGACAGGTTGTTGGTGATCTGGACACCTAAAAACTTGAAGCTCTCAACCCTTTGTACTTCGTCCCTGTTGATGTAGACAGGGGCATGTTCTCCTTTATGCTTCCTGAAGTCGATGACAATCTCCTTCATTTTGTTGACATTGAGGGAGAGATTATTGTCTGCAGCACAATCCCCCGTAACTGCACCAATTCATGGTGAAAAAGAAACAGACTTCCTTCAAAAGGAAGATGAAAGCCTGACATTTAAATTGTGCTTGCGGGCAACCTCAGGACATCTCAAAGCACTCTACGGCCAATGAAGTGTAGTTATCGTTCTATTGTAGGAAACCGAGAATCAAACCCGTGAGCCAGCAGTGTTAACCATTATGCTATCATACTGCCCCGTTTTAATAAAGTCTGGAGCTGAGTGCCCCTTATGGAATTCAAACTGAAAATCAGTAATCAATGACTGTCCCACTACTAATATCACTAATAAAACAATGCTCTTTGCAAGAGGTGTCCCTGAAAAGTGCTGCTTGATAACACTCCTTTGTCATGACTTTGCTTGATAACAAGCAATACCAAGAATGTAACAAAACTAACAGGTAGAAGCCACCACCATTTCCAAAGGCATTTCACAGGATGTGAGTCTCCCAGTAATGAGATTAAACAGACCAGAAGAATATATTGCCATGCCAATAGGAAACACCTTAGTTAGATGTTTGAACCAACGAGGGGAGGCATATATATGTTAACGTTCAGAGCGACATAGGCTCTAAACGAGCAAATGCACAGAGAGAACCATCAAAGGAGAAAAATAGTTTAATTTCCAACACTTGTGGAAACAGAGGGCAGATTCCACCTAGCAGCCTGGAAGCTAGTTCTAGTTAGCAGACCATAAGCAAGAGTACAGAAACCTTCGTGGAAACAGTTAAAACCATATCTTCATTGAACCAAGAAGAAACGTTCCCCAGACACTCTTCAATCATATACTGTGCGGTAATAGGGCAACACGATGGTTAGCACTGCTGCCTCATAGTGCCAGGGACCCGCGTTCAATTCCAGCCTTGGGTTACTGTCTGTGTGGAGTTTGCACGTTCGCCCCATGTTTGCGTGGGTTTCCTCTGGCTGCTCCAGTTTCCTCCCACAGTCCAAAACGCATGCTGGTTAGGTGTATTGGTCATGTGTATCCGAACAGGTGCCGGAGTGTGGCAACTCAGAGATTTTCACAGTAACTTCATTGCAGTGTTAATGTAAGCCTACTTGTGACATTAGTAACTAAACTTTAAAACTTTAAACTATAATATGGGCTTTACTTCTAGATCTCTTGAAGTGGATGTTGTTTGGGAAGTGGGAAGTCCTGAAAGAGTTCAAATCTCTTAAATATGCTTTGGATCAAAAAGGGTAATATCTACATAAACTGTGTGGGTGTGTTTAGTAGTTCCTACACTGCTCATGAATATGTGTCTTTCCATTATTGTAATAAAATCTTTAATAAGTGTTATACCACTATGGTTAGGTTGGTTACTTTCTCACTGGGTTTTCCATGTGACTCCTCACATCATTCCCGTAAACAAAATTATACGCCACCGGTGTTTCCAGTTTGGGACATCCTCACAAATGACATCAGCTGGATTCATGACACCTTTGCTGGAATTTTACCAGCACGCCCTCTCCCGAATTGGAGTGTTTGAGGCTCGCCAAACGGCATTCTCCGTTGGCCTCGGGTGGGATCTTACGAGCCTCGGGCGAATGAGGCGGTAAAATTCCGGTACTTACATCACTCTGCGAATGATCAGACAGTAATTGGCTGGATTGAATTTTTCCTGCTTTTGGTGGACAGTTCATACCTTGGCAATTTTCCGTACAGTCCGGTAAATGCCAGTGTTGTAGATGAGTTGGAACAGCTGGTTGGGGGCATGGTTGGTTCTAGGAAGCACTCGTTGTAAGTACTACAAACAGGATGTTATCTTCAGGGCCTTCAGCCATTTCTTGATGTGATGTGGAATTAATCAAATGGGTTGAGAACTGTCATCTGTGATGCTGGGGACCTCAAGAGGAGGCCAATGTGGATCATTCACTCAGTATCATAGCTGAAGGCGATAGAAGCTGTTTCATCCTTATCTTTTGCAGAGGTGTACCGGGCTCCACAATCATTGAGGATGGGGATTTTTGTAGAGCCTCCTTTCCAATTAATTGCTTAATCGTCCACCACCATTCACAACTGGAGCAGGTCTGCAGAGCTTTGACCCGATCTTGCGGCATCGCTTTGCTCCATCTATCGCATATATAACCAGCCTCCCATCCATTGACTCTGTCGACACTTCCCGCTGCCTCGGCAAAGCAGCCAGCATAATTAAGGACCCCACGCACCCAGGACATTCTCTCTTTCACCAAAAGATACAAAAGTCTGAGGTCATGTACCAACCGACTCAAGAACAGCTTCTTCCCTGCTGCTGTCAGACTTTTGAATGGACTTATCTTGCATTAAGTTGATCTTTCTCTACATCCTAGCTATGACTGTAACATTACATTCTGCACTCTCTCGTTTCCTTCTCCATGAACGGTGTGTTTTGTCTGTACAGCGCACAAGAAACAATACTTTTCACTGAATGTTAATAGATGTGACAATAATAAATCAAATCAAAATCACATGCTCTTTCTGTTACTGAGCATTCCTGTAACCTTTTTGTCTTGAGCTTCACCGGGTTGGCACCTCATTTGGGGGTATGCTTGGTGCTATTCCTGGTATGCTCTCCTACATCCCTCATTGAATAGATGTTGCTTCCCTGGCCTGATTGAAATGGAAGAGTGAGGGATATACCGGATTGTGAGGTTGCAGGCTGTGGTGGAATACAATTCTATTGTGGCTGATGGCCCACAGTGCTTGTTGGATGCACAGTTTTTGAGATACTAAGGCTGGAATTCTCCCATCCCACCCGCCACTGGAATTTTAGCAGGCGGGTTATGGAGAATGTGAAACTCCGTTGACGGCCGGGTGGGAATTTCCGGCTTTTAGACCAGTGCAGCCGGAGAATTCCGCCCGAAGCGTGTACTGGGTCTATCCCGTTTGGCACGGTGGTATAGTGCCACACACCATGATGGAGGATTTGCTGTGTGAGAAGGGGTGGCACTGTGGTTAGCACTGCTGCCTCACAGTGCCAGAGACCCGGGTTCAATTCTGGCTTTGGGTGACTGTCTGTGTGGGGTTCTCTCAGTGTTTGTGTGGGTTTCCTTCGGGTGCTCCGGTTTCCTCTCACACTCCAAAGATGTGAAGGCTAAGTGGATTGGCCATGCTAAATTGCCCCTTAGTGTCAGGGGAACGAGCAAGGTAAATGTATGGGATTATGGGGATAGGGCCTGGGTGGGATTGTGGTCCATGCAGGCTCAATGGGCCGAATGGCCTCCTTCTGCAGTGTAGAAATTCTATGATTCTAAGTTGCCGACATCTTAATTCAAAATCCTTTCTCTGCTAACTTCACACCTCCTTCTTCTCCCCAAATGGTGTTCCCACTGTGTCATTTCTTCCTGTTTTCAAGAGATTTCCCACTGACAGTGGAGTAGTTTGAATCATTTCTGTTGGCAGCTAGTCGCAGGTCGGAGTAATGCTGAGGAGAGAGGCCTGGATGGGCTGTGTTGATTTTGTAGGCAACATATGGAGCAAACGGCTGGAGTACTGACACTCAGCATGAAAGACTAACAGTTGACTGACATATGTTGGGCTTTATGAAAAAAAGATCTATATCCATTTGTACATAAGTGTAAAATCTAAGCTACCACTCAAGAGTTTTTCCTGAGGAAGTGCTATACTGTCAGAGGTGCATCTTTCAGACCAGACAATGAATTGAGGATCCCCATTTACCCTCTCAGGTGTATGTAAATCAAAGAATCCCTACAGTGCCGAAGGAGGCCATTCAGCCCATCGAGCCTGCACCGACAACAATCCCACCCTGTCCCTATCCCCACAACCACATGTATTTCCCCTGCTAATCGCCCTGACACTAAGGGGCAATTTAGCATGGCCAATCCACCTAACCCGCACGTCTTTCGGACTATGGGAAGAAACTGAAGCAGCCGGAGGAAACCCACGGAGGAACCAATGAGGAGAAAGTACAAACTCCACACAGACGGTCACCTGAGGCCGGAATTGAACCTGGGTCCCTGGCGCTGTGAGGCAGCAGTGCCAACCACTGTGCCACTGTGCCACCCAAACATGTGTTGAGCTTTATTTTAAAAAAATCATTATCAACCCGAATCAAAACCATAATTAGAACCTGTTTAGAGTACTGTGAGCACGTGTGGGCACCACACCTCAAGGAGGATATTTTGGCCCGGGAGGGAGTTCAATGCAGCTTTACAAGAATGATAGCTGGACTTCAGGGGTTAGGTTATGAGGAGAGATTAGATAAATTAGGCCTTCATTCTCTCGAATTCAGAATATTGAGAGGTGATCTGATAGAAGTCTGCAATGTATTTCCAGGGAAGGGCAGGGTGGATAAGGATAAACTATTTCTACTCGTTCAAGGCTCCAGAACTAGGGGCCATAATCTAAAAATTAGGGCCAAGCCATTCAGGAAAGATGTTAGAAACACTTCTACATGCAGAGAGTGGTGGAGGTTTGGAACTCTCTTCCTCCAATAACGGTGGATGCTGCTTCAATTGTTAGGTTAAATCTGAGATTGACAATTTTTTATTGAGCAGAGGTATCAAGGGATATGGGCCTAGGGCAGGTAAATGGAGTTAGGCCACAGATCAGCCATGATCTTATTGAATGGCAGAACAGGTTTGAGGGGCTGAATGGCCTACTGTTGTTCCTGTCTTCCTATAAGTGTAAGTTCTAAGGTGACACTCACAGAGTTTCTTTACTGAGGAAGTGCTGTACGAAGAACAAAGAATAATACAGCACAGAAACAGGCCCTTCAGCCCTCCAAGCCTGTGTTGATCATGACGCCTGCCTAAACTAAAACCGTGAGCACTTATGGAGTCTATATCCTTCCATTCCCATCCTATTCATGTACTTGTCTAGATGTTGCTTAAATGCCGCTATCGTACCTGCTCCCACCACCTCCCCGAGCAGCACGTTCCAGACATTCACCACCCTCTGTGTAGAAAACGTGCCTCGCACATCTCCTCTAAACTTTTCCCCATGCACCTTAAACCCATGTCCCCTAGTACTTGACCTTTCTACCCTAGGAAAGAGCATCTTAACATCCATTCTGTCCATGCCACTCATAATCTTGTAAACCTCTATCAGGTCGCCCCTCAACCTCCGTCATTCCAGTGAGAACAAACCAAGTTTATCCAACCTCTCCTCATAGCTGTCAGAGGTACATCTCTCAGATAAGACATGAAATTATGGATCCCCATCTACTCGCTCAGGTGGATGTAAGTCATCCCATGGCATTATCCCCAAGAAGATCTGAGGAGTTAGAACCATAGAAAAGTTAAGACACAGCGAGGGCCATTCAGCCCATTGTATTTGTGCTGCCCATTGTAATCCCGTATTCCACCACCTGGTCCATAGCATTGTAGGTTACAGCATTTCACATGCAGATCCAGGTACCTTGTGACTGAGTTGAAGGTTTCTGCCTCCGCCAGCAAATGAAACAGCGAACTGCAGACACCCACCACCTTGGGATGAAGATGCTTTTTCTCATGTCCCCTCTAATCCTTCCACCAATTACCTTTCACTCTTTCACTCGAGGAAAGAGTTCCTTCCTGTCTTCTCTACCTAGACCCCTCATAATCGTGGACCACTCATAATAAAAGGAAAATGACTTTACCTCCAGTGTCTTAATCAATGATTATCCCTTTACACCCTATTTTAGCCCCAAAACTCCGCATTGTGCTTAGAAGACCAGAAATTAGTCCACCTTTCTATTGGCCAATTTTGTACCAGGTTTATCAATATTTTATGGTGCTGTTTTTTGAATAAGTCTGCTAACTTTGCAAAGAAATCTGCTTGGGATTGAACTGAGATCCAGAAAAGACTTGGATTCAGCCCAAATTCAATGGGAACACTTTGGCTGTAAAGTGTGTGATTAATTAGTGTGTATGCTGCCCTGCTCTTAACTATATTCAACAAGGTGTTGATCAGGGACAGGAAGTGGAGACAGGTAGGACTTTACCCAAATTCAAAGTCATTCATCTCAGCGCCCTGAGCATCGTTTGAGCTGAATTCCATTCCATTTTAATAGAAGACTCCCGGAGCGCTAAGTACCTGAGGAAAGTTATCCTGAAGAAATTGAGCCAGGAACACCAAAGTAAGAAAGTTCTCAGAGATCTTAGAAAGCCCTCATTTATCAAAATCTCTTGCTTTATCTGTCACAGATTGTTTAACTGGATGATGAATATGGAAGCAACCCTCTTTAAACGGTGGTTTTGTGCCATCAGCAATTGCTGTGCAGCATTTAAAGGTATAACAATGGTGGAGTTAAGTCAGCAAATGGCTGATAAAGATCAGAGTGAAAGGGGAACAGCACTCTGAAGGATAATTCATTTCTGTCCATGGTATTATTCACGTTAAGATGGACATAGGTAAGGGAGGTCCATTCACTGGTACCGTGCCCCTTTTAGAGATATAAGGCAACCACCTAAGCGTCCACTATAGCGGGCTGTAAGAGCAAGCTGCTGATCTGCCATGTTGGTAAAGGCTCTAGTATAGACACCCAGGGCCCACACCTGAGGTGCGTTAATCCCTTTGCAAACGCCTGCCTCATGCCATCCCGAGATCAGGCTGCCCTGAACATACTTGGCCTGCTCAGTTCCAGTTAATCAGGTCAACATGAGGCCTAGCTAACTGGTTGGCTTATGAGGAGAGACTGAGTAGACTGGGACTATACTCATTGGAATTCAGAAGAATGAGGGAGGATCGTATAGAAACATATAAGATTATGAAGGGAATAGATAAGAGAGAAGCAGGGAGGTTGTTTCCACTGGCAGGTGAAACTAGAACTAGGAGGCATGGCCTCAAAATAAGGGAGAGCAGATTTAGGACTGAGTTGAGGAGGGACTTCTTCTCCCAAATGGGTTGTGAATCTGTGGAATTCTATGCCCAGTGAAGGAGTTGAGACTCACTGAATGTTTTTAAGGCAAGGATAGATACATTTTTGAACAGTAAAGGAATTAAGGGTTATGGTGAGTGGGTGGGTAAGTGGAGCTGAGTCCACAAAAAGATCAGCCATGATCTTATTGAATGGCGGAGCAGGCTCGAGGGGCCAAATGGCCTACTCCTGCTCCTAGTTCTTATGTTCTTAACTAAAGATCCTTTCACACACCGTTAAAGGTTACCACCAAAAAGATATGTTTTCTGAAAAGTACTTGGTCACCTGTGGAGCCGAGGTATTGGATTGCTCTGCCCAGCATCAGAACCATCCCAACGATTGCTGTTGGTTCTGGATGCACCCCCCCCCCCCCGCCACGCCTTTCCCCCAATCCACCAGGACTTGCCCACTTCACAGCTGCACAAAGTGGTTGCTGCTTTGCCCAGAGAACTATCTAATATCCGCAGTTCATTGATCTAACTTAAATGAGATCCAATTGTGATTGAGCTTATAAGGTCGGGGATGGAATTTTCAATGTGCCAGGTTCACATTGACATGTAAGCACAGTCCAGTGTCTCCTCCGAAATATCTTCTCCATGAAAGAACTTAATGACTTAATGTCCATTTAAAGGTACCCTACAGAAAGTTGCCATTTCTGGTGTCTGAAACAAAAGAGTGAGTAATAAAAATGCTGAATGAGTGAAATATGTACCTCTCATGCACTTTGATTGTATTCCCTCCCTCTGCTCTCTCACCCCTCCACCTCCCACTATTCCTTTAAGACCCTTCTTAACACCCTCCTCACTGACCAAGCTTTTGGATAACCAAAAGAGAAAATGCTGGAAAATCCCGGCAGGTCTGTAAGGAGAGAAAAAAGTTGACATTTCGAGTCCAGATGACCCTTTGTCAAAGCGGAGCTTGTCAAAGCTTTTGGGCACCTTTTTCTTAGTTTATTTATTAGTGTCACAAATGGGCTTACATTAACACTGCAATGAAGTTACTGTGAAAATCCCCTTGTCGCCACACTCCGGCGCCTGTTCGGGCACACTGGGGGAGAATTTAGCACGGCCAACGCACCCAATCAGCACATCATTTGGACCGTGGGAGGAAACCGGAGCACCCAGAGGAAACCCATGCACACACGGGAAGAACGTGCAGACTTTGCACAGATGGTGACCCTTTCTCAGAAGACTAAGGAAATTTGACATGTCAGCTACGACTCTCACCAACCTTTACAGATGCACCATAGAATGCGTTCTTTCCGGTTGTATCACAGCTTGGTATGGTTCCTGCTCTGCCCAAGACCACAAGAAACTACAAAAGGTCGTGAATGTAGCCCAATCCATCACGCAAACCAGCCTCCCATCCATTGACACTGTCTACACTTCCCGCTGCCTCGGCAAAGCAGCCAGTATAATTAAGGACCCCACGCACCCAGGACATTCTCTCTTCCCCTTCTTCCTTCGGGAAAAAGATATAAAAGTCCGAGGTCACGTACCAACCGACTCAAGAACAACTTCTTCCCTGCTGCTGTCAGACCTTTGAATGGACTTACCTTGTATTAAATTGATCTTTCTCTACACCTTAGCTATGACTATAACACTACATTCTGCATTCTCTAGTTTCCTTCTCTATGAACAGTATGTTTTGTCTGTACAGCACGCAAGAAACAATACTTTTCACTGTATGTTAATACATGTGACAATAATAAATCAAATCAAATCAAATCAAGCATAGGCCCCTGGCACTGTGAGGCAGCAGTACTAACCACTGTGCCACCGTGCCACCCCTTTGCCTCTGTCTCAAGTTTACTTACTCTTCTTACTGGAAGTTTCTCCGGATTTAGAGGTGTGATACAGATGCAAGTTGCTGTTGCAACAGAGGAGCTGATACCGAGAGCAGACAAAAGCTTCCAGCTGATATAAAAACTGCTTCCAATGGCCTGCATTCAGAGATAGGGACAGTAGCCTTGGATAGAAATGATAGGTCTTCCTGACAGAATGATGGACAGCCCACATGTAGTGCAATTGTGGTCACTTCTGTGGACTGTATTTTAAACAGAGACAGTGAGAGAGCTCTACCTTGTGTAACGTTGAGAGTCGATTAGGTTCTCATAAATAAGTAAAGTGGAGATGGCGCGATTGAAAAGTGGATGAAAAGGATTTAGCCTGAGCTCCTGCTATCGCTGTACAAGAGACCAGTTGTAAAGATCTCTGCAGGGTACTTTTACACCTCGCCCTGTAATGAAGATCTGATGCTGGGGCTGGTTTAATGACTGACTTGTGATTCCTCACAGAGTGGTACGGCTGATCGAGACTCAGACATGCTTTTAATTGTGTTTAGCACTAATGGTTGGTTAAAGTGCTTATATTATTTGCAATTGAGGTATTTCTGTTTATCATAGAATCCCTACAGTGCAGAAGGAGGCTGTTCGGCTCATTGGGCCTGCACAGACAACAATCCCACCCAGGCCCTATCCACATAAAACCACGTATTTACCCCGTTAATCTGACACTAAGGGACAATTTAGCATGGCCAATCAACCTAACCTGCACATCTTTGGAGTGTGGGAGGAAACCGGAGCACCTGGAGGAAACCCACGCAGACACAGGAAGAAGATGCAAACTCCACACAGTGATCCAAGGCTGGAATTGAACCCGGATCTCTGGAGGCAGCAGTGCTACCACTATGCCACTGTGCCACCCTTAAGTTTAGAAACTCCTGCTGCATAAAATCTATTGTTGGGATGGGGGAGCTGGAACTTGACATAGCGGCTCTCATCTTTAATGTCCCTCTACATGCTACTCTCTGTTCCTACGTTCTTATGACATAATGTCCCTCTTGTACATAGAAAAGAAAATAACATTCAAGCCACAAATGCAAATCAACACGGGTGGGTGATAATTGCTTTCAACATTAGCCGAGGCATATCCATGGATTGGCACTGCTGCCTCACAGCGCTAGGGACCCAGGTTCGATTCCCGTCTTGGGTCACTGTCTGTGCGGAGTTTGCACATTCTCCCCGTGTCTGCATGGGTTTCCTCCGGGTGCTCCGGTTTCGTCCCACAGTCCGAAAGGCGTGTTGGTTAAGTGGATTGGCCACGCTAAATTCTCCCTCACAGTACCCAAACAGATGCCAGGGTGTGGCGACTAGGGGATTTTCACAGTAACTTCATTGCAGTGTGAATGTAAGCCTACTTGTGACTAATAAATAAACTTACTTATTTACTTACCCTGTAACTAGAGAAAGTTAGCAACACATTTCTGATCTGTCAATAAAGTGAATCCATTGTCTTTACAAACTGTAAGGACCTAGAACATAGAACATCGAACAGTACAGCACAGTACAGACCCTTTGGCCCACGATGTTGTGCCGAACCTTTTCCAAAACCAAGATCAAGCTGTCCCCCTCCCTATCATTCTAGTGTGCTCCATGTGCCTATCATAAATACATTCACACACAACATGCATTCCGACTAATCACTCTACAAATTAATCCCCTGCACTCATCCTAAACTCATCTAAAACTCTGCAGTTCTTATCTTAACTTGCATTGAGTTCAATTCATGCGTCATTGTTGTGCTCACTGACTTAAACTGGCTCCGAGGTTCGTGAGGCCTCATTTAAAAAAATCCAACCCTGGATTTCAAATGCCTCCACGGTCTTGCCCCTGTTTCTGCTCCAACGAAATTTTACATTGTTTGCCCATCCCATCTCTAGGGAACACCATCCCCCACCCCCCTGCCCCTCCCCACCTGGGGGGGCGGTGGGGGAGAGGGGTTGCTTACTGTGGGATTAGAAGACCCTGCCCCCAATGGGCAGGACTGGAAAATCCCCCATGTAGTGTTTATGATGAAGGCTAAAATGCAGGTTTGGCTTATTAACCCATGGTCAGCTTGTGCATCCAGATTCTCAGATATTGGTTTACAAATAGTTCCTGCTGTGTCATAGAATCATGCAATCCCTGCAGTGCAGAAGGAGGCCATTCAGCCCATCGAGCCTGCACCGACAACAATCCCACCCAGGACCTATCCCCATAACCCCATACACTTACCCTGCTAATCCCCCTGACACTATTTAGCATGGCCAATCCACCTAACCTGCACATCTTTCAACTGTGGGAGGAAACCGGAGCACCCGGAGGAAACCCTCGCAGACACGGGGAGACATATATATCAATGCAGTCTTAATTTCTGTACATCTGTACGTCTTTTGCCTGTGTTTATTTTCCTTATATTATTTCTAGATGCCAAATTAAACAAGCCTGGAGCTCGGTTGGAACCCTCTACACAACAGCATCCATCTTAACTCTTTCAACGAGTGTTAGACAGGATCTCTGCAAAATGGTGTTGATAGCCTGACTGCCACAGTCATCGTGACACTGCAATTAACTGCATAAATTTGGTTTGCTCATCGGGCGAGATTCCTGGCTTCCTCTCAGCGGCATGGCATTTGCTGGTGGTGGGATCTTCTGGTCCTGCCCCTGTCAAGGGAATTCCCACTAAAGCCACCCTATGCCGCCCAGAAACCAGGAGATGCACTGCCATCGGAATAGAGAATCCTGACGGCATGAATGGCCAGAGAATTCCATCCATAGAGTCTGGAAGATTACAGTACAGAAAGAGGTTCTTCAGCCCATTGCAACGATCATCAAGCACTTATCAATTCTAATCCCATTGTCCAGCACTTGGTCCATAGCCTTGTACTCTATGGTGTTTCAAGTGCTCATCTAGATGCTTCTTAAATGTTGGGAGGGTTCCCGCCTCTATCACTCTTTCAGGCAGTGAGTTCCAGATTCCCACCACCCTCTGGGTGAAAATGTTTGTCTTCAAATCCTCTCTAAATCTCCTGTCCCTTACCTTGCCTCTACTTTCTCAGAAGACTAAGGAAAATTGGCCTGTCAGCTACGACTCTCACCAGCTTTTACAGATACACTATAGAAAGCATTTTTTCTGGTTGTATCACAGCTTGGTATGGCTCCTGCTCTGCCCAAGACCGCAAGAAACTACAAAAGATCGTAAATAAAGCCCAATCCATCACACAAACCAGCCTCCCATCCATTGACTCTGTCTACACTTTCTGCTACCTCGTCAAAGCAGCCAGCATAATTAAGGACCCCACAGACCCCGGATATTCTCTCTTCCATCTTCTTCTGTCAGGAAAAAGGTACAAAAGGTCTCTCGTACCAACCGACTCAAGAACAGCTTCTTCCCTGTTGCTGTCAGACTTTTGAATGGACTTACCTTACATTAAGTTGATCTTTCTCTACACCCTAGCTATGACTGTAACACTACATTCTGTACTCTCTCCTTTCCTTCTCTATGAATGGTATGTTTTGTCTGTATAGCGCGCAAGAAACAATACATTTCACTGTATGTTAATACATGTGACAATAATAAATCAAATCAATCAAATTAAATTAAATCCACGCCCCCGGTGACACCTCTACTATGGGGAAAGGTTTCTTCCGATCTACCCTATCCACGTCTCTCATGGTTTTGTACACCTCGAACAGGTCCCCTCCCAGCCTTCTTTGCTCTTAAGGAAAGTAACCCTAGCCTAACCAGGTTCTCTTCATAGTTCAAGAACACCTGGAACAAAGTCCCAGGGAACTGAGGCGAGCCTTTTACCCAGCCCACATTAGCACCTGGCAGTCCCGTAGGCACCTCTGATCTGTGTTGGGGGATGGGGGAGGGAGTAGGCCTCACTCCATTCTATACCTGCTCCCGCTTAAATGAAGATCCCACCATTCGGTTCACTTTCCCTGACACGGATGGGGCAAGCCAGGAGGTTTCCCCAACTCGACGCACCCATGTTAGGAATGAATACCCAAGCGAGTGCAAGTTTTCATCTGTCTAGAATTAACCATTGGACAGAAAGCAAGCTGCGCCACCTCTCCATAAAACGAGTAATAGGCAAACTCATTATTTATATACACTTGTATTCTTGTATGGAAACGGTAAGCTGTTTGTTCATATATTTTCTGTAAATAAGCCACTTAATGTGGACTGCTTATTCACTTGTACAGACAGAATAATTGTGATAGCATTGAATCATTCCATTACTCCTGCTCAACCCATGGAACATGAGTTGAACTCGCTGGAAACATTGGCGATGTGTAACCCAAGGATATATTTGGCAGATGAAGCTGAACAGTTTTAAAGTTTATTTATTAATGACACAGGCTTACATTAATACTGCAATTTAGTTACTGTGAAAATCCCCTAGTCGCCATACTCCGGTGCCTGTTCGGGTACACTGAGGGAGAATTTAGCATGCCAATGCACCTAACCAGCATGCCCTTTGGACTGTGGGAGGAAACCAGAGCGCCCAGAGGAAACCCACCCAGACACGGGGAGAAGGTACAGACTCCGCACAGACAATGACCCAAGCTGGGAATCGAACCCGGGTCTCTGGCACTGTGAGGCAGCAGTGCTAACCACTGTGCCACCATGGGGGGTGGAATTTTCTGTGCAACTCGCCACGCATCTCACAGTGATAGAGGCATGATCTTCTGGTCTCACCATTGTGGTTTCTCGGTGAACGCACCCCTCGCCACCGGGAAACCCGGATGCGAATGGGGTACCCGGGCGTGCACTCAGATCCTGCACAGATCAGCTGGTGGGGGTATTCGCAGACATCTTCAACCTCTCTTTACAACAATCTGAGGTCCCTATCTGCTTCAAAAAGATGACCATTGTCCCAGTACCTAGGAAAAACCAAGCAGTGTGCCTCAATGACTAGCGGTTGGTGACTCTGATATCCATCATTATGAAGTGCTTTGAAAGGCTAGTCATGGCACAAATCAATTCCAGCCTCCCAGACTGCCTGGATCCACTACAGTTCGCTTATCGCCGCAACAGATCCACAGCAGACGCCATCTCCCTGGCCCTGCACTCATCCCTGGAACACTTAGATAACAAGGACATCTATGTCAGACTCCTCTTTATTGACTACAGCTCAGCCTTCAACACCATTATTCCCACGAAACTCATCTCCAAACTCCGTGGCCTGGGCCTCGGCACCTCCCTCTGTGACTGGATCCTGAACTTACTAACTCACAGACCACAATTAGTAAGGATAGACAACAATACCTCCTCCACGATCATCCTCAACACCGTTGCCCCGCAAGGCTGTGTTCTCAGCCCCCTACTATACTCCTTATACACCTATGACTGTGTGGCCAAATTCCCCTCCAATTTGATTTTCAAGTTTGCTGACGACACAACCGTAGTGGGTCAAATCTCAAACAATGATGAGACAGAGTACAGGAATGAGATAGAGAATCTGGTGAACTGGTGCGGCAACAATAATCTCTCCCCCAATGTCAAAAAAATGAAGGAGATTGTCATCGACTTCAGGAAGCATAAAGGAGAACATGACCCTGTCTACATCAATGGGAGAAGTAGAAAGGATTGAGAGCTTCAAGTTTTTAGGTGTCCAGATCACCAACAACCTGTCCTGGTCCTCCCATGCCAACACTATAGTTAAGAAAGCCCACCAATGTCTCTACTTTCTCAGAAGACTATGGAAATTTGGCATGTCAGCTACTCCTCTCACTAACGTTTACAGATGCACTATAGACAGCACTCTTTCTGGTTGTATCACAGCTTGGTATGGCTCCTGCTCTGCCCAAGACCGTAAGAACTACAAAAGATCATGAATGTAGCCCAATCCATCACGCTAACCAGCCTCCCATCCATTGACTCTGTCTACACTTCCTGCTGCCTTGGCAAAGCAGCCAGCATAATTAAGGACCCCACGCACCACGGATATTCTCTCTTCCACCTTCTTCCATCGGGAAAAAGATACAAAAGTCTGAGATCATGTATCAACCGACTCAAGAACAGCTTCTTCCCTCCTGCTGCAAGGACTTACCTTGCATTAAGTTGATCTTTCTCTACACCCTAACTATGACTGTCACACTATATTCTGCACTCTCTCGTTTCCTTCTCTATGAACGGTATGTTTTGCCTGTATAGCGCGCAAGAAACAATACTTTTCACTGTATCCCAATACATGTGACAATAATAAATCAAATCAAATCAAATCAAAAACCCATGACGAGGGTGCGCCATTGGTGGGACTGGGAGATGCTGCTGGCGTGAATGGCCGGAAAGTTCCGGCTGAGGTTTTTTTTAGTTACAACTTGCTGTGATCCAAAATGTGTTGCCTGAAAAGGTGTTGGAAGCAGATAAATTTATAACTTGCAAAAGTGAATTGGATAATACTTCAAGGGAAAGATTTGCAGGGCTACAGGGAATGGGCGGGACAGTGGAACCAATTGGATAGCCCTTTGAAGGTGCAGCCAAGATGGGTTGAATAATTTTCCCGAGTGCAGTGCAATTTTATGAATTATATATTTCTAGCCAGTTTTCGCCTGTTTACTCTTTTCCCTTAAGTAGAACAACCTTACTGTAAGGTTGATCTACTTAAGGATTCGCAAAGGGCAAGTCGCGCCTCACAAATTTGATTGAATTTTTTGAGGAGGTAACTAAGTGTGTTGATGAAGGTAGGGCAGTTGATGTCATACACATGGATTTTAGTAAGGCGTTTGATAAGGTCCCCCCTGGTCGGCTTATGATGAAAGTAAGGAGGTGTGGGATAGAGGGAAAGTTGGCCGATTGGATAGGTAACTGGCTATCTGATTGAAGACAGAGGGTGGTGGTGGATGGAAAATTTTCGGACTGGAGGCAGGTTGCTAGCGGAGTGCCACAGGGATCAGTGCTTGGTCCTCTGCTATTTGTGATTTTTATTAATGACCTAGAAGAGGGGGCTGAAGGGTGGATCAGTAAATTTGCTGATGACACCAAGATTGGTGGAGTAGTGGATGAGGTGGAGGGCTGTTATAGAGTGCAAAGAGACATTGATAGGATGCAAAGCTGGGCTGAAAAATGGCAGATGGAGTTTAACCCTGATAAACGTGAGGTGATTCATTTTGGTAGGTGTGGTGAACCATCGTTGGTTACCACTGGGGGTTGTTCTTATGTTACTGTTGGGTTAGGGTGTTGTCACTGTGGGGGTTGTATAATGTTGTTGGGTTAGGGTGTTTACCTGTTGCAAATGTTATTATGGCACATCCCGGTGGGGCCCCGCCTCCGGAGGCGAGGTATAAGACCCTCTGCTCCGGCAGGACCCCTTCAGTCTGAACTGGTGTACTCGTGTTAGTTAGTTCCATTGTTTGATAATAAAAGCCTTCAATAACTGAAGCCTTGTTCCACGTGCTTGATTGTCGCGCATCAATTTTATTATCAAACAGAAAACTCTCAGCAGTAAAAAGAGAGTATGGAACAGATCTTGAAACCAGATCGTCTGGCGTTGGACCCACGTGCGGTCGGTGCCGCTAACACCTTCGACCACTGGTGGAAGTGTTTCGAAGACTACCTGGCAGCCTCTGTAGCTATTACTACAGACAGCGACAAACTCCAAGTCCTCCACGCAAGGGTAAGCGACACGATTTATCTCGCGATTCGTGCGGCCACCACTTACCCGAGGGCCGTCGAGCTCTTGAAGAAACGATACACGAAACCACCCAACGAGATACACGCTCGTTACCTCCTCGCTACACGACGTCGGCAGTCGGGCGAAACCATGGAGGACTACGCCAATGAGCTCCTGCAGCTTGCCAGGGGTTGCGATTGTAAAGACGTATCAGCCGAACAATACATGTACGACCTCGCCCGAGACGCGTTCGTAGCAGGGGTAGGGTCCTCGTACATCCGGCTTAAGTTACTGGAGAAAGGGAACCTCGACTTGACCCAAGCGATGGAGATGGCTGAGATGCTGGAAGCGGCGTCGAAAAGCTTGGCACTGTACCCCGAGGACCAAGTGGAGACAACGTGGCAAGAGCAAGCTCAAATCCCTCCTCGCCCCGCGGGCTCGCGCTCCCATATCGATCCGACGACGGCGGCAGCTCCAGGCGGCCAGCGATGCTATTTTTGCGGTGGGGCCAAGCATCCACGGCAACAGTGTCCGGCAAAAACGGCAATCTGCAGCCAGTGCGGTAAAAAAGGCCACTATGGTAAAGTTTGCAGGTCGAAGTCCAAAAACGGCAGTGCAGCTTGTAACCCTCCAGAACGGAGACAATCTCCTTCGGCGTCGCAGTACCCACGAGGTCCGACCACGTGCGAATCCAGGACGGCGCCATCGTGGCTGACGGAGGAGGAGGAAGACCACCAGGAGTCGCTACGTTTGGCGCCCTCGCCCACGTGCGATTCATGGGGGCGGCCATCATGGTCCACGACGACTAGGAGCGACCAGCAGGGGTCCTCAGCATCAACATCGGCGGCATGCAGTGACGCCCAGGGGCCAACGGTGGCGTCGATCTCCCTGGACCAGACTAAGCACCACAGGCTTGAGAATTCAATGATGGATATCAAGGTAAATGGTCGTACTGTGAATTGTCTGTTTGACAGTGGGAGCACCGAGAGTTTCATACACCCTGACACTGCTAAAAGGTGTGGACTCCGGGTTCTACCTGCCAAGCAGACAATTTCCATGGCATCACGGTCCCGGTCTGTACCGATCCAAGGACGATGTATGGTAACTCTAGAGGTACAGGGCACAATTTACGAGCAATACAGGCTCCTTGTGTTACCTCACCTTTGTGCGCCAATTCTCCTCGGACTAAATTTTATGATCCACATGAAGAGTGTGATCCTACAGTACGGTGGGCCACTCCCTTCACTGGCAGTAGGGAATCAGCCGCAGCCTCCAAATTGCCCAAAGCGCCCCGCATGCAATCTTTCCACTCTGAAAATCACTACACCATCCTTATTTAAGAATCTGGTACCAGGCTGCAAGCCCATCGCTACTAAGAGTAGGCGTTACAGCGCTGAAGACCGGATCTTTATTAGATCTGAGGTTCAGCAGCTCCTCAAGGAAGGGATCATACAGGCCAGTGCTAGTCCGTGGAGAGCGCAGGTCGTGGTAGTCAAAAGCGGGAACAAACCTCGGATGGTCATCGACTACAGTCAGACCATTAACCGTTATACGCAGCTGGATGCGTATCCTCTCCCGCGCATTTCTGATATGGTCAATCAGATTGCGCAGTACCGAGTGTTCTCTACCATAGACCTTAAGTCCGCCTACCATCAACTCCCCATCCGCCCAGAGGACCGACAATATACGGCTTTGAGGCGGATGGTCGTCTATACCATTTTCTCAGGGTTCCATTTGGTGTCACCAATGGGGTCTCGGTCTTCCAGCGTGCTATGGACCGAATGGTGGACCAGAACGGGTTGCGGGCTACCTTCCCGTACCTGGATAACGTCACCATCTGCGGCCATGACCAGCAGGACCATGACACGAATCTCCAACACTTTCTGCGCACTGCATCTCGCCTGAATCTGACCTATAACAGGGAGAAGTGCGTATTCCGTACGCGCAGGTTAGCCATCCTTGGATACGTGGTGGAAAACGGGGTCATTGGCCCTGATCCAGACCGTATGCGCCCCCTTACTGAACTTCCCTTGCCCGCTAGCACGAAAGCACTGAGGAGATGCCTCGGGCTCTTTTCGTATTATGCGCAGTGGGTCCCCAACTACGCGGACAAAGCTCGTCCGCTCATCAAGCCCACGACCTTCCCACTCACGCCAGAGGCCCAATTGGCCTTCAAGGCTTTGAAAAGCGACATTTCGAAAGCCACGATGCACGCGGTGGATGAATCCATCCCTTTCCAGGTGGAGAGTGATGCATCTGATTTCGCCCTAGCCGCCACACTAAACCAGGCAGGCAGGCCCGTCGCGTTCTTTTCCCACACCCTTCAAGGCCCTGAAATTCGGCACTCAGCGGTGGAGAAGGAGGCTCAGGCCATTGTGGAGGCAGTCAGACACTGGCGCCATTACCTGGCGGGGAAGCGGTTCACTCTGATCACGGATCAACGATCCGTGGCGTTTATGTTCAGTAACACGCAGAGGGGCAAGATCAAGAACGATAAGATCTTGCGGTGGAGAATTGAGCTCTCCACCTATAATTACGATATTATGTATCGTCCAGGGAAGCTCAATGAGCCCTCGGATGCCCTCTCGCGCGGAACATGCGCCATCATGCAGGAGGACCGCTTGAAGGCCCTCCACAATGACCTGTGTCATCCTGGAGTCACCCGACTCTACCACTTCGTCAAAGCCCGCAACCTGCCCTACTCGGTGGAGGATGTCAGGTCAGTGACGAGAAGCTGTCGGATTTGCGCAGAATGCAAACCGCACTTTTATCGACCAGACCGGGCACAATTGGTCAAGGCCACTCGCCCTTTCGAGAGGCTGAGTGTGGATTTTAAGGGCCCCCTTCCCTCAACGGACCGGAACGTCTATTTCCTCAACATAATAGATGAGTACTCCCGGTTCCCGTTTGTTGTCCCCTGTGCGGACACGTCGACTGCCACCGTCATTAAGGCATTCAGTGAACTTTTTACCCTGTTCGGGTACCCCTGCTACATTCATAGCGACAGGGGCTCGTCGTTCATGAGCAACGACTTGAGGCAATTCCTGCTCTCATTCGGGATTGCCTCTAGTAGAACCACGAGCTACAACCCTAGGGGTAACGGACAGGTGGAAAGGGAGAATGCTACAGTCTGGAAGGCTGTCCTACTGGCACTGAAATCCAGGGGCCTTCCAGTCTCCCGTTGGCAGGAGGTCCTTCCAAATGCGCTCCATTCTATCCGCTCCCTCCTGTGTACGGCAACCAATGCTACTCCCCATGAGAGGATGTTCTCATTCCCTCGGAAGTCGTCCTCGGGGATCTCATTACCAGCCTGGTTGACGTACCCAGGACCCGTCCTTCTGCGGCGACATGTGAGGGCTCGCAGGTCCGACCCCTTGGTCGAACCGGTCCAACTCCTCCACGCCAACCCTCAGTATGCCTATGTGGCATATCCTGACGGGCGAGAGGACACTGTCTCCATTCGAGACCTGGCGCCCGCAGGGGACGTAGCAACTCCTGTCGCTCCCATACCCCCTGTCACGAATCCCCTACTACTTATTTCTTCCCCAGACGTGGCGCGGTCAGCACCGGGACCAGTGCATAACAGTTATACTCCCATGTACAGCTTGCCTGAGACTCGGAGATCGGCGCCACCACCGAAGGTTCCAGGATCCCCTGCACCATCGCCTCACCAGGGCCAACCGGCCCGGGAGTCCTTGAGGGGACAGCCGGACGCTGTTTTGGAGAGAACGCCACCGCAAGCACCTGCTCCGGTTTCGCAACCGGTATTGAGGAGATCACAGCGACGGTGCGGTCCTCCAGACCGTCTGGACTTGTGAATTTTGTACATATATGACCTGTTTTTTTGCACCCCGCCGGCCTTTGTTTTTAAAGGAGGGGTGAATGTGGTGAACCATCGTTGGTTACCACTGGGGGTTGTTCTTATGTTACTGTTGGGTTAGGGTGTTGTCACTGTGGGGGTTGTATAATGTTGTTGGGTTAGGGTGTTTACCTGTTGCAAATGTTATTATGGCACATCCCGGTGGGGCCCCGCCTCCGGAGGCGAGGTATAAGACCCTCTGCTCCGGCAGGACCCCTTCAGTCTGAACTGGTGTACTCGTGTTAGTTAGTTCCATTGTTTGATAATAAAAGCCTTCAATAACTGAAGCCTTGTTCCACGTGCTTGATTGTCGCGCATCAGTAGGACTAATTTAAATGTGGATTACAGGGTCAAAGGTAGGGTTCTGAAGACTGTGGAGGAACAGAGAGACCTTGGGGTCTATATCCATAGATCTCTGAAAGTTGCCACTCAAGTGGATAGAGCTGTGAAGAAGGCCTACAGTGTGTTAGCTTTTATTAACAGGGGATTGGAGTTTAAGAGCCGTGGGGTTATGCTGCAACTGTACAGGACCTTGGTGAGACCACATTTGGAATATTGTGTGCAGTTCTGGTCACCTCACTATAAGAAGGATGTGGAAGCGCTGGAAAGAGTGCAAAGGAGATTTACCAGGATGCTGCCTGGTTTGGAGGGTAGGTCTTATGAGGAAAGGTTGAGGGAGCCAGGGCTGTTCTCTCTGGAGGGAGGCGGTTGAGCGGAGACTTAATAGAGGTTTATAAAGTGATGAAGGGGATAGATAGAGTGTACGTTCAAAGACTATTTCCTCGGGTGGATGGAGCTATTACAAGGGGGCATAACTATATGGTTCATGGTGGGAGATATAGGATGTCCGAGGTAGTTTCTTTACTCAGAGAGTGGTTGGGGTGTGGAATGGACTGCCTGCAGCGATAGTGGAGTCAGAGACTTTAGGAACATTTAAGCGCTTATTGGAAAGGCACATGGAGCACACCAGGATGATAGGGAGTGGGATAGCTTGATCTTGGTTTCAGATAAAGCTCGGCACAACATCATGGGCCGAAGGGCCTGTTCTGTGCTGCACTGTTCTATGTTCTATGTAAGGAACTATGATGTTCAGACAGTCAGAATAAATGAATTTCAAGGATAATATTGGAGACTGAAAGCACACTTATTTACAGATTATAGGATGGTGTGAAACTGACTACTTACTCCTGACAAAAAGAGAAAATGAAGCTTTAGAATTATGGTGACATGAAAATTTCTTTTATTAGGATGTTCTGTTGCAAGTGTTGCTGCGATCTACTATTGTGGCGCTGGGTCAGAGATTGAGCCTGGGAAATTGTTAGGTTAAGAGACTGTGGACAAAGACTGGGATTCAATCAGAGATTGAGCAATTGATTGATTCTAATATCAGCGAATGTTGCTTCGAGATTGTCAAGTATAACATTGTATACAGAGTAAACAGTGGGCTAGGATTTGATAGAACAACATACCTCTCAAATTGTCCATTCAGTTGGACTCATTCGTGCACCTTGAGCTCAATTTTTATGCCCTGTACATTGCAGTAAGTGTGAGTTTGTACTGCTGCTGTGGAGTGGGGAGGGTCACTGGACACGTGGGACCTTGGCAAACAACACGACCATCAGCCCATCACCTTAACCAATGAGATTTAGCAATGGAGAAACGTTACAAATGTACAAGACATTGGTCAGGCCACATTTAGAGTCCTGCGTATAATTCTGGTCGCCCTGTTACAGGAAGGATGTTATTAAACTGGAAAGGGTGCAAAAAAGATTTCCAAGGATGTTGCCAGGACTGGGAGGTTTGAATTATAAAGAGAGGCTGGATAAGTTGGGATTTTTTTTCCCTGGAGCGCAGGAGGATGAGGGGTGACTTTTTTGAGGTTTAGAAAAACATGAGGGGCATAGATAAGGTGGATAGCCGACATCTTTTCCCCACAGTAGGGGAGTCCAAAACTAGAGGGCATAGGTTTAAGGTGAGAGGGGAAAGATTTAAAAAGGGACCTGAGGGGCAACTTTCTCACACAGAGGGTGGTGCGTATATTGAATGAGCTGCCAGAGGAGGTGGTAGAGGTGGGTACAATTACAACATTTGAACAGTACATGGATAGGAAAGGTTTAGGGGGATGTGGGCCAAATGCAGGCAAATGGGACGAGTTCAGTTTAGGAAACCTGGTCGGCATGGACGAAGGGCCTGTTTCCATGCTGTATATCTCTACGACTCTATAACAGAGGAAGAACTGAGAAGGAAATTGAATTATATTTGAATCACATACAGGAAGAAAAAAAGGAGGAATGGAACGTTGGTTGAAGAGAGCGATAGAAAAAGGAACAGAAAGGAAAAGTAATAAAAACTTAGTTTCTTTTTAAAAGCAACAATTCATTATCAAAAGGAACAAGGACACTTCTAATAGCTCACTTTCTGGGCCAGTGGGGTTGACTGGAAGTAATTCATGATGAATAATTAATAATCACATTGTTATAAGGACACTAATGATATTAATTACTTGGCTTAATTTTCTATGAGAAGTTTAGTTGGCCTTTAATGAAAAAATGCAGCAACCTCATGGATATGGGAGGATATGAGTGGGATGCCTCTTCTGCAGAACTTATGTTGGAGCAGAATGAAAAATAGTCAGTCAGTGATTTGTTACAATTCGAAGTTCTTGGGGAATCTCTTCATCGGCACAAGTATCTGGTTAATTTGCACATTAGTTGCAATGTGTGTTTTTCACACACCACAATATTGTCAGCAAAGTCTGAGCCATTATGAACAATGGAGTCAGGAGTTGAGCACGGGGGATTGGGAGGGCAGATTGCACCACGTGGATTTGGCACTTAAACACTGAGAGTTGATTGATGGGGTCGAGTTGCTCAGCCATCATGGTGTTGGATTGGTAACTTTGATGTGGTGAGGTCAAAGCCCAAACTGGCTTGAGAAGCAACCTGTGGTTCATCTGAATAGACCCTGCCATGGTGACATGGGTGGCACGGGTGGCACAGTCCGCGTGGGTTTCCTCTGGGTGCTCCGGTTTCCTCCCACAGTCCAAAGATGTGCGGGTTAGTTTGATTGGCCGTGCTAAATTGCCCCTTAGGGGGATCAGCAGAGTAAATATGTGGGGTTACAGGGATAGGACAGTACCTGGGTGGCATTGTTGTTGGTGCAGGCTCAATGGGCCGAATGGCCTCCTTCTACACTGTAGATTCTATATTGTTGCAGAAGCTGAACTGGCTCACCAATCGGAAGCCATAACCAAACCAGCTTACCAATGGTGACAGTTCCACCTCAGGATCACCTCAGGATGGGCAGTAAATGCAACTCTGTTAGCAACAAAAACTTTCATTTATATGGCACCTATAATGTAGGACAACACCCTGATGCTATTCACAAGAGAATTAGGAAATAACCATGGCAACGAGCTCCAGCTCTCATCCATTGACTCTGTCAACACTTCCCGTTGCCTCGGAAAAGCAGCCAACATAATTAAGGACCCCACACACCCCAGACATTCTCTCTTCCACCTTCTTCCATCAGGAAAAAGATGCAAAAGTCTGAGGTCACATACCAACCGACTCACAAACAGCTCCTTCCCTGCTGCCATCAGACTTTTGAAAGGACCTTCCATATAACAAGCTGATCTTTCTCTACACCCTAGCTACAACTGTAACACTACACTTTGCACCTCTCCTTTCCTTCTCTATGAACGGTATGCTTTGTCTGTACAGTGCACAAGAAGCAATAATTTTCACTGTATCACAATATATGTGACAATAATAAGTCAAATCAATTATCAGATCAAATCAAAGCTATTTAAGGAAATATTGGAACAGTTTTGGTCAAAGAGGCAGGAGGGGATTCCGCACCCCCCACCCCCCCACCGCACCCCCTCCACCCTCTACCAACTCCCCCATGGTAGAGGCAGCTCATCATTGACTGCTGGCGGGATCTTCTGGTTTTGCCCATGTTTACAGCTTCTGCGTGGCTTGTCTGACCCACTACTGAGGAACACCCGCCGGGGGTTTGGGGTTCAACTTCAGTGGGACTGGAAGACCCCACCAGTGCGAAAGTCCAGAAAAGCCCAGCTGAAGGTTTCAAGGAGACCTTAAAGGAGGAGAGGGAAAGGTAATGAGGTGGAGAGGTTTTAGGGAAAGAATTCCAAAGCTCAGGGATTCAGCACCCGAAAGCATAGTTGCCAGTGGTGATTGAATTGAATCCATAGAATTCCTACAGTGCAGAAGGAGGCCTTTCAGCCCATCGAGTCTGCACCAGCTCTCCGACAGAGCATCCTAAAATTGGGGAAGGGGCAATGGGCCAGAATGGAAGAGTGTAGAGATCGCAGAGGGCTGTCAATGTATCGGAGATTGCAGAGATCAAAGAGGGTGGCACAGTGGTTAGCACTGCTGCCTCACAGCACCGGGGACCAACCTTGGGTCACTGTCTGTGTTGAGTTTACACATTCTCCCTGTGCCTGCGTGGGTTTCCTCCGGGTGCTCCGGTTTCCTCCCACACTCCAAAGATGTGCAGATTAGGTGGATTGGCCATGTTAAATTGCCCGTTAGTGTCCCAAGATGTGTAGGTTATGGGGATTAGTGGGGTGAATGTGGAGGGTTACAGGGATAGGGTGGGAGGAAGCCTGGGTAAGATGCTCTGTCGGAGAGCTGGTGCAGACACGATGGGCTGAAAGGCCTCCTTCTGCACTGTAGGAATTCTATGGATTCTATGATCGATGAGATAAGGAAGGGTCCAGACCACAGGGAGATTGAAAACAATGAATTTTGAAATTGAGCCACCACTGGATCAGGTGCCAGTGAAGATCCACGACATTTTTTAAAATTAAAAATCCACATTAGGGATTGTGAGTGCCAGAGATTAAGATATTATAAATAAAACATGTGAATAAAGTAGGTTATGATGCAAATGATAATTATAGCCAGTTCAGTGCCCATTAACCAGTGTTAAATGTAATATTAAAGTCTGCACAAATTTCTGATTAGTGCCAGTTCTATCACCGCACTGGATGTCGGTTGAAACGCAGCATGAATGGTTCTGGTGATGCTTCTGCCTGGGGATTTTGCTGAAAATGCATCTTGCTTCCCAGGAATATATCCTGACAAAGCTGGGAACTGGGATTTGCCATTTTCTGGAAAAATGTTAATGAATTATAAAGTATTTTGAAATAACATACAGTGCAGATTAGGTGGACAATTTTGGCACAATTCCAAATGACAATGAGAGACCAAGTACTGAAGTGCTGCTTCTTAATTAGTTACTACTGCAGGATTTGACTTTAATGGTTACTGCTGTGTGGCTCAGGGGTGCAACTCTCATCTCTGAGGCAGGCAGCTGTAGGTACAAGAGCCACTCCAGAGATCTGAGCACAAAATCTAGGCTAACACACACAACGAGGCAGTATTGAGGGAGTGCTGCACTCCTGGAAGTGCTATCTTTCAGATAAACTGGCAAACTGAGGCCAGATCTGTCCTTTTGGTGAATGGCATTATTTGGGGGAATTTCAGAGGAGTTCTTGCTCGCGTCCTGGCCAATGTTTAACCCTCAACCAACATTACTGAAGTAAATAGACCCCCCCCCCCCCCCCCCCTACCGGCCCATCTGATGGAAATAGATAGTGTCACAGAATCCCTACAGTGCAGAAGGAGGCCATCTGGCCCATCGGGCCTGCACTGACAACAATCCCATCCAGGCCCTATCCCCCGAAACTCCATATACTTACCCTGCTAATCTCCCTAACACTAAGGGTCAATTTAGCCTGGCCAATCAACCTTACCCACACATTTTTGGAGTGTGGGAGGAAACCACCCAGAGGAAACCTACACAAACACACGGAGAACGCGCAAACTCCACACAGGCAGTGACCCAAGGCTGGAATTGAACCTGGGTCCTTAGCGCTGTGAGGCAGCAGTGCTAAACACTGTGCCTAGAAAGCATGCATTGAACATGTAACTACTTTTTCCAGATGAGATGTTAAATTTAGATCCCATCTATTCATTCAGGTGAACATATAGGATCCATGACACTGTTTCAAAAGAGACTAAGGGAGTTCATGCTGGTATCCTGGCCAGTATTCATCCGCTAACAATAACTTCATTAAATTGGATTATTTATTGTGTTGATGTTTGTGCATCCTACAATACAAAAATAACTACACTTAAAATGTACTTCACTGGTTTCCAAGCACTTGGGAACATCCTGAGGTTATGAAAGTCCTTCACCTGAAGCCCCCGACCTCGTCCAGTGCCGCTGCAGTGAATGGAGTTTTGGCTGAGCGTCAAGTTCTCCATTCTCACTGGCAAGAGTGCAGGAAGGAGTGAGATCAGAGAAGGGCCGGATTTATTGTCCCCCCCGTCCCGGCTTGTTTTGTGGTGGCGGAGGACGAGGAGATTCCGCCGCTGTCAATGGGGTTTCCCGATGTTCGCACCCTCTGCTGGTGGGGAACCCACGGTGGTGAGTCACCATTGGCGGGACCAGAAGACCCCGCGGTGGGAACGGCCAGGTAATCCTGCCCTTTCTGTTTTCAATAGCGAGGGAAGTCTGAGGGAAACATATAGAGCACAAACCTAGGACACTTGCAGGGGCACACACTCCATCACAGCTAAATGAATAGTTTCAATAAGTAAAGCAAACTTGTCTGTTTTGAGCAGCATACTCATGTTGATGAGTTCACCGTAAGGAGCAAGGTCAAGTGGAAAGGAGACCAACCATGAGACAACCATCTGAGTATAAAACCTAAGGGAAATTAACTGTTAATAATTGCTTCTGAAAAGTGGCCATTGGACATTCTCATTGGGGCAGCAGGGTGGCACAATGGTTAGTACTGCTGTCTCACAGTGCCAAGGACCCAGGTTCAATTCTGGCCTCGGAATCCCTCTCTTCGGCTGGAGTGTTCCAGCCACCCCTGTCGGTGGGATTTTCCCATCCCTCTGCAGAGAGCGGAGATTTGGTTGGGCGCCAAATTCTCTGATTTTGCTGAACAAGAACAAAGAACAAAGAAAATTACAGCACAGGAACAGGCCCTTCGGCCCTCCAAGCCTGCACCGACCATGCTGCCAGACTTAACTAAAACCCCCTACCCTTCCGGGGACCCTATCCCTCTATTCCCATCCTATTCATGTAATTGTCAAGACGCCCCTTAAAAGTCATTACTGTATCCGTTTCCACTACCTCCCCTGGCAACAGGTTCTAGGCACCCACTACTCTCTGTGTAAAAAATCTGCCTCGTACATCTCCTTTAAACCTTGCCCCTCGCACCTTAAACCTATGTCCCCTAGTAATTGACTTTTCCTCACTGGGAAAAAGCTTCTGACTATCCACTCTGTCCATGCCCCTCATAATCTTGTAGACTTCTATTAAGTCTCCCCTCAACCTCCGTCACTCCAGTGAGAACAAACCAAGTTTCTCCAACCTCTCCTCATAGCTAATGCCCTCCATACCAGGCAACATCCTGGTAAATCTTTTCTGTACCCTCTCCAAAGCCTCCACATCCTTCTGGTAGTGTGGCGACCAGAATTGAACACTATATTCCAAATGCGGCCTAACTAAGGATCTATAAAGCTGCAACATGACTTGCCAATTTTTAAACTCAATATCCCAGCCGATGAAGGCAAGCCTGCCATATGCCTTCTTGACTACCTTCTCCACCTGCATTGCCACTTTCAGTGACCTGTGTATCTGTACACCCAGATCCCTTTGCCTATCAATACTCTTAAGGGATCTGCCATTTACTGTATATTTCCTATCTGTATTAGACCTTCCAAAATGCATTACCTCACATTTGTCCGGATTAAACTCCATCTGCCATCTCTCAGCCCAAGTCTCCAACTGATCTATATCCTGCTGTATCCTCTGATGGTCCTCATTGCTATTCGCAAATCCACCAACCTTTGTGCCATCTGCAAACTTACTAACCAATCCAGTTACATTTTCCTCCAAATCATTTATATATATTACAAACAGCAAAGGTCCCAGCACTGATCCCTGAGGAACACCACTTGTCACAGCCCTCCATTCAGAAATGCACCCTTCCACTGCTACCCTCTGTCTTCTTTGACCGAGCCAGTTTTGTATCCAACTTGCCAGCTCACCTCTGATCCCATGCGACTTCAACTTCTGCACCAGTCTTCCATGAGGGACCTCCTCAAAGGCCTGACTGAAATCCATGTAGACAACATCCACTGCCCTACCCTCATCAATCATCTTCATCACTTCCTCGAAAAACTCAATCAAGTTCGTGGGACATGACCTCCCCTTAACAAAACCATGTTGCCTCTCACTAATACGCCCACTTATTTCCAAGTGGGAATAAAGCCTATTTCGAAGAATCCTTTCCAAAAATTTCCCTACTACTGATGTAAGGCTCACCGGCCTGCAATTTCCTGGATTATTCTTGCTCCCCTTCTTAAACAAAGGAACAACATTGGCTATTCTCCAATCCTCTGGGACCTCCCCTGTAAGAAGTTTAACAACACCAGGTTAAAGTCCAACAGGTTTATTTGGTAGCAAAAGCCTCTCACTATGGAGACGCTGCGACAACGGATGAATGAACACCGCTCGACAATCACCAGGCAAGACTGTTCTCTTCCTGTTGGGGAGCACTTCAGCGGTCACGGGCATTCGGCCTCTGATATTCGGGTAAGCGTTCTCCAAGGCGGCCTTCGCGACACACGACAGCGCAGAGTCGCGGAGCAGAAACTGATAGCCAGGTTCCGCACACACAAGGACGGCCTCAACCGGGATATTGGGTTTATGTCACACTATTTCACATAAATATTTCTGCTTTTTTCCTCCTGAGTCTTTATCATGCGATCCTAGAATCAGAATTTATGTCACACTATTTGTAACTCCCACAGTTGCGTGGACCTGCAGAGTTTCACTGGCTGTCTTGTCTGGAGACAATACACATCTTTTTAGCCTGTCTTGATGCTCTCTCCACTCCCATTGTTTTGTTTCTTAAAGACTGGATTAGTTGTAAGTATTCGCATTCCAACCATTATTCATGTAAATTGAGTCTGTGTCTTATAAGTTCTGTTTGTGAACAGAATTCCCACTCACCTGAAGAAGGGGCTCAGAGCCTCGAAAGCTTGTGTGGCTTTTGCTACCAAATAAACCTGTTGGACTTTAACCTGGTGTTGTTAAACTTCTTACTGTGTTTACCCCAGTCCAACGCCGGCATCTCCACATCATGACCTCCCCTGTAGCCAGTGAGGATACAAAGATTTCTCTCAAGGCCCCATCAATTTCCTCCCTTGCCGCTCTCAGTATTCGGGGGTATATCCCATCAGGCCCTTGGGGACTTGTCTACCTTAATGTTTCTCAAGAACCCCAATACCTCCTCCTTTTTGATCTCAACATGACTCAAACTATCTACACATCCTTTCCCAGACTCATCATCCACCAAGTCCTTCTCTTTGGTGAACACTGACGCAACGTGCTGCAGCGGGTGCGTGGCGTGAATGGCCGGTAAGATCGCATCCGTAGTGTTTTTTTAAAGAAGATGAATATTTGTGAGTTGGAAAGAGAAAAAAAATGAGAGTGTTCTGATTTTGTGTCTATTGTCGCCTTGAATTTTTGTTCTACACATCTTAGAAAGTGATAAAAGGGGAACAATGTGACAGAGGTGAATGGAAGGAAGGTGATTGATTTCTCCATGTAATATCACGTCCGATTCCATAAAAATTTCATTTTGAGGCAAAACAATTAGCTTATTTCTGTTCTTGTTGGTATAAAAGGTCAATGTGAATTATTTACGCCTGTGAGATTGTGTGAAAGAGTCCATTTGAGAGAAAAGTACAGGTACAATTTTGATACTCATTCTAATTTGATAGCTTCAAAAACAAGTTGAGAGCAAAACACACGTTCGGGATAAGAAAGAAGGGTGTGAGGGGCTCTGACCTGTTCCTACCTCCACTCAGGGGGTGGATGGAGTTTAAGGATGAAAAATATTGCAGCAGAGAGAGGCAGCGGAGGATTCATGTGTTAAGCCAATAGCGTGAAGGGGAACAGATATGTGGCAGTAATTGGGGTGTGGTAAAAAGCAGAACTTTTGGGAAATAGGAGGGACGTGAGGGGAACGGAGGAGGTCTGGGGGTGGGGATAGAAAGGAAACCACAAGGACCACATTGACTTCAAATGCCCTTTCAAACCATTGGCAGCCCCTTTCCCTTCCACAGATGTGATCCCCCCCCCCCCACCCCCTGCTCCCCCGTGACATATTTTCCGGGGAGGAAGCTCACCATTGGCCGTCAGCGAGATCATCCCATCCCGCTGATATCTACTCTCTTTTTGCTTGGCTTTTCTGTACCACTGCCGTGCATTCGGAAGATCCCGCAGGCAAGGGGGGGCCAGAAAATTCAGCTCCACGTCATATAACTCCCTAGTTCCTAATTAAACAGCAAGGAATCTAGAGAGAAAGGTGAAAATAAGATGTTTAAGGGCTGAGAAATGGAATAAAAGTAATTAGGGAGGGTTAGAGTTAGGGTTAGAGTTAGAGTTGGGGGCATAAAAAAGTGGTGGAAGGACAGAAGAAAACAGAAACATGAAGAGAGACAGTAGGATACCCAATAGCTTTGGGTAGTTGCACTTATATATCCATTTGGAATGGAAAGGAAAATTATTCATAGTGTCTGATGGGCAGCCATTTTGCTGGCACCCATTTTGTACTACTAACCAAGATGATCTAACTGCGCCACATTCTACAACTTACTGTGTACAATACCACAAGAGCACAACTATTATATGCTAATACAAATCACGGTGACCTTGTAATAATTTTTCTTGGGATACTGAGATATCTAACACATTTCTGTGTTCCGACCAGAAACATATTTCCGTGTAAACGCCCGTCACATTTAGTGTGTTCTCTCTGAACTAAACTCCTTCCACACTTTGAGCATCATTCTGCTACAAAGAAGAACAACGATAAGATAAAAGCAAAATACTGCGGATGCTAGAATCGGAAACAAAAGCAGAAACTGCTGTAAAATCCCAGCAGGTCTGACAGCATCTGTGAGGAGAGAATAGAGCCAGTGTTTCGAGTCTGGATAACCTTTCGTCAGAGATGGCGAAGGGTTATCCAGATTTGAAACGTTGGCTCTATTCTCTCTCCATAGATGCTGTCAGACCTGCTGAGATTTTACAGCATTTTCTGTTTTTGTCAAAGAATAACAAGCTGCGTTGAAGCTTAAAAAGAGCTGTGCTACGGAGATGTCAGCATTGGACTGGGGTGGGCACAGTAAGAAGTCTTTCAACACCAGGTCAAAGTCCAACAGGTTTATTTAGAATCACAAGCTTTCGGAGCGCTGTTCCTTCATCACTCAACTGATGAAGGAGCAGTGCTCTGAAAGTTCGTGATTTCAAATAAACCTGTTAGACTTTAACCTGGTGTTGAGAGTCTCCTTATTAAACAGCGTGTCAATTTTAGTAGACCACAGGCCAAATGGATGATTTAACATCTTAGTCCTTCCCTTAATTAAAGCTGGCATGATTGTGGCAAAACAAAGTATTCCCGAGTATTTATTGTGCTGAATGGCTGTTGCTCAGTGCATTTTAGTAAAATAATTCAAACTGAAAAGCAGCTGCAGTAATTATATTTATATTGTGGGTCCAAGGCATTTATCACTTCAGAAAACCGCTATTACAGTAGTTTGTTTATAATCAAATGACACGCCCAATAAACGTACATGATAGTAATTACAGGAACAGTCTTGTAGCCTATTCATTCCTTCTTAATTGTGTTGAAGTCACATTTATATTACTATAAGTGTTTATAACTCCTGTGTGATGCAATGCTGGCTACTCATCTCAAACAGGTTTCCTTCTCTCAAAGAGAGAACATGGGTAACATGTTCAGTCCAGCTGCAGGTTTAGTGGCCCAATGGGAAGGAGGGATGGATAGAGGGAGGGAGGAAGGGAGGAGAGGGAAGGAGGGAGGGAGGGAAGGATGGAGAGAGGGAAGGATGGATGAATGGATAGAGGGATGGAGGGATGGATGGATAGAGGGATGGAGGGAGGGAGGGAGGAATGGATGGAAGGAGGGAGGAAGGGAGGGATGGATAGAGGGAGGGAGGGATGGATGGATAGGGGGAGGGAGGAATGGATAGAAGGAGGGAGGGAGGGATGGAATGGAAAGGAGGGAGGGAGGGATGGATAGAGAAGGGGAGGGATGGATGAATGGATAGAGGGATGGAGGAATGGATAGAGGGAGGGAGGGATGGATAGAGGGAGGGAGCGATGGATGAATGGATAGAGGGAGGGAGGGATGGATGAATGGATAGAGGGAGGGAGGGATGGATGGATAGAGGGATGGAGGGAGGGAGGGAGGGAGGAATGGATAGAAGGAGGGAGGAAGGGAGGGATGGATAGAGGGAGGGATGGATGGATAGGGGAGGGAGGAATGGATAGAAGGAGGGAGGGAGGGATGGATAGAGGGAGGGAGGGATGGATGGATAGAGGCAGGGAGGAATGGAAAGAAGGAGGGAGGGAGGGATGGATAGATGAAGGGAGGGATGGATGAATGGATAGAGGGAGGGAGGGATGGATGGATAGAGGGAGAGAGGGAGGGAAGGTTGGATAGAGGGAGGGAGGGATGGATAGAGGGAGGGAGGGAGGGATGGATGGATAAAGGGAGGGAGGAATGGATAGAGGGAGAGAGGGATGGATGGATAGAGGGAGGGAGGAATGGAAAGAAGGAGGGAGGGAGGGATGGATAGAGGAATGGAGGGATGGATGAATGGATAGAGGGAGGGAGGGATGGATGGATGGATAGAGGAAGGGAAAGATGGATAGAGGGAGGGAGGGATGGATAGAGGGAGGGAGGGATGGATGGATAGAGGGAGGGAGGGATGGATAGAGGGAGAGAGGGATGGATGGATAGAGGGAGGGAGGAATGGAGAGGAGGGAGGGATGGATAGAGGGAAGGAGGGATGAAGTAGCAACAATTTGGTAATCACCAGAGAATGTCTCTCCAATATGTTATGGCTGAAGTGTAAATATTGACCAAGACACCAAGGGGAACTCCTTTGCTCTTCTTTGAATAATGCCATGGGGTCCTTTACCCCCACTGTGGGCAGGGCTTTGTTTCAACATCTCATCCGAAAGGAAGTACTTGCTTGCTCAGTAATATTTCTGTTTCCATGGAGACTGTATGTTCTACATGGAGAAGGAACCGAGGGGTGATAAAGGATTTGTCAGGTCCTTGTGTAATGAAAAGAACAATGTCGCTGAGAACCAATGACACATATTGTCATCGAATGATTGGTAGAAAGTTGTAAGGTACAATTTACATGTTTCAGTCTTGTTTCCGTAGTGAGAATAATAGATAGCCAGCAGATATTACCCACAGTATTATAAATCAAAACTGAAGCAGATTATGACCATCATCCGAGCCCTGAAAGGAGATCGCAACCTTGAAATTACTCTCCTGTTTCCATTTTTAAATATCATTTATTATCATACTGTGAATTTACTGGGCAGTTTTATTTTGCTCTTTGGTCTCTTATTGGTCAACAGAACAGCCATGTACTGACCATAATATCCTCCTGGTTATTTTTATTCACTCATTCGTGGGACATGGGCGTCGCTGGCTGGCCAGCATTTATTGCCCATCCCTAGTTGTCTTTGGAGGGCAGTTGAGTCAACCACATTGCTGTGGCTCTGGAGTCACATGTAGGCCAGACTGGGTAAGGACGGCAGATTTCCTTCCCTAAAGGACATCAGTGAACCAGATGGGTTTTTCCGACAATCGACAATGGTTTCATGGTCATCAGTAGATTCTTAATTCCTGATACTTTTTTTGAATTATTGAGTAATTTTTTATTGACTTATTGAGTGATAACGGAGGGGATGGGAGGGGTTCTTTGGGCCCTCATGCTTCCGACGAGTATCGCGGTGACCCGGAGAATCGGGCGTCGGGCAAATATGGGCCCCGCCCCGCCAGTCCTGATTGGGTTCTCGCCAATAGTAGATCTGATAAATATTCAAATTAACCACTTTAAATATAATTAGCAGGCTTGAAGCCGGATTCATATAGCAAACGTTATTCACCCACCTCCCCAGCAGGGTTTGCACCGGGAGGGCTTTCATACAGGTTCTCACAAGAGAGGCCCCAGCATGTTGGGCCCCCAGGGGCAAGGAAGCACCTCCGACCCCTCAGCCATGACAGGCATCCTCCCGCTATCCCAACATCGAGCAAAGGGCTTCAGAGGGGTCTGCTTTCACCTGCAGCTTCTGACAGAGAGAAAGGGAAATCTCAGCTGCAGAGTGCATTGCTGCAATGATTCAAAATCCTGCCAGGTGACCGGGATGGGGAGGCATGGAGATTAATGTGACCTGAGCACTTCAGAATTTTCACAGCTGACAGGCAGGAATGCAGAAAATGATCACAGGGATGCCTGAAACCACCATGCCAGGGATGATCTTCTGGTCTGCCAGTGCTGGGGGGGGCAGTCCAGCCACAACACTCCCCCCCGCCTCTCCCCCCCCCCCCCCCCCCCCCCCCCCGCCAGTCTGGTAGAGAGTGGCGAGTGACTTGTCCGCAGCCCAAGCCCGCATAACTCCCAGGGCCGTTGAGGGACTCACACAATTGTGTGGCCTGAAGGGAGGCTGATTGGGGGTCTGAGACCGGGGGCTGGGGCAGGGGGCGGGGAGGGAGGGGGGCTGTTGAAGGGGGCACCCTGTCTCTGAGCAGGCACCTTTTAAAAATGGCAGCCTGGTCTCGGAACCGCAGGGTTGATTGAAGTGAGCTTGGTAGCATCTTTCATAATGTCACCTAATAGATTCTGCCAACGCCAATGTGAAGCACTTTGTTTTGTCATAAACGTGGGTACTTCACAGTGGCACAATGGTTAGCACTGCTACCTCAGAGTGCTAGGGTCCCAGATTCGATTCCTGGCTTGGATCATTGTCTGTGTGAAGTGTCCACATTCTCCCCCTGTCTGCGTGGGTTTCCTCTGGGTGCTCGGTTTCTTCCACAGTGCGAAAGACGTGCTGGTTAGGTGCGTTGGCCATGCTAAATTCTTCCTCAGTGTACCCGAACAGGCACCAGAGTGTGGTGACCAGGAGATTTTCACAGTAACTTCATTGCAGTGTTAATGTAAACCTACTTGTGACACTAGTAAATAAACTTTACAACTTTAAAACTTTAGTCCCGATTCAGGTGAATTGCGGCCTACATCTTTGTGGAGACATTAGTAAGAGGATAAGGAATAAGGAAAGGCTATTTATTCCACACACTGGGAATAATCTAATTTATTGTGGATTCGACCCAAACATTTAAACTATCAAGTTAAGATCCTGTATCACCATTGTTTAAAGTTTAAAGTGTCATAAGTCGTCAGCAAAGATCTAGAATATCATCATCCATCTTCATGGCTCCTTCTTTCAACCTTACCCATTATTCAAAGATCATCTGTGGCCCTACTTGAAGTTTATGGGTTTAATCCACCCCAGAGACATGAATTTACCTAACCTCGCGTCAGTGCAGTACTGAGGGAGTGCAGCACTTGGAGGGTCTGCCTTTCAGTTGAGATCTTAAACTGATGGCCTGTCTGCTCTCTCAAGTGAATTAAATTATCCCATGGCACTCTCTGAAGAACAGTGATCCTCTGATGGAGGCCCTTTGGCCCATTGTATCTATGATGGCCATCAAGCACCTATCTATTCAAATCCCATTTTCTAGCCTTGTGCGCTATGGGGTTTCAAATGCTCATCTAAATGCTTCTTAAAGATCGTCAGAGGAAAAAGAGAGATTGTAAGGATCCAATAAAGTACATGAAGTCTGAACGTTGTGGGATGAAGATCCATCCCAGATCCATCCCTTATGGCCATGCTTTCAGCTTTTAAAAAAATTATTTCATGGGATTTGGGCATCACTGGCATTTGTTGCCCATCCCTAACTGAGGCAGTTAAGAGTTAACCACAATGTTGTGGGTCTGGAATCGGCATCAATGGGGACGAAGTAGAAATGGTCAAGAGCTTCGAGATTTTAGGTGTCCAGATCACCAATAACTTTTCCTGCTCCCTCCGTGCGAATGCTGTTGTTAGCACGAGTGGGCGAACACGACCACTTCGGACTCAGAGTCAGGTTCAACAGCAGTACAGCTTTATTAACGTCAACGGAGGTGCAATCAGGACATACAAACAGCACTGTCCCGAAAGCATTCTAAAAGTCTGCCGCAACGGGTACAGTTATACTTGAACTTTGACACATTGTATGATTCAAATGTTAATGTTTTGTTTACAGTATTTGACTCTGACCATTCTGTTTTGATGTTTTAAGTAATAATACTCCAAATAATAATGTTGAGGTAGGGAGGGCTATAAACAAGCAGATAAGGGATGCGTGTAAAAACGGAACGGCAATAATCATGGGGGACTTCAACATGCACATTGACTGGCAGACTCAAGTCGGTAAGGGTGGAATGGAGGAAGAGTTCTTAGAATGCTGTCGGGATAGTTTCCTTGAACAGCATGTTACGGAACCGACGAGGGAACGAGCTATTTTGGATCTGGTATTGTGTAACGAGGTAGGTAGAATTAAGGATCTTATTGTGAAGGACCCTCTTGGGTCTAGTGACCACAATATGGTCGAATTTCTGATTCAGATGGAAGAGGAGAAAGTTTGGTCTCAAACCAGTGTCCTCTGTTTGAACAGAGGGAAATATGATAGGATGAGGGATGAATTGGCTAAGGTAGACTGGGAGAGCAGGCTGGCAGGTAGGATAGCTGAGGAACAGTGGAGGATTTTTAAGGAGATCCTTTTCAGTTCTCAGCAAAAATATATTCCAGCAAAAAACAAGGATTGTAAGAAAAGGGAGAACCAGCCGTGGATAACGAAGGAAATAAAGGAGAGTATTAAAATAAAAACAGCTGCGTACAGAGTGGCCAAAAATAGTGGAGAAACAAGTGATTGGGAAAAATTTAAGAAACAACAAAGAGAGACTAAGAAAGCGATAAAGAAAGGAAGGATAGACTATGAAGCTAGGCTAGCAATTAATATAAAAAATGATAGTAAAAGTTTTTATAAATATATAAAAAGGAATAGAGTGGCTAGAGTGAATGTTGGACCCTTGGAGGACGAGAGGGGGGAGTTAATAGTGGGAAATGAGGATATGGCTGAGTCTTTAAATAAGTTTTTTGTGTCGGTCTTCACGGTGGAGGACACAAATAGTTTGCCAAATATTAACGATAGAGGGTTGGCAGCAGGAGAAATACTTAATACGATTAATGTTACCAGAGAGGCAGTGCTGGGTAGACTAATGGGACTGAAGGTGGATAAGTCCCCGGGTCCGGATGGAATGCATCCCAGGGTATTGAAAGAAATGTCAGAGGTAATAGTGGATGCGTTAGTGATTATTTATCAAAACTCGTTGCATTCTGGGGTAGTGCCGGTTGATTGGAAAACGGCTAATGTTACGCCGCTGTTTAAAAAAGGAAGGAGACAAAAGGCGGGTAACTATAGGCCGGTCAGCTTAACGTCTGTAGTAGGGAAAATGCTGGAATCCATTATTAAAGAGGAGATAGCAGGGCATCTGGATAGAAATGGTTCGATCAATCAGACGCAGCATGGATTCATGAGGGGAAAGTCGTGCTTGACGAACATGTTGGATTTTTATGAAGATGTGACTAGGGCGGTTGATGGAGGAGAACCGGTGGATGCGGTGTTTTTGGATTTCCAAAAGGTGTTTGATAAGGTGCCCCATAAAAGGCTGCTGAAGAAGATTAGGGCACACGGAGTTGGGGGTAGTGTGTTAAAGTGGATTGGGGACTGGCTATCCGACAGGAAGCAAAGAGTCGGAATAAATGGGTGTTTTTCCGGTTGGAGGAAGGTAACTAGTGGCGTGCCGCAGGGATCGGTACTCGGGCCGCAACTGTTTACCATTTATATAGATGATCTGGAGGAGGGGACGGAGTGTAGGGTAACGAAGTTTGCAGACGACACAAAGATAAGTGGAAAAGTGAATCGTGTGGAGGACGGAGAAGATCTGCAGAGAGATTTGGACAGGCTGAGTGAGTGGGCGAGGATATGGCAAATGGAGTATAACGTTGAGAAATGCGAAGTTATACACTTTGGAGGAAATAATAACAAATGGGATTACTATCTCAATGGAAACAAATTAAAACATGCTACCGTGCAAAGGGACCTGGGAGTCCTTGTGCATGAGACGCAAAAGCCCAGTCTGCAGGTACAACAGGTGATCAAGAAGGCAAATGGGATGTTGGCCTATATTGCGAGGGGGATAGAATATAAAAGCAGGGATGTCTTGATGCACCTGTACAGGGCATTGGTGAGGCCGCAGCTGGAATACTGTGTGCAGTATTGGTCCCCTTATATGAGGAAGGATATATTGGCATTGGAGGGAGTGCAGAGAAGGTTCACCAGGTTGATACCGGAGATGAAGGGTTTGGATTATGAGGAGAGGCTGAGGAGATTGGGTTTGTACTCGTTGGAGTTTAGAAGGATGAGGGGGGATCTTATGGAGACTTATAAGATAATGCGGGGGCTGGATAGGGTGGAGGCGGAGAGATTCTTTCCACTTAGTAAGGAAGTTAAAACTAGAGGACACGGCCTCAAAATAAAGGGGGGTCGGTTTAAGACAGAGTTGAGGAGGAACTTCTTCTTCCAGAGGGTGGTGAATCTCTGGAATTCTCTGCCCACTGAGGTGGTGGAGGCTACCTCGCTGAATATGTTTAAAGCGCGGATGGATGGATTCCTGATCGGTAAGGGAATTAAGGGTTATGGGGATCAGGCGGGTAAGTGGTACTGATCCACGTCAGATCAGCCATGATCTTATTGAATGGCGGGGCAGGCTCGAGGGGCTAGATGGCCTACTCCTGCTCCTATTTCTTATGTTCTTATGTTCTTAAGTACAGTATCGATGTTTAGATATGGTAATCGTTTCTGTCCGATGGGTTTATCAATGGTCTAGAATCTCTGGGGTTTCTTGAACAATGGGTGTTTGGCTGATCTCAGGAAGTCTTTTGAGGCCAAGGAGACTTCCTTAGTTATGTTAATCCTCTCCTTAGGTGTTTCTATGGAGGCTTCCTGATATCACTTGATTAGGTCAGTGGTGCTGATTTGATTAGATGAGGATGTACCTTTAATTTAGTTTCCTTTGGTGCCACCCTGTCTGGCTCTCTTTTGTGTGTTAGACCTTGTTTGCATTTTAAAAGCATGCATTTTGCCTGCTTCTCTGGATCTGTCCCTTTTAATCTTTAATGGAGGAGTTCTGAGTGCAGTTTGGCCTGTTTCATATTGTATACGTAACTTCATAAATTTGTTGTCCGCTAACACTATAGTTAAGAAAGCCCACCAACGCCTCTACTTTCTCAGGAGACTGAGGAAGTTTGGCACTCCCACCACAACTCTCACCAACTTCTACAGATGCACCATTGAAAGCATTCTTTCTGGTTGTATCACAGCTTGGTATGGCTCCTGCTCTGTCCAAGACCGCAAGAAACTACAAAGAGTCGTGAACGAAAGCCAGTCCATCATTCAAACCAACCTCCCATCCATTGAAACTGTCTACACTTCCTGCTGCCTCGGAAAAGCAGCCAGCATAATCAAGGATCCCACGTGCCCTGGACATACTCTCACCTTCTTCCATCGAGAAAAAGATACAAAAGTCTGATGACATGTACCAATCGACTCAAGAACAGCTTCTTCCCTGCTGCCATCAGACTTTTGAATGGACCTACCTCGCATTAAGCTTATCTCTCTCTACACCCTAGCTATGACTGTAACACTACATTCTGCACTCCTTTCCTTCCCTATGCCCGGTATGTTTTGTCTATATAACACGTAAGAAACAATACTTTTCACTGTGTACCAATACATGTGACAACAATAAAGCAAATCAAATCAAGTCATGAAGTTGATCTTTCTCTACCCCTAGCTATGACTGTAACACTACATTCTGCACTCTCTCCTTTCCTTCTCTATGAACAGTATGCTTTGTCTCTATAGAGTTTAAGAAACAATACTTTTCATTGTATACTAATACATGTGACAATAATAAATCAAATCAAATCAAACATATATACCATACTAAGTAAGAGTGGCAGATTTCTTTCCAGGTGGGTTTTTGCAAAAATCAACAATGATTTCATGGTCAAAATCAGACCTTTGATTCCTGACTTTTATTGAATTCAATTTTCACCATCAGCTGTGGTGGGATTTGAATCCTGATCCTCAGGCCATTGCCCTGGGTTTCTGGTTGACCAGTCCAGTGACAATACCACTGTGCCACCACCTCCCCGGCCAAGGTGCCTTGATAGAAAAGTTCTGGAATTCCCTTCCTGAACTGCTCCACCTTTCCCTTCCTTTAACGATATCCTTTAAAACCTACCTCTTTAACTATGCTTTTGGACACCTGTCTTCATAAGACCATAAGACATGGGAGCAGAATTAGGCCACTTGGCCCATCGAGTCTGCTCCGCCATTCAATCATGGCTGATATTTTTCTCATCCCCATTCTCCTGCCTTTTCCCCATAACCCCTGATCCCCTTTTTAATCAAGAACCTATCTATCTATCATCATATTTCTTCTCATGCTTCAGTGAAAACTCCTGTCTGTCTGTGAAACACCTCAGGACATTTTGTTGTGTTCCGTTAAGTTGCTTCTGTGGTAAAAGTTCAAAAGCTGAAGCAGCCCTGAAGCAGGAGAGGCACTTTACCAGTGATTTGGAAATTAAACACCTTCAGGTCAGTTGGCCCTCGATCTCTGCTCCCCATTCTGTTGGTTCAAATGAGCCAAAATAATCATTCCTTGCTTGGTGCAACTGTGTGCGTCAGAAAAAAATAAGCAGCAGCAAAATTATCACCACTTGAAAAGCTTTCAGCAGATTATCCGGGACTGGAGTACTGAGTGACAGGACGCTGTTAGAGAAAAGCAGATTTAATTGTACCATTGAGGATGCAGTACATGAGGCACACCACACTGGGGCAGGAGACATGTATTTCTTAACCACTCATCGCTTTGTATGTGCGCTTCGATAATCTACATCCTGATTAATTATCATTTGCTAACCAATATCAGAGACAGGGATTCACAAAAGAAACAAGAAATTCTATGACAGCTGCGTGCAGTATAACAGGACAGGTTATAAGCATGAGGGGCTGCAACAGAGCAACCGGACTGAGAAAGGACAAGCATCGACAGAGACAAATGCTGAATAATCAAGAGATAAAGAGTCACTCTGAGATACAGATATAAATAGAAAGTCATTTAATATTTCAACAGAGATGAAGGCAAACATTTGCATTTAAAAATGGATTTCAAAAAGCGAGTAAATATGGAAAAGCAACATCGGAACACATTCAGAGAGATAAAACTCACAAAAATAAACAGTGTGTAGCTTCACATTGCCAGTAACACACAGACACTAACCTCGCACTATCAGTAATAGACAGACACTAACCTCACACTGTCACTAACACAGAGACACTAACCTCACAATATCAGTAACACACAGACATTAATCTCACACTGTCACTAACGCACAGACATTAGCCTCACACTGTCACTAACACACTGACACTAACCTCACACAGTCACTAACACAGGGACAAACCTCACAATGTCAGTAGCACACGGACACAAACTTCACACTGTCACGAACCTCACACTGTCAGTAACACACAGACACTAACCTCACACAGTCACTAACACATAGACACTAATCTCACACTGTCACTAATGCACAGACACTAACCTCACACTGTCACTAATACACAGACACTAACCTCACACTGTCAGTAACACACAGACACTAACCTCACACTGTCACTAACACAAAGACACTAACCTCACACTGTCAGTAACACACAGACACTAATCTCACGCTGTCACTAACACAGACACTAACCTCACAATATCAGTAATGCGCACACAGTCACTAACACAGAGATAAACCACACACTGTCAGTAGCACACAGACACTAACTTCACACTGTCACTAACACAAAGACACTAACCTCACACTGTCAGTAACACACAGACACTAACCTCACACTGTCACTAACACAAAGACACTAACCTCACACTGTCAGTAACACACAGACACTAATCTCACGCTGTCACTAACACAGACACTAACCTCACAATATCAGTAATGCGCACACAGTCACTAACACAGAGATAAACCACACACTGTCAGTAACACACAGACACTAACTTCAGAGTGTCACTAACACACAGACACTAACCTCACACTGTCCCTCACACACAGACACTAACCTCACACTGTCACTAACACAGACACTACCTCACACTCTCACTAACACACAGATGCTAACCTAACACTGTCACTAACATCACACTGTCACTAACACACAGACGCTAACCTCACATTGTCAGTAACACACGGACACTAACCTCACACTGTCACGAACGCACAGACGCTAACCTCACACTGTCACTAACACACAGACACAAACCTCACACTGTCACTAACGCACAGACGCTAACCTCACATTGTCAGTAACACACAGACACTAATCTCACACTGTCACTAACGCACAGATGGTAACCTCACATTGTCAGTAACACACAGACACTAACCTCACACTGTCACTAACACACAGACACTAACCTCACACTGTCACTAACACACAGAAACTAACCTCACACTGTCACTAACACACAGACACTAACGTCACACTGTCAGTAACACACAGACACTAACCTCACACTGTCAGTAACACACAGACACTAACCTCACACTGTCGCTAACACACAGACACTAACCTCACAATATCAGTAATGCGCAGACAGTCACCAACACAGAGACAAACCACACACTGTCAGTAACACACAGACAGTAACCTCACACTGTCAGTAACACACAGACACTAACCTCACACTCTCAGTACACACAGACAGTAACCTCACACCGTCACTAAACTCCAACTGTCAGTAACACACAGACACTAACCTCACACTGTCACTAACACACAGACACGAGCTTCACGCTGTCACTAACACACAGACACTAACCTCACATTGTCAGTAACACACAGACACTAACCTCACACTGTCAGTAACACACGGACACTAACCTCACACTGTCACGAACGCACAGACGCTAACCTCACATTGTCAGTAACACACAGACACTAACCTCACACTGTCAGTAACACACAGATACTAACCTCACACTGTCACGAACGCACAGACGCTAACCTCACATTGTCAGTAACACACAGACACTAATCTCACACTGTCACTAACGCACAGATGGTAACCTCACATTGTCAGTAACACGCAGACACTAACCTCACACTGTCACTAACACACAAACACTAACCTCACACTGTCAGTAACACGCAGACACTAACCTCACATTGTCAGTAACGCACAGATACTAACCTCACACTGTCACTAACGCACAGACACTAACCTCACATTGTCAGTAACACACAGCCACTAACCTCACACTGTCAAAAACACACAGACACTAACCTTACAATATCAGTAATGCACACACAGTCACAAAGACAGAGATAAATCTCACACTGTCACTAACGCACAGACGCTAACCTCACATTGTCAGTAACACACAGACACTAACCTCTTGCTGTCACTAACACACAGGCATGAACCGCAAACTCACTAACACACAGACACGAACGTCACACTGTCACTAACACACAGACACTAACGTCACACTGTCAGTAACACACAGACTCTAACCTCACACTGTCACTAACACACAGACACTAACCTCACACTGTCAGTAACACACAGACACTAACCTCACACTGTCACTAACACACAGACACTAACCTCACACTGTCACTAACACACAGACACTAACCTCACACTGTCAGTAACACACAGACACTAACCTCACACTGTCGCTAACACACAGACACTAACCTCACAATATCAGTAATGCGCAGACAGTCACTAACACAGAGACAAACCACACACTGTCAGTAGCACATAGACACTAACTTCACACTGTCACTAACACACTGTCACTTACCTCACACTGTCAGTAACACACAGACAGTAACCTCACACTGTCAGTAACGCACAGACACTAACCTCACACTGTCAGTAATACACAGACAGTAACCTCACACTGTCAGTAACACAGACACTAACCTCACACTCTCAGTACACACAGACAGTAACCTCATACCGTCACTAAACTCCAACTGTCAGTAACACACAGACACTAACCTCACACTGTCACTAACACACAGACACGAGCTTCACGCTGTCACTAACACACAGACACTAACCTCACAGTCAGTAATGCACAGATACTAACCTCACACTGTCACTAACACACAGACGCTAACCTCACATTGTCAGTAACACACAGACACTAACCTCACACTGTCAGTAACACACAGACACTAATCTCACACAGTCACTAACGCACAGATGGTAACCTCACATTGTCAGTAACACGCAGACACTAACCTCACATTGTCACTAACGCACAGACACTAACCTCACATTGTCAGTAACACACAGCCACTAACCTCACACTGTCAAAAACACACAGACACTAACCTTACAATATCAGTAATGCACACACAGTCACAAAGACAGAGATAAATCTCACACTGTCACTAACGCACAGACGCTAACCTCACATTGTCAGTAACACACAGACACTAACCTCTTGCTGTCACTAACACACAGGCACGAACCGCAAACTCACTAACACACAGACACTAACCTCACACTGTCACTAACACACAGACACTAATCTCACGCTGTCAGTAACACACAGACACTAATCTCACGCTGTCAGTAACACACAGACACTCACCTCACACTGTCACTAACACACAGACACTAATCTCACGCTGTCAGTAACACACAGACACTCACCTCAAAATATCACTAACGCACAGACACTAATCTCACGCTGTCATTCATACACAGACACTGACCTCACAATATCAGTAATGCGCACACAGTCACTAACACAGAGACAAACCTCACACTGTCAGTAGCACACAGACACTAACTTCACACTGTCAGTAACACACAGACACTAACTTCACACTGTCATTCACACAGACACTAACCTCACACTGTCAGTAACACACAGACACTAACTTCACACTCACTCACACACAGACACTAACCTCACACTCTCACTGACACAGAGACTCTAACCTCACACTCTCAGTACACACGTACACTAACCTCACACTGTTAGTAACACACAGACACGAGCTTCACGCTGTCACTAACACACAGACACTAACCTCACACTGTCAGTAACACACAGACACTAACCTCACACTGTCAGTAACACAGACACTAACCTCACACTGTCAGTAACACAGACACTAACCTTACATTGTCAGTAACACAGACACTAACCTTACATTGTCAGTGACGCACAGATAGTAACCTCAAAATATCAGTAACACACAGAAACTAATCTTACAATGTCACTAACGCACAGACACTAAGCTCACACTGTCAATAACACACAGACACTAACCTCACACTGTCAATAACACACAGACACTAAGCTCACACTGTCAATAACACACAGACACTAACCTCACACAGTCACTAACTCACAGACACTAATCTCACGCTGTCACTAACACACAGACACTGACCACACAATATCAGTAATGCGCACACAGTCACTAACACAGAGATAAACCTCACATTGTCAGTAACACACAGACACTAACCTCACACTGTCAGTAACACACAAACACTAACCTCACACTGTCAGTAACACGCAGACACTAACCTCACACTGTCAGTAACACACAAACACTAACCTCACACTGTCAGTAACACGCAGACACTAACCTCACATTGTCAGTAACACACAGCCACTAACCTCACACTGTCAAAAACACACAGACACTAACCTTACAATATCAGTAATGCACACACAGTCACAAAGACAGAGATAAATCTCACACTGTCACTAACGCACAGACGCTAACCTCACATTGTCAGTAACACACAGACACTAACCTCTTGCTGTCACTAACACACAGGCACGAACCGCAAACTCACTAACACACAGACACTAACGTCACACTGTCAGTAACACACAGACACTAACCTCACACTGTCACTAACACACAGACACTAACCTCACACTGTCAGTAACACACAGACACTAACCTCACACTGTCGCTAACACACAGACACTAACCTCACAATATAAGTAATGCGCAGACAGTCACTAACACAGAGACAAACCACACACTGTCAGTAGCACACAGACACTAACTTCACACTGTCACTAACACACAGACACTAACCTCACACTGTCAGTAACGCACAGACACTAACTTCACACTGTCACTAACACACTGTCACTTACCTCACACTGTCAGTAACACACAGACAGTAACCTCACACTGTCAGTAACACACAGACACTAACCTCACACTGTCAGTAACGCACAGACACTAACCTCACACTGTCAGTAACGCACAGACACTAACTTCACACTGTCACTAACACACTGTCACTTACCTCACACTGTCAGTAACACACAGACAGTAACCTCACACTGTCAGTAACACACAGACACTAACCTCACACTGTCAGTAATACACAGACAGTAACCTCACACCGTCAGTAACACACAGACACTAACCTCACACTCTCAGTACACACAGACAGTAACCTCACACCGTCACTAAACTCCAACTGTCAGTAACACACAGACACTAACCTCACACTGTCACTAACACACAGACACGAGCTTCACGCTGTCACTAACACACAGACACTAACCTCACATTGTCAGTAACACACAGACACTAACCTCACACTGTCACGAACGCACAGACGCTAACCTCACATTGTCAGTAACACACAGACACTAACCTCACACTGTCAGTAACACACGGACACTAACCTCACACTGTCACGAACGCACAGACGCTAACCTCACATTGTCAGTAACACACAGACACTAATCTCACACTGTCACTAACGCACAGATGGTAACCTCACATTGTCAGTAACACACAGACACTAACCTCACACTGTCACTAACACACAAACACTAACCTCACACTGTCAGTAACACGCAGACACTAACCTCACATTGTCAGTAACGCACAGATACTAACCTCACACTGTCACTAACGCACAGACACTAACCTCACATTGTCAGTAACACACAGCCACTAACCTCACACTGTCAAAAACACACAGACACTAACCTTACAATATCAGTAATGCACACACAGTCACAAAGACAGAGATAAATCTCACACTGTCACTAACGCACAGACGCTAACCTCACATTGTCAGTAACACACAGACACTAACCTCTTGCTGTCACTAACACACAGGCATGAACCGCAAACTCACTAACACACAGACACGAACGTCACACTGTCACTAACACACAGACACTAACGTCACACTGTCAGTAACACACAGACTCTAACCTCACACTGTCACTAACACACAGACACTAACCTCACACTGTCAGTAACACACAGACACTAACCTCACACTGTCACTAACACACAGACACTAACCTCACACTGTCACTAACACACAGACACTAACCTCACACTGTCAGTAACACACAGACACTAACCTCACACTGTCGCTAACACACAGACACTAACCTCACAATATCAGTAATGCGCAGACAGTCACTAACACAGAGACAAACCACACACTGTCAGTAGCACACAGACACTAACTTCACACTGTCACTAACACACTGTCACTTACCTCACACTGTCAGTAACACACAGACAGTAACCTCACACTGTCAGTAACGCACAGACACTAACCTCACACTGTCAGTAATACACAGACAGTAACCTCACACTGTCAGTAACACAGACACTAACCTCACACTCTCAGTACACACAGACAGTAACCTCATACCGTCACTAAACTCCAACTGTCAGTAACACACAGACACTAACCTCACACTGTCACTAACACACAGACACGAGCTTCACGCTGTCACTAACACACAGACACTAACCTCACAGTCAGTAATGCACAGATACTAACCTCACACTGTCACTAACACACAGACGCTAACCTCACATTGTCAGTAACACACAGACACTAACCTCACACTGTCAGTAACACACAGACACTAATCTCACACAGTCACTAACGCACAGATGGTAACCTCACATTGTCAGTAACACGCAGACACTAACCTCACATTGTCACTAACACACAGACACTAACCTCACATTGTCAGTAACACACAGCCACTAACCTCACACTGTCAAAAACACACAGACACTAACCTTACAATATCAGTAATGCACACACAGTCACAAAGACAGAGATAAATCTCACACTGTCACTAACGCACAGACGCTAACCTCACATTGTCAGTAACACACAGACACTAACCTCTTGCTGTCACTAACACACAGGCACGAACCGCAAACTCACTAACACACAGACACTAACCTCACACTGTCACTAACACACAGACACTAATCTCACGCTGTCAGTAACACACAGACACTAATCTCACGCTGTCAGTAACACACAGACACTCACCTCACACTGTCACTAACACACAGACACTAATCTCACGCTGTCAGTAACACACAGACACTCACCTCAAAATATCACTAACGCACAGACACTAATCTCACGCTGTCATTCATACACAGACACTGACCTCACAATATCAGTAATGCGCACACAGTCACTAACACAGAGACAAACCTCACACTGTCAGTAGCACACAGACACTAACTTCACACTGTCAGTAACACACAGACACTAACTTCACACTGTCATTCACACAGACACTAACCTCACACTGTCAGTAACACACAGACACTAACTTCACACTCACTCACACACAGACACTAACCTCACACTCTCACTGACACAGAGACTCTAACCTCACACTCTCAGTACACACGTACACTAACCTCACACTGTTAGTAACACACAGACACGAGCTTCACGCTGTCACTAACACACAGACACTAACCTCACACTGTCAGTAACACACAGACACTAACCTCACACTGTCAGTAACACACAGACACTAACCTCACACTGTCAGTAACACAGACACTAACCTCACACTGTCAGTAACACAGACACTAACCTTACATTGTCAGTAACACAGACACTAACCTTACATTGTCAGTGACGCACAGATAGTAACCTCAAAATATCAGTAACACACAGAAACTAATCTTACAATGTCACTAACGCACAGACACTAAGCTCACACTGTCAATAACACACAGACACTAACCTCACACTGTCAATAACACACAGACACTAAGCTCACACTGTCAATAACACACAGACACTAACCTCACACAGTCACTAACTCACAGACACTAATCTCACGCTGTCACTAACACACAGACACTGACCACACAATATCAGTAATGCGCACACAGTCACTAACACAGAGATAAACCTCACATTGTCAGTAACACACAGACACTAACCTCACACTGTCAGTAACACACAAACACTAACCTCACACTGTCAGTAACACGCAGACACTAACCTCACACTGTCAGTAACACACAAACACTAACCTCACACTGTCAGTAACACGCAGACACTAACCTCACATTGTCAGTAACACACAGCCACTAACCTCACACTGTCAAAAACACACAGACACTAACCTTACAATATCAGTAATGCACACACAGTCACAAAGACAGAGATAAATCTCACACTGTCACTAACGCACAGACGCTAACCTCACATTGTCAGTAACACACAGACACTAACCTCTTGCTGTCACTAACACACAGGCACGAACCGCAAACTCACTAACACACAGACACTAACGTCACACTGTCAGTAACACACAGACACTAACCTCACACTGTCACTAACACACAGACACTAACCTCACACTGTCAGTAACACACAGACACTAACCTCACACTGTCGCTAACACACAGACACTAACCTCACAATATAAGTAATGCGCAGACAGTCACTAACACAGAGACAAACCACACACTGTCAGTAGCACACAGACACTAACTTCACACTGTCACTAACACACAGACACTAACCTCACACTGTCAGTAACGCACAGACACTAACTTCACACTGTCACTAACACACTGTCACTTACCTCACACTGTCAGTAACACACAGACAGTAACCTCACACTGTCAGTAACACACAGACACTAACCTCACACTGTCAGTAACACACAGACACTAACCTCACACTGTCAGTAACGCACAGACACTAACTTCACACTGTCACTAACACACTGTCACTTACCTCACACTGTCAGTAACACACAGACAGTAACCTCACACTGTCAGTAACACACAGACACTAACCTCACACTGTCAGTAACGCACAGACACTAACTTCACACTGTCACTAACACACTGTCACTTACCTCACACTGTCAGTAACACACAGACAGTAACCTCACACTGTCAGTAACACACAGACACTAACCTCACACTGTCAGTAATACACAGACAGTAACCTCACACCGTCAGTAACACACAGACACTACCCTCACACTCTCAGTACACACAGACAGTAACCTCACACCGTCACTAAACTCCAACTGTCAGTAACACACAGACACTAACCTCACACTGTCACTAACACACAGACACGAGCTTCACGCTGTCACTAACACACAGACACTAACCTCACACTGTCAGTAACACACAGACACTAACCTCACAGTCAGTAATGCACAGATACTAACTTCACACTGTCAGTAACACACAGACGCTAACCTCACATTGTCAGTAACACACAGACACTAACCTCACACTGTCACTAACGCACAGATGGTAACCTCACATTGTCAGTAACACGCAGACACTAACCTCACATTGTCAGTAACACACAGCCACTAACCTCACACTGTCAAAAACACACAGACACTAACCTTACAATATCAGTAATGCACACACAGTCACAAAGACAGAGATAAATCTCACACTGTCACTAACGCACAGACGCTAACCTCACATTGTCAGTAACACACAGACACTAACCTCTTGCTGTCACTAACACACAGGCACGAACCGCAAACTCACTAACACACAGACACTAACGTCACACTGTCAGTAACACACAGACACTAACCTCACACTGTCACTAACACACAGACACTAACCTCACACTGTCACTAACACACAGACACTAACCTCACACTGTCACTAACACACAGACACTAACCTCACACTGTCACTAACACACAGACACTAATCTCACGCTGTCAGTAACACACAGACACTCACCTCAAAATATCACTAATGCACAGACACTAATCTCACGCTGTCATTCATACACAGACACTGACCTCACAATATCAGTAATGCGCACACAGTCACTAACACAGAGACAAACCACACACTGTCTGTAGCACACAGACACTAACTTCACACTCACTCACACACAGACACTAACCTCACACTGTCACTAAACTCCAACTGTCAGTAACACACAGACACTAACCTCACACTGTCAGTAACACACAGACACTAACCTCACACTGTCAGTAACACAGACACTAACCTTACATTGTCAGTAACACAGACACTAACCTTACATTGTCAGTGACGCACAGATAGTAACCTCAAAATATCAGTAACACACAGAAACTAATCTTACAATGTCACTAACGCACAGACACTAAGCTCACACTGTCAATAACACACAGACACTAACCTCACACTGTCAATAACACACAGACACTAAGCTCACACTGTCAATA